>NC_133357.1:22445769-23095769 GCF_030506205.2 Paramisgurnus dabryanus
ACGAGAAGACGACAAGCGTGATTGACGAACTCCAAGCAGAGAGATGATTTCTGAATGCCTCCGCAAAAATTGACGTCGGCGGACAGACCGTTGTCATCGAAACGACGCAAGTGCGTTTCTGTATTATTTCTTTGAAAACAAAACCAAAGGTTTAAAAAAATAAGAAAAAAAGTCAAGCAAGCATTCTATGCATTTTCTTGTCAAGGTAAGTGCACGCACATAAACACACACGTCTGTTTTGGTGGGACATTCCATAAAATACGTAATTAACAGTGGTTCACTTCCGCGATTTGGTGCGATTACGCTCACATTAGCAGCGAACCGATCTGGAGTTCACATGAACCGAACCCCAGACCACCCTTTTCAAGCGGACTCGAGTTAACGATTTTTAATTGTTTTAAATAAATTGTAACATGACTAACAGTGAAATAGTACAACTAAATGATTTTATTTTGTATTAGTTTGCACTATATATTTAACTTTTTGGTAACATGTTAAAGTAGCTTTCCTCTCTGGCCAGCTTTAAGGGGGCGGCGCCCCAGCGCCCCCTAGTGACCAGCCGCCACTGTTCCAAACTAAACTAAAAAATCTTGGGGTGATATTTGACGCCAATTTAACATTTGACCATCATGTACGTAATACTGTCAAAGCTTCATTTTTTCATCTCTGAAAAGTTAATCAAAACTTTTATTTTTTTGCGTATTGATTACGGTAATGCTTTGCTGGCTGGAGTTCCTAAAGCTACCCTAAGTAAATTACAGCTGGTACCAGCTGCTAGAGTTCTGACTAGGACCAGTGCAAGGGAGCACATCACACCTATCCTGAAAAAATTGCACTGGCTTCCTGTTAGTTCTCTTATTGATTTTAAAATTCTTATGCTCATGTATAAGGCCTTGAATAATTTGGCCCCTCAATATTTGTGTGAGCTGTTAACCCCCTACATTCCAACACATGCTCTACTGTATGCTTTTCTGAAGCTGGTCTTCTAACTCTCCAAACAACACGGATAAAAATTATGAGTGATCTGGCTTTTTCTTCTTCGGCTGCTAAATTGTGGTAATTCTCTGCCCTTTGAAATTAGGAATGCAGAATCCCTAGATGTTTTAAAATTAAAACTTACTTTTTTAGGGTACCTTTTATGTGATTCATGTGATAACTTTGATTGGTATTTATTGGCTTTTAGTCTTTGTACTGTATGGTTAGTTTTAGTGCCTGTAATGTTGTGTTATGTGTACCTTTAAATTTCATCTTTTTAATGTCAATGCTGTAAGTTACCAAACACAAGGCTCTTGCAGTAGATTACATCTAGATTACACCATGCATCTGTACCTCATCTTAAAATACAGTGTTCAAAAAGAATACAGCTCTTTAAACAATAGCACCCCTAACCGTCCTTGCTGAGCCTGCATAAATGTTTGTTTTTGCTAAGTTTGTATCGTTTAGAGAGCTCTGGTGCTCCATGAATATATATTGCACACATGGGATTCATCTCCACGCTATAATGGTTGTAATGCAATACATTTTCAGCTTTCGACAACAAGCAGGCAAACAAAATGTGCATAATAAGTTTTGCTGAAAGGAGTACAATAACGAACACTTTTTAACCATTAACCGCACGCTCATTTATTTTCCCAGGATCAATATATTCTTCATTTGGGCTTCAAACCTTGAGAGAGACATTTTGCTTGTAAGTTCAGTCTGGCTGTGGTTCAGTGGAGGGAAGATGGAGTGTTTGTGCATTATTACAGAAAAACAATCAGTCTTTCAGAGACCATTGTAATTAAAGGCACTGCCTTGTTTCCCGAGGCAATTAAAAAATCATTATGTCAATCGAAATGTTTCTCTCAACAGCTGTCTAGCTTTCTCTAATTCTCTATTTGCATGTCTATTTCAAATCACCTTAAGTGTTGTAAAATCAAATATGTTTAGTGCGACCGTCATCTGTTTTTGCAATTTTAAGGCAATATTTGGGTTCCAGGGTTTAATGTACCATCACCAGGGTGCCATAGACTGTTCAATTTTTCATTATGTTTATTCATCTGTTTACAAAACCATTTATAATTCCAATCTGAGCCTTTGACATGACACAAATTCCAATTAAAATTTCACAGGCCCTCAACTTCCATATTCCCTAATTAGTGTGGAGCAGCAGAGGTGCCAATCTCCGAGAACTCTGTGTTAAGGTTGACAATCAAATGAGGAGCCTACTACCATCCATATCCTAACCTTTAAATGTGCCGTAGAATGTAAAACTGTATTTACCCAGGCATAGATGAATAATAAGAGTTCTGTACATAATTGTGAACCTGAAAAACACCAATGTTTCCTCCTTCTTATGTAAACCTTGTGCATGCAAAAGACAGCTGGAAAACAGGCCAATCTCAACATAACACAGACTGTGACATCCCACAACATTAAATTACACATTAAATTAATTGCAATGTTGTTACAATGCTAAAAACAAAACTAGTTAATGCTATGCTAGCATTTAGGCTGAAGTTCTACTATTGACATTACAGTTACGTTTTGCAGGTCCATACTGATAAAAACCCAATCTCTAAACAAATGATTATTCCTCAAAATCTGTATCTTTATCTGAAACAGGCTCAAACATAAGATCTGTTTACACACACACACACACAGAGCTACTGACATGAGCAGTTCTGTGAAACAGCCAATCAGAGCAGAGCTCAACATTATTATTCATGATCCTTTCAAATAAGATAATAAAATACAGTAATAGAAATGCTTTATTTTCACTTTCGTCATTTTATTGGTATTTAACTCATTTGACTGGCATTCACTGCAAACCCTCTTAATTGCATGCAAGCTTTTACGGCAAGAACCTCCACTTCTAAAAAATCCACTTTTTTGGACAAGACATAGTAAACAGTTGGAAATCAGTAAAAAAAAATGCAACTAGAAACATGATGATGATGAAATGAAGAAATTGAACATGATTGGTACAGTGGCTCAGTGGGTAAGCACTATTGCCTGACAGCAAGAAGGTCCCCACTTTGAGCCCTGGCTAGGTCAGGTGTTTTTTTTTGTGTGTGTGAAGTTTGCAAGATCTCCCTGTGTCAGCGTGGGTTCACTCCATGTACTCCGGTTTCCTCCCACAGGCCAAAAACATGTAAGTTAGGTAAATTGGAGACACCAAATTGCCCTTTCCGAAACCTGTGTATGGATCAACTTGTGTATTAACCAGTCATAAGTATAGCCATAGATGCTGAAAGGGTGTGAAGAATATAGAAAGAAAGAAACTGAACCACAAAATAGGACTTTGCTGGATTTTGAGGACTCTGCTGAAAAATCGACATGCTGTTTAGCAGATTTTGCCAACAAAGTGGTATTTCTGAATAGTGTGGGGCCAGGTAAGCAGATTTGAAATGAAAGTATTTGATGAATGTATAATATGTGCCGAGAGCATTAGGTTAAATATCTCATTTCTGACGAAGGTGACGATTAGCATTTTTTTCCATCTGAGTGTTAAAAAGTATTTCTCTGATAGAAAACAATATATCCATTAAATTGGAGTGACAAATAGAAACATGCATGGCGGCACAACAATAACTTAAAATCCCATTGGTTCCTTAGTATTCAGCTGAAGAAAGAAAGTCATTTATCACAGCAATTTTCAGTTGTTTTGTGGTAATACATATAACCTTGTCATAGGTTTGACAGCTGTCTCAGAAACATCATTTTTAGTGGGGGGGACATGTAGAGGGGAGAGGGTATGGACAGGATAATGGACGAAACGATCATTTTAGAGAAAAAAATAATAAGCCATTTACAACACAAAGTGCAGCAATTTATCCTATTTACAGTATGTTACATTTTTAGCAAAGCTCAGAAATAGAAATTGCTACAGTACATGACAATGAATCAGTATGTGTTCCTTTCAAGCTGAACAAATAAAAAATAATGAAAAAATAAGCCAGTGCTGAAATGAAAGGAAAAATAACTGGTAAATAAACCAATAAATTGTATATTAGCAGTTAAAAATGCCACAAAAAAAAAAAACTTTTGAACTAATAGTGACAATACAGCATATTAATCTTAGTTCATGTTAATTTCAGCATTTACTAATAAACTTGAGATAAAAATTATGTGAAGCATAATGAACTAACATGAACAACATTAATTGGTATTAATTAACATATTAATAAATGGTGAAAAAACGTATTACCTTATTGTAAAGTTTTACCAGTATTTTTTAAACAACATGATCTCACAAAGTTCCATGGGAACTCATTTTTCCGTGGCATTCTCATGGATTGGTTACTCAACTGCTTTTTCCTATTTTCAAACCATTGTCCATTCGGTTTAGCGTTAGATTTGGTGTTCGCGTTAGTATGTCACTTTATGTATTGGTTCATACAATTTTTTTTATTCTTTTATATTTTCTAAACTTTAAACAATTGTCGCCCGCATTGGGTTAGAGTTTGGGTAAGGATGTCATTTTATGTAAATCTAACCCTAAACCGAAGTGACTATGGTAAGAAAATAGGACAAAACAGTTGAGTAACCAATCCTTGAGCAAACAATTCTGTGACTATCCCACGGAAATTCAAATGCACATTAAAATTAATGTAACTAAAATAAAACATTTGTAAATTTAATTTTTTAATTACGGTTTGTCTATTCATACAAAGTGCAAATGGCACTTGTTGGCAAACACCATTTACACTATAGTGCCGCCCAAAACTATCTGGTTTGAACACAAAAGTGTATAATACAGCAACACAAGTTTTTATTGGTTAAA
This sequence comes from Paramisgurnus dabryanus, assembly GCF_030506205.2. Lineage (NCBI taxonomy): Eukaryota > Metazoa > Chordata > Actinopteri > Cypriniformes > Cobitidae > Paramisgurnus > Paramisgurnus dabryanus. The sequence continues at coordinate 22,450,535 of NC_133357.1, forward strand.
AAAACATTATCCCTAATAATTTTATTTATTAAATAAAACTTGTTTTCACCTAATATAAATAGCATATCACTAAGAAAATGCTGATATTGTCGCTTACGGCGCATTCACACAGGGTGTAAGCATTAACCCTTAATGGAAGGCTTGTCTGAAGCGTGGCCAACAGCCAATCACAGTGGCCACTTCACATGCTCAGCTCTTCCATAAACGTAATTGGCTGGCTCTGCCTAGGTTATTTGCATGATTGACTGATGCACACTTGAAAAGGTGAGCAATGTTCAACCGTCAAAATGGCGCAGACGGATCCACAATTCAGTTTGGCAACGCATAACGTCACACATTAAAAATGAATGGAAAGCATTTACGCTTCCCCCCATGTGTATTCACCGTAAGTGTGAATAGTATCTACAGCTATCTGTGCTTAAAAGGGAACATTTCACAAGACTTTTTTAACATGTCAAATAATCGTTGGCGTCCCCAGAGTACATATGTGAAGTTTAAGCTCAAAATACCATATAGATAATTTATTATAACATATTAAAATTGCCACTTCCTTTAAAATGCAAATGCGTTGATCTCTGCACTAAACAGCAGTGCCTTGGTTGGATTGTACAGATTAAGGGGCGGTATTATCCCCTTCTGACATCACAGGGGGAGCCATATTTCAATTACCTCTTTTTGCACATGCTAGCAGAGAATGTTCTACCCAAAGTAAGTTACTGGGTTGATCTTTTTTACATTATCTAGGTTTATAGAAGTATTGGGGACTCAATTATAGCACTTAAACATGGAAAAATTCAAGACCAGTTTTTTTCTGCGTTAAATAACGATCTAAATACCCAACCAGATTTCACGAGAATTTGTACATATTTTACGAGTTGGCTTATTCGTATGAATTAAAAACTCATATGAATCAATACAAATAAGCCAACTTGTAAAATATGTACAATTTCTCGTGAGAAAGCATTGAAATACCAGTCATAACACATGCACAAAAATTAGTAAATTTCTTTGTGTAAATTATTAAGATAATCTCCCCCCCAAAATTTTGGAAACTCATAGAAATGCATATGCAATAAAGTCAGTCACAAAAATAACTAGACCACATCTTTACAGCGCTAATGATTCACTGCGTGCCTTTTGTCAATCCTCACAGTTTTTATTTAACATCAAAATGATGGTTTGCGATGGTGCAAGCTGTTAGTAAATCTGGTCCTTTTTCTCTTCTCCTTACATTGTCTCTCAGTTTTTAATTATACTACTGACAGGAAGATAGTATTGAGTTAACTGGTGTCAGGCTGCCTTTCTCACTTTGAATTTGTATGTTTAGAATCTGATGACATTTTGCCCACATATTTCATCATTCTTTCAACATTCCTATTTATATTTCTTGTTTTATCTGTCATTTCACCTTCAGTCCATATGTGCATTTTTTAGCAAGATCCTTTAAAGAAATTTAAAAAAAAGATATTTTTTGATGTTATGTTATTCTCAGACAATGTGAGGTGAAATGGACATTGATAGCGGATTCAATAATGGCAGCCTCACTTAAACTTTATTAATATCTGGTGTGTGTGTTAGTGTATGGAAGAGGATGTGATTATGGTCCACCAGTCCTGCCAATAATGGTATTTTGCTGAGACGAAGAGTAGGCATTCATTTCCTGCATGTCTGGTGGTGCCGGTGCAGTGAAATGCAGAGTATTTGGGTGACAGTAGCGACAGGTTTCCAGTGCCAAGCTGAGTTGGCTGCTGGTTTTCATGGCAGATTGCATCACCGGGTCCTCAGCTCCCATCTATCATTAAAACCATTTTGAATAGTCAATCAGACCATTAGCGATCACATCCGTATATAACATCCTCCTCCTTTCTGATTTAAGGGGTTTTAAATCCCTTGATCAGACAAGTGGCAATTTTATGCTTTTGAGAGTTTTATCTTGATATTTCATGCATGTGGCCTTATCTGTAAAAAACACATGTCAAATTTCAACATCACTGTCCACTGTTAAAGTGAGTGCACTTTAAAAAATGCTGGGTTGTTTTTAACTCATGCTGGTATTGGACAGAACACACTGCTGGGTAAGAAATTACCCAATGTTGTAGTTTTAGTGGTGAGTTGTATGACCTAGTGCACAGTTGTTGGTTCTTTCAACAAATAGGAAATAAAATATGACTTAAAACACTTTTTGAAAAATTGCTCAAGTGGGTTCTTGTAGCTCAGCTGTGTTCCTGTAGCTCAGCTGTGCCTGTAGCTCAGATGTGTTTCTGTAGTTCAGCTGTGTTCCTGTAGCTCAGCTGTGTTCCTGTAGCTCAAGTGGGTTATTGTAGCTCAGCTGTGTGCCTGTAGTTCAGCTGTGTTCCTGTAGCTCAAGTGGGTTCTTGTAGCTCAGCTGTGTTCCTGTAGCTCAAGTGGGTTCTTGTAGCTCAGCTGTGTTCCTGTAGCTCAAGTGGGTTCTTGTAGCTCAGCTGTGTTACTGTAGCTCATGTGGGTTCTTGTAGTTCATCTATGTTCCTGTAGCTCAGCTGTGTTCCTGTAGCTCAAGTGGGTTCTTGTAGCTCAGCTGTGTTCCTGTAGCTCAAGTGGGTTCTTGTAGCTCAGCTGTGTTCCTGTAGCTTAGCTGTGTTCCTGTAGCTCAAGTGGCTTCTTGTAGCTCAGCTGTGTTCCTGTAGCTCAGCTGTGTTCCTGTAGCTCAAGTGAGTTCTTATAGCTCAGCTGAGTTCCTGTAGCTCAAGTGGGTTCTTGTAGCTCAGCTGTGTTCCTGTAGCTCAAGTGAGTTCTTATAGCTCAGCTGTGTTCCTGTAGCTCAAGTGGGTTCTTGTAGCTCAGCTGTGTTCCTGTAGCTCAAGTGGGTTCTTGTAGCTCAGCTGGGTTCTTGTAGCTCAGCTGTGTTCCTGTAGCTCAGCTGTGTTCCTGTACCTCAGCTGTGTTCCTGTAGCTCAAGTGGGTTCTTGTAGCTCAGCTGTGTTCCTGTAGCTCAGCTGTGTTCCTCTAGCTTAGCTGTGTTCCTGTAGCTCAAGTGGGTTCTTATAGCTCAGCTGTGTTCCTGTAGCTCAGCTGTGTTCCTGTAGCTCAGCTGGGTTCTTGTAGCTCAGCTGTGTTCCTGTAGCTTAGCTGTGTTCCTGTAGCTCAAGTGGGTTCTTGTAGCTCAGCTGGGTTCTTGTAGCTCATCTGTGTTCCTGTACCTCATCTGTGTTCCTGTACCTCAGCTGTGTTCCTGTAGCTCAAGTGGGTTCTTATAGCTCAGCTGTGTTCCTGTAGCTTAGCTGTGTTCCTGTAGCTCAAGTGGGTTCTTATAGCTCAGCTGTGTTCCTGTAGCTCAAGTGGGTTCTTGTAGCTCAGCTGTGTTCCTGTAGCTCAAGTGGGTTCTTGTAGCTCAGCTGTGTTCCTGTAGCTCAAGTGGGTTCTTGTAGCTCAGCTGTGTTCCTGTAGTTCAGCTGTGTTCCTGTAGCTCAAGTGAGTTCTTGTAGCTCAGCTATATTCCTGTAGCTCATGTGGGTTCTTGTAGTTCAGCTGTGTTCCTGTAGCTCAAGTGGGTTCTTGTAGCTCAGCTGTGTTCCTGTAGCTCAAGTTGGTTTTTGTTGCTCAGCTGTGTTCCTGTAGCTCAAATTGGTTTTTTTTGCTCAGCTGTGTTCCTGTAGCTCAGCTGTGTTTCTGTAGGTCAAGTGGGTTCTTGTAGATCAGCTGTGTTCCTGTAGCTCAAGTGGGTTCTTGTAGCTCAGCTGTATTTCTATAGCTCAGCTGTGTTTTTGTAGCTGAACTGTGTTCCTGTAGCTCAACTTTGTTTCTGTATCTCACCTGTGTTTCTGTAGTGCAACTTTGTTTCTGTTTATCATCACCTGTGTTTCTGTAGTGCAACTGTATTTCTGTATCTCATCTGTATTTATGTAGTGCAACTGTGTTTCTGTGGCTCAGCTGTGTTCCTGTAACTGAATTGTGTTCATGTAATTGGCTCAGCTGTGTTCCTGTTGCTTAGCTGTGTATCTCACCTGTGTTTCGAGTGCAACTGTGTTTCTGTATCTCATGTTTCTGTAGTGCGACTGTGTTTATGTAGCTCAGCTGTGTTTCTGTAGCTCAACTTTGTTTTTTAATAACATTTTCTTCACTAAATAAAAGGGTAATTCATCCATGCATAGTGGCTTTCTGTGGCTCAGCTGTGTTCCCAGTACTCAGTTGCTCCCACTACGAAGTTGCTTTGGATAAAAGCATCTGATGTACCTCACAGCAAAAAGGTCTCTGGTTGGAGGTCAGAAAGGCCTTTCTATGTGGAGTTTGCATGTTTTCCCTGTGTCAGCGTGGGTTTAATTCTACAGTCCAAAAACATGCAGATTAGGTTAATTGATGATGTCAAAGTGTTTATTTCAATTTGTGTGGATGAACTTGTGTATGGATTAACCGGTTCTTGTAATGAATATAGCTATAGATGCTGGAATGGATGCTAATATAAGCCCTAAATCTTTAGAGGTCAGCTTATCAAAACTTGACTCTCTCTCTCTCTCTCTCTCTCTCTCTCTCTCTCTCTCTCTCTCTCTCTCTCTCTCTCTCTCTCTCTCTCTCTCTCTCTCTCTCTCTCTCTCTCTCTCTCTCTCTCTCTCTCTCTCTCTCTCTCTTTTGAAGAGGTCTTGAAGTATAGTGACATTTAAAGTAAATGAACACCATGAATACATAAATAATAAATGCACAGAAAACAAACAACCTTATGGATAAATAATCTCAGCCTGCTGTGTTTGCCACCTGAGGGTAACAGGCACAATTAATATTTATTAATTAAAAAAAACCAAGTGATTGCAGTTACGTGCCTGCTGCAGGCAATGCAGATCTATCACGCTATCGCTTTTGTGTGGGAATATGTGTAGTGTGTTGTGTGCGTGTGACCAAACAAGCCATCAATACAGCCTTAAACGCTCAAAACAGAAAATAAGCATTAAAAAGTGCACCGGCTGTATAATTAATCATGATGAATTCCCTCAGGGACATATAATACAGAGAACAGCATGTGTTAGCGTGCAGTCTGACCGGCTGTATTTCTTATGGATGGCGTTGCTGAACTTTCACTATTTTCCATTAGTTTGGCTCGCATTCACTAGACGTAGAGATTTGCACACCGCTTACAGTCTGTCTAAATGCAAGCCATGGTCATTTTTCAAAACGCCGGTCGTACATTTTTCATTATGATATGCCTGCCTTTATTTTCCCTTTTCAAAGCTTCTCCGGAAGAGCTAAAAGAGTTGTTCGAGAACAAGTTTGAACAAAATTAGGACACAACCATACAGCCCTTAACGCCCACTTCCAACATCTTCCCGCTCCTCTCAGTCCACCCTCGACCGTCCCTCATTGATCTGCATTGTGCTCCGTCCGGCGACGGACATTTATTCCTGCCTCTCTCTGGGGACCGGCAAGGGTTTCCATGGCGACCCAGCGGGTGTCTGTGCGTGAGGGTGGTCTGACGGATGGTGACTTCCTCTTTCAGCTACATGACACGAGCACAAAAAGAGCAGTTTTGAAAGAGAGGGCCGCGAGTGTAGGGGAGAAAGGAGGTGAGGAGGGGAGGACCATCGGGGGTCAGGAAAAGAGGTCAGGGTAATTTGCACAGCGCTGCCTGTCTTTGATAAAGGGCGTCGAAAGGGAGCGTGGTGGATCAGTAGGGTTCCCGACTGCCTGTATGTGGGGAATATCCATCTCTCATTCAGGGCTTGTTGAAATACAAAGGAGCAGCAGGGGTGTACAACAAGGAGCTACTCCTGGATACACACACTCATCTCTTCTCGCCCCTTCCTTTTCCGTCTCGTGTCTTCATTTCCATTTTGGTTTTCTATTTTTATCCCTGTCATCTCTTTCTGTTTTTCTTCTCTTGTCTTTCTCTTCTCCTTCTCCACTATTTTTTTTTAGTTTGGCCTGAGCTATTGCAAGCAGTGCATTGTGGGAACTCACCCACAACAGATCAAGCTATCAGCTCTAGGGCATGAATCTGGAACATCGGACCCTCAGAGACATCGTACCACATTGTGACGGCAAAATATTCACTTGTCTTCACATGAATGCTCATCGGAGCCACGCAGGGACAGAAGGCTATGACAGAATTACAAATGGACTTCATTATTCTTAGTCTGACTTTAAGTAAGATTACACGACAAGGCGGGTAATGAGTTGACCAGCGTCCAATAAAAATCTGATAAAATTGTGATCCTCTGCGACTTTTCCTAAGTGCTTCATAATGGATTCGAGTGCATTTACATTTATGAATAATTGATGGCGTGAGTAGTTCAGGAAAAGTGTGTTGGTTTACATAGCTGCACATGTCCAGGAGGGAGGTTGTGTATAATGTAACAGGGAAATGTAAGTCAAGGTTACTGCATTACAGTAGTCCTGATTACCTCTGTGTTCATGCGACACTGATCCTGCATGGGTTTCCTCGATTTCTCATCCGTGAGCTGAACCTAACCCTTTTTAGACTTCAGCCAGACATTTTCACATAGACTTTCCTGACTAGTAGGAGGGCATCATCTTATCTGAAGGTCTCTAAGTTGACATCAGTGCTTTATAACCAGGGTCCGAAATAAACACCCGCCGAGCACCAAATGCGGGTAGATTTTCCATTTGGCGACTAAATTCAAAAGGCTATCCGCCACACTGGCGGGTGATTTTCATACCAATATAGTAATGCAGTATAATGTGTTTGCCAGTAACTAATCCGGGGACGAGGTGAGCTAGCCACAGAACGTCTCAATGCTCCAAGTCTCGCGAAACTGTCTCAGGGGCCGGAAGGTAAACAGTGCTGGGAGACTTGAAGCACTAGAGACGGTCTGTTGCTAGCTAGTAATGCAGCTAACTTGCGGTCTGCAGCCAGGGCCGCCTTAACCTAATGTGAGGCCCTGGGGCTGAGAGGTTTTGGAGGCCCCCCATCCCCTCAATTTATAATCTCATTTAAAAAAAAAAAAGTGTAATATCTAGGTAATCTTCATCACAAAATGCATTAGTTTCTTTCAATACATACAACAGTGAGTTTTCCCTCTTTGACCCAGAAAACACCATAATATCATTATTAACATATCACTGAGCCCACTTGAGCATAAACACAAAACACTTTATTTAACAACCACACACAGCAACTTGTGGTGAAAATAAAACCAAAATGTATGAGAGTATATATGTTTATATATCTTTATGTTTATTATAGTTTTTGGAATATACAAATTTGCAGAAAATTGCACACTAACTAAATGCTCACAACAGTTTTAAAAATATAAGAAGTTAAAGTTAGTTTTAAAGTGAAAATGCATTAATGTTAACAAAAGATAAGTCTTTGTTAGACAGAATCTTGTTTTTTAATCAGTTATTTATTTTGTAGGCCATTGAAGATATAGTATGCATTGTATTTAGTATTTATGCATACTATGTAAAACGAACACGTATAAATATGCACAAAACAGACAGGGAACATACCTGTATATAAGATCTTTAGATACGGAGATTATAAATATGAATGGTGCGTTCAGGGGATGATCATTTGAGATGGTCTTGTCGCGCTCTGACTTGCACATTTACCGTTGCGTCGTCTTTCTAAACCAACAGATGTGTGTACTGTGAGCTTACATCGCATCAAACTACATTGCTCCAGCTGCGCACGCGTCACTGATATAAACGCGAGTAAACTTAAACTTTATTACAACGAACAGCATTAATATGTTTGGGAACTCCTTTCTTTATTTGGTGGCACAGTATCTTGCGCAGAGTTGGAGAGGCTTCTGCATGCCAGAGACTCAGACAGCTGCACGAGCACAGAGAGAGCGAGCGGACGCGCAAAAGAGAGAGAGACCTGCACCTCACTAGTGCTTATTATGAAATTTTAGAAATTACTCTTTCATTTGATGGTGGATTATTTCCTGTTTCTCTGTCACACTCAGTCTAACATACAGGAATGCCAAGTTGACAACGCGCACTTAATTACATTACGTGGAATAGAAAAATCTGTTACGTCTGATATTTTATTTCACGGTAAGTACCACAGACCAATCAGCAGCCATGTAACGTGCAGTTAGAGTGATTGACAGATAACCTGACAAGTTACAAAACAATATGAACGTGAACTTGGGAGGCCCCTGAACTTGGGAGGCCCCTGGGCTTCAGCCCAGGTAAGCCCGTGCATTAAGGCGGCCTTGTCTGCAGCTATCTGCTGCATATTAGCTAATATGTGGCGACATTTACCGGGAGTGAGCCAACCTTTGAAATGGAAACTCACAGACGAAAAGGGGGATGAGTTAAATAAAAAAAGAAAGTTTTGTGAGAAATGGAGGTATGGAGATAATGAAGTTTCAAGAGGCTGGCTACAATATGATTCTGACGCTGTCGTGATGAGTTTTTCGGTGTGTCACCAGTATGCTAAAGATAAAAACATAAACAACTCATTTGTCATCCGAAATAAAACGATGAAACTTGAGAACATTCGTGACTATGAATACAGCAAATGAAATTAATGTATATGTGGCAAAAAAGGCTGTTTATTATTCTGGCTGGTAAAAAATAGGCTTGGTGGCTGGTGGATTTTTTTCTTCTACCAGTCCTCGTGGCAGGTGAGCCAAAAAGTTAACTTCGGACCCTGTTTATAACTAAACGAGAATGTGTGCACTTGAGACGCAAGTGTGGGAATTGCGTGTGGGGGCGATGTCTGGGGGCTGAACTTATTAGAGTGTCGAGTGTATAGAGTGTCAAAACAGGTGTTTTTGTATTTTTGTACCTTGTATTTGTTATTTATTTAAATGTCTTTTTCTTATCTTTTAATCTTTAATGTATAGTCTGTTTTTATGTGTAAGCGAATGTACGTGCACTGCCAATTGCACAGCCTGGCTTTATTTGACACGTACCTGTACGTGTACACAGACGTTCGACGCATGCGTATTGTTAATGCAATGCATATCCTGGACTTTATACTACATTCTCCTGTAGGCGCATGTACGACCTACACATAAATTGTATGTGGGGTTTAAAGGGACATTCCACTTTTTTTGAAAATATGCTCATTTTCCAGCTCCACTGGAGTTAAATATTTGATTACGGTTCTGGAATCCATTCAGCTGATCTAGGGGTCTGGCGCTAGCACTTTTAGCATAGCTTAGCATAATCCATTGAATCTGATTAGACCATTAGCATCGCGCTAAAAATAACCAAAGAGTTTCGATATTTTTCCTATTTAAAACTTGACTCTTCTGTAGTTACATAGTGTACTTAGACAGACAGAAAATTTAAAGTTGTGATTTTCTAGGAAGATATGGCTAGGTACTATATTCTCATTCAAATGGCGTAATAATCAAGGACTTTGCTTATGTAGCATGGCTGCAGCAGGCGTAGTGATATTACGCACTGGCCGAAAATAGTCCTCTGCGATTGAAAGTAACCAAGGGGACTATTTTCGGGCAGTGCGTAATATCACTACGCCTGCCATGTTACAGCCATGTTACATCTTTGCACCCGAACGCATTTGACGTCCCAAAGCTTTGTTCTTTTGACAAGTGTAATCGCTCAGATCAACGACAGATCAACTAAGCAATGTAAAGTGAGGCATGTAAGAGGGCAGTGTGTCAATGCGCACCAAACGACTCAGAATAAATGAACACAGAATTAATATTATGATGGGTTCCAGAGAGCGCTTTACTTAATTTTTTCTTCAAAGCAATTGTATCCTAATGACGAAAGCAAGTGTGTGCCTCTGGGGCAATAGGGAGGAGGGACAATCGCGCTTGGGCATTGTTCAGTTGTGTTAAGTATAATATGAGCGCGCCTTAAGTCAAAGGTTCTAAAAGGATTATTTTTCTTACACTGTAAAATTTTTTTATCAAATCAACAAATATTTTTGTTTTACTTACACTTATCTAATTAAGTTAAACAATTTCAACAAGTCAACTTATCGCAAGTCAAAACTATAAAGTAGATTAGTAAGTTGTTTATACTTCATGCTGCATTTATTGGCGAATTTTGAAGACTTTGGTAATGTATGTAAGTAAATCCAAGCACAGTTCAAAACATTATTACTTTTCCTGCAACTAAAAAAATAACACACAAAACTCCAAACAAGGGTGTTGCAGTTTGTTCGGATACCAAACAAATTATGCACATATACTGTAGTTGGCAGCGACTTCCTTGTCTCCGATTTCATCCTTGCTTTACTCTGTCAGCCTTCCATCATTCCACATCATCCATGTGTCTGTTTTATATCTCTCCATCTATTATTTGCTCTTCTCTCCCTTCTTTATCCCTGACGTGGTCACGGTAACCTTCTCAGTGTCAGTTATACAATATCGGAAAACAGAAGGAAAAACTAGTTTAATGACAGCTCCACCCCATTAACCTTCTCAAGTCTGAGCAGGGTGTGTGTCATTCAGACAAACTCCACTTCTTTTTCGTTGACAGTTGGCCTGGGTTAACTGTTGTTTTCCAACAACAGGTACAGACACATCGCTGGGAGATGCTTGTCACTGCTGACTGCTGTCCTTGCGTTTTACAGTAAGCAGAGTTTATCTCTGCCCATGATATTTTCAGAAACTCACCACAGGCAAAAAGTTCCCAATCGATCACTGATGCAGGTTCCTACCCGAGCAAGAATTTATGTTCTGTTTGTCATATTTGAACAATATTTCGCTTTTTGTTTTCCTTTTTGTGACCCTGTCTGTGATGCAGATTAAAGTTTCAAAATCTATTTATGATTTGGAGCATCAAAGTTTGATTTCACTCATTGATTTTGACACGACCTTACTCATAGTGAAGATATAAAGGTTAAATTTTCACTAAATGTTTTTTTTTACATTATGCAGGATGATTTTATGTAGGAAACAGTAAATCACTCACACACACATACAAATGATTTAAGTTGGTATTTTCACAGACAGGGTTCACATCTTAAAAATGTTTAGCTGATTTTATCTCTGGAATGTAAGGGTATGCCAAAAACTGCACCCATGTGGATCTGTGTGATTGACAGAAGGCGTCAGAAGCCAATTTAAGGGTGTGTCCAAGATTTTATGGGTTAATCCTGGCTGCGGTTTATATTAGGTTTCTGTTTCTGTTGGGTTTCTTGGCCTTGGCATGTTTACGGTCAGAATTGAGCAAATAATTCATGCTTTGTGCCAATGATGATATGGGATACGTGTAACATTGTTTCACACACAAATGGATACAAAACAAAATTTGTACTTAATGACTGTATTTTAAATTCTCCCATACATACCCCTTAATGATCAAAGGTTGTTTGACTTGGATTTAAAAGTTTGATTTCAATTGACAATTAAGTTTGATCCAAATAATTTGCTTGCCAAATACTCCCTGAATCAATGTTTAACATCAAAGCAGTTTTTTAAAGGAAACATATGCATTGTAAAAATAATATCATATCAACATATATTTTATGTTACTTTAACTTAACAAATTAAGTTAATCCATTTCAACTTGTTTTTATCCGTTATGTCAATTTATCACAAGACAAAACTTTAAAAAGTAGATTGAAATGACTTGCATACACACACACACACACACACACACACACACACACACACACACACACACACACACACACACACACACACACACACACACACACACACACACACTACTTTCAGCTGTAATCCTCTGGCAGCTTTTGAAGTCTCTTAAGTTGAGGTTTGACCTGAGGGTTCAGCATTATACCTGGTAATAATTTGTAAGTATAATTGTAAATTTTCATCTCAAATGCCGTTGACTGGAGTGAGCGACGCCCAGCCGGAAGCTACTGGGGGCTTGGTGATACTGAAAGTGAATTAGTATGGTTCACCTGACACTAGTCTAGTCTAGTAGAATGGGCAAGAAGTAGTATAAAAAATAACTATATGTCATATTACAGTTTTTCTGAATGGCTAAAACACGTTTTTTGAAATCATAACTAATTTTCTCAAAACCTTAAGCACGGAATACACGATTTTTGCCCTCCCATAAGATCATTACCTTATCACACTGTGCGACATCTATCGTTTAAACTCGGGTACGAGAGGCATGTAGACTGTACGATGATGAAACGGAAGCTTCGGCGGCAGTGTCACACGTTAGCGCAACGTCACCAGCATACGCTTGTGGTAAACAAATACCGGCACGCAGGTCGTAGCAGCAAACACACTGTGCGGTGATCATGCTGAATTTCTGACACTGTCAGAAAACTATCGTAGGCTATCTTTGGATGCAAGACCGGAAAACTGCCTTCTTTGAACCTCTCTCATTGTCAACATAGGACCACCGATGAAGAGCCACGATCACAGAAATCGCGACGATTGTTTCACGATGGCAATCTTTCGTCTGGGACAGCCAATAATCGTGCAGTGTATTCCGGGCTTTAAACACAAATCCAAATTGTTAGAACCCCAATTCTTCTAGCAAAATCAAACAATTTCTTCAAAACTATTTCAGCTGTACTCAAAATCAAACTAAGCTTTCAAATCATACACACATAAGTCTATAATACACTACACTACTGAGCATCCATTAGACCAGGAGTAGGCATTCCTGTCCTGCAAAGTTTAACTCCAACCCTGATCAAACCCACCTGAAGGTGTGTCTAATTAGGGTTGGAGCTAAACTTCGCAGGACAGTGGCCCTCCATGCCCACCCCTGCATTAGACACTACCTTAAAAAATTAAAAACACAACTCCCAGGGCTGCGTTCTCCGATAACGTTGTCTCTTAGCGTGCTACGAAGACTCTTAAAGGAACAGTATTTAAGAAATTTATATCAATTCATCATAAAATGGCCCTGATGTCACTAGACATTAAGAAATAATTTTCATTTCAAATCCTTTTATCACTGACAACAGTGGTCTGGCCAGGATATTGTCATTTAAAAAGTGGAGTTGCAGCCCTCAACTGATGTTTATGTTGTCATCTTGTGTATTGGCCACCAGTTCTGTGATTGACCAGTTTTAGCCACCATCCTACATACTGTTCCTTTTTAGTTAAACCATAACTACAGGTATATTTTTCCTATGTGTGTTCTCCGAACTATACCTTAGGAAGTTGCTTAAGGTAAAGCTTCTTAAGTTCGACCTTAGCGGGTGCTGTCCATGGTGGAGGTGCTGAATAGGTTGATATCGATTGCTCGACAATCAATTATTCACTTCATGTAATAGGTTTCGCTGCGTTATGAGATAGCGGTGTTCTTTATTACAGAAACATTTTAGAAATAGTTCAAGTTACATTTATTAGGAATATTTGGTAAAAATATTTCAAATTGCAAACAACTGAATTCAACCTTCTATATTTTATATCAAACCCGTGCAAAACTTTATTTCCAAACGTATCATGTATAAACTGCTCCAATTCATCCGCTATGCCTTGAAAGGATCATTTATATTAAGGGTTCCCAATAAGTGCGTCGCACAGTGGAATAAGGTGGGTCGTGCAAGTGCTTGGCTGTGCATTACACTTAAAATATATAAAAACAAACTGCTGTTGTACATTAGTTCACGCGTTTATTGTGCTTGGACACTGGATGCGCAAGCAGTGTGGTTACAATGCGGATAAAGCTTAATGGACGCATTTCTGGAGCCTGTCTGTCTAAATATAACATATAAAATATTATATAATAGCCTATATAAATATATAGTATGATTGCTCTAGATTTTAGCTTTGATTACTTTTAATGTGGAAATTTTGTTGACCTTAGTAGACTATAAAAGCAGTAATCAAGTGCGCAGTTTATTTTGAATGTTTATAAAGAATATGGCATGCAGTTGCCTCAAAGTTATAAAACATTAAAAAACTTCGATGCAAAGTCGAATTAACATTAATAATCATAAATCGTTTTTTTTGTAATTTTTCCCTATTTATTTATGCAACTAAAATACTTGCCTGTAGACTAAGATTTAACGGATATGAAATGCACAAATGAAATAGTAGGATTCACCGTGTAGCTGCCATAGTTTCCAACTCCATCACCCAAAATATATTTTTTAAATAGTTTCTTAATCCTGTAGAATTTAATAGTTCGCAGCTGATGTCCCTTTGGAAAACATAATTAAAAATCTAACACATTGACCCCAGGGGATCTTATGAAAAACTTACCATTATTTTACTCGAAGCCATAGAAACTCGAGCAGGACCAAAACATTTTACAGCTAATCGCTGTCAAAATAGTTCAGTGACATCGTCCCAAGGATGAAAGTAGCTATGACAGTGTTTTGATTAATACCATTAATGTTTATTTTTTAATCAGTGTATACCACTAGTCAACTAAATGAATATAACATGGCAAAGATGAATGCACATTTATATATTGATTCAATAGATTTATAGTATTTTATAAAAAATCTTTGAAAATCTAATTATGGATTTGAATTTTTAATGTTATTATAACCTAAAGATGTTATGTGAAAGTTTGTAACAGAAAATAGTGGTTTTCATCTTGTCACTTTCTTGGTATAGAAAACACATTTTTACTAAAAAAAAGTAAAAATGGATTTATTGCGTTTTGGAACCAAACTCTTCAGTTTTATGCTTAAACACAGTGTAAGCATAGCTTAAACACATTATCAACTTTGCACTTTGTTTGTAATTTTGTTACACACTTACAGGTTTTCTTACATTAGACACTTTGTTATTATTGTGAAAACACTGAGTTCAAAATACTAAACTCATCTGGCAGTTGTAGGCACTTACATAAACACATAAACAAAACACCAGTTGGTCTGAGCCTTAGCACTACAAATAGGCCTTATGTAAGCCATTTTGAGAACTTCACAAGCATGGGGGTAATGCGAGTCAGAGTAAGAGGAGGACAAAGAAAAAAAAAGCAGCAGGACATGGACAAAGACGAGGACCAGTGCAGAGACGTGTATCAGATGACATCAGGGCTACTCTGGTGGACCATAGAATAAATCATGGCCTGTCCCTGAAGGAGGCTGGGCAAAGAGTCCACCCTAACATTCTGAATGGAGAACAGGTATATCTTTAAGTTTCTGCTCCAGACTATACCTACTGTACTGTATGTGTCACATTACTGTACTAACTGTACTATACAAAAATGGGTAGTGCTGTGAAGTATACAGTATGTAAATGAATACCATTGTGATGTTAAAGTACTGTGCACAGTTTGAAAGTACAGTAGGTGAAAAATAACCGAACCTAATGATATCTTGTGGTCTCATTTTCTACAGAATGGTTGGACGAACTCCTCAGGATGGATGGGAACGGCTCTTCACTCAACAACAAGAGCTTGCCATCATTATAATAATGCAATCTGACTTCATGAATTACAATAACACATAATTGCAAAATTGGCACATGAGTTTATCTACATGGATGAGGCAGGCTTTAATCTGGCCAAAACCAGGCATGCGGAGACATTGCGGCGGGATCAACCCAAGGGTGGAATTGGCACACAAGGCGATATTTTTCCGATGCCCAGCCCGCAAGGACATCGAGGTGATGTAGGGGAGGTCTTGTGGCCAGATCCAATGCATTTGTTTGGTTGCTAAATTGAATGATTTGTTATTCTATTTTTCTTTATTTTGTAAGAATGTTTGTTTTTGGTAAAAACTCTTGTTTGATTACTGCAGAAGAAGTTTTACAGAAGACAATAAATGACAATAAAATAGAAACACAAAGACTGCAGTGTTTTATATAAAGTGTTTTATAATCTGCCTGATGCGTTCAGGGCGGCAGTATAGGAGTTCCCCCAGTAAGAACTACAAGCAACGCAGAACGCCACCCCTGACTTTAAAACATATAATCATCAATGTACAGTATAGATGCGTGCTTTTACTGGTAACTTGACTGACCTGTTCCCTTCTTGGTGAAATTTCTGTGATTTGCAGCTTGCTGTGTCTGTGGCCAGGGCTTTTCTTTTTATTCGCTCACTTTTTCTCTCTGCTTCTTCTTTGCATTTGCGCTGCATATTTGTCAGTGTGCTGCCGGCATAAGGTGGCATTTTCGCTCCGCAATTGCCTGATTCGTAGATTTTTAGATGTCCATCATTTATTCATTTCATGGCCGTTTCTCAATCCAAAGGGAGGTCGCATTTGTAGGTGGCATACGTCATCAAGTTTACTATTATTCTTAATTAATCGTGGCCAGAATGACTGTCAGGCCACCGGGAAATGTCCCGGTGCTCCAGATGGAGAGTCCGCCCCTGGTTTAACTACACACAAAAGAAATGTTTTCTTTCATCCAAATAAGAATTTTTAGGGTAATGATTCACATCTATATTTTATAACTTGAGCCAATGAATAATCTTTCCATGAACAATATTTTTACATCTATGAAAACCTGGCAAAAGGTGTTTTTTTTTTAAGAAACTCCATAGAAAACACTATTCATTTATTAGGTTTAGATGTTGCTGTTTTTTTTTCATTTAAAGTCACCATTATAGTGATCTGTTTTAGTTAGATTCTTGACTCTGAGGTTGCTAGCTTTTCCTCTGGCTGCTACAACTTTGTGTTTAAAACATATTTCTTGTGGTAAAAAGCAGCCAATAATTTAACAATCACAGTGGTTGTGATGCTTAAAGGGAAATTCGATAATATTACACACTGCCAGAAAATAGTCCCCCTGGTTACTTTCAATAGCAGGGGACTATTTTTGGGTGCTGCGTAATATCACTTTGCCTGCTGCGGCCATATTACAGCAACTTTTAATTTACGATCGGTCTTAGTACACGATGGAACTACAGAAGAGTCAAGTTTAAAATAGGAAAATATTGAAACTCTTTGGTTCATTTTGATAAACATAATCAGATTTAATGGATTGTGCTAAGCTATGTGCTAGCGCAAGACCCGAAGATCAGCTGAATGGATTCCAAAACGGTAAAGATCAAATGTTTAACTCTAAGGGGCGCTGGAAAATGAGCATATTTTCAAAAAAAGTGGAGTGTCGCTTTAAGATCATCATCTAGTGAGTTGATTTATTCATTCACTCTTTGATCAACTAAAAGTATCATTTTCTGTTAATGATGTGATACTACAGGAGATCCAGCACACATAGCAGTTTACAATTCTGACAGATTTTAAGACAATTTCCACATAAAAAGAAATTGTTGTGCCATTTAGAAAACAAACATCGAGAGTATGAATCTCAACAATGGTGACAAAGAAAATAGTAAACAAGTTAATTTACTCACACCGCAGTGCATGCTGGGAGTCCTGAATGTGATTTAGATGTGTAATTTGTTGATACAGAGGTCCAATAAACGTCATACTGGACATTCAGTAGACATTGGAAAAAAGACGTGGCGTCACAGTCTGCACCTTCAGGGGAACAAAATTGGACATGCAAAAAGATGTTATTTGGACATCAGTTTGCACAGTGGGTAATATTGACTTTTGCCTGAAAAACTCATTTTGTTAAGAAAATTTTTACTTTTTTCAGTATTACTGAACTTTTGCACAGTACACGTCAGAAAAAAAAGTACAAAAGCTATCCCTGGGACGGTACCTTTTAACAAGGTCCTATGGACCATTTAATTACAGATACTTTAAGGTACCAACACGTTACGTACACGTAGGCATAAAGGTGTGCTTTTTGAAAGAGTACTGCCACAGTAAAAGCTTTTATACCTCTATTTCTAAGAGTGAACTGTATTTAACAACTTTAAGATTTTAGGCGCGTCTCAGATTGATGTGTCTTTATTCGTAGATTTATTATAGTCCCAGATTAAAATGCATGTTTGATCTGCCTTAATCTGAAAAAACTTGCACTGACATATCTTAAAGGAATAGTCCATTTTCTTAAAAGAAAATCCAGATAATTTACTCACCACCATGTCATCCAAAATGTTGATGTCTTTCTTTGTTCAGTCGAGAAGAAATTATGTTTTTTGAGGAAAACATTGCAGGATTTTTCTCATTTTAATGGACTTTAATAGAGCCCAACATTTAATACTTAACACTTAACAGTTTTTTCAACGGAGTTTCAAAGGACTCTAAACGATCCCAAACGACGCATAAGGGTCTTATCTAGCAAAACTATTGTCATTTTTGACAAGAAAAAAACCATAACTTTTCGTCTAGGTCGGTCCAGCGCAACCTAACGTAAATGCGTAGTGATGTAGGGAGGTCACGTGTTACATATACGAAACGCACATTTGCGGACCATTGTAAACAATAAACTGACACAAAGACATTAATTAGTATCATTCGACATACAACAACGTCAGAACGGTCCTCTTTCTCAACACTTGTAAACACTGGGGCGGAGTTTCCCGTTCGTTCTCTGTGACCTCTTGACGTCATGACGTATTGCTACCCAGTCTCACAAAGTTTCGTGATATAGTCACGTATTTTTTTGATTCTTTTTTCATGTTATTATCACGAAATTTCGTGTTTTTTCGTGATCGTATAACGAATTCCTGTTTTCGTGTGATTATCACGTATTGGTTACTCAACTGCTTTTTCCTATTTTTAAACCATTGTCGCTTCGGTTTAGGGTTAGATTTGGTGCTTGCATTAGAATGTCACTTTATATATTGGTTTATACTATTTTTTCTGATTTATTTTTTTATATGTCGCCTGGCGTTAGGGTTAGAGTTGGGTTTGGTTAGGGATGTCATTTTATGTAAATCTAACCCTAAACCGAAGCGACAATGGTAAGAAAATAGGACAAAACAGTTGAGTAACCAATACGTGATAATAACACGAAAACAGGAATTCATTATACGATCACGAAAAAACACGAAATTTCGTGATAATAGCACGAAAAAAGAATCAAAAATATATGTGACTATATAACGAAATTTCGTGAGACTGGGCTGCGTATTGCGTGGGGTCACGCTGGCGCATCACGACTGGAGTGTATATTTGTTATTTTTATTGTCAAAAATAACAATAGTTTTGCTAGATAAGACCCTTATGCGTCGTTTGGGATCGTTTAGAGTCCTTTGAAACTCTGTTGAAAAAACTGTTAAGTGTTGAGTATTAATTGTTGGTGTCTATTAAAGTCCATTAAAATGAGAAAAATCTTGCAATGTTTTCCTCAAAAAACATAATTTCTTCTCGACTGAACAAAGACAGACATCAACATTTTGGATGACATGGTGGTGAGTAAATTATCTGGATTTTTCTTTGAAGAAAATGGACTATTCCTTTAACATACATCAGTTCCATTGTTTTGTCTCAAAATGCACATCAGTAAAGTTTTTTCTAAGGTATGTTTTTAAAAACTACTTAAATGTCCTTATATAACTAAGTAAAAAATGAAAAACCACACTCCCAAGATATAATTTCTTGTATTTATTTATACCCTGGTATACACTGATATTGGCTTAGGCCGAAACGCACCTGTGTGGACATGGTATAAATAAATCCAAGAAATTATATCTTGAGAGTGCGGTTTTTCATTTTTTACTTTGATAACAGTTTTATTACTCGCACCCATAAACAATCTGGGAGTTGAGTGCGCCTGTTCTCATGAATATAACTAAGGCATAGTCCTGGATAAATCTAAACCCTGTCCGAGAAACCGCCACTTTATGTTTAAATTTCTAGTACAAGACAAGTGCAGAATACCAAATACTGCAATCCAGATTATTTTTCTTTGCTTAATGTAAATGAATTTGATCCGCATTAGAGTTCCGAAAGAGCAAGGAAAGTTCAATCCATGATCCACTACATCAGTTCCCCTGACATGGCACTATGCTCCCATGAATGGCTTTCACACAACATCCCTGAAAAAAACCAACATTAAATCTAATCCATCCTGCCCATTAAAGTGAGATTAGGATTAGTTATAGAGCAAATTCTAAGCGTGTAATCTCTTTTTACTTGTGCTTTTTACTAAATCTCACAGTGTGGGCAAGCATTGGTGCTGTCTGTTTCAAATGAATGACTCTTGAAAGCAAGCGGCAGGAAATTCGTCAGCTACGTGACACTCAGACAGTGATAGATATATGCAACCTTTAGCTTCTGATGCCTCAGCAAGAAGAAGAGGTAGGCACTTTTCTCTATTACCAAGAAAGAATGGGAGGAAATTGGATTGGAAAAGAGAGAGAGAGAGGTGGAAAGAGCTGGAAACCATTTCTGTATACTCTCCCTCCCTCTCTTTGTTTCATTCTTCCTTCATCATCCTCTTTATTTACTTTTCTTTCTATGTATATACATCTATTACAAGCCTTTGAAATAGCAACTCATAAAGGAGAGAAAAGTTTTGCAACACTCGCTCTCTATCACCTACCCAATGGCTCACAGCCAGCAAGCCACTGAAATGCAGCAACACTTAAGCTATACAATAAATAAGCAAAAATCAATGTCTGACTCTAGCATTGAGAGAACAGGGTCTGTTGCATTTTATTTTGTGATTTCATTCACCTAAGCTAACCCCGGTTATGATACCATTAACTTTAACGTTCACCCCTTCTTTACCTCCTAGCATGTACAGAGACGTTTCACAGAAAGTAGCAGAATTAAGAAGTGATGGCAGGGATGCAACATTGCACCGGAAGCTGCTATGAAACGTTAACCGTGACACAGTTCATTATTAACTGCTGCAAACTGCTTTCAGCAATACTTTTATAACAGGCTTCTGTAACAACACTGAGCAGATGCAATTTTAAAGACGCTAAACATGTTTACATACTTGTATTCACAAAAGTCTTGCTGACTACTTAAAACAAGTGGGTTTTGTTAATTTCTTTCCAAATTACATAAACATATTGAGGTGGTTTCCTGCCTAAAATGCATGCCTAAAAATACATGTTTGAGATGCCTTAAATTAAAAAATTGGTTTTATCAGGTTTGTTTATAAAAACTACTTAAATGTCCTAATATAACTAAGGCCAAGTCCTGGCTTAACCCAAACCCTGTCCAGGAAACCAGCCCTTAGTTTATTTTATTTTTTGTATAGGGGTCCCGTATGCACTCTAAAATGGTCTTCATATTCACTTATTGCTTCACAATGCCACAGAAGAATAATTTTGTTCAAACCCCCATAAACCACCCATAAGTAACTTGTCCCATGTTTGTGCTGCTGATACTGTACCTCTGTAAGTTCAGTTAAAAAGATGTGTGTCTATACTTTGGGAAACAACAGGCAAATTATAGACTACAATAGACATTACATTATACACTAACAATTATGCATTTGGCAGATGCCTTCATCTAAAATGACTTACAAGCTACAGTGCATCCAAACAAATCCAAAACATTTTTATAAGTGTGTTCCCTGGATCAAACCCATAACCTTTTTCGCTGTTAAAGGGATAGTTCGGCCAAAAATGATATTAAACCCATGATTTACTCACCCCCAAGCTGTCCGAGTAGCATATGTCCATCGTTTTTTTCAGACAAACACATTTTCGGATATTTTAGAAAATGTTTTAGATCTTTCAGTTGATTAAATGCAATGTTACGGGGTCCACGACCTTCAAGTCCAAAAAAAGTGCGTCAATCCTTCACAAATTAAATCCAAACGGCTCCAGGATGATAAACAAAGGTCTTCTAAGGGTAATCCGTGCGGTGTTGTTGTAGAAATATCCATATTTAAAACTTTATTAACGTAAATAAATACCTTCCGCCATCTTAGTTGCGTCAGCATTCAGGATGAGAGCTTAGGCAGCCTACGGAGGCTACTCTGCTGCTGCTCTGTGCCCCCGCCCTCCGAATTTGTCATACATCACTAAGAAAAGTGCGTACACTACGCTAATACTCTCTCCTGAATACAGAGGAGTCTAAGATAGCGGCGCTACCGGAAGGTATTTATTTACGTTAATAAAGTTTTAAATATGGATATTTCTACAACAACACCGCACGGATTACCCTCAGAATACCTTTGTTTATCATCCTGGAGCCGTTTGGATTTAATTTGTGAAGGATGGACCCACTTTTTTTGGACTTGAAGGTCGTGGACTATGGGTGGACCCCGTAACATTACATTTAATCAACTGAAAGATCTAAAACATTTTCTAAAATATTTGAAAATGTGTTTGTCTGAAAAACAATGGACATATGCTACTCGGACAGCTTGGGGGTGAGTAAATCATGGGTTTAATATCATTTTTTGCCGAACTATCCCTTTAATGCAATGCTCAAGCAACTGAACTACAGGAAGACTTACGCTGTATACTGTACACACCACACGCGAAGCATCACATTTTAGATTACTGGCGATATTTAACTTTGTGTCATGCTAATTTTTCAAAAGCCATTTTATTGGCCAACCTGTTAATTTTCTTATTTTTTAACATTTTCACTTTGGTTGAATTGTGCACTTTTAGACTGTTACATGACATTTTCTGCTATGTACTGTAGGCAGTGGGCAGTAAGGTTGCTCTGTTTTGAAACAGAGCTCTTGTCAGGCAACTGAAATGACCCCAAGCATTGTGGTGAGTTTTGCAGAAGTGAGCACAGACCCACATTTTTCCTTCAGATAATATACTGTAAAAATCTAGTTTTTCCTCTCGTCTCCCTTGATAACTGAAATCCTTGAGTTCTATTCCGGTCTTAGTTAAATCTGTAACATGAAGCCTTGGAGGCGGCAGATAACCTTACAGGTTCAGCATGTACCATTTATATCATTCTCTCATAGCACATTGTCGTTCCAGCATCCCCAGGAGTAGAACGAGAAATGTAAAAAAATTATCGCAGAAATAAAAAATGAAACATTATTGACTTATGGCACAAGCTCAGAGCTATTTCTCTACTGATAGGAGTTGGTGGACTTATATGAAAGAACAACTGAAATGCCTTGAAATGCTTAGTTTTGTTAGATGTGTTTATATTATTTCTATTGAAAAAGATCTTTGGGGCGGGATATAATAAGTGTAACTATATATATAATAACTATATTATTAGTGGTGTTTAAAGACCTTACATAATGAACTGTATTGTTTTTATTACCTTAGAATAAGACGTTTTTATCGACATACACCGCGGGTCACCTTACATGGAAGTCGTCGTCATGTTTCTACAGTAGCCCTAAACAGACAAACTGCTCTACACAGGGCATCCCTACGTTGTCTCAGACGATGACATGTTTGTCATGTGGCAGCTACCATATGCGTTTTGAAATTGAGGGGTGATCTGTTGCAATTCGCAATCTCACCAATAGATGCCGCTAACATTGACCCCACTGGTAATTTATTAAAGCTACCGTTCTTTCTCTGATTTTGATCTTTCTGAGCTTTGATTGTGTTTATAGTTTGCAATATAACATGTATTCATGATTCACGTGTAAAAAAACGCGGTATTTTTCACACAATTTACTTAACTGTATAGCGCTGTTTTCACTGTCCTCAAAACAGGCTGATGTCTTCCTTGTTCTTTGAAGTCCCTCCTTCAGAAATTCCCAGTTGGGGGTATTCGTCTGCCTCGGTTCTCATGAGGGTCGCTCCGGTTCGGCCGGCGCACCGCTTTGTGGTTTCATCCCGGCAGCCGCCGGTATCGTCAGGGTCTCCAAGCCCTCCATCCCTCCCCTGGATCCACCCTACCAGACTTTGTTTGTTTTTTGTTCTTGTAGTGAGTGTCTGGTAGCCACTCTTAGAGGGAGGGGTTATGTCACGGCTAGTCCGTGTCATGTTTTGTGTATGTCTCCGCTTACGTCATCTGGACTATTCACAGACTGATTGCTCATCTCACCTGTTCCTTGTTTAGTCTTTGTGTATTTATACTGTTGTCTGTTTCACACTTGTCGCCGGTAGATTGTCATTGCAACCATGTCTGTTCCCTGTTTTGGATGTTCCTGTGTTTTGTTACCCGTTACTCCTCGTGTTATTATTTCCAGTTTTATCATTAAATGTTATTTATTTTCCGAACTCAGCATTTGTGTCCTCACTTCACCTCCGTGTCGTGACACTGATATCATTAAAGCAGGAATGGGATCAGGAAGAACGTGACCTTTAAAGCATGTTAAAATTGCTACTTTGTAGGTGTGAGCAAAAATGTCCCTTTTGGGGTGTGTCCTTTAAAAATGCAAATAAGTTGATCTCTGTACTAAATGACGGTGCTGTGGTTGGATAGTGCAGATTAAGATTTATTATCCCCTTCTGACATCACAAGGGGAGTCAAATTTCAAAGACCTATTTATGCACATGCTTTCAGAGAATGGTTTACTAAATTCTTAAAAAAAATCACATTTTCTAGGTTGATAGAAGCATTGGGGACCCAATAATATAATTTAAACATGGTAAAAATTAAGATGAAAAAATTTAAAACTACTTCAATTTGTAACAACTAAAAAGTGTAAGCTCTTTCAACTTGAGAAAAGTGAGAAAATTTAGTTTGAAAAAATATATATCTGTTTTTATTTTTTGGTAAAGGTGTTACCAATTTAAGGAATTTTTAAGTTAATCCAACGTTCAGTTTTTACAGTGTTATTTATTTTAGAACATTCGTATTTTTGTCCACCACTGATGATCGTAGCTGAACTGAAGTACATGATGACATCATAAAATAATTGAAAGACTGTAAGTTTAAATGCTCTTCTACAGTAAATGTGAAAGTTTTGAAGCACACTCATATCTTAAGCTGACAAAATTTTGATAAATCCTTAAGTTTTGATTTTTATGTGTGCTTTAAGTGCATGCGGTTTCTGAAACTTCTGGCTAACGCACACTATCAAAGCAACGGCCAAAAGATTAACCATGAATACAGCAAACTGAAGCCAAGCTTTCTCCTTTCACGCTTTCAGTCAGCAAGCTCCGCCTGTGTCTCTGTGTTCAACTTCAGATTGGGTACCAGCGGTCAGTACAGCCTCTCTTTTCTTAGCACCCCCCCCCCAACCCAACCGTTGCTCAGCGATTGACTGAGAATGGGAGTAAAGTAAAAGAGGCAGGCGTGTTTAAACAGATGGCTCATGCAGTCTCGAGCCAGTTTACTGCAACTGGCACAGAAAGAGAGAGAGAGAGGTAGACATACACACCGAGAGAGAGAGAGAGAGAGAGAGAGAGAGAGAGAGAGAGAGAGAGAGAGAGAGAGAGAGAGAGAGAGAGAGAAATTGAAACCGCTTTAATTCAAACTTGCCCCTTTTCTCACTCGCCTCTGTTTAAAACTTTCCGTCCAGCCTCTCTCGCCCTCACTTGTGCGTGGACGGTCACTCAAAAGTTTGACAAACTTCACAGGCACAGCATGCGGTGACCCGCGCGCAACTGTTCAGACAGAAAGATCAGTGAAGAAGAGAAAGTGCGCGTGACACTTGACCCCCTCCACGTCTTAGTGGCTCCCGGTTTGGGGTCTCCTGCGCGGGACAGAGGGGCACAAACTGCCACCTGCTTACCCTGCAGCTGTGTTTGAGGTAGGCTTTTCTCTCACACATGCCCTATTTTCTATCTCAGCTGCTGTAACTTTATACTCGACGCTATAAAGTAGCGTAATATGACGTTCAGCAGTTTCAACTTTTTTATAGGGCAGTTTGCGTGTGCTATATTTTAATGTATTTTTGTATTAATTGTGCTTTCCTTTATTGTTTATTTATTTGTTTGCGTGCTTTGATTCAGTTTGTGTGTTTTGTTTTATGAGTGTTAACGCTGTCTTCTTTGTCATTATTTGCGTGCTGTGCTTTGCTTTAGTGTGCGTGCCTTGCTTCGGATCGCGTGAGCGTAAAGCGCAACTGTCACTTTTTTACACGCACGTGGGTGTTGTTATTATTAGTTCACTGTCATAGACTGATTGACTGACTCCGGTGTTTTTGAGAGAAAGGAGGGTCGGGGTTACACCCTGTTACCTCGTCAGACACTCTCGTGTGTCAAAACAGAGGAAACCTAGTGATGATAGCTGTGTGAGGTCGTGACGTCACCTAAACACAGGTCAAAATCACAATCTAAACATCACGCTTGTATGATTCTCACTTGTTACATACAACAAATATTGTTTGTCCTGCAGTTTATTTATTAAAATAACAGGCTCATGTCAGCAATAATACAGACATGAGGTGCAGACAAAACAAAGCTATTTTGCAACAGTTCCCAATTTAGTTAGAATAGTTGCAACACGCACATTTATTCTGCATTATTACTTTTTTC
Organism: Paramisgurnus dabryanus; assembly: GCF_030506205.2. NCBI lineage: Eukaryota > Metazoa > Chordata > Actinopteri > Cypriniformes > Cobitidae > Paramisgurnus > Paramisgurnus dabryanus. Next base: position 22,476,479 of record NC_133357.1, read on the forward strand.
CGAACCTAAATAGATTTTTTATAATTATATAGTGACCAAAATGGTATACAAATTAGAACATATTTTTGCTTCTTCAAAAAAGGCACCTGTTGCTGCATGATGCTTTTATGAATCTTTTTTGACTGATTCTTTGAAAAGAATTGATTCAAGAGTCATTTGCTTATGAACCAGACTACACTCTTCTGCTACACCCAAATGTGTGCTGTCATTGCTATTTATTATCTTTGTATTAGTCTTTCTCATCAATCCAAACTGTATGAAGAGCTACAGTATTTTTTTCCTTATGCGCATTAAGTAGCAACATAAAAGCATAGCTTCAAAAGTGCTGCATGTCGTATTGCATCTTGTGATAAAGACTGCTTCAGACCCAGCTACTGTAACACGTCTTGCAGAGTTAACAAAACTTCTTAATCACTTTGTTTCTGCTAAAAGAGGAAGCAAGTAGTAATACATTGCCACCACTAAACTACACCATCATCTAAATTAGCTGTCGACTGAAGATTTCAGTTTCTAATGAATGCACAAGTGTGCTCGCTGAAGATTAGGGTTAGCTAACAAACCTTCTTTGATAAGTGTGTGTTGAGTTGTGGCCGTAACAGCGGCAGTTTGACAGCTGGTGGTCTTTACCTTGGCATGGTGTTCTGGAGGGCCGTGTTGGTTTTGGGGCTCTGACAGTGGTTAGCCAGCAATGGCCTGGTTGATGTTTACACTGATTGGTTACATTTGGTCAGTAAATTCCCACGGTTTTGACAGGTGGCGAGGGGAATTTGTTAGGGATGGATAGGTTAGCTCTTGCTTAAAATTCTTCCTCTATTTCATTGGTATTTCATCCTCATCTTTCCTTTTGTGCCCTATTTCTTCTCTTTTCCTGCTGTGCCTCTCTCAGCACTCTTGAGAGAGGAAGATTTGGGACAGAGGGGAAGTAACCATTGCACCCAGGGCTAAAGTTCCAGCCAGTGCCAGTGAAATGGAACAATCTCACATGTTATTGTCTGTGATGGCCAACGATTTTACAATGATTATACAAAAAGATGGCAGGCGCTTTTTAAACAAGCAGATGTTTGAGATCAGTTGAGTGGTGTGTTTGGGCCAAGAGCGGTAAACTTAGTTTCATGAAACTCACTTTTTTTCTTTATTGTAATTACTCAGACTGATAACACTAGGGATGCACCGAAAGGAAAATTCTTGGCCAAAGCTGAATAAAATGAAAAACTCAGCCGAAGGCAGAATGCAGAACAACAAACAATTTTTTTAATTTCCCCAATTATTTTGCCAATTTTCTCACCAGTTAAATTTTCAGAATGTCCTTTTTACTATATTTGTTTAACATTATTTAACAATGACTTTTTTTGAACATTCATTATAGCGCCTGTTTACACCTGGTCATTTCTCTGATCAGATAGATATAGATAGACTTGCTAAAACTGTTCCATTTACATTCGAGATAAATGAATCTAACAAAAAGCTTATTGTTAATAAAAGTTTTATTTCTGGTTTAATACAAGCGTGTTTGTTATTGTAGGACTTTACTGGTTTTATGAAGTTTTTATTACATACTGCTGATGCTCTTCGTCATTCTATGACATGAGGTGAAGACTGAAGAGTTAAAGTCTCTCATTCTCTGTGCTTGTGCATTCAGCAGACAAATATCCATCACCGCCATGTCTTTCTCATACGCTGCATGGTGTTCAGATTGTCTTGATTTTTTATTAAAAATGAAACTTGTAGTGCTGTATGTTTCGCGTCTTTCTTGGCCCTCTTAAAAATGCTTTTACCAACATGTTTGCTGCATTTGCGCATCTCTCACTCTACGCTGGATAATTTGATCAGATCATCAAAGACCTCATTGTTCGGTACAATTTATTCAACCTAATCACTTGTTTGACCGAACACCGAAAATTTGTTTTTTGCTATTTTTGGCTGAATAATGTTTGTTGCTGAACATTCGGTGTGATTGTGAGTTAATTCTTATTCCGTTCTTCAAATAAAGAATAAAAATGGATGGACCAAAGTGGATAAAGCAGGTTCATATAAAGAGCTCTGATGCAAAAGCCGCTAAACGCTACCTCCTTCAAAAATGAGAAAATAACACTGAACATATTATATGCTTATAATGCTTTCGCTTCAAATTCGCTTAATCACAGCCTTCGATCATTCAGCAAAAAAAAACAAAAAAAAACGTTTGTACAGTACGTTTAAACGCCAAAACGATTTTCCAGCAAAGTCCTCAAAGTGCACAGAGACGAATGTGAAACAAGCGTGGATCGCGTTTAAACTTGGGTCCCTCGTTGACCTGAATACAACACAAATGTGGCAGCCACATGCATCACAGCGCCCCCTTATGTGTGGTTCGGTTTCTTCATTTTCACTTTTATCATTTGAAATGTTTCTAGTTGCATCTTTAGTGATTTTGTAACTGGATCCAACTGGATTTTTTACAATCCAAGTGGATTTTCTTCAGAAGTGGAGCTTTTTGCGAAACATGTTGCATGCACTTGATTTTGGTTTTACAGCAACATTTTTTAAATCCTAATGAAATGACTAAAGTGACTTTTGTGAAAATAAATCATTTCAATTACTGACTAATAACTTTTCATTGCCATTAAAGTGAAATTACTGAACCTAAACAAAAGAACCTGAATAAAAAATGGTTATTTACAAGAAAACATGTCGGAGGGTTTTACATATGAACTCTTCATGTAATCTTGTAGTAAAGTGCTCCTGTATAGCCCTGTGGTAGAGCAGTGCATTAGCAGCGAAAGGGGTCATGGGTTCGAACCCAGGGAACACAAAATGTATACCTTGTAAAACACTGTAAGCTGTTTTGGGTAAAAGTGTTTGCCAAATGCCTAAGCATAAATCTAAATGTAGGTAATGGAAAACACCTGGACTTGTTTGGCTTGCTGTCCACAGCATAAAACCGTGCACTCCAAGTCCCCTCCAAGACACTTGATATGTTAATAGATTATTGGTTAAATGAATGAATAAGTTAATGTATACCCCCAAAAATGTGAGATTGCACAGTATAATAAACCTTAGATTAGTTCATTCAGAACTTTTATTTATCAATATAGAGTTGTAATGTAGACTTTGTGGAAGCAAAACAGTTAGATAAGTCAGGCTTTGTTCAGACAAGGAGCTAAAGTTATTGTATTGTATTAATCCATCCTGAAATCTGTATGTGTGTGTCACCAGTATATCAGTTGTGTCAGTCACAAAGTTGGATTAAAAAACAAAGCGTATTTAAGCCTGTGTAAACAAAGTCAAAGAGAGAGGAATGTTATATCAGAGATTCTCTTTAGCTTGTGTCTTTATTTCACATAACAGTTTGTTTTGCTAACCTTTCCTGAGGCTATGGGCTGTGGTTATATCAAAGTCATGCACAAATCTTACGTGTGACCTTTGACCCACTCACTGTTGCAAAACGTCATGTGGCATATTGACAGCCTAAAAGAGGATTTGTATAATCTTTAAACTTTTGAGGGCTGTTAATTGAGCATTTTTCTCCTGATTTGGTGTAGTTTTTTTTCACTGGTACTTTTCATATGGTTTTTAAAATTCTGTCTCTGTGTCCTACATTTGTATTTTGGTTTTGACAGCACACTTTCTATTCATGTCAGTAAGCGCTTGCTCTGAATTCTTCTGCGGTTGTAAATGGGGCACTGTGTCTAATTACTCACACAAACACATTTACTGGTAAAAGACCTTTGACACCAACACACAACACACACATTTTTAAGAAACCGTGCCCCCTCATAAACACTCTACAGATGCTAGATGCACACGGACACATCTTAGTTTCAATAATAATAGTAAAATGTATGCTATGTAAGTCTTTTTTTTTCATTATACTGTTAATGTAAATTGTTAATGTAATATCGATAAAATTATAATTAAAAAAAAAACTGGTGGCATTAGATATGTTCTACATTACATGCACATCACTGTGTATTATATATAAACTAAAGGTTGAGAGGCTTCACATTTAACAAAAAGATTTGTTGGTTCATCTTAAAACGGATGACGCCTCTGATTCAGGTACGACATGCCCCTCTTAAATACAACTTCCTTCCCTCGTTAATTGACACACTCCACCCAGAAACAGGGTAAAAATTAAAGTGAAAATAACCAATGCTGTGGGACAGATTCTCTTGTTTGCCACAAAGGAAGTTACCTGGTTGCCTTAAAATTTTGAGTTAATTTAACTTAAAAAATATAAGTTAACAGTTGACAGTTCATTGTGTACAAATATTTGTCAACTAATACTAGTTGAATTACCTTAAAACTTTAAGGCAACTACAGTAGGGCCCTATAAAATCAGTTTTATTTTTTCCCAAATTCCGTTTTATTTTTTCCCAAATTCCGTTTTGTCCGTTTTAATGTTTGCAAATTCCGTTTTAATATATGGCAATTATTTTTTTTTCCCTTTCCTGTTATTTTAGTCATAAAAAGAGTGGAGAGTTGAGAGATGTGCAGCGAGAGAGACGTGGATGAGAGAGTGCATGTATCTTCGCGCTCCCAGTCAATGGAATGTTGACAAAACTTACAAAAAACTGTTCTCCGGTCACATAAAAGTCACGTGAGAACTGCTCGCAACTGAGGGCTTAGCGTAGAGTCGTGGAGAGCCGCTTCGCCATTGTTTCAGTGTTTTGGAGGGGGTCTGAAATGACGGGAGGGGATGTGTCGCCCAGATTTGCTTCCCCCGTTCTGCATTTCCCACAGACATACATTGTTCTTCCACACAAAGACAGAATTTTATTCAAAATATGCAAAATTCCGCAAAATTCCGCGTTAACGCTAGATTCCGTGTTAATTAGCCAATTCCGCGATTCCGTCCGCGATTCCGTGATCGCGGAAATTATAGGGCCCTACTACAGTATAAAAAAGCATTTTTGTCAAATCAACATTTATTTATATGTTTCTTTAACTTTAAAAATTCAACTTGTGTTTATTTGTATTTAAAGTGCACCTATTTCATTGCTAAAAACAATGTTATTTTGCGTATTTGGTATAATACAATGTGTTCGCGTGGTTTATGATGAAAAAACATTATTTTCCACATACCGTACATTTTTGTAGCTCCAGATATCCATGTATTCCTGAAATGTACTGATTTTGTACAAAGCACATTGGTTTGAAAAGTGTCTGATTGGTCAGCTAATCTGTAAATTGTGATTAGGGATGTCCCGATCTGATACGCTGGATCGGTATAGGGGCCGATCCGGGCTTTTATTCTGGATCGGACATCGGATCGAAGACCGACAACATGACCGATCCAATTCCGATAATGTGTGTTAGCCGTGGTTGTTACTGACAAGCTAATAAAAGGAAAATGTATTATAAAAGCACCATAAACGTTTTATGCACTATATTCAAAGTCTTTTAATACACTCAATAGCTTCATGTGAAGGAACAAACGCACATTTAAAGATATTTTAGTTCACACTAACTTACTCGCAAACTGGGTTAATCCACTGGTGAAGCAGACGGATGAAACGCGTCATTCACACATGCACACACAAGATAACTGTAGGCTTTATTAAAGATCTGATTTTATAAAGTCTTAGTAAGCCGTTGGATGGATGCAATTCACTTTGTGCTGAGCACATCATGCATCTATTCTCTTTCTATCTATTCAGTTTTACGCAATTAAGAAAAAATATTTAGCATACTTAATCGATCAAACATACCTATTATATGTTCTCCTAAACACTGTCATGATTAATATTTACTAAAGTTTCTTGTAACTTGTAAATCATTTAAAATGATTGATTTCAACATTTAAAATAATACTAGATGTAGAAAAAAGCACTATACATATTTAATTACAGTAGTATCGGACAGATATCGGTATCGGCTGATATACGGAATTCTGGTATCGGATCGGAAATGAAAAAGTGGAATCGCTAATTACATCCCTAATTGTGATTGGCCTGAATACCGCTGACGTCAGCTGGAAATGTGACGCTCCGTACCATGTTTGAAAGATTAGCAGCTTACAATGCAATGCTAACAGGAGTTAACTTGCAGGCTGAGTCCAAAACGGGAGGAATTATGATAATGTCGGTCTTGTCCACGTCAACAGGCCCAGGAAGTAAACTGTTTCCTACAATCTGTGTGTTTGTTGTAGTACAAGAAAAGAGATTTACAGAGTTTTCAACTCATCTGGTGATGTCATCCAATATTTCTCACATTGCCGAAAACAAAATATCGCATATAATTGAGCGAGTTTATTCTAAAAGTTGAAATCAGATATTTGTGCAACATCACTGTGTTTGCATGGATGTTAGAAACATTGAATGAACTGTTGCAATAGAAAGTGATTACCGACTTGTTTATACAGTGTAGATTTAAAAAAGTACACGAGCAAAAATGCATATGTGTAAGATTTCAGTAGAGAAGAGTCATGCATAATTCAACCGCAAAGCCATCATCTCCAGCTGAGTGTTTCATAGCTGCAAGTGAGCAAAGTATAGTTGTGTACCATAACACACAAAGAGAAACAGCAAAAACATGGTGAATATTTTAAGAGGGAAGGCTCGATTACGCTGATGCATCTGGACCTTGAAGGTCATCTGAGGAGAAGATTGAAAAGTGTACGGGACTGACACAGAGAAGAAGCAAAGAGCAAGATCACAGACGCTACAGATCTAAAGATGAAGAGATAAAGTTAACATTTTGGATGTTTTACAAAAGGTTTACTTTTCCATCCAGCCACACCAACGTATTCCTCTTTTCAATCCGGAAGTCTATTAAGCCCTTGCTTTTGGATTCATACGATCTCATCCAAGACACAATTCTGTCTGAGTAGATCTTAACTTGCCACACACAACCCAAAACACACAAAAACCTAATTGAAGTTTATTCCCCCAGTGACGTGTACTTACTGTAACACTCTGCCTGAGATTGTGTTAAAAAACGTTACCCAAGGGTACTGAAACATAAACTTGTTTCTTTATTTAAAACACAACGCTCTCATTGTTATTCTGGTATGGAAACAGGCCTTTAAAATGTGAACCTTTTAAATATTCACGCAATTTATATATTATGTCTCCTTGTTGTGTGCTAATTTTGCCCCATTTTGTGTGAATCACTCCAACCGGCTGTCATAGCTGCTGTTCTGTGATGTAGTTATGTTGTTCAACGCTGCTGCAAAGGTCAACTGTGCGCTAGTTAATGCAGAGAAAATAGCTGTAAGGAAGAATTATTATGCAGCAGTTCATGAAATAATATGGCAGCAGTTGGAAAGACAGATTCATTATTTCTGGCTTTATAAAATAAAAAAACTATGAAAGTCTCAGACTCATTGAAACGAAAGGAAGTGTTGACAATGCTTGTAATGCAACTTTGCAAGCGGATCTAGGGCAGCTTAATGTTCCAGGACAACTTGACATATCTTTATTATATAACATGCTATAAAACGTGGATCCACGAAGATCTAATCATCTATGCGAATAATACCAAGTAAGCTACAAAGTCCTCGATTACCTCATTTTACGAACAGGGCAGCAATGCTTGCTGCCAAATCTTGGAGTCGCCCAGGCAGAACAGATCGGGCTTGATCCAGGATTTTAGCTTCTGAAGTGGAACACAGTGTTTTGGGTTTTTAGGAAATTGGACTGTTATTGTGCTTTGTTGTGTACACAAAGTGTGTAGAGGGAAAAGATCTCGTCTTTTCTTGTTCCTGCTCTATAGGCTTGTTTTGGGATTGAAGGGCACAGCAGGTAGCTGGAGCTCTGTATTCAAGAGCTCTTCACCCCTGTAATACTGTTTGCTCAACCGCAGAGGCTATGTGTGAGTGTGAAAGCCGTGCTTTCGGAAAGCGTCTGTCTGCCTCTTTTTTAATTTATTTATTGCGCTTTTTAGTCATATTTTGATCTCATATCATTCTGTGCCATCCCCAGATTATTACGTCGAAATGAATGAATTCAACAAGAGCTGACGTTTGGATTTTTTTTTTCAACTTAACAGTAGGATTTATATCTTACAGATAATACATTTTCACTTAATTTCTGTAAAAAATAAATAAAAATCAGTTGTGCAATTTTTCAATACAATGACATCGGATTGGGTATGTCTCTATACAGGAAACACCGAATTACCCCAGCAATATTTTCAATCCGAACATCTATATTTATACCAACTATATCTCATGGCAATTTGTACGTATTTCACAAGTTGGCTAATTTGTATTGTCACAATCACATTCATACATTTTTATACATTTTGCTTTTGCATCTGTGACGTTGGGGTTAGGGGTGGGATTTCGTTATTGGTTTTTTATTATTATCATAAATTTGTGTGTTTTTGTATGATTCACTTCGTACTAATTCATACGAATTAGCCAACATAAAAAACATACAAATTCTTTAACCGGAGGTCCGCAACGGATCTTCAGGGGATCCACCAAATGATGTTTAATCACAAGCAATTTTTGCTAAAAACGTAAAACATATGTACAAAACGTTACATGCTCCCTTTAAGTTGTGCACGTGCGCGGCCGCTTAGGCTTGTAGGCACGTGTTCAGTTAAGCCAGCGGACCAAAATAAAATATCTGAAGATTATAAATGTCCATTCAGGAAGCAGCAGTAGCGACAGAAAATGAATCATAAAACAGGTAAATCTTATAGGCTTGTGTGTCTTTCTTTCAGAATGTTTTTTTAGAATCAGATACAGAAACTGTATTTCGCTACACAACTTGTTTTTAATCATCAACGAAAACACCACAAACCCCTCGTGAGTAGTACAGTTTTGAAAATGAACGTTAAGTGTTGTTTGTGCATGGTCATTGACTTCCATTCTGAAGCAGTCAAGAGACGCTTCTAAACGAGTCAAAAACTCAGGACACGACCCATTGTCAAAATTTCAGTGTCCATCACTGTAGTTCATCCAAAACAAACCGGAAATTAGACTCAGAGTGTTGAATACCGGAATTATCATTTAACCCATTTGCGCCTGATGCTGCGCCGAAACATCTACCACCGGTGCGCGCAGCATCAGGCGCAAATGGGTTAAAGCATATTATAAACACTCCAATTATAGGCTGTCTGTTGCACCAAATAGACAGTCAATATAAACCTTGTTCTTATTTTTATCATACTGCACAGCTATTTCAGCAACTGCACTTTTCCAGTCTGCCCGAAATAAAATGATGTCATCGGGTGTCATCTAAGCCTTAAATACTGACTGTAGTTCAACAGTGTTTGTTTTAAAGCAAGTCATAGTGGAAAATGGGTGTTTGTGCTTTTTTTGGATATTTTGCTTGCTCAAACTTCTAGGTGTAACTTTATAAGCTCTTTACAACTGTCTGTTGGTTAAAGGTTTTTTGAAGTGCATATTAAAAAGATTTTCTAAAATAATAACATTCTTAAAAATACATTTGCTTAAAAGGTTCTTTACAGTCATGCCATAAACTAATCATCTTTCGTTCCTCAAAGAACCTTTCAGTCACAAGTTCTTTAAAAAAATATTTTATTATAATCTTAAAATTTTTTTTTACCACAAAGTACCTTTCATGAAACAGAAAGGTTTTTTGGATTATAAAGGTTGGGGCTTACACACCAAACGCCAAGCATTCGCACGGCGTTCCTTGTATTACTCGCTGGATTTACTGTAGGGTCAGGCGAATCTAAATTCAAACGCAAATTGTTGAATTCATGTTTGATGTTTATGCCCCATAAAGCATTGTAAAGCACCTTTATTTTTTAAGAGTGAAATAGGGGTGTACACACCAAATGCGTATTCAACGTATTGCACCCGTAGATTACATACACAGACAATGCAAAGACGCGAATAGACGCAAACGTTTTTGCGCAAATTGAATATATTTAACTCAACAAGGAACAGGTTTGGTGTGTACTAGGAATGTTCATTTCAGTTAGTTTTTTTCCGACCGACAACCGCAGCTTGTTAACCGAACATTAATCGTTAACTGTTAAGATTTTAATATTAAATTGTCATTGAGTAACAATACAGTTGACGGTTGTCTGTGACCCGGTAAAAACAATACAAACATTTGATTTAATTTGAACATGCAAACAGCAGCAACAGATCACAACAGAAGCAGGATTCATACATTATCAAATTTTCACACAACTTTACATTATCAAAGAGCATTTGATCAGTCCAGATCCGGATTAATATCCAAAGAGGGCAGATTGTCTCTTTTTCATCTACCACAATGGCCATTTCTAAACAGGACACATTTCATTCGCATCTTCTTTCTCTGTTTGTGCAAAAAGAGAGATGTTTATGGTCAGGGTCTAGGATAGAGGCGATCAGCGAAGATGAACCACCTCATATTGTACACACACGCGTCTCTCTACAGCTTCCAAAGCTACTCAAACACGGACACATATGTAGTACAATGATTTCTTATACAAATTATTACTTTACCAGACTGCCAGAGCAGCAATAATTCATGTTATTTACAGGCCATTCACAAATCAAGGATAGAAAGTGCCGAAATGTCTGTTGGCATGTGTCGACACGCACTGTGTGTGTATATAATATAGTAATCGGTCATAAATTCTTACCTTCGTTTAACCGGTCAATATGAACATCCCTGGTGTGTGCGTAGCATAAGAGAACCAAACTTTTAAAGCAACACCAAAGAGTTTTTTTTTACCTTAAAATAAGGTTTCCAAAAAAGTTTCAGTGGTTCATCCACTCAAAACAGGGTGAATGGCACTTTCACATTCACTTTGCAGCCCTCTATCGGCCAAAACCGCACTGAAGAAGTTTCCAACCGTCGGGTAGTGGTCCTGTAGTTCGAGTGAAAACTACAAAAACTTGCTTTACGGCAGACCTACAATCCAATCAGAGCCAGCTATGCTGCAGTATTTACGACAGTTCTAATGAACAATTACGCGTCTAACCTGTAGGGGGAGCAAAGAGCAATAACTCTTTAGTGTTGCTTTAAGACTGATTTGATGAATTAAAGATCTTTTGTGACTTTAATAAGTTTATCTTTAAATCTAACCGGAGTCATTTCTTTTCCAGAGAGAATATGAATTCAATACTGTCTCTCTGCAGGTTGCTCTGGCACTCAGTCTGTAGGACAGTGTGGTTGCCATTAGCAGATCGGCTTAAGAAGTGAACATCAGACAGGACTTGGCGTTATGCCACCCCCCCTACACGCACACTTACATAAGTTCACACAGCTGGTCTGTTCAATGTTTGTTAAAATATTTCATGCTTACCACAGGTCTGCAGGCCTACAAAGTTCTCCAGTGATTCTCTTATTGCCTCCTTCAGTCTCAGTTCCTTATGAACACACACACACATGCGCGCGACACACACACATGCGCGCGACACACACACACACACACACACACACACACACACACACACACACACACACACGCGTGCACAAACACACACACACGTCTGGCTCAGGGTTACTGAGTGCTTCCTATCCATTTTCTCCTCACATGTTCCACTGGATCGTCATCTGCTGAGTCGGTCGCTATATAATGTACATGCATACCTGCATATATTATGAGCCTGTCTTTGCACGTGTATATTTCAGTACACAGCCACTTGTCTGGCAGACAGAGAGAAAGCTTGCTACAAGTTACGCAATGTCTTAAGAGCAAAGAGTGGGTCACCTAACACCTTCATTTGTCTGTTTATTCTCAGATTCTTTGAAAGTTTTGGTACGTAGGGGATAATAAGCAGACAGACGGTCATTATTGCTAAATAAACCCAGACACAGCAATCAAATGGGAGGTTGTTTAAGTGCAAGAGCGGTATGTTGCGCCCTAACAGCACCCCTTTTAAATATAGTGATTGACGTAGCGTTCTGTAAAAAAAAAAAACAGTAAAAAATAATTCAGAAACTCTTTTAAATATTTACAGTTTTTTTCGATTGCTAAACGACAGTGGGCACAACTGGAGTCACATGTGCAAAACTCTAACTACAGTCTGCACAGCAGCAGTTCATGTGGACCAAACTCTAGTTCGTTTTTCATTGCTTGAACACAGTTTTCAAAACTTTACACACTTATCCCATGACTTTAACCACAACCTGCACAACACTGTGGATTTACAGCACTTTGTTCAAATGCTAACACACTGCTGTCAAAACTGTGAACCACACATTCAAAACACAATTGATTTCAGTCTTGTGCCTTTCAAACACTGCTGATTGCAATTTCATATAAATATAAATTCCAATTTCATATATATATATATATATATATATATATATATATATATATATATATATATATATATATATATAAATTATGATAGGTATAGCTCAGAAAGACAAATTTAGGAAATGACGGGTTTGTGGAAGCAGAAGGGCTCTCCTGATTTTGCTAAGTGGTTGATGTCCTCAGGGCAACATACCCCAACCTACCCCAAACCCCAACCCTAACCATAACCAAACCCTAAAATCAGAGGGACATGATAAGTAAAAAACAATGGTCCAGAAACAGCTAATCTTGGTTGTAAGCTTAAATTTACGTAAAACAAACTATAATCTTATTTCTGAAATCTGATTGGTTGATTGAAATGTTGTTCCAGGGTTAACATAATGTTGCCCTGAGGACATCAACCACTTGGCAAAATCAGTTCGAGTGAGGGGGCAGGGTGGCAGGTAGTGGCCTGATGCTAGAGAAAGGCAGGATTAGCCCCTCATTTATTTGTTTGAATTACAGTATGTACTTTTAATTTCTACCTTTTTTTCTCATTACTGTAATTCCATAAATTACTACAAACTATTGAAGCAAACTGCTAATTTTCATTTACCTTAAAGAATTGTTCTGTTCTAAAAATTTCAATAAATCATGTGATAAATCAATCAATAAATAAATAATTATTTGAAGAAAACATTACTTTGTATGACGTCACTGAAATTGTTGAAACTGTAAAGATAAAAAGTTAGTATTTTGTGTATTGGTGTTTGATGTTAGTGTTTTTCCTCTCAGTGTGTTGTGAGTGACAGTGTGTGTTATCTCAGTGAGGGTTGTGTTTAGTGTTTGGCTGCACTAAGCTGTTTTGAGTCATGTGTTTAGAGTTGTGTTGGTTGGAGTGAGTTTTGCAGGTGATATGTACAGTTTAGCTCAGGTGACTTCTGGTATTGCAGACTGTAGTTAGAGTTTTGCACATGTAGCTCCAGTTGTGCTCACTGTTGTTTAGCAATCGAAAAAAAACTGTAACATAACTGAACACTAACAGGTCTTTGCCTTTACTCGAAAATTCATTATAATAAGCGTAACGTATAGAGAGTCATATCTAAAAATAAATAATACTGTGAAAAAACTTCACAAATACATATTGTGTGTGACATATGCTAATGCTTCGACCACAAGTCTTCTTTATCATGCCAAGAAGCACCATTGAATATTTAATCTTGAGAGATTCAAGCTCTCGCTCTTCTTTCTTCATCCTGTCGTGGCTTTAAGCCACCTTGTCAAGTCTGTCTACTCTCTCTCATTTCACACTTCATTGCGCTCACTCTTTCCTCTCTTCCCTTATCTCTCTTCCTCTTTATTGGCCCTCTATCCTGCCATTTTTCTCTCAACAGGCTGACAATTTAGCTTTACTGATGAAACTGTATCACAAGACTGGGGAAGATAAGCCCGGACTAATACAGATTAATTTAAACCATTCTAGTTAATCAGTTAGGTCGATTAGGGTTGCACTTCATTTCGGCTGACGAAAATTTTGTGAAATCTGTGTGAAAGGGTAATTGTGTCGGTCATGAGGTTTCCATGTGAGTGACAGAAAGAGACATAGAAAAATTATTGTGCAAGAAATCAAGCTTTTGAGCCAAAATATGAGAGTATCCTCAGAAATATAGTAAAACATATCACAAAGCAATTTGTGAGGAGGTTTTAGGCAGTCTAAACCTTTATAAAAACTCAGATGTCAACAGGTTTTTGTTTCTATAGGGATAAAAAAATATCAGTAACACTTTACAATCAGTAAATGCCTTAGCTAACATGAACTCACAATGAACAATACTTCTACAGCATTTATTGTTTGGTTTCATGCTTTTCTAATATATTATTAAAATGAAAAGTTGTAATACACACATACACACGCACACACGCTTTTGGTTGTTACTACAGTAAACATGTTACTGTTGTCCCTGAACTGTGATACACAATTTGATTAATATGATTTAATTAGGGCAGCATTGATTGGTTGTTGTGAACCAATATGTCATTGTAATGAAATATCGAAAGTTCAATGAAGACCTTGAGACACTGGATCCGTCGTAATGTTGTCTAACTGCGAGGGCATGAATAATAAGTTGAACATGAAGTTTTCCAAGAATAGGAACATTGGATTCTGCATAATAAAAGCGAGTTCATAAGAAAATGGAAGTGAGAGAAAGGAAGTCAAATCTACAACTGTGAATGTAAACCTCAAACTTTTAATCCTTTGGGATACAAAATGAACTGAAAATGAGTTGATAGAAAATGAATAAAAAATGAGTTAATGTTAATGATAGCAAGAAGTTATATCCTACACATACAGATACAGTATTTGTGCCTCATTTTTCTCTGTTTCAACTTCTAAGATCACTTTTCTTGCTTTTTCAGAGCTCAGGAGACTTAATTTATTGTGTTTCTTTTGGTGTTTTGTAACCTGTCATGTCAATCACTTAAACTGTTGATGTTTTTTAGATCCATTTAATCTTATTGCTATCTGGAGAGATATTTAAAGTGCACCTATTTCATTGCTAAAAATAACGTTTTTTATGCATATAATACAATGTGTTTGCAAGGTTTATGGTTAATAAAACACATTAATTTCCACATATCGTACATTTTTGTAGCTCCAAATATCCTGTCTTCCTGAACTGCATGGATTTTGTACAAACTCATCGATTTGAAAAGCTCTGTGTCCCTGATTGGCCAGCTAATCTGTACTTTGTGATTGGCCTGAATACCTCTGGCGTCAGTCTGAAATGTGACGCTCCTTACCATGTTTGAAAGATTTGGTTGCTAATAGGAGTTAACTTTCAGGCTGTGAGTCCTAAGTGGGAGGAATCACTAATACCAGGAAGTAAACTGTTGCCTACAATCCATGTGTTTGTTGTAGTCCAATAGACTGTTGTAGACTAAAACTCGCTTTTTCGTTTACTTTAGGGTATTTTTTTGCATATCGTTAACATGTACTAATACACACTTACACACCAAAGGAAATGTAAAATCGTTAATCAGACATAGGTGCTCTTTAAGATATTTATCTACACGGTCAACAAATGGTACCAAGCTGTCACAGGGGCAGTACCCTTTAAGAAGATCCTAATATGTACCATGTACAAATATTTATTCCTTTGAGGTACCAATATGATCACTTTGGTATAAAAATGTACCTCTGATGTACTAATAAGAATTTTATAACTGCAAATGTGTACTTTTGAAAAGGGGCTGCCCCAGTGACAGTACATTCAAACGGGGCATTAACGCTTGACGGAAGGCTTGTCCGAAGCGTGGCCAACAGCTAATCACAGTGGCCCAAATACATGCTCCGGTCTTCCATAAATGTAATTGGCTGTCTCTGTCTAGGTTATTTGCATAAGGCGATCTGATTGGCTGACGCACGCATTGCCACTTGAAAAGTTGAAAAAAGTTCAACTTCTGTCGCGTACAATGGCAGTGACGCGGTGCTGACGGATCCACAATTCATTTCAGCAACGCATGACGTCACCCATTGAAAGTGAATGGGAAGCGTTAACGCTTACACCCCATGTGAATGTACCGTGACAGCTAGGGACCACTTTATGACCACTTTTTCTGACGGTGTAGATGCGTAGCACATACCAAGGACCTTTTAAAAATGTAAAAAGGGACTATCATTTTACGATTACGTTATATAACTGGACTTTTTTTTTTAATGAGATCCAGCAAAAGCTTGCATAGAACATCACTTAATATTTAACAGAAGTGAACAGTTGACTCATACACAGAAGAATTAAATCTGGAAGTTGTTGTGTAATTCACAGTGAAGGCCATATGCCTGTGAAACTTCAGTCTTGTTAACTTATGAACTGAATGATAGACATGCTCCATGTTTATAAAGTGTTTAAAAAGTGTTGATGTATCTAAGATTTAAGCTCTACACAAACAGCAGATGATTCTAGGCCGCATATGCAGTGGATCAGCAGCTCCGGTGCAGATCTGGACCGGATTCGTCTGCTGTCTGGGAAGGCCATAGGTTTAATTCCCAGTGAACACACATTTTGATAAAATGTGTAATGCACAACAAGGTTTCTTTGGATTAAATGCATAAAAAGTCTACATAATGCATAAAAGTAAACTTAAATCATCATGGGATTTGAATGCTCTGATGCAAAAAATTTGGACTTAAAATGAATGCTGGAGTAATATCACCTGACACAACAAAACAGCTTTAAAACCACAGTGTAAAGTAATAGTGACATTTTTATTATTATACATCATTACAGTAGCATGGGAAACAATCAACAGTTTTGTCGTTGCCCTCGAGCAAGATTTTATTTCATCTGCGGGGACCTGTAAATATAAACTGAGGCAGTTGTCAGATGATATCTGTGATATTAGTGATATCTGATATGTCTGAGCTGTAAATGACTTGTTTAAAGAACGCCTAAAACTGAAACTCGTGTGTACATGAAATTTCTGATGTGTGATTGTCTATGTGTGAAAGCAAAAGGAAAAAGCAGAGCCTGGGGACAAATCTAAATCTAGTGATGGTGTATCTGTCAAGCTGCTGTCTACTTGTAAATGATTGCTATCAGGATGTGAATTTGCCTTGTAAGAGCTCATAGCGCCCCCCAAGAGAAACTATCGCAGGCGTGTGTGCTACGAACCATTTTTTTTACATCCAGTTCTGTGTAGTCAAATCAATTTCAAGCTATTGGACAACCTCTACTAACATTTGGATTTATTGTTGTTCTCGTTAAATTTATCACTGGGAGTACAAAGAATTGCAGCTGAAACCAGCTAAAAGAAACCAGTGAACATGCTGGTTTTAGAGGGTTTTGACCACTTTTTAGCAAGATGGCAAGACTAGAAGACTAGCTGAGCACCAGCTTTGTACTTTTTGAGAGGATACCCCACAGTGACAGCTAGGGACCTTTTTTTCTTACAGTGTTGGATGAATTTAGCTGTTTTTCCGCAGAGTACTGTTAAAAACAGAAAAAAACATTTTAAAAAAAGGTAATTAAAGTGTAAGTGGTTAATAAAAGACAGATAAATGAAATGCAAAGCGTAAAAGGCCAGGCTTAATGAATATTTGACAGACAGGGATTAGCATTAGGATTCTGGTAATTACAGTAACACTTTCCTATTAAGTCTAACTGTTAGCTTGACGCCATGTGTGTGCTGTGAAAAAGTCTTTAAGGAGTTACACAGGTGACTTTAAACTCAAATGAAAGGCCTTGAAGGAAAACCATCAACCATCATATTGTTAACAACATCAAAAAGGACTTCAGAAAATCTACAAATAACACTTACTATTCTAGTGCAAACCTTCACTTAAAACTCCCGCTGTGTCCGTGAACAAGGACGTCTGAATTCCTGAATGAAAATTGTGACATATGCAACTTAAGCGTTATATTTGCTTTGTGTCTTTTTGTACACAGTAAAAATTTTGCTATGTAAGGGCCTGTTTACACCTGGTATTAAGACTGTAATAAGATGTTCGATCACATCACATGTGGAAAAGAGAGAGGCTGTTTACACTTGGCATTAACATGCGTTTTCGTCGATCGGATCACAAGTGGACGATGTTAATGCCAGGTGTAAACGGTGTTCAAAACGTTTTGAGCTCGTCCACTTTCGACCACTTTCAACCACATCCAGAGGTAGTCAAAACCACTTTCGATCGGATCGCTTTGGAGTTGCGGAACGCATATGTGGTTGAATGTGTTCGAACAGCCACACGCGACCGCCTTCTCTCCGGCCCCATTTATCTAATCTGAGGTATTAAACACAAGTTTTACGTCTTTTTTCGGCTTCTGGCGTGAACATACAGTGAACAGCGATATTTTTAGCCTTTCACTGATAAAACTAAAGCGGCTGATCTCCGTAGTTTCGTTTTGAAACCGTGTGAAAGTTGCGCAATCCTATTTCATCAATTGCGCTGAAAATTCAGAGAAAGCTCTTACATACACATGTACAAAACACTGTGCAGCATGTATACTTGCTAAAAAAGCAGTGGACTCCGACATAATATTAGTTTGCGTCCATATAAACTTAAAATTACTCGTGCTCGCGTTTGAATGACAGCAGAGGGACTCGCCCACCGTCTCACGGACCGTCCCCTCACAGTATTCAGGACAGAAGTGATCGAAAGTGGATAAAAGAGACGGATTTAAATACCAGGTGTAAACGTAATGTGTCTCTCTCGTCCACTTGTGATCCGATCAATGAAAACACATGTTAATACCAAGTGTAAACAGCCCCAGAGACACATTTAGATTTACTCCTGGTATTTTAATGTCCCTCTTTTGTCAATGAAAGAGGCAGAGAGCAGCCGTTTTAGTTTTATCAATGAAAGCCTAAAGATTGAATTTAACACGTGTTGGGTTTGCGCTAGAAGTAATGTCAGATGTAAAAACATTGTGCATGATACATTACACAGAAGATGCTCAAGCATACTATTGGAAGATCATTCCACCAGCAGGAACGTGATTTAGTGCCCTTTGTGAATGTAAGGTTCTGGATGGGGTGTAGGAATGTATGAAGGTTTAAAAGTATGCCGGTGCAGTGCAGTGTTTCCGCTATATACATTCAACCGTGGCGGCCCGCCACTCCTAAAACATCCCCGCCACGCCTGCGGTTGTGGATAGAAGGGATACAGCAAACGAAATCTCGTTGGGTGAGCACTGTTTCCTAATCCTTTAACCAAACCCAACTCTAAACACAAAATTTCACACGATTGTAGGATGTATTTGTATCTAATTTAGCCAGAACCGCTGTTTTCATCCTAATAATCCTACCTCCAAATCTAATCCTTAACTTTTCGGCATTTGCTGTATCCCTTCTAGACAAAACCCACAGCGGCAGCTCGCAAAAAAGCTACCGAAATGTCCGCTCTGCGAGACTGGGTGTCTAGAAATAAATTCCTTTCTGGATTCGCGTTATTCACTCATTTATAAATAAATCTCCTAAAATAACATAATTTCCTCCATGGGTTTAGTTTCATGCACAAATAGATTTAAATCAACAGAGGATTATTAAGCTACGTTTCTGTTTTGAGAAATAATAATAAAAAAATAAGCCTATACGAAATATGTTGCACTTAAATAATTATTAAATTGACAAAATGAATAAAAAAGTATTTGAGTTTCTGTTCTTTTTTTGTGACGCGCTCTAAAACCAAACCAGCAGAAAGCACGTCATGTTTTTAATGATTATAAATAAGCACAAGGTTTTCTCCTTATTGTGAGTTTACACAAATAAAAATACATCATTTGAAGTTTCGAATGTTGTTTTACTTTTATCTTTATGACTATAAATTTAGGGTAATTTAAGCTGCAATGTCATCACGCATATGATGTTCACCGGCATCTACACCAACACAGCGCAGGGCTGCGAGAAAAGACATTATTAAACCTGATTTAACATATTACGAGTTTTTTGGACATTCATTTGGAATCACTGTAGGCCTACTCATATTATCAACTTATCTGGCCATTAGTAATTCAGTATAGGCTTTAAGCGCAGCGCACTGCTGAGCGCTCAGCTGTCAGTCAATCGTCTGTGCTTTAGATCGACACTCACAAAGTTTCACATTAAATGATAAGATGTTTGTCCAAAAACAAAAGGCTAAATACTGAATACTACTTATATGCAAGACATTAATAGTCGAATCTGTTTGTAAGGAAACTTACATTATTCCCGTGGAAGAGAAGTACGTTGGTAATAGAAACTTGAGGCAGACGGTGAGACTGTTTTATCTGTTTTCAGACGAAACAGCAGGGTCGGGGTACCCGCGGGTGAACTGCATAATATTTGATCTAACGGGTGTAATAGGCTATTCGCGTGTCATTTGTGTTGTAGATGCAGGTCGGGACTCAATAGACAAGAGTAAAATGCGGGTCTAACATCCAAGACCAAAATTCGACTCGTTTTTAAATTTCCCGTGCTTATTTGTGTTTAAGATCTGTCTGAAGACAGTATGAAATATTTCATACATTTGACAGTTTGCTATTAGGGTATTTCTTTTAAAATAAAGCCTGTCTTTTTCTTTTTTTCCCTTTACTGGTTGTTTTAAAAATGTAATGTTTGCATACATAATAAATATATATTATACATATAATATAATTCATACTGTAAAAATAATTGACTTACCATTAAGAACAATACAGATAAGCCATTAAAACTTTAAATATATAAATAATAAAACTTATAACGTGATAAAAACGCTATAAAAACACTACACTGAAGGGAAAAATAGGGGGAACATAGGGGGAACAGACTTCGACACAACACCGGTAAAGGTTTATATTTAACTGCGCGATTTGCGGTGTGACCGGCTCGGGGTCACAGTCTTTATGTCAAATGGTACGGGTGTGAAATAAAATTACAGCTGATGTCGGATAACTGGTCGGTTGTTCTGTCAATCACAGCGGTGCGGATTATCAAACAGGACTGCATGACTTTGTAACAGCTCTGTACGCTAAACACGAGGACGAACTTGCACACTACATTAAAACTACAATGAAATATCCGAACTACGTACGTAGCTGTGTAACGTTTTTTTTTTTTAAGAAAATACAGTTTAGATCAAACATAGAAAAGCAATATGCTATAAATATAAGGAAAAGTAAATGACAGCGTGAAAATTATAAAAAAAATACATGTTAGTTTACTGTAGCCTATATTCTACATTAATTTTTTTTTACATTTATAATCATCATGGGCGCCCCCTGCCGCCACAGCTGAAAAAAATCCTAGAGGAAACACTGCAGTGCCAGTGAAAATTCTGTAGGTGAGCAGTAGTGACTTATACCTGACACACGCTTTAATCGGTAGCCAGTGGAGAGAGATGAAGAATGGCGTTACATGACCCCTTTTGGGCTCTTGAAAGATGAGTCGGGCTGCTGCGTTCTAAACCAGTTGGAGTGGTTTGATGCTTTGTGATTAGATAGATTGTAAAAAAATATGGACTTAGTGTCTGTGACGTCATCCATTGGTTTGTGAAGAGCATTTTTGAAGCTTAAAGTAGGCGGTGCCTGCCGTCGCCATCTTGTCCGCGCATCAATGTGCATCACTCGCAGATAAAAGAGGCGGGACATGGGTGAAGCTGAGGTTGCTGGTTTGCTGAAACCATGCCCACCTAGCTCGATTCTAGTGACAACAGCGGCTGTTTAACAGTAACTCAAGTGGCCACGCCCTTAATTATGCAGAACGTTAAGGCTTGATATATTTTAAATGGATGAGTTAAAAAAAAAAAACCCCCTCACAGTTGTCATCAAGGGCAAAATTAGCTATATAGACCAAAACATTTTTTACCAGGCTGTAAACATAATTTTCTACTGTAAAGTTGGCCATTTTAACATTGGAGGTCTATGGGAATTGACTCGCTTTTGGAGCCAGACTCTAGTTGCCAGTCGATGAATTGCAGTTTAAATCACTTCCATATTGGCTTCATCAGAAAGACTGGAAGGTTGCCCCTCAAGTTCAACCTAGAGATTACCAGGGCCTAGATCAAGAGGTGTGCAGCATGCTCTGTAAGGAATGGGTGTATCTTTCTGATATTGTATAATGCAAATAAACATTTATCTTTTTAGCTTTATCTTTGATTGAGCGGGAAATACAAGCAGCCCTGTCTTCGCTAGGTTCAGCTGTAGGTGGTGTTTCTATATCCAAGCCGAGATGTTTGCTAAGCAGGCTGTGATGCATGCTGCTATTGTGGGTGAAATAAAAAAAGAAGATCTGGGTGTCATCAGCATAGCAGTGGTAAAAGGATGTTTTGAAGATGGAGAAAAGGAGTGGACCAAGCACTGATCCCTGAGGGACCCCAGCGACCATGGTGGGCTGTGGACAATGTGCCCCTTCCACAAAACCCTGAAGGATCTATCGGAGAGTTAAGATTTAAACCATTGGGTACCTGTGATCCCTAGTGACGATAGGGTGGCTAGCAGGATCTGACGGTTGACTGTGTCAAAAGCTGCCGACAGGCATAGCAAAATCAGAACCGACGATTTGGAATCCACCTTTGCTAGCAGTAATGCTTAAAAGCCTGACTGCTTGTCTTCAAGTAGGTTATTTAATAATAGAAAGGAAGATACATGACTGCCAACAATCCACCACAATCCAGCCGAATGCGTTTTCGACTACCTCTGAATTTGGTTGAAAGTGGAAACTTTTAACACCCCGTTTACACCTGTATTTAGCGTCATCCATTTGTGATCTGATCGACCAAAACGTATCTTAATATCAGGTGAAAACAGGCTATATAGGACCCACAAGGTCAAACAGGACTTGTATTGCCACATTGGTGGTTTTGCTTGTTTGTAGAGAGTCTTGTAGATAAGGAGAAAATTGCACAAACCTTTACATTGTGTTGGTATTGAGTTACATTCTCTCTCTCTCTCTTTCGCTGTCCTCTCTCTCTGTGGCTGATCTATGTGAAACATCTCTATGTTTTTATATAGCTTTATGGTAATCAGTAATAGTAATAGTTTTCTACCCATACATGTGACAGATTGCCTAGATTGTGTGAGCGCACGTGTGTGTGCTTGTGTGTGTGTGGTCGGGCACTTGAAGGTCATTGAAGCCGATTGCTCTCATAGGATTTCTCCAGCACGGCCTGTGCTGTTGATCCTCATCTGTTTTCCCCCTCTTCTCATCTGTTCCCAGTGTTAGTGTTGATAGGACCGTGGGTGCTTTTTAAATAAGACTTGGCAGTCGTGTTACATGTCCCTGAGATTGGATTTTGCCAGACTAATTTCCAATCTCTCCTTCTTTCTCTCTCTCTTACGTTTTCTATCTTTCACTCACCCGATCCGTCTTTCTCTCCCCTCATTTTATGTTGGTTTACAGCTACGGTGCATTGATCAATGAATTTCAATTTAAGATAAAGGAGGATTTGTTAAAGTTACACAGGATGGAATGGGGAAGCAGGGAAAGGGGAGATAATCGTGGTGCAGCCTGTACTGGCTTTCATTACAGCGGCTCTACTGGACTGGTCTAGCAGGGTTTAATTGGGTGCTTCAAAGGGCCCTGTAATCAATCAGAGAAAAGGGATGAAGAGAGAATGGGATTTAGAAACAGTGAAGGAATAGCAGATGGAATTATAAGTGGGCCGCCTTAGGGTTGCGACTTACATTGAATTGATTCCTGGACTTACGGGGGAACAGGCAGGCATTTGGCAAAACCAAAAGTCTGTGTAAAGCCCTTTCAAGCTTCTATTCTTACATGGGACACTTCCTGAAGGACAGTAGTCCCAAAAGTATTTTGATACTTGAGCTGCATTAAAAAATGTATGAATGTTAAAATAGCATACCAATGGGAATTTATTTTAATGTGAGCATACTTTTGGAGCAAATCTTTGTTCGTTTATTATTAAGAAATTACATTAAACATGCTGTAAAAATAGAATTAGAGTTTATCCAAAAATGATTTGATAATGTACTCACAAAATACTGGGTTATTTTAAACCCAACATTGGGTCAAAAAGGGATTAAACCAGCAGTTGGGTAAATTAACCCAGAATATTTTTATATTTGACCCAACAATAAGTCAAAACAACCTGCTTATATGTTAAACTACAACCCAGTTAGTTGGGTTTGTCCCTTTCTGACCCAACGCTGACTCTGAGTTGAAAATAACCCAGCATTTTTTAGAGTGATGCCATTTCGGTTGTATAAGGGGCGGTTCACACTGAACAAATTATTCATTCAATTTACTCATTTTTTTTTTAAGGTAAGTGGTAGGGATGCTAAACAATTAATCGTGATTAATCGTTAGCAGAATAAAAGTTTTTGTTTACATCATATATGTGTGTGAACTGTGTATAATAACTTTGTATAAATAAGTGTACACACATGCATGTATATGTTTTAGAAATGTTTACATGTGTATATACATTTGTATATTTATGTATCATTTATATTTATGTATAATTTATATTATATATAAATATAAATACTTAATATATACATTTTTTTCTTAAAATTATACATGAATGTGTTCATATTTATATATATATACATATTTATTATACACAGTTTACACACACGTGATGTAAACAAAAACTTTTATTCTGCTAACGATTAATCGCGATTAATTGCTTAGCATCCCTAGTAAGTGGTCACAATCAATTTATTTAAACTACATTAAAAAAAAATTAGAATAACAAAACAAAAAAACTTTTGTTTAAATGTAGCTTAAATAAATTGATTGCAACCATTTAAAAAAATAGCGTGTTGCACTGCACTGCACCGTTTGCCGCGCGTCTACATTCAAAACAGCATATTTGCGCTCTCAAAAAATGCAAACTGTGAACCGCCACTAAGACTTAATTTTTTTCAGTTAAAAACAAACAATTTATATGAACTCTTTCCCCTCCATTGACAGAGAAAACATTTGCATAAAAAACATGTTCCTGAATTTTTATGTTAATCTGCAATACCGCGATTATCCACTAGATAGCACATACCCAATTTATGAAAAAACTGAAGCAAAACGTTATTTACCAATTTTAAACTCTGTGTATGTTTTGGTAATCGTTCTGAATCTGATCTCTAACAAAATTCCCTCACAAAAATGCAATTATTTTAGCATTTTGCAAAAAAATATATATTTTAAAAGAAAAAAACTCATATTTAAGAGTTTATAAGTAGAGAAAAAAATATAGATAGGATGAAACGTTTCTTCCCATTTTGTTGGTTTGTTTATTGTTTGTTTGAAAGCAAAGGGTCTGTTCTTTCATTTGATATATTTGTATGTTAATATATTTTTATAAGAAAATTTTCCTGGAAGGCTTCTCTAAAACTTGTGTTAAAAATCACAAAAAAATGCTGGTGGGCAACTTTTCGAAAAATGTCTGGCGGGGAATGAGTTAAAATGCTGTCATGTTTCTTCTTCTAAGGTGGTTAAGTCATGAGACATATGAGAACCAATGAGATTTGATGTTATCGATGTGCCGCCATATTTAAATGCTGCATGCAACCATGGATGCGCTACTTCTTTATATATCCATAGATAGGTATCATATTGTTTGCTGACAAACCCCAAAATAATAATTGTTTTATTTTACCAATTGTTTTACCACAGAAAAAAATATATTAATTTGGATTACTTTAATGATGAATGTATGTGCTATTAGAACCTTCACAATGTTTATGTCCAAAAAAGATGAACGTGTCGCCATTTTAATAGAAAAAGTCGTGTTCAACTGAAAAAGGAATACATACAATTGGCAGGGTGTGGCCAATTGTATATGTGGCAGGGGTGTGAGTTAAATGATGAGAATTTACATATTTGGGTGAACTATAACTTTAAATTCTTAAAGGAATAAAATAATTAAATAACTGTTAAATAGTGTGACATACCTGTCTCACTGACAGGTGATATGTATTACTACAGCTGGACCTGTCTGGCTTACTTTTTAAACCTTATGTTTTACTGTACCACCACACACACATAAACGCACACACAATTACAGCAGTGTGCATTACGATTACCGGCAGGGGCTCCGGTGTGGTTCACTATTTCTTTTTTAAACTACCCCACGGCTCAGCGGTCATCAGCTTGTCTTACCGGCCTCAGTAAGTGTCTAAATTATTAATCTTGGTCTGGGCACACTATGGCAAACCCCGGGGCCAGATACAGTATGTCTGCCATACAGACAAATACTGTAAACAATATCAGAAATTGTTACCTATTGTGCGTTATAAAAAATCCACGAAACAGGTTACTATCAATAATTGAGTCGATATTGTGTATTGAGCAAATGGAGGCGCAAACATTTTCCTCTAAGAACCAGAATGGTGCCACATATATCTTCCATCTCCTCTGAATGCTGGGATCAGGACGCTTAGAAACCAGACTTTTACAAGATGTTACCTTGTTAACATTAACCGTCACATTTAAAATAAATAATAAACATGTTAGGCTGCATGTAATCTACCTGACCTTCACTAATTATTCATTTTTACAAATTAACCTTAACCTTGACTACAACAGGCTCATTTAAAATACTCCAGCAGCTCAGTTTGGTCCCACGCGGCTCTTGTGATTTTAATAGCTCGCGAGCGCTTTCCACCCCTTCTCTCCGAACAAGCGAGTCAGTATTTTTTAAGTGTTGTATTAATTCCGGGCTTGTTGGGGAAGCCGGGCGGCAGCAGGAATTAATTGCGTCTGTAGTGGTGGTACTGTGAAGCTGAAGCATGCTGCGTGGTGATTAAAAGCGCTTCACATGGAATATGAATAAGAGCATAAATCACACCGGGCGCGTAATGAGAGAAACCACTCGCTCGGTACGAATAGCGGTGAGGGCGTGTAGCATCTTGGCCAATCCGCAGTCTCAGCGATTACTGAAGGTCATTGGATGGGAGAAGAGTTTTGTTGGCGTTATGATATAGTATAGTAACATTTTAAACAAACTGTTTGTCTATCCCTCACAACCTCATTTTTGTCAAATGACACTAAATATGGCATCTACCCTACTAATGTCCCAAAAAAGCACAAAGTAAAGTATGACAGTAGCAGTATTTCACCACCGCGATTGTAATGCACCAATTCAACGCAGTGGGCAGTAGTAATAGAATGTGTGTGTTTGTTGGGCGGCTTATATTTAAAGCATACATATATTTAGAAATATAAAATGTAAACGAGAATAGGATATACATTTTTTAACAAGTGTGCGTGTTCATAGGCACTGATTTATTTTTCTGCCGGTGGGTGCTCAACGTCAAGCAATGCGTTACTTAGCAACAGCAGATGGTCTGGAGCACCAAAGCACTTTGACAAGAAGGACAAAAGCGGCGCGGTGGTCACGTTTTTTGCGTGCTTTTTTTCAGACACGAAATGTGAAGCAAATGTGAAGCAAGTGAGCATATGTCCTTGGCCATTTCGGTGGGTGCTCAAACCGAAAGCCGGAGCACCTACGGGATCGGCACCTATGTGCGTGTTTATTGTAGCACTTCCATCCATAAAACAACACAGGGTTCAAGTAAGGAACCATAGTGAGGTTATGTTTCTAGCCATGCTGAAAACGCGTTGTGATGGTGTACTGGTTGCGCAGATTGCTACTTTTTCGCGACCTATACCAAGGGAGAATATCTTGGCTCATTGTTCTGCCCCCAAGCCAATGGGTCATCTGTTGCCTCACTTTGCGAATAGCGCATTAAGGGGCCGTTCACATGTCGTGCCTAAAAGCGGGTTTTTGTCACATGACCTGTGGAGCGCTTGCTGCATTCTGAAAAGTTTAAATGTTTTTAGCTAGATGCGTTGCGGACACGCCTGGAAAAAAATAAGTGTGTTGCGACCGCGCCGTTTCCATTTGAAATAACGAACTTGAGCACGCAACAGACCCGATGTGAATCACCTCTTACTCTGAGTCTGCTGGCCTTTGCGTTCACACGAACTGGATGAGATTGTACTTTATATTTGTCAGAGTTTGTGACGTGCACTTTACCATCGTGATTATAACAATCGTCACAGCCCTAACCGGGGTCTAACTTCTGTAATTACAGAATAGATTTTCTGCAGGAAATCATATCGCATTTCCATTAAATGTGATTTTCCTCAGACACTCCACTACAAAAAAAAAATAGGGTAGAAAGATCATGAAATGGACGAAAGCAATCATGACACATTGAAAATGGTGACAGACGTTCAGAAGGGGTGAAATGAAAGGCAGCTCTGCATCAGTTTTCTCTCATCAGTCCATCACCTTAGCGACAGCAGGTCTGTGGTTCGGCCTGTTTGCTGTCACTGAAGCTGTTGCAAGGAGAGCAGCAGCCATTTTATTTATCATTGATTTACACTAGTCAGGGAAGAAAGCTAAAGAGTGACTGAAAGCTGAAAGAAGTGACTCAGTCACACACACACACTCACACTCCCTTGTGTGCTAGGCTTTTAATATTGCATTGGTTGTTTGGTGTCTGCTTTCTACTTGATGTGGTTTAATTTGATCTATGGTGGCTAACTTTCTCCCAGCATGGGGGTCTTTTCAGCACTCTGACAATTAGAGAGAGAGAGAGAGGAGGGGGGCAGAAGAAGAGCCAAAGTAACATGACTCAGGAGGAGGAAGAATACGATTATGAAGGGAGGAAAACACAAGTGAAGTGTGAAGTGTTAAAGAGAGGGTGATGAGGTTGCAAGAGAAAGAGAGAGAGATAGCTGGAGGCTGAAAGTTGAATGACTGAAAGTGCTCTTCTTGTCAATGTCACCTTAATGTGTTTCACTGCTGCAGAGAAAGTACCTTACAAAGACTCTCTCATTTCCAATCAAACCCGATAGGAAGTAAATTTTTGGACCATTAGGAATTGTATGTTTGTCCAGTAGTGTTGTATTGTTTGGCAATTTCATTTTGGGGCTATATGTTTAGCTTTATTTGGATCTTAAAGCAGTTATGTAGTACATTAAAAATCACAATGGTAAGCTTCTAATAATGATTTATAATTATAGCTGGGGCCAATTTTGCAAGAAATGTCAGTTTGACGTCATTTGACTTCAACCCATGTAAGTTCATGAAGTAACCGGCAATTACATGCTTCAAACACAGTTGGAGATAAGAGGCTAAACTTACAGGCTGCAGATTAAATTCAGATTTAGATATGTCTTCCAAACCTTTTCATTAACTTAAAAAAATTGTCATGGTAAAGCTAGTCAAACTTTTCAAAGCATTTGAAAGTAAACTATAGATAAAGTAAATCACTAGTAAGAAAGGAATAATTGACGACCGGCCATTGAATTATAAGAAAATAATGCACACCCAAGCGTACAATGCGTACACCGCGGGTGTGCTATTATTTTTAAATAATTCAAAGGAGTCAATTATTCCTCTTATACCACGGTTACCTCAAACATTGTTTTGGTGCCTATTTTTAAGACATTTGACAAGTTAAGAAATTAATGCATACCCATGGAACATTTCTCAGCCAATCAGAATACAGCATTCAACACAGACCCGTGGTATAATAGCTATTATTACACAGCTCTCTAAAATGCTAGATTCTGATTGGCTAGTTGCAAATTCTAAGGTTCAGAGAACTTCGCTCAAAACATATCTGGTATAAACTATTAAATTAAATGGTGTGTTTGTGACATTTGAATGTCTTGTCTTAAAACTGAAATTAAATGGGTTTTCCTGATGAAAGGAATTTTTATTCGTTAAAAATGAGCAAATGAAATATTTCAAATCAATATTTAATGCTTCTTCTTACCTTACTTATGACCTTACCTTACCTTACTTACTCAGTGTTTGTGAGGTAATGTGTATAATATTTTATTTTATTGTTGTCCATTTCTGCAAATAAGAATATTTATAATGAAAAAGAACTACTTGAAATCTACTTGCGCCATTTTCCGAAAGGTATATTCTTCACTCATGGTGTCCGCTAGATGCTATAAGCGGATCATCCGTTAACCCCACCCCCCTACAACTGTCTGCTGCCCGTTCCATTTCTATAAAACGCCTGCTTTTCTATGGCCTCGTACACACTGCAAACTTTTGGGAGTAACAACGACATTTAAATGCGGGAGTGAATCCCCTAAATGCTTGTTTCATGTCTGTCGGAACAAGACCCACTCCAGAAAATTTGATGATTGACACAGAGATAACCATAGCAACGTTCTGCCGTCTCGCGTGCTTATCACTCACAGCTTTGACCAAAATTTTTTTTACAGCGTTTTGTTTTGGAGTTAACCTTCGTCTTGGTGTTGTGTATTGTACGCACTTGTGAGGCTGCTCCACAGCGCGCTGTCTTGCAGTGTTGCCAGGTCCTCGTCTTTTTCTACTTACATATCGTTTTGGCACTTAACCGTTTATGGCTTTTGTCTCATGAAGCGATCAAGATTTTGGTGTTATTAAAGTGTGAAGGTGCCTGTCCCAATATTTTGATCTTTGAGGTAAAGTATTTGGATTACTTTCGGTTTATTTTTGGATTTTTCTTTTGGCAACACTAGTCAGCAAATGCACGTTAGGGTTGCCGCGGTGACAGAATTTTCCCACCGGTTAATCAGCACGTCACAAACCCGGTGATCCCGGTTTCACCGGGTGGGAGGGGCTTATAAATGCGCATGCAGACGTGCACATTTTAATTTCACTTTTGAATTACGCAACTGTTTAAATGCAGTACTTGCGTACGCTGCTTTAAATCAAGTATGAATTTGCATGCAATGCGAGTGCAACAGCTGGTTTAATTAAGTGCTTGAGTCAATGAGCGCAGGTAATTCTCACAGAACCCGCCAGTCCCAAGCAGAGCAACCGGCTACGTCTCGATAAAGCGCTGCTTGAATGATGGGTTTACTATTTTTCTTGATGAAAAACACAACAACAAAACGATCTCGCTTATATTAAACATCATATATTTATATTATAACAAAAACGAGTAAGCACTCGTTATCATCTTTCAGAGACATTTTGGGTTGTTTGGGTAATTCTGCCATCGTCTGGTCGGTCAGCTCATCTCGCACACTGACAGAAATAAATGAAACCTGACACCGGCTGCTCTGTGACTTGAAGCACGTTCAGCTCCGCTGAATTCAGGCAGCAGACACATTCAGTTGTTAGTGTGTATGCTGTCTAACGAAACTAAATGATTTAATTACACGAAAATATCAAAACGACGGTGAAGACGGTGTCGCGGTGGGCAAGTGATCTAACCGGTGAGAGGCTGAGGCACCGGTAATCACCGTTTCACCGACTATCGCGGCAAGCCTAATGCACGTGCCTCTGTCATTTTCTGCACCGCACATACAGAAGACTTTTTCCCCTTCTAGGCATTTATTTTTTCAGAAGAGAGACCTGTCATGTCCATGATACAGGTTTAAACACTTTATTTAACTACTAGTTGTTCAGTTCACACTATGCAGAGTTTCTGTAAATGCGGTTGTCACTATCTGCATTTTGTGGGAGTTGTAGAATGCGGTTGTCAGTCCCGTAATTTACTGAACTGTGTGTGTACAGAACAGGATTAAGCATTAAAAGGTGAAGTGATAAACAAATAAATACACATTGTGTACGGGACATCCATTCAATTCACAGTAGAAAAGGCAAGCCATGTCTACTATTTTTCTTAAAGTACATCACAATACAGACGTAAAGTTGATTGCGACTTCATGTTTTTAGGGACTTTACCAGAGCCATATAGGGACCAGCATATCATTGGAGCTGGACTCTTTGACCTGGTTTGTACTGTTATTTTCACCCCATTGCATTTCAGCTTCAATGGTAGCTTTTAAGATCAATTTAAAGCTTAAGAACAGAAGATAAATTAATTTGTGTAACTTCGTGATTCTAGCACCTTACTGCTGGAAAACACCATTTCAACCCCACTATTGTCTTGGGTGAATGGTGTCCTACTAATTACTTCTCCTCCTCCTTACCTCTTTTCCGTAATACAGCTTAACATACCTCCCACCCGAAATGCACTCATGAATATGCATGAGCCCCCTCAGATTAATCCTCAGGATTGACAGCTTGACATCTTAATCGGGGTGATTGATGGAGCGCCGATCCCTTTCGATCAGAAATCACTTCTCCTCCTCATCCCGCCCTCCCTTTTCTCCTGGTACATTCCTATGGCTGTTCCCACACTGTCATTAGCCATCAAGCTAAATAACTAAACCTTCCTCACTAAGGTCCCTGTAAGCTCAAGTTTTCTGAATAAACCCAACATGCTCTGCGCTTTTGCGCGAGCGTGTGCGTTTTCGCGGCACAGCCCTCGATAAGCCCCTGTTCTGGTAATTGGGACCTGCTTTCTCTCAGCACTCCCGAACGCAGTTGGATATGGCAGTGTGGTGGGAAAATAAGGCCAGAAAGTCATTCTGCGTATCCGAATGCACCGTACAAATCCATGACATCAGTATTCCGGTCAGACCGCTGTTCAGAGACAGAGAATGGGAGAGGAAGGCAAAAGAGACACAGAAAAAGCGAAAAAGGCAGCTTGTTTTTGTTAACATGTCTTCGGGGACGAATGAATTTCAGGCTCTCAGAATAGAGTAATCATTTGTTGCCATTTAAAGCAACAACACAACAACAAAAAACTTGGAAAATGATAAAGAAATTTTGTGACACAAGACAAATAAAATGCACATTTGAATACTTGTTAAATGGTTTTGGATGAAAGATGTGATGTTTGTCCCCGTTTGATTGTTTTGCAGAACAAGACAGGACATTAAACCCTAAACAACTAGACTGGCTAAGCCGGCGACTGGGAGACAGAGGGGAC
Source organism: Paramisgurnus dabryanus (assembly GCF_030506205.2). Lineage (NCBI taxonomy): Eukaryota > Metazoa > Chordata > Actinopteri > Cypriniformes > Cobitidae > Paramisgurnus > Paramisgurnus dabryanus. The sequence continues at coordinate 22,508,839 of NC_133357.1, forward strand.
TGGGAGGTAAGTGACAGGATGTTGGACCACTGACAAGTGGGCATTTATGTGAAATCGTCTTATTGCAAAATCCTGTTCCACTGTAATGGACACATACCTTTATGCATATTTTAAAAATGCATTTTGTTAAAGGTAATGCGGTGCATTGCATGAAGGAACTACAGTACCATGGTATGGTGATAAATACCGTACAAATGGGTCCAAAGGTATAAGACTACATTAAACCCCGGGGTTTTTTATTTTTTGTTTCCATTTGCATTAAAAAAAGCCCAGTAAAACCAACAAAAGTTTACACACTTACACACCAAAGGAAATGTAAAATCGTGAATCGGACAATAGGTGCTCTTCAACATAATTTTGCAATTTCATTATTGTATTTCTACAGTGTATACGCAGAGTCTTCTTAAAGTTAAACTGGCTGTGTAAATACAAAGACTAGTCAGTGCATTCTCATGAAATGAATATAAAAAGCATGCAGTGTGAAATGTGTAAAATACATATGCCAAATTCCAATTTTGCGTGCATATGATATGCCAGTCCTTCCCATTCACTAAATATGGCACATCTTTTATGCATTGATTTCTCTTTTATTTCTGTTTATACCATTGTCGCTTGGGTTTGGGGTTAGAACAACTTTTTGTTACATAAAATTACATCCTAACCCACAACCCAATTCTAACCCCCACTCCAAGCGACCATGGTTTAAAAATAGACAAAAACATGTAGAAACCATATTAAATGACATCCTATAGCAAATCCCAAATCTAATCCCAAACCCAAGTGCTACTGGTTTAAAAACAGAAGAAAAAAAATAGAGAAACCAATACTTAAAGTGACTCAAAAAGATGCACCGTATTAATTGAACGGAAAGGACTGGCGTATTTTATGCTTGCAAAATTGGAATTTGGCATATGTATTGCACAACTTTTCACACTGCTTGCTATTTATATGCAATTCATGAGAATGTGTTGGACTACTATAATGGAAATACATATTTTCAAATAACAAGTAGACAACCATGTTTTGGTAACTGCAATACATTTGAACTACAAAATATTTTTATATCAAAATTAAGTCTGAAATACTATTTCTCTGAACTGAACAGGTACACCCCTGTTGTGCGTTTCCTCTGTGGCATACTAAAAACACAGAATGGGTAAAGACTAAAGAGAAAAATAAGCCATGTATGTGTATTTGCCCTGGGAATTAAACCCATGACATTTGCACTCCCAATCTAAAGCTATAACAATTGTGATACATTACAAGCTCAAGCATGACAAACAAATAATAATCATGGTATTGATGTGAAACCATGTCCAAGAACATGTCAATATCAGGATTTGTTGTAAATGTTGTAGGCGCTTTTTTGTGTAAGGAGTGCAAAGCAGGGATTGAGGGACAAAAATGAATGAATAAATACATGAGGAAATGAAAGGGGTGAAAATAGGACAGAGGGTCGAGGCTCTGCGGGACGCTCGGACAAACACACAAATACATGAGGGGGAACTGGTAGTTTAAATCTGGCTGAAACACACAAATGTTTCATTATTTCAGCCTTGTAGACACAAACAATAACTTGACATAGGATGACCTCACACACACACACACACACACACACACACACACACACACACACACACACACACACACAGACACACACACACACACAGACACACACACACACACACACACACACACACACACACACACACACACACACACATGTACCATACTCACATACTCACACATCTACTACCAGTTGACTTGCATACTACAAATGTGATCCAGTCTGTGAAAACCCAGCCAAAGTCAATTTTTATGATTTACTGTTTTTTTTTTACATAAAATCATATTATATAATATAAAGAACATTCTGTGAAAATATAATATTGATATCTTTAATATTGGCTAAGTATGGTCACGTCAAAGATTGAAATCATAGGGTGTTAATTCATTAGATCATTAGATTATGAGACTTTAGCCTGGATTTCACAGACAGGGTAAAAATGTAGATTTTTCTAAAATACTTTTTAAACAAAATACTCAAGTTTTTTAGTGGTGTGTTTGTGACATGCAAATCTACAATACAGTGAATAATAATGGAAATAAAATACAATACTTATATAAAAAGAAAGAACACAAGCAATGTACTGTTGCTATGGTTACCACCTGAGGCAAATGTGACTTTTGTTTGCTGTTCTCTTTTTGGCAACAGGTGAAAATATTTTATATATATTGTAATTTAACTTACTGCGTATGTAAGGAAAAATTGACGACGGGCCATTGAATTATAAGAAAATAATGCACACCCAAGGTGCTTCGCGTCGTGCCGTTACACCGCGGGTGTGCATTATTTTCAAATATTCAGTCAATTATTCCTCTTATACCACGGTTACCACACACATTGCTCTGGTGCCTATTTTTAAGACATTTGACAAGTTAGGTGTGCTGTTATCAAAAATGAATGCATACCCACGGAACATTTCTCAGCCAATCAGAATACAGCATTCAAAAGACCCGTGGTATAACTTTATTAAATAAATACACACTACCTTTCAAAAATAAATGGTTATGCTCCAATCGAGATGCCTTTTAAACAGTATTGATAAAGTTCCCATGAATTCTGGCCTTTTGGCAGCTTTTTCTTCATTATTTGGTCATCTATCATCTATGAAAATAATATATGGTCGGAGCAGTTATTTTTCATCTGTGAAAATAATTTGAAATATTCAAGCAAACACATTCAGACCTTGTGAAAACACCAGTAGTCTCCCAGCCTGGTTTAAGCTGGTGCAGCAGGCTTTTTATTTGGTCTTAGCTAGTCATGCTGGCAGACCAGCTGACGCACCAGCTTGAGGCTTGATTATGCTGGTCTTAGCTAGTTTAAGGTGGGTGTAGCTGGTTTAAACTAGGCCTCCCAGCCGGGCAAAGCTGGTGTTCCAGTCTGGTTTCAGCTGGTGGGTCAGCTGGTCTCCCAGCCTAACCAGCTAAAAAGAGTCCAAAACCTTCTAAAACCAACCAACCAGCTTTTGTTGGGTTTACCTGGTCTTTTTAGTACTGTAGGAAGGATTATAATAAAGCAATAAGCCACAAGAAGCAGTGGGTTACCAGTGCATTTTTAGCTAAGGGGCGTTGTTAGGCACGACGCAAAGCCTCTTAGCTGTTATAAAATGCACTGTAACCCCACTGCTTCGCGGGGATTATTGCTTTTATAAAGCGCTTACTTCATATGCATAACGTTAGTGGGATTTTATAAAATAAAATACAAATAAGCTGTAGTACAAATATTACTCTTCCGCCAAACAAAGTAGTTCCTCAGAATCAAGTGTGACTGAAACAGAGCGTAGTTCCCAACCAACACAGACGCAGCAAAGACACAATGAAAATATGATTTAAGACTGTGGTGTTTATTTTATAAACCAACATTCATCTAATTTATACATTTACATTTATATTGTGCAACTGTTGAAGTGATGATCAAATATGCTTGGAAGCATGCTGAACTCTTTCTCCTTCAGCTTTTTTTTTTAAATTATCTTCTTTAAATAGACATAACACATCAAATGAACATAACATTTCAAACAACAACAACAAAAAACCCCGTTTCATCCTACCTTCATTGTTCTCTTATCACCTCTCAGATTTTTTAGCTAAAAGCGAGATAATTCCTTTTACAGTATGTGAATAACTTAAGATTCAGAGCCTGATCAAAACACAGTGTTTTTAGTGTTGAGTGAATGCGTCAGTGTTTAAGTTGGGTAAGATCGCCACCCAGAGGATAGCGGAAATATGAATTTGAGGTAGAAACTCCTCATGGAGCGTTTTCTCTTTATTGATTAGATGACTCAACAGTGTTTATTGACATGTATCTGGATATCGCCATAATTGTGCAATTGTATACAAATTAAAAATATGATTAAAGACTGTTGTGTTTATTTTTATAAATCAGTACGCAGCAACAGTGGCGCAGTGATACTTATGTAATGCGGTCTGAACCGTGGGTTTACCGGGGTATTTTATCACGGCTTAGAACGCGTTTCAACCAATCAGAATGAAGAACCAGAACTGCCCGTTTTATACAAAACATTTTTAGAACGAATGTTAGTTTAAATTATATTTAAATTATATACTTTCAGAATAAATGGTCTGAAGCTTTCACTGTTGCAGTATCCTTTAAAAAGGTCAAATATGTTTGATTTAGGTACATATGTGTACCAATATGCATTATTTGGTACTAATATAGACTCTTTAGATACAAAAGTGTATTTTTAGACAGGAATGTTCTTCAATGGAATCACACCTTTATGTAGTGTAGGGACAATTTTTTGAAATTTTTTGTATATATAAAATGCATGTATTGTAAACCCTTAATTCAGTTAGGTGCTATGAAACTTTTGACTGTATTGTTATCGACTGTCTTTGTCTGTTGCATGCAGAATGCTCTCACACCATTTCAAATGTCTTTCTGCTTGACCTGAAGGTTGTTGAACTTTAACCCCGAAACCCATGCTTTCTGTGCTCATGTGGATCAATTCTGCTTATTCGACCCACACACAGACCACGCATTGCCTCCCACATCCACTCAGAAAAAAAGATGAGAAGGTATCTTCTGATAAAGATCTCCCTCGCTCTTTCTGTCTCATACACACCCACGAACATGCATATGGTTTCTATCTCTCCGGCTGTCCCAGGGTTGCAGTCAGGGGAAGCCAACCCTGAACAGTACTGTGTGTTTCCCAGTATGAAGAGGGATAAAAAAGACATCAGAGGTTAGATGAGTGTAGAATGGGTGAGAAAAAGACATGGTCTGTTTTGTCTCTCAAGGTTTCTCCTTAGCACACACACATTCACCCGCTCTCTCGGGATAAGATATGCTCCAGAAAGCAAGCATACTGATTTCCCAACAGGCTTTACTAATGGAACATCAGGTTCAATCTGCCCGTCATTCTGTTTTGTTTCATTTTGTTTTCCACCGTCTCTGTGAGGTAACCTTTCGTAGACCCAGTTATGTGCTGCCTTGTTTGGTTACATTACATAACTTTATAACAAGTTTATAAGCACTACCATTCTATTTCCAGACACACACAGCAGTTTGGGTCAATATACATTGTAAATAGAAATGATAGCTCACTTTTACAATTTGTGTCTGTAAAAGTCTTTTTCAGAACTCAAAAGGGTAGTATATGTAGCAACAAACACTAAAAATATATATTTATTTTAGGTCTATACAGTTGCTTTGGAACAAAACAAAATGCGGGTCAAATTGACCCACAAACTTCAAAACCGTTACAAAATTATTTTGGTACACTTCAAAACATATCACCATGTCCAAACTTTGCATGCATATTCATGGCCATAAATGAGAAAAAGTCACAAAATTTCAAGAATAAAATCACAGGTTTACTGGTTTATCCAACAGCTTAAGACTCAATGAAACATTGTGCAATACTGCTGCTTCATTTTTATTGAAATGTTTCAAACAGACTTGTAGCAACATTTAGTTAGTTATCACGCGAAATCATAATGAAACTTAACCTGCAACGTTGGACAGTTTAAAGTTCAACTTTGTGCAAATTCATGTTGCTCAGAAAGTGGCGCTTTACGGCAAGTTGCCATGACAAGGTCCGTATTGGAATCGGATCGGATTGTACTCACCCACTTCTACAATATTCTATTTGACCAATTTTGCCAATACCGAAATAAAATCGATACCGAATATCGGATTGGCCCACCCCTACTTTGACCATGCGCGTATGTTCATGTACACATAAAAACAGACTATACTCCAGGCTTAACAGTCAGCTTACAGTATGCAATTGTTGTCATCAGAATAGTATGCGCCTGTATGTGCACCACCGGTTGTACATGGCTTTCATTTTCTTGCAGTATTTAGTTGATCCACAAGGTGGCAACCATGCCCTGGGGGTGTCGGTTCACAAGGTAGACGACGAAAAACTGAATAAACTAAATGGACCGAAACGCATGTAAGCTATATCGACATAGGGGCTGTTTACACTTGGTATTAAGATGTGTTTTCATCGATCGGATCACAAGTGGACGAGAGAAACACATTACGTTTACACCTGGTATTTAAATCTGTCTCTTTTGTCCACTTTCGACCGCTTCTGTCTGGAATACTGTGAGGGGATGGTCCGTGAGACGGTGGGCTAGTCTCTCTGCTGTCATTCAAACGCGAGCGGGAGTAATTGAGTTTATATGGACGCAAACTAATATTATGTCAGAGTCTGCTGCTTGTTTAGCAAGTATACATGCTGCACAGAGTTTTGTACGTTTATATGTTGGAGCTTTCTCTGAATTTTCAGCGCAGTTGATGAAATAGGATTGCGCAACTTTCACGCTTTCAAAACGAAACTACGGAGAACACCCGCAGTAGTTTTATCAATGAAACGCTTAAAATAGCGCTGTTCACTGTATGTTCACGCCAGAAGTCAAAAAAGATGTAAAACTTGTGTTTAATACCTCAGATTAGATAAATGGGCGGAGAGAAGGCGGTCGCGTGTGGCTGTTCGAACACATTCAACCACATTTGCGTTCCGCAACTCCAAAGTGATCCGATCGAAAGTGGTTTCGACTACCTCTGAATGTGGTTGAAAGTGGTCGAAAGTGGACACATTCAAAACGTTTTGAACACCGTTTACACCTGGCATTAACGTCGTCCACTTGTGATCCGATTGACGAAAACGCATGTTAATGCCAAGTGTAAACAGCCTCATAGAGGCCATATATACGAGAGATGAGGTCAGGAAGTATCCTGGTTTGTACAACTATACCATAAAGACTACAATGATGTTTACTGGAGTTTTAACTCATGGTGTCACCCGTTAGACCTACTTTACTGCTCCTTACAGACCCCTGTAGGCCAGGACAGGTATTGCATGTGTACAACTCCTATGTACATGTTTGAGTCAAATAAGGTATTATTTGCAAGCATGTGCACGTATGCATAAAAAAAAGTAAAAAATGAAGTCAAAACTAGTTTCAGATTTATTGTAATTCCAAATTTTAATACCTCTGATGAGCTTATTTGTATGAATTTGTACAATCCCATTTGTATGTTTTTGTGTGATCTGCTTTCGCCACAGTGAAATTGGGATTAGGGATGTTGTTGGGTGGGAAGTAATCATACGTGTTTGTACAATTCACATTGTAAAATACACACTATAAATGTTGGGTTGTTTTAACCCATGGTTTATTCCTAACCCAGCAGTTGGTTCTGTCCAATATTTACCCAATGATGTGTTAAAACAAACAACCCTACTGTAGAATTAAACTTCTGTGAGATCAGGAGTCATTTCTCCCTCAAATCGCAAATGCATGAACTCAAAAATATATGGTAAATTCCTTCACTAACATAAAATGTAGTTACGAGGACAATATTTTGCTTTATCTGTAGATCCACCCCCACAGCAGATATACTGATGCTCTTGTTTGTAAAGTCTCTGTAGGTGTAGAGCTGTCAATCAAGCTCCACAGGGATGTGATTGGCAGGTGGACTCGTGTTGACTAATAAGGTCATTTGTACGTAATTAGGCACATTCTCGGTGGGCAGAGCTACCCAATCTAACACTCGTGTGTGTAATCTGTTTAATACCAACAGAGGGCCGTATCTAATCCATCATTCTATTTCTAAAGGTTATTTTTGGAGGAAACTTTATTAGAAATAGGACTGCTTTGAGTTTGTGCTCCCGTGTGTCAGCAGAAGTGTCGGGCGAGGCGAGATGTGAGATGAATGTGTGTGCATGTTCGGGAAAACTTTACACTTTTTTGTGTTTTAATAGAGACGTTTTGGTTTGTGGTTGATTTCTGTACCATTGTTTGTGTGCTCGAGTGGTCCTACGTTATGGGATTCAAATTTCCCCGAAAGAATAATAAAATCTGAAATTACCTACGATGCGAAGGAAAATGGCGTAATAAACAATAAATATCATCTTAATGAAAATCTAACAGTGCAAGGAAGGTTTCTCTGAGGGTTACAGGAATAAAAATACAAAGTCAAGATATTACCTATTCCAATACAAAAGCAAATGACCCTCTGTGAGGATACTTGCGAGGATCGTGTTTTTAAAAAATGCTCTCACAAATTTAGTAAAAATTTGACCTACATTTGGAGTGTGCGTCACTATTTAAAAGGTTCATAAATCACCCTTATTTTTCCTTAAATCTAAAATAGTCAACAGGTCTCTGTAAGGGTTAGGTTTAGCACTAATATATTCCTCACAAATATAGCTAAGGTCTGTGTGTGTGTGTGTGTGCAAAGCGGTTGTTTATTTAGTTTGAGTTCAGCCACTGTCTTATGCTGCAGGTATGTGTGTGATTTCCTTATATATGAGTATGCAAGATGAGAAGAGGGGCCATGACCCATCCCGTGGTGCTGTTTGTATATTTCTGTGGTCCGCCGCCGCGCAGACGAGTAGAGATTTGTTACCTAGGGTACCATTTATCATAGTAACAGCATCGTGCACAGGCAACATGGGAGGAAACCAGCCATCCATCATACACGTGACCTGTCTCCACAGCAACACCACGGCCCATGACTAGGGATGGGGGGATTGGGTGGATCATTTGGGGTTCAAAGCTGGACAGCTCATTGCATCTCGCACACACATACTGTATGCACACCTTTACCTTACGAAAGAATGAGGACATACTACAGACTTCAATACTTTTGCTGTATATACATTTAAAATATAATCATACTGCTTGATTTGACCAAAAACAAGACCATAACAGAAAGTGTTTGCCTTATTAAAATAAAAACAATGTTTTTTATTTTCTTTATGAATCATTTTAACCCTTACGGAGATATCCAAAGAGTTTGGTCAGATTTAGGTCACCTCTTGGGAAAGTTTTGTCCCTGAGTACACACAAGCACACATGTACATTCATTTTTGCTATTTTAAAGGGGTCATGAACTGGTTTATTTTATTATTTTGTACTATTTATACAATTTGTACTATTTATAAAATTACTATAAATAGTTTTTATTATTTTGTACTATTTATTATTTTGTTTATTTATAATTTTGATTTCTGTGGTTCACTTTTACCTAACATCATAATTAGTAATCAAAAAGCTTTTTTCGGTTTTTGTGCTTCTTTTTTTAAACTAACAGAAATTTTTTATAGTATAATGTCCTCTTAACTGTCTAATGCTGCGTTCAGACCAGCCGCGGTAGAGGCATCAAGCGCGAGCGATTTCAGTGTTAAGTCAATGTTAAGACGCGTTGACGCAAGTCTGGAGGTCTAGCGGCACAAATGAGGCATTTAGTGCGGTAGACGCGATTCCGCCTCATTCTTGCAGGAAACGCGCGAGTTGAAAAATTTGAACTTTGGTGGAAAACGCACCGCGGTAACAAATCAGGAGCTTGTTCTAGTAGTGATGTGATTACAGGAAGCGAGCAGAGTCGCAGAAGCCCCTCCCATGACGCGGATTTCTGCGTGAATGTCTTGATGATGAGAATTTCACCTGCAAATGAAGCGAGTGAACTCAAAATGTATAAGCGGCAAACTAGATGCTGTAGACGCGAATTTGACACCTCAAACACGGCTGGTGTAAACCCATGGTAAAGATCAAAAAGAAGTTAAATTATTTTGCCTCTCTATCGCCATCTCTGTTTGAAACTTAAAATTACAGCTTACTTTACATGCTTCTATTTACATCTCACGTGTCCTTTGAAACCCGACCCAATGGGTCAACTTAATGATTGTTATTGTTCACTTACCATTGTGACTCATGTTAAGGTTTCAACACCGATTGTTTATGTACTTGCTTAATAACTGTTTTTTGTTCATTTTTAATTAAAAAAGTTACAGATTGTGGATTTAAATACTTCTACCCTTTCTTGCGGTTTTTAGTAACACAATTGTTTGGGTGACGTGACCTGTTGTAATCTTAATTCACTAACATTATATTTAGGTTAGTTTTAGTATTATACACAAATTTTAGCAACTACCATGAAGTGTCTGTATCTCATGCCATCTCTCTTTTTTCTTACTGTCTGGCTGATTTTTTAAAGTAGGAAGACTTTTCAGAACCCTGCAGTGAACAAGTCTTTGTAAACAGTCCACTTGAGTCCTTTCAGCCACAACTGCAGGTGTGTATTTGTCTGTGTGTTTGTGTGTGTGTGTGTGTGAGAGAGAGAGAGAGAGAGAGAGAGAGAGAGAGCCTCCCTCAGGCTGTGTTAGTGGGAATAGTATTTTTGGCAGTAGTTAAAGCCATTATATCAGCAAGAGTGTGGTGGAGAGAGAAATATGGAGCTCTTTTTCACTGTGTCCACTAGGAATTTCAGCCCCCACTGGGATGTCGGCGAGAAAGTTGCTTAGATCTCTCCATCAGTAACGTCCGCTCTAAAGATCCAAAGATATGTGGCAGTGAGGTAGATCTCATGAAAAGAAGTGTAGGTCAATTCTTTTGACAAAAATGTATTTAAATAAAATTAATTTGGATTAGATTTAAAACGAAATATAAAATCAAATTTCTTTTTTTGGATTAAATACATTTATAATCTCATTACTACATTAAGTAATGCAAAAAGTCTTCTAAATATCATTATTATTACGAAGTGGATGTTGAAACTGTTAAAACTTTTGAGAGATCGATCAAGAGATTTTGTTTGCGCATAGTTTCCAAATAGGTAGTCGGCAGTGCATTATAACAAATTCAAGATGAAGCAATAATAGATTTTTAAGGCTTGGTTTAAATAACCCACTGATTATTTAAAACCAAGCACAAATAAAATTTAATACAAATACTATTATAATGTTGAACAGGTGTGGTTTAAATAGTAAGATTATACTATGTGCATGGGATATCTTTGCATTTTGCAAGTATTGTGGTTTAAATTGTTATCAAAATAATGTTGTAACTGGAAAAAATGTAATTCCCAGCATTTTTTTTTAGTTGCCAACCAGCACCAACATTGTTAATGATTTTTACAAAAGTTTAATGCCTTCCAGAAAATGTAAAATATATAAAAATACAATAAATCAAATAAAAGAACAGACCTTCTGCTTTCAAAGAAAAAAAACGCCTCTTTATTATTCTTTAAAAATACCAAATTTTGAACAAAAAGCTTTTTGTGTTTTTGTGAAGGACTTTGGAAGAGATCAGATTCAGAGCGACCCTCAAAACATACACTGAGTTTGAACTGTTTGCGCTAAGGGAATACTTCCGGGTTTTATAAGTTTGGAAATAAAGGAAATTAGTATTGCCGGATAACCTCGTCTTTGGCAGGGAAGCCTTTTTTTAAAGACGCCATGAAAATAAAATGAAAAACTATCATTTGTTTTGGAATATTGTGGTATTTTTTACAAATTACAAAAACGCAAATTTCCTCCCATCCTCAAAACAATCTGTGATGGTATGGTATGGCAGGTGGGCGGGGTCCGGGAGAAGACTGTGATTAGCGATTAGCAATTAGCAACACAACCCAACTTTAAACGATCCTATCAGATCTTGATGGACAAATTCAACCCTACCTTATTTCATTTCAGAAGCTGGGGCATGTTCAATCTCACACCGGTGCGCAACGTTTTGCTACGGTTTCCGGGTTGAACGACATGTTTCCTGGAAACGGTGTGCAACGGAATGCAACAGGTTTTAGAAGCGTTTTCTCTTGTTTGGTGGGTGTGTCAGAAATGTCAGCCCAATCAGCGGCAAGATGTATAAAACCACGCGATAGTAAAGAGACAGCTCTCTCAATGGGTTCAAGTTGGAATGTTGTCTTTCATTTTGGACAGCAAGGTCAGTGACTGTAACATCGAGGGCATTTTACAGTATTAAACACACATTTATAACGATTTCATCAGGCTTTAGAAACATTTAAAAAAGAACACAAAGAATGGCCTCTCAGCTACCGTAGTTGCAACTCTTGCGTCATCACAACAGGGTGTTCAATGCATCACCGTTTCTGTTTAATAAACGTTGTGCAACGTTTTGTCGGGGCTGAACGCAGCCCTGGTTTCACTCAGATATACGTCACCAGGGGGACAATAAGGCAGTTGCTACTTCCGGCGACTTTAATTGACGAGTTGACTCCTCAATGGTTAAAACAGCTTAATTTGTTTACATGCAACCAAATCATTCGTTTGATGGACTGTAAACATCTTCATCAATCTGATTCAGATCGATGTAAATGAAATTTCGATCAGATTGAACAGGGTGGTGTACACCGAATCAACAAAGAAAAAATTAAGCATGTAAACGCGTATCTTGTATTATTTTCTCAGTTGAATGTAAATATGCCTTGTGTGGAGTGAAATTGTGCTTTCATGTCTTAAATTTAAATCTTATTTCACACAATAGAAAGGCAATAGCAACACATTAATATTAGAATGAGGGCAAGCAGTGTACATTCTGCACGTTCATGTTCTTCATAACATCACATTAAGCAATAAAAAATTGTCATGCCATTTGAAAATTGTGCTTCCGTTGCACTTCTGAAAACTCCTTAAGGAACAACTTTTTCCAACCCAACTTTGACTTTGTGCTAGGGATGGGCATAATTAATCTACGATCGATAATTGATTGTTAAGAATTTCATCGATCACGTTAATTTGTTATCAATTAATTGAATGCATTTTTTTATCTAACTCCTGTTTCACAAATACTCCGTATGCAGTGCGTTTGCGTATGTGTGCGGCGAATCCGTCAAGCACCCGTTGCAGTGCGCTGCTGACTGCTTATTCTGCATATAAAACGTTCATGTGATTGACACTTTCTGTGAACACTTTTCCGCATAAACAATAGAACAAAGCATCATTTTTTTTCACAAAACAATATATTTTAGATATTATTTGACAGACTAGTAAATGTGGATTAAGGATGTTTAAAAGCCTGGTGGTCAGGATCTGAATGGATCAAATCAGCAGTTTTGCAATGCTTTATTTATCTCCACATATATCATAAATAAAAATAAGCAGAGTAACTTTGCAAGTCTACCCTTCCACATTATATATTTCCTACTATGTATGTATATGATTTCCAAATAATAAACGAGAGTATTCAACGACAAAAAGCGTCTCATATGGAAATAAATCCTCACAATATTATTATTTCTCAAAACTTTATGACAAAAATAAGCAACTGTATTCCTACAGTTATTCAAAGATGCACACATTATTCCGCATATATTTGAATATTATACAAATGTATTCATATAACGGCACGTTTCATATGGCAAATAAATATCCTCACATTAACATAACAGCATAATGAAATGAATAAACAGACAATGAAACAGGATTGAAATATAAATTGTATTATTATAACCGGAAAAAAAGCAATATTGCTAAAATAATCTCTGAGGAAATGCGTCAAAAACGCTGTTACACGCACAATAAGTCTAAATGAGCAATTAAAGTGAAAAAAGCATTATTAGGCCATGTCTCAAAACTTTATATGACAAAATATCTTTAAAAGAAATGTATACTTACAGTTATTCAAAGATGCACACATTATTCCATATTACTCCCGTTTATGAGCACGTTTGTCTCTGGCCTCGCTCTGTTATGTAATAGATGCAGGTGCGCATCTCCGTCTTTCAAACATATATAATTTTGTAATTACTACCTTAGGAAAATTAGCCATGATTTTATCATTGTGAAAATGTTTTTTTTTTTTTTGCAGATTAAAACGATTTGTATTTCCGCAATTTTACTACAAATACCATGGTTATGGTATATTGTGGAGTTGGAGACCATAGTAAATTTGTGTCTACTGTTGTTTTACAACAAATAAAAACTAAAAGACTATGTTAGTATAATTAAACAATGGTGAATGGGGCTCACAAAACGCACGCTGTTTCACACATACTCTGTATGCGGAATAAGCCAAGTTACCGCTGAGGTACCTGTGCATCCCGGTCAGTCTCCTCGGAGTGGCTGTTATTGGCGGCGGCTGGACTGACGGTCACCATGGGTTGCGGTCGCGTCTGACCCCAAAAAATGCTTTTATTTCTCAAAAAAAAATCAGTAGACTGGTGCAGAAGTTTTATGCGAGTTACTTAAGTTAGTTATTTTTCACGAGGCTTTAAGTAGCCTAATTTGTTATAGCCTAATGTTAGGAAGGCTAATATCTTACACTTTCTTCTGGCTTGAATAATTTTGAGTTACATTTTGACAAAACCTTTCAGATCTAAGTATTATGTTTTTTGTTTAATTTAATGTTAAACATGAATCTGTTTTTTTTTTATTTTGGAAATAATGAGGTCTCTGTTTAAGAACGCTGGCTCGCAGCTGCAGGTTCCGCTGCTTTACAGCACCGCACATATATGTTTGAAACATAGTTTAACTGTCTGCCACAAGTTGATCTTGTAATAAAGGTCTCATCGAGGAAAAACACGCTGTATATTTGTATTCATTGCATTTTTTAAGTATAAAAGTTAAATAACAAATTTTATTATAAAAATATTAATGATTAATCGATAGTCGATCGTTACTTCTCCCGACGATCGACAAAGAAAACTTAATCGAATGCCCATCCCTACTTTGTGCATTCATCCAGGGATTAAGCTGGAGCACGTCGATCAACCCTGTGTGCAGCGTTGCCAAGTCTGTGGCTTTTCAACGGAGTTCAGAATTTGGCTACTATAAAACTGTTTTCTTAAAGATTGAAGGGTTTTGTTCATTAGTTGTTGGTGTTTGTGTGGCTGTGCATGGTCATTGAGTTTGTCTTGAATGGCCATTAGACAGATTTTTGCCCATGCAGATTACATAGAAGACCATATAACATGTTAAATTAAAGGAATATTCCATTTTCTTAAAAGAAAAATCCAGATAATTTACTCACCACCATGTCATCTAAAATGTTGATGTCTTTCTTTGATCAGTCGAGAAGAAATTATGTTTTTTGAGGAAAACATTGCAGGATTTTTCTTATTTTAATGGACTTTAATGGACACCACCACTTAACACTTAACTCAACACTTAACAGTTTTTTCAACGGAGTTTTAAAGGACTCTAAACGATCCCAAACGAGGCATAAGGGTCTTATCTAGCAAAACGATTGTCATTTTTGACAATAAAAATAACAAATATCCACTTCAAAAACACAACTTCTCGTTTAGATCTGGTCGTCATGCGCTAGCGTGACCCGACGCAATACGTCATCACGTCAAGAGGTCACAGAGGACGAACGCGAAACTCCGCCCCAGTGTTTACAAATGTGGTGAAAGAGGACCGTTCCTACGTTGTTGTATGTCAACTGATACTAATTAATGTCTTTGTGTCAGTTTATTGTTTAAAATGGTCCGCAAATGTGCGTTTTATATATGTAACACGTGACCTCCCTACGTCACTACGCATTTACGTTAGGTCGCGCTGGACCGGACCTAAACGAAAAGTTGTGCTTAAAAGTGTATATATATTTTTTTCTTGTCAAAAATGACAATCGTTTCACTAGATAAGACCCTTATGCCTCGTTTGGGATCGTTTAGAGTCCTTTGAAACTCCGTTGAAAAAAACTGTTAAGTGTTGAATTAAGTGTTAATTGTTGGTGTCTATTAAAGTCCATTAAAATGAGAAAAATCCTGCAATGTTTTCCTCAAAAAACATAATTTCTTCTCGACTGAACAAAGAAAGACATCAACATTTTGGATGACATTGTGGTGAGTAAATTATCTGGATTTTTCTTTTAAGAAAATGGAATATTCCTTTAAGTCAACGCAATTGATGAAATGACATCCTATATTTTTCCTTTTGATTTTAAAGTGATCTTTGACCAAAACATTCTTTGGTTTGCATGAGATCCACACAGCTGTACGGTTAGAGAGATGGTGGGGAAAAGGAGTGTCATGCTGCTCTCTGACTTTAATAAATAAACAATAAAGAAGCCAGAGCTTCTGAATTCCCTTTATATCTCCTGTGACATTCTGATGGATCGCACAGCCATCACAGCACACGGCCGATGTATGTGCATGTGTGGGTGTTTGTGAGCTGGGGGTTGAGCTGTATTTTACACACATAAATCCAGACAAGCAGCGCTTTGCTATGCCACTTTGACAGCAGGCCATTTGGGTTAAAAGGAAAATCTGTATGTGACAGACAGGTGAACAGGAGAGATGACTGATGGGACAGGGAGAGGTTCTTTTGAGAATAAATGAGTGTGTGAACTCGCTTAATTAATCCCATCCTCTTAATGAAGATCAAAGTTTCATGTGTAATTATAAAAGCTGTGCAGTAAAGCACTTGATTCAGCAGAAATTACTAAGTGTGTGCATGAGCAGAGAAAATAAAAGAAGCAAGAAACAGAGAAAATAAAATGGGTGGAATCATACACAATCTTGAAACAATTTGTCACTATTGTGATATGGATAATTTGTATGAATTCATATAATCTCATATGTGCATTACAGTGATTCTAGGTTTAGCTTCATTGCAGCTTTTTCCTAATAATCATTCACATTATGCACATTATAAGAATAAGCTACTTAAAATAGGAATTCCTGTGAGAATCGCGTGGATTGTAAGTTTGAATAGAAAGCATGAATTAGGAGACATTCAGCCTTTTTATTTTTTATATTTAACATTTATGTGCAACTGAATAGCTTAAGCATTTATTAGTGTTGTAGTTCTCGAGACCGGTATCGGTCTCAAGCCCACTTAATTAGACAAGGTCTTGGTCTCGTCTTGGAATCGACCGCATTTTTACTCTGTCTCATCTCGGTCTGAGACAAAGAGGACTTAGAATTTTATTTCAAGACCGGTCAAGACCACAACTGATGGCACACTGCAAAAAATGATTTTCAAAAAAAAAAAAATCTTAAATTTTTCAGTAAAAATATCTATAAATTCTTAAAATAAGTTTCTTTTTCTTGATGAACAAAATGACCCAAGAAAATAAGTCTAGTTTTTAGAGCAAAAATATCAAATTGTGCATAAAACAAGCAGAAAAATCTGCCAATGGGGTGAGCAAATTATTCTTGAATTTTTCTTGAATTTAGTGTTTAAGAAAAAGGTTCAAGATTTTTTTTCTTACCACATTGGCAGATTTTTTTTTTTTTGCTTGTTTTATTCACAAAATCACTTAAATTTGATATTTTTGGTCTAAAAACTAGACTTATTTTCTTGGGTCATTTTGTTCATCAAGAAAAAGCATCTTCATTTAAGAATTTTTAGATATTTTTACTGAAAACAAGACAAAAATACTAAGATTTTTTTTTCTTGAAAATCATTTTTTGCAGTGCACATCACAACTTTATTTTTTATCATTAATTGTATGCAGTTTATTCAGGTTTGGCATATGATGTTGGCATTGTTTAAGTTTCTCCCAATGACAGTTTTTCTAATTTTATTACTAAAAACACCTGCATTGTGTTAAGTGGATGGCAAGCCATAGAAATACAGTCAAGATTAAATGGTTAAGTCGATTTCAGCTCTTTAGTGTTTGTTCACTTTTATTTGCTTATAGACAAAAATAAATTCCCATATATCTGCAATAACTTTGATTATTTTATCAACTTCTCTTATGGCACACACACACACATACAGTACACACGCACACACAGACACACAGTGCCTAATCATATGCATATTCCACATTTTAGCATAAGTGTTTTAATGCAGATATTTGCAATGGTCTTGGTCTTGACTTGGTCTCGGCCTGTCTTGGTCTTGGTCTTGACTCGGTCTCGACCCTTTAAAGTCTTGGTCTTGTCTCAGTCTCGGCCTGTCTTGGTCTTGGTCATGACTTGGTCTCGGTATAGGTGGTCTTGACTACAACACTAGCATTTATGATACAAAGATAAATTACATTAACCCATTTGGCGGATTATTTAATCCAAAATGATTTACAGTACATCAAGGGTATACATTTTTATCAGTTTGTCTGTTTTCTGTGAATCAAATAACACGTTCCAGATACAATAACCTTATACTGTAAATAAATAAAAATGGCTGGTTTTATTGGTTAATTGATAAATGTTATTAAAATTTAATCATAACCCTTTTGGTCCAAATCCTTGGTCCAACCTTGTGGTCTTTATGCACAATATAATTTACATTTATCCAGTAAAATATATGTTTTCATCATATTCAACTACCTCTAAATCAACTAGCAAACCCTCACTGTCATATTTAGGCTTCAAGGGTTGCTTAAGGGCACGACCTTTTGGAGTTCTCAGCCTGACCTTTAACTCCCAACGCTTGACCCTGACCATGACCCACCAACAACAATCTGTCATGCGTTCTCGGTAGACAACCTTGGTCTTACCCTCATGTTGTGATTAGTAGCCTTTTAATATGGCATCATTGTTCAGTAATTGGTTCCTGGCAGAAGTGGACGACAGAAATCATTAGTAATTAGGTTAATGTATCTACAACACTGTTCAAAATTTGCTGTAGTTATGCAGCTGTTTGCCAGTAACTTACTGTAGATTTTTTTATTTATTATTCACTGACAACAGTTTGTTCAAAGTTAAATGAATATGAAACATTAATAAGTCTTTGTCTTTACAGATTAAAACTATAAAATAACAGCCTCATGCAAAGCATTCTGGGAACATTCTCATCAACCTTTTTCAGTTTTTTTTTTCAGTCTCTTAAAAATAGACTACACACTGAATGTTTCTGCTGTAAGAGCAGTAATAAGGTACCAGTCTTTTGCCCTAAGATAAGGAAGTGTGCACAACTCTTCTTTTGTGTCAACTCAGACTAATTAAAAACTTTGATTGTATCTCAGTATTAAAGATAAAGAGGTGAACGCACACTATCTTATTCATTTTCTATTGCTATTTCGCTTTCATTTTCTTGGGTCATCAATTTAGGAAAGGCTTGGTGGCATGAAAACTGTACACTTTTTTAAAGCATTAGAGGCACATCTTGTGTTTTTTTTTTTTGTATAAAGATCTTTTTAATATTGGATTATTAATTGATAAGATTATTAATAACTGCGCAAACTAACATTTGGGGGCATATTTATTTACAGCTTGCACCAGAGCAAACGCCTCTTTTGCAGTTTAAAAACTACTTTCAGGATTTACCAAAGACACGCATTGAAAAATTTGCCGTGGACCTTATGCTTATGCATTTGTAGGAGTTTCCCCTTTTAGACACAAAATTTATGAGAGGACAATATTTAAATGAATCACGCAAAGCAATTTGTTAATGTTTGTGTCAGCTTACTGGTGTTTGCGCTATTATTTAACGCCTAGCATTTCTTAAACCCTATGCTAAATTTGCCCTGCTTTTGGTAGATTGCATTGTTCATTATGAAAATGAGATTTCTGCGCATTGTCAGTAAATCACCCACAGAAATTTCCACTCCCATCGGCGCTTTTTTAAAATTCCTGTTACACGCTTATTTGTCCTTTTTAGCAATTCTGACCCATAGTGCCAAATTTACAAAATCTAAATTAGCAACCCTGTCACCTATTCTAGTATTTTTTAACTTTGTGTTTATTCTGGGTTTACTGCTAGCAAAATGCGTCACCAATTTTGCTAACAGAGGTCGCAAAGACCTGCAATCAGTAGCTGGGTTTCCTTTGAAACGTGAAGCGAATCTTTTCAAAATTCACCAAAAAAGAAAAACAAACAAATGTGCATTAGCTGCATTTCCATCAAGTTGTTTGAACGAATGTTAACCTATAGTAACAGTAAATAAAACTAGCACACTTGGAAAATGGAGACATCACTGTATTTAGTTACGATTGAACAAGTTATACATTTACTAGCAGTGCAGCTTGTACTTGCCAAATTGAATGTTGTGCACAGAAATAGAAATGCAGAATTTTTGATGCAGGCACTATTGCAGCAAGGGCATTGCAACGACGTCGAGTCCCATATACGGGAAAGAGAACGTCAGCTGATACTGCTTGACAATCAGTCATGTGAGTTTAAAGGTGCTCTAAGCGAATTGAAGCGTTTTAGACCATAAAACATTTTTTGTTACATACCGGAAACATCTCCTCACTATCTGCTTGCTGCCTGTCCGCTGATCAAACTGTAAAAAAACGCGATCTCTGTAGACAGCCCAGGCTTCACAAACGGCAATATCAACAAATGGCCAAACCTAGCCAGCACAAAACAAAACAAAGTATTCCAGCCAATAAACGACAAGAAGGATTTGGGGGTGGGGGTTTGGCGCGTTCATGAAAGCACGGAAGGGAGGGGGAGGGGGAGGAGTTAGCTACGCTCTGTCTGTTTGAAAACAGTTCAAACATCAACAGGAAGTGACGTCGCACATTATTCGCTTAGAGCGCCTTTAATGAATTTTTTTAGCATCTCCCATTATTCTCCATTATTATTTTTTGCCATCTTAGTGAAAAACCAGCTCAATGAACGTAAAAACTAAGGTATTTTTATTTGGCATTTCCATCACTCTTTTTTATTTAATACTTCAAAATGCACATAAAATCAGTGTGATGGAAACCCAGCTAGTGATACTGAGATAAGCTCAAGCCCAAGCAAGTTTGGAGAATGTGTGGAGGTTGCAAAACTTGCAAATATCATATAAAATGAATACCCCCCCCCATTTAGTTTGAAATGACTTTGAGGACCCACATTTATAAAAAGTTAGGCTTCGCCTTTTACTGATCATTTGTTGAAAAGAAAATAAGTCTGTTCTAGAGCATACTTGTTAAATTAGACCCAGCTAAATAATTTTCAAGTTTCAAGAAGGGTTGTCGGAGATGACAAAGCACAAGCAGTGAATGATCAATGATGAATTCAGCTTGATGCATGGTATTGATCAGACTCAAAGTGAGTGTTGCTGTGATGTATTCTCAGGTGTGGTTGATCCAATGTGGCCTTAGAGCCAGTATTGATCTCTGAGATACCTGAAGGCTCCTGCCTGCCTGACTGTGAAGCTCTGTGGCTCCAGAATGGAAGGCCCTTCGATCAAAGTCACTGATGGTTTCTTGGAACGCAGTACTGAGAGAAATGAAACATTATTCTTTTTCAGAAGTACCCATAAGAAACCAAATGTTCCTTGTCGAGGAAACTTCAACGGGGCATCACAGAGCTGATGCTATGGGGAACGCCTACAGCGTGATGGCGTCTGAGTATGTATATCAAATTTGACCAATGGTTGGGCATGACTCATAGGCTGAAGCGATGAGAGCATAAATATGACGGAAAGGTACGCCCACTTTATCTGACATTTGCCGAAGCGGGTGTACAGGTATGCTGAAAGTATGGCAAGGGAGACGCAGCGTCTCGTTCCCTTCTCGGAACCAGGTTACATACGTAACCGAGATGTTTTGTGGAAAGGTTTCTCTAGATCTCTAGAACAAGAGATCTTACGACACTTTCTGGAGAGTCTCTACTGTATGTCTAGTTCCTCTTGATTTTACATTCACGTTCTTCACTTTTATCCAAAGCAAATTACATTGCATTACAAGCAAGTTATACATTTTATTATTATGCGTCATCTGCCATGACCTTTTAGCTCTATATGGCAATGAGCTAAAGAAATACTGCAAGTGTGTTTTGTTGGTTTTAACTATTCTTACCATTAACTACTTAAGCACTACCGCTAACGCTTAATTCTGATTGGTTGTTATGAATCATGTCACAGGACCAAGTTGTTGTCACATGACCTCAATTCTATTTGTAGCAAAAGCCAAAAATACATTGTATGGGTCAAAATTATAAATACATTTTTTATGCCAAAACCATTAGGATATTATGTAAATATCATTTTCCGTGAATATATTTTAAAATACTTTGTAAACTTATATAAAAAATCAAAACTTTAATTTTGTGAGTGGATGCAGTTGCTAAGGACTTCATTTGGGCAATTTTGAAGGAAATGCACTCTCCGATTCCAGATTTACAAATAGTTGTATATCGGCCAAATATTGTCCTATCCTAACAAACCATTTATCAATGGAAAGCTTATTTATTAAGCTATTAAATTATGCACTGTATAAATAAAAAAATCCTTATCACTGGTTTTGTGGTCCGGGATCACATTTAGAAAACTCTTTTAGTTAGAAGCTGATAAATAAAGTGGTCATTCAAACAGAACAAATCTGTCGGGTGAGACTTATTGTTTTGATTTAATAAGGACTAGTGTTGTTTATGACGCCCACCATCTCTTACCATGAGAACAGACAGTGACTGATCTTTGCAATTTTGGCAGAGGTGCTGATGCTATAAAACATGAAAACTGCTTTGAGATATAAACATAATTAATGTGTGTTTCAATGACATATGTGGCTGTATTTATTTCTAAAGGAGCTGCTCCCGCAAAACATTTGATCACATTTCAGTTTATGCCCCAATTTAATTACGCTTTATACATTTTTCTCAGTACTCTAGTACTGTATTTGAGCAATTTCATGCAAATGACAACCTTATCATAAAAACTTTACCAAAACTTTGCCAACCAAACTAATATCTAATTTTTCAAATATTTAATGGCTAAAAAAAAATGCAAGGTCTCTGTTTAAGTTTTTTAACATGTTATGTGTCGTTGTAACACATTGGGCCCTATCTTGCACACAGCACAATTGACTTTGTCAGTGACGCATGTATCATTCATATTTTACACCGGCGCCCAGCGGGTTTTTCCCTCCACAGACGCACGTCTGCAAACTAGGGAATGAACTTGCACTCCCTGGGCGGTTCAGCGCAAAAAAGGAGGCGTGTTGCGGCGCAAACCATCCCTGATGATATTTTGCGGTTTCAAAAAACAATTGCGCCACTGACCAAAAAAAAAAAAATAGTCTAAAGTCAGTGGCGCGTTGCGCGTTGTTCATTATGCTATTTTAAGGGCGCATGCTTGACCATAATGTATAGCGTGCACAACGCGCACACACTTTGCTTATCTAATCTACACAGATGCAACAGTTATTTTTGCAAATCATAAATTGTTACAATAAAAAATATTAACACATGAGATAAGGGAAATCATAGTGGTGAGCATTGTGGTGATAGTTTTTATTTATTTTGTGTGGCTGCGTTTAAAAAATTATTATGCAAATAACGATTAAAATATTTTCATAAGTTTGTTGTGTGGCTGTATTACGTTTATTTTATGTAAATAATAATTAAAATGTTTTCATAAGAAACCTTAATGTATGTGAACTTGATTTATAAGTGTACTTTGGGGCTGGACTGCTTGCATTTCTTGGCTTTCAGCGGTGAGGGTGGATGCAGCGATGTCCTCTGCTGGCGTCAGGTCCTGTGTAGAGGCAGATCCACCTCCCGCTACACGGCGTGCCCGATTTATGCTGGCAAGCTTGGGATTCCCCCGTCTCCTGACATCATTGTAGCGCTTGCGGTGCAACGTCCTGGGGATATCAGCTGATGAGACAATTGTGGCTATTTCCTCTCACGCCTGTTTAACCTACGCTGATTTGGGCGGGTTTCTCCTATCCCTATACAAAACAACATCTCTGTCTTTGACTGCTCTTACAAGAACGTCGGTCTCCATGGCTGTGAACCGCTCCTGGCGTGCGCCTGGTAAATCCGTCATAATAATAGCAACCCGCCATGGAACTTGCGCCCTTGCGTTTAAAGGGAATGTTGGATAGCGTTCTGATTGGTTTATTTGACGTTACGCCCAAACCACACCTATGAATAATGAACCTACTTCAGACCAACCTCTTATTGATTTGCGCCTGGCGCAAGAGTTATTTCTCCCGCCGGGAAAATAGCAACAGCGCCCAAGATCCGCCCACAAACTCACTTGCGCATTGCGCTTTGCACTTGCGTTTCAGATCGTTAAAATAGGGCCCAGTGTTGATTTTGTGTTAAAATAAAACACAGATTGTGTTGAAAATAACATAAAACGTGTTGTTCCAATAAAAACACAGAGATGTGTGGATTCGGGGACAATGCGTTAGGGGGGCCCTATCATACACCCGGCACAATGCAACACAAAGCACAACGCAAGTGTTTATTGCAAGTTTCAGCATGGAGCAGTTATCATTTTCATGCCCAGTGTCAGGTTGTTTAAATAGCAAATGCATTTGCGCCCATTTGTGCGCCCATCGCTGTTCTGGTATGAAAATGAGGTGTGTTCAGGTGCATTTTTGGTGCATTGCTATTCTGACGCAACTAAAATAGACTACACCATTGGCCAAGTAAAACCTGGTCTAAAGTCAATGGCGCAATATTGTTTTTGTTATTTAATGAGCGCGTTAGTAATATGCGTCTATAAATGGGACGAAAAATGTTTTTAAAAAACGACTTTTAAAGGTTTTAATACAAAAATGAAAATTTCAACACAAATAAAAACAACGCAATTTTTTTAACATCAATCTTAAACTGGTGTTTTTTCCTCCGCTTAGTTTTTCAGATTACAAATTGCACCATCTAAATAAGAAATCGTCATGGCACCAGCGCAACTGGCTTTTAAAGGGGATGGTAGATGAGACTCTTTTGGTTTATTGCACGTTACGCCTAAAACACACCCATTACTCATTACGAGAATAGGAACAACCCTTTTAGACTGTGAGCTAGGCGCACAAACCATTTTTCTTGTTGTTAAATTAGCAAAAGTGGATTCGGACACGCCCTTCTAGACTATGCGCTGTGCGCTTTAGACAATGCGCTTAGATAATTAAAATAGGGCCCCTGGTGTATTGTCCCTAATCTAATACTGATGTGTTTTTTTTAACATATCTGTTCTAAGAGTGTATTCCCATATTTGTCTCCCAAAAACTTTCATAACAAATGTATATTCTTTATTGTAAAATACAAAACATGAGTATAGACTGATTTTTTTCTGATGTCTGGACTTCATCAGGGGTTTAGAAAAATATAAACATATAAACAGATGTTTCAATATATTGGTAATAAATACATTCTCTGAGAAATTTTATGTTAATGTTTGACTAAAAATATAAGATCCATAATGCTAAATTTGCTTTTTTTAGTATGCAGCTTTAATGGGATTTTTTGTCAATATACAAAGTAAAAATACAAATGTGAATTTGTATATCGGCCAAATTTGTGTTAAAAGAAATGTTCCAAATTATTTAAGTTCAATACAATCAAACCAAATATCAAAAATTATAAGTTACATAAAGGTTACAGACTTCAGTCAGAAAACATTAAAGATTTTCACCGTGAATCTATGTCCTCTCCCCCCTGTGGTGTCCATGCGTCACGGTACATCGCTGTCATTTCCTCTTCCCAAATTTCCTGTACCTTGTGCCCTCTCTCACCTATAAAGATGACAGCAGTCCCTCAACTCTGTAAGCCTCATCTCTTCAGGCTATGAGCAAATTGAAGAGCCTGTTGATTTTTTTTCTAGTCACTTTGTCTTTGAGCTGTCCTCTGTGTGCCTGTGTGTCGGGGGTATTTATTGGGGGAATGAATGTGGCCTTTTTGGAGAGGAGAGCGGGGATGGCCATGGAGCTCATTAGGGTTGTAGCAGGTGTGAATCCACAAAATCATTTATTCTCCTTTATCCTTACAAGTCTGCAAACACACCTCCTGTCATTTAGTAATATATCATCATTCACTTCATTACTGATTCATGAACTGTTGGCCAAGTCAGCAAAGTGCACTGAATGCATTTGCATTACTGCGATGATACTGTATGATGACAAATCACATTTTCTTTGATCCTTTGTGGTAAAAAAATAAAAATAAAGTGGGGGTCTAAAGCTAATAGATGCATTACAGGGACACTCCACTTTTATTTGAAAATATGCTTATTTTCCAGCTCCCCTAGAGTGAAACATTTGATTTTTACAGTTTTGGAATCCATTCAGCTGATCTCCGGGTCTGGCGGTACCACTTTTAGCATAGCTTAGCATAATCCATTGAATCTGATTAGACCATTAGCATCGCGCTCAAAAATAACCAAAGCGTTTCAATATTTTTCCTATTTAAAACTTATCTTTTCTGTAGTTACTGTACATCGTATACTAAGGCCGAAGGAAAAATTAAGGAAAATGCAGGAGGCGCAATGATACTACGCAGCAGCCCGAAAATAGTCCCCTTAGTAACTTTCAATGGCAGGGGATTATTTTCAGGCAGTGCTTAATATGATTGCGCCTCCAAGGCGGTAAGTAAAACTGCATCAAATGCAATGTTTTGTTGGCAATCGTTACGTAAGTGCATATAATGTAAACGACACAACGTAATCCAGAGATAGTGGGTAATGTTTTGTGTGTGTTGCTTGCTCGTGCATCGCTCCGCACCTCGGTACGCCTCCAGGGGCGTGGGTTATTTCAGAAAGTAGTAGTAAGGCTCATCTGTCTTTTATAAATCTGATTAAACTAAAGACTTTTCGGAGATATGAAGGATGCATCCTTAGAAGGACAAGTAAGGAGAGGACAGGGTGAAGAGGGTTACGATGTCAACAAAGGAAATCAAACTCGGGTCGCCGAAATGCACATCTGCTGCACATGTCAGAGCACTGCCCACTACACCATTGTCAAAAAAAGTTTATTTTTGTTCTCCAAACTTTATTAGCTATGAAAAATCAATTTTTTAAACCCAGGCCAGGCATGCCCTATAAGACAAGAGGTTGTTGCTACTCATTAAATTTTGTCTTGTGCACACTTGAGGCAATATCTTGCTGACGTTTTTCAAGATCGCTCTCAGGCTTGACTGTAGTTACAATCATGAAATTCTTTTCGAGAGTTCTTCAATGTCAACAAGCAACATGGAGGGAGACTTTTAGAGAGTAAAAACTTATGGATGAGACGGTGCTTGGGGAAACGTGGGCAGCAGTTTGATGTTTTTTTGTGTGACTTCTGCTTCCCACTGCCTTGCTCTCCTCTTGCTCTCTCTCGCTTTTGTGAACGCCCACATTTACACATCAGCAGTGTATTTTCAGTATTCAGAAATGTGAACGCCGACTAATGATAAACGCCACTCAGCATATCTTTCTAAAAGATCCCTGCCCTTTTTACACGTTTTATAAGGAGACGACGGTAGATTTGCACACAGAGAAAACCTAAGTCTTTAGTAGTCTCTCTCTCTCTCTCTCTCTTTCTCTCTCTTTGATATCAGTTACATTAGGAATCTTATATGCTCTGGATTAAAGCTTTTTATTACACACCACCCCATATTCCCGTTTTCTATTCCTGATAATAAAGCAGCCCGGTCTCTTTCTCTCTCTCTCCTCAACATTTCCGTTTGATTCGACTCTGTCGTTGTCTTATAAAGCTGGTGTCTCAAGGGAACGGGAGGTAATGAATACAGCTCTGCTACAGTGGCCTGCAGGGCACCAGCTCTGACTCAGCACAAAGACCTGATCCTTTTTGCCTTGGAAGGCGCGCTTGTATTTAAAAGCGATGACAGACTCTCACCTCAACATAAAAGGTGCGTGATAAATTAGAAATGTGTTAGTCCTCGCATTTCGCAGACAAATGTAATTGCTGATTCGGTGGAAGTTGTTTTATTTTATTCATTTCCCCCTAACTTCAGTCCTGTTCTGCTTTCTCTGAATGGCTGTGACACAGTGGTTATTATTTATAGTAATCGCATGCAGTGGCATTATGGAAAGGCTTTTGCCCATCTGGGAGGTTTGTGGATTTGTTGGTGGAGAGATAAGCAGAAAAGCTTCGGATATTACATCAGCTCACCTCTGCTATGTTCTTGTACATCGTTCACATTTTTCTACTCAAATCACGACCACCTGTAGGTTGCTTGGGCCTATTTAAATGCAAATAATGCTACTTTAATGCAACTTAATTCATAAAAACTCAAGTATGGGTATTCCGGTTTTCACTGTATTCCAGGGATTTGAAAAAGGTTGGGTTTAGCTCTAACCCTATTCAAAATAAGCTGAACCTGCAGATCAAGGTTTTCAGGATTATAGACATATATTGATGTCACATTGACCTCTTTGGCGAGCTGCTGTGATTTGCCAAGGAGCACAATGTATTGGAGGGCAGAGTTTATAAACACATACAAGTGAATGGGGAAGCTGTCATTTTTCTGGATAATATATTTTATTGATTTATAATCTACGTAGAATACAAAAGCATTATGTCTCATGTTACTTTTTTTTCAGAAATGTAACACTTTAGTTTGGGGAACAATTCTCACTTTTAACTATTTGCCTATATTATTAGCATACTGTATTAAATGTTTATTAGTACTTATAAAGCACAAATTGATACATTACCATACAACTACTCTCTAAAAAAATGCTGGATTATTTTTAACCCAGCGTTGGATCAAAAAGGGAGAAACCCAGCCCATTAGGTTTTAATCCAACTTATGCTGGGCTGTTTTAACCCATCATTTGGTTAAATATAACAATTTTCTGGGTTAAAGGCGGGGTGCATGATTTTTGAAAAAAAATTGAGAGTTGGGCAGAGTACCAAAGCACACTTGTAGCCAATCAGCAGTAAGGGGCGTGTCTACCACCCGACATTGTTGCCTGGCTTGCGTATGTGTGTACGTGTTTGTTTAGGTGATTTCAAATATCAACATTGTTTTACAGAGCTCATGCGCCCCGTCTTTAATTTATCCGAAAGGCTGGGCTCGCCTTTTCTTGCACAGTGCTGGGTTGAAACTAACCCAGGTTTTTTAAAGTGTACCTTGCTTTATATTAATAATATATTATATAAATAAATTAAATTAATATACCTATAAAATAATAAATATTAAAATAATAAAAAATACATTTAATATTAAGTACAAAATTGTAATATATGTAGGGGCTGTCAAAAGATTAATCGAGATTAATCACATACAAAATAAAAGTTTGTTTACATAATATATTTGTGTGTGTATTGTGTGTAATTATTATCCATGTATAAATACACACAAACAATTTAGGAAAAATTAAATTTATGTTTATTTCTTTAAAAGTTATATATAATATAAAATATATCAAAATCTAAATAAATATACTTGTAAATGTTTCTTAAATACATGCATGCGTGTGTATTTATATATACAAAATAATTACACACACTCATATATTATGCAAAAACTAACTTTTATTTTTTATGCGATTAATCATAATTAAGGACGGTTTCACATTTGGTGCGATTGCCTGGTCCGAACCCGAGTTCGATTGCTCCCCCCTCCCCATGGACTGTGTTCACATATTATTTTTGCATCCGAACCGCGGTACGCTTGCATCATCAAGCTGCAGCCGGTGCGTTCTCATGTTGCTTGGTAACCGCTGCAAACGAGAAGACGACAAGCGTGATTGACGAACTCCAAGCAGAGAGATGGGCTGCGTCCCAAACCGCATTCTTCCATACTATATAGTAGGCGAAAAGCACTACTTCTCGTACTCTTTGCCTACTATACAGTATGGAAGTAGGCGATTTGGGACACAGCGATGATTTCTGAATGCCTCCGCAAAAATTGACGTCGGCGGACAGCCCGTTGTCATCGAAACGACTTTAGTATGTTTGGGGCAGACAGACGCAAGAAATCTGTATTATTTCTTTGAAAACAAAACCAAAGGTTTAAAAAAATAAGAACAAAAGTCAAGCAAGCATTCTATGCATTTTGTTGTCAAGGTAAGTGCACGCACACAAACACACACGTCTGTTTTGGTGGGACATTCCATATAATACGTAATTAACAGTGGTTCACTTCCGCGATTTGGTACGATTGCGCTCACATTAGCAGCGAACCGATCTGGAGTTCACATGAACCGGACCCCAGACCACCCTTTTTAAGCGGACTCGAGTACGTTTCGCGGGTGCGCACCCGAGTTCGGAAGACAGCGTTCACATCATCCAAATGTACTGAACTCTGATGTCAATCGAACCCGGGTGCGCACCAAAAGTGCTAATGTGAAAACGCCCTAATTTTTTGACAGCCCTAAATATATGTGTTACTCATGCTATGGGTTGTTTCAACCCATTGTTGTGTCAAATATAAACATTTTCATGGTTAATTTAACTCGATACTTGGGTTTGTCCCTTTTTAACCACTGGGTTGAAAATAACCCAGCATTTTATAGTGCATATGTTTAAGAGAATGCAAAACTGAATTTTCTTTGGGCAGGTCTAACACATTTTCAGATGACCTATGCTTCATATGTTTTTTGGTTATTTGGCATTATATCATTTTGATCTTGTCTTCTTCATCCACACCTCCGCCAGGCCACTTTATTTTTTATGCTTTGGTGCTTAGCCGGCCGGTGGTGACCTTGGCATTTCAATTGAATTTATGGATCAGTCATAGCCCTTGACCAGTAATATTTCACCCAGCCTGATCTCATGAGTTGACTAAATCGTAAGAATTCATATGATGTTAAAGCAAAAGCGTACGATTATCATGTAAATAATAACAAAACCCTAACCCTGCCCCTAACCCCAACGTCACTAGACCAAAGACAAATCGTACAAAATGTACAAATGTTGTCGTACAAATTAATACGAATAAGCCACCTCGTAAAATACGTATGAATTGCCATGAGATAACATTGATTTCACCTCCATCTGTTAACACATCAGAAAAGCACCAGCAGCAGTGTCTCTTCATTTTTCCCCTATTCAAAGGCTGGTAAAAGCAATATAAGATACCCATGCATTGAAACTGTTATGAATTAGATCCTCTCAGGTGTTAGACAAGGTCTAATGGAGTGAAGTGTTTTATCGTTACTGTACTGTATGAGCTCATAGACATGAGAAAAGATAATAGTAGGACAAACAGATGAATCAAGTGATGGTCTAAGGTGTACAGCTGTTCTAGGAGTGTAATGGAGCGTGTCGTATCTCAGCCCTGCGCTGAAGCCAATTTTCCTCTGAAAACGAATGAGATTGCAGACCTTCTGTCAGGAAACGGACTCAGAGTCAAGTGCAAGTTAAATAGTTTATTTAGAAAAATGTAGAAATCAGGAGAGCAAGTCACTGGTAGATCCACACACGGCGTACACCCGTTGACTCACTCCGATGGAATCACTACTGTGGGAATGAATCACTCCCACAGTAGGGGAGAGTGAGTCGGCGCTACACAATAATTCAGTACAGATCCAAAGGAAGAGAGAGCCACCCACGCGCTCCGTCGAGAACGCCAGCACTGCCACCACACGCAACAGAGGGATGAAACACGCCGCCCTGAAGGTGGATGACAGGCGGAGATGGAAGTCCAAGTTCTCAGACGGATAATCCACTGTGTAATCCAGATGATGAAGGACCACCCGGAAACCACTGGTCACCGCCTAAAAACGAAGCGAACCAGTGGTTCCGAGAAACAACAGTAATTAGAGTCAATATAATCCACAAGGTAAAATGGGTGAACTCCACTCACGGGTGATGATGCAAACCGGAGAGAGGGAG
This sequence comes from Paramisgurnus dabryanus, assembly GCF_030506205.2. Lineage (NCBI taxonomy): Eukaryota > Metazoa > Chordata > Actinopteri > Cypriniformes > Cobitidae > Paramisgurnus > Paramisgurnus dabryanus. The sequence continues at coordinate 22,540,019 of NC_133357.1, forward strand.
ACAGCTGGTATACCGCCTAGAAACGAAGCGAACCAGCTGTGTCGAGAGACAAACAAAGTCAGTATAATCCAATGCTCCAACAAGCGAGCGGTCCGGGTGAAGACGTGTCCCCGAATGCCGAAACCAAACCTGGGGTAACAAAGGGAAAGACAGAGAGCGTCTGACAAGACAAGGCAGGGCAACAGGACTGTGATAAAACAATGAGCGCGCAACAAAGGACAGGACTACGTGCAATATAAAGGGAAAGGTAAACGAGACACCACCGGTGAACAATCAACTGAAACAAGGGGGCGGAGTTAGTGAACACACGAGGAACCGGCACCACAGGTAAACAACACACACACACAGATCACACAGCCATCGATCACCCAGCAGTCATGACAGTAGCCCCCCCTCCACGACCGGCACCAGACGGACCGGGGAACTCACCCTGTCGCCGACGGAGGTCCTCGATCAGCCCAGGATCCAGCAAATCCCGACCCGGAACCCAGCTCCTCTCATCAGGACCGTATCCTTCCCAATCCACTAAATACTGAAATCCTCTGCCCCTGCGGCGGGAGTCTAGTAACCTCTTAACAGTGTAGACAGGGGCACCATCCACTAGACGAGGGGCGGGGGGATTAGGGGCAGAGACAGGGGGGTTATAGCGAGCAAACATCACAGGTTTAACCTTGGATACATGAAAAACAGGGTGAACCCGACCAAGAGAAAGGGGTAACTTAAGCTTAATCGTCACCGGATTAATGACCTTAGAAATACTGTATGGCCCAATGAATCTCGGAGCCAGCTTACGAGAAGGCTCACGGAGAGACAGATCCTTGGTAGAAAGCCATACCTTTTGACCACAAACGTAACGGGGTGGAGGTCGCCGATGACGATCAGCTGCAGCTTTGGTTCGTCTGGAATTAGATAATAACAGTGTCTTAGCTCTCCTCCAGGTGCGTCTGCACCTGCGTACGAAAGCTAACGCAGACGGAACCGCTGCCTCGGGCTCCTGTGATGGAAACAGGGGAGGTTGATAACCGATGGAAAGTTCAAACGGGGACAAATTGGTAGACGTAACGGGAAGAGAATTATGAGAATATTCAACCCACGGGAGCTGATCGCACCAGGAATTCGGATATTGTGACGACAGACAGCGGAGCGTTCTACCGAGATCCTGATTAGCCCGTTCGCATTGCCCATTGGTCTGCGGGTGATAACCAGACGACAAGCTGGCCGTGGCGCCAATTTGTCTACAAAACTCCTGCCAAAAACGAGAGATGAACTGAGGACCCCTATCTGACACTACGTCAGTCGGAATACCATGTAACCGAAAAACGTGATTAATCAAAACCTGAGCCATCTCTTTTGCAGAAGGTAGCTTGGGCAGGGGAATGAAATGAACCGCCTTCGAAAAACGATCCACCACAGTTAGAACAACAGTGTTACCATTAGATGCCGGTAAGCCGGTGACAAAATCAAGAGCTATATGAGACCAGGGGCGGGAGGGCACGGGCAAAGATTTAAGCAGACCAGCGGGTGGTAAATTAGATACTTTATTACGAGCACAAACCGAACAGGCTAATACAAACTGTCTGACGTCAGTGGACATAGAAGGCCACCAAAAACGCTGACGGACGGCAGCCAGCGTTCTCCGAATACCTGGATGGCCGACAAATTTGGACTCGTGACCCCACCGGATGACATCGGAACGTAACCGCTCAGGAACCCATAGGCGACCCGCTGGACACCCCTCCGGAACTTCCCCCTCCCGGCCGGCCTCTCTCACCCGCTGTTCGACTCCCCATACGAGGGCGCCGACCACCCTCCCCTCCGGGAGAATGGTCTCCGTCCTCTCCGAATCGGACTTTTCGAACAGACGGGAGAGAGCATCAGGCTTGGTATTTTTCGAGCCAGGCCGGTACGAGAGGGTGAAGTTGAAACGATCAAAGAAGAGTGCCCAACGAGCCTGCCTAGATGTTAGTCTTCTGGCCGAACGGATATATTCAAGATTCTTATGATCCGTCCAGACCAGAAAGGGCTCCGAGGTTCCCTCCAACCAGTGACGCCACTCACCCAAAGCGAGTCTAACCGCCAACAGCTCCCGATTCCCTATGTCGTAATTACGTTCTGCTGGGTTTAACCGGTGAGAGAAAAAAGCACACGGATGTACTTTCCCATCAATAGACGATCGCTGTGATAAGACGGCGCCTACCCCGACATCAGATGCATCCACTTCCACTATAAATTGTTTAGCCGGATCGGGAATAGAGAGGACAGGTGCAGAGATGAACCGGGATTTTAACACATCAAAGGCCTCCTGAGCCTCTCTACTCCAACGGAAACATACATTAGGTGAAGTGAGAGCGGTGAGAGGCTTAGCGATCTGACCAAAATTTCTGATGAAACGCCGATAAAAATTGGCGAACCCCAGAAATCGCTGAAGCTCCTTCCGAGTGTCGGGTACTGGCCAATCGGCAACCGTCTTAACCTTAGCGGGATCGGGACGAATTTCTCCCTCGGCAATGACAAAACCCAGAAACGAAACCGACTTCTTGTGGAACTCGCACTTCTCCGCCTTAACAAATAGCTGATTCTCTAATAGCCGTTGTAAAACCATGCGAACGTGCTGAGTGTGTATCTGCATGGAGGGAGAAAAGATGAGAATGTCATCGAGATACACAAAGACAAATCTGTTAATCATGTCACCCAGCACTTCATTGACCATGGTCTGGAAGACAGCTGGAGCGTTACAAAGACCGAACGGCAGAACGGAATATTCCCAGTGTCCAGAAGGTGTATTAAAGGCTGTCTTCCACTCATCGCCCTCTCTAATACGTACCAAATGATAAGCGTTGCGCAGATCCAATTTGGTAAATACGCGCGCTCCCTGTAATAACTCGAATGCTGATGACATTAAAGGCAAGGGGTACTTATTCTTAACAGTAATGTCATTCAGCCCTCGATAATCAATGCACGGACGAAGAGACCCGTCTTTCTTTTTTACAAAGAAAAATCCAGCACCGGCTGGAGACGAGGAGCGGCGAATGAGACCGGCTTTAAGAGCGTCATTAATGTACTTATCCATAGCCTCTCTTTCTGGTTTAGCTAGGGAAAATATGCGACCCTTAGGCGGAGAAGTGTTGGGAAGTAGTTTAATCTCGCAATCATACGACCGATGAGGAGGCAGAGAAGTGGCCCGGGACTTACTGAAAACCTGATACAGATCCGAGTACTCCGCCGGGACCCCTGAGAGATCGATAGCCGGGACCTGCGAGACAGAACAAGAGACAAGAGAGGGAGCAGGACCAAGACAAGAAACATAACACGAAGACTTCCATGATAACACAACATTGTTCTGCCAATCAACGTGAGGATTATGTTTGGATAGCCAGTCATGACCTAAAATGACTGGCGATTGTGAATCCTCTAAGATGTAGAATTCAATCTCCTCACGATGATTGCCAGAAACAAACAAACTCACAGGGGGTGTGCGGTGCGTGATCACAGCCATATGCTGGCCCTTCAATGTCCAGGCAGACAAAGGGGAGGAGAGAGGGATGAATGGAATACCCCAGGACTTGGCCAACCCAGCATCCAAAAGACACGCCTCCGCACCGGAATCCAGCAACGCCTGTGACGAAAAAGAGTTAATCATGACAGGTAGTGTGGTGCTGCTTACGGGAGATTTAAATGACGATGCGCCCACCGAGACTCCCAGGTTCATCGGCGGGCGTGAGCTTTTACCGGACAGGTGGCCGCCAGATGCCCCGGCTTGCCACAATACAAACAGAGGCCATTAGACAGCCGACGACTTCTCTCTCCAGCAGAAATTCGGAACTTGCCCAGCTGCATAGGCTCCTCGGAGGGCGTCTCTGAAGCGATCTCCCCTGGTTCTGACATCAGGTGGCGAAATGAGCGACGCAGATCTCTCTGCCGATGGCGAGACTCGACCCTCAGAGCCAGATCGATGACAGCTTCCAGGGACGTGGGTGGCTCCCTCAGTGCAATCTCGTCTTGAATACCTGGCGTGAGACCCTCGAGGAACTGTGCTCTTAATGCCGCGTCATTCCAGTTGCAGCAAATAGCGAGCGTTTTGAATCGTATGGCGAAATCAGTAACAGAGTCATTACGTTGCCGTAATCTCACCAACTCAGCCGCTGCCATGTCTCCCTTGAGTGAGCGGTCAAATAGTTTTAACATCTCCTCCTCGAGAGCCTCAAATGAAAAAGTAAAAGGAGCTTTAGCCCCCCAGGCGGCCATACCCCAGTCTCTCGCCCTTCCAGTGAGTAATGTCAGGACATAGGCCACCTTGGAAGTGGATGAAGAAAATCGACGGGGCTGGAGTGCGAAGACGAGAGAGCACTGCTGTAAAAAGGATCTGCAGGTGTTGGGATCGCCATTGTAGGTGGGGGGTGTAGCCGTGTGTGGCTCCCGTTCAAATGAAGCGGCTCCTCCGGATGAGGTTGGGGCTTCATGGTGAGGAGTCACTTGGTCCAAGCGATTGCTGAGCTCTTTCAGTTGCTCAGACAGGATGCTGAAATCTCTGGCAGCAGCAGACAATAACGACGAATGTTGGTCGATGGCCGCCCCCTGCTGGTGAAGGGCGGTCTGTACCTCCCGACTCTCTAAACTTGCTGACTCCATATGTGGCGCGCTCATCTGTCAGGAAACGGACTCAGAGTCAAGTGCAAGTTAAATAGTTTATTTAGAAAAATGTAGAAATCAGGAGAGCAAGTCACTGGTAGATCCACACACGGCGTACACCCGTTGACTCACTCCGATGGAATCACTACTGTGGGAATGAATCACTCCCACAGTAGGGGAGAGTGAGTCGGCGCTACACAATAATTCAGTACAGATCCAAAGGAAGAGAGAGCCACCCACGCGCTCCGTCGAGAACGCCAGCACTGCCACCACACGCAACAGAGGGATGAAACACGCCGCCCTGAAGGTGGATGACAGGCGGAGATGGAAGTCCAAGTTCTCAGACGGATAATCCACTGTGTAATCCAGATGATGAAGGACCACCCGGAAACCACTGGTCACCGCCTAAAAACGAAGCGAACCAGTGGTTCCGAGAAACAACAGTAATTAGAGTCAATATAATCCACAAGGTAAAATGGGTGAACTCCACTCACGGGTGATGATGCAAACCGGAGAGAGGGAGACAGCTGGTATACCGCCTAGAAACGAAGCGAACCAGCTGTGTCGAGAGACAAACAAAGTCAGTATAATCCAATGCTCCAACAAGCGAGCGGTCCGGGTGAAGACGTGTCCCCGAATGCCGAAACCAAACCTGGGGTAACAAAGGGAAAGACAGAGAGCGTCTGACAAGACAAGGCAGGGCAACAGGACTGTGATAAAACAATGAGCGCGCAACAAAGGACAGGACTACGTGCAATATAAAGGGAAAGGTAAACGAGACACCACCGGTGAACAATCAACTGAAACAAGGGGGCGGAGTTAGTGAACACACGAGGAACCGGCACCACAGGTAAACAACACACACACACAGATCACACAGCCATCGATCACCCAGCAGTCATGACACCTTCAGTCTGAGGGCCATTGAGAAACTGAAACAAATTTAGTAGTCACAGACAATACACACCGGGCACAGGCAATAGATGAAATCAAACGTTCCCTCAACACATCACAGTGAGGTTAAAATGGCATCAATTATTCATCCCAAATATTTCAGATGTGTGTCATGTTTTCTTGTAAATGAGCATCAGGGTATTATGTTTAGGTTCAGTAATTTTACTTTAATGCAAGGTTGTTAGTCAGTAATTGAAATGAATTATTTTCACAAATGTCAACTAAACAAATTTGACTTTCACTGCAAAACCCTCTATGTGCATGCAGTCTTTTTTGGCAAAAACATTCAATTTAAAAAAAAAAAAAACACTTCTTTGGACAAGACATGGTAACTAGAAACATTGTTACAAAAATTATGACAGCCAGAATGTAAAATTGAAGAAACTGAACCACACATTAGGGGGCGCTGTGATCACTGCCACATATAGATTTTATTCAGACCCAAGTACTCACAAAGTTGAATTGATTTTGCCAACAAAGCAATATTTCTGAATATTCTGGCCTGATTCCAGGATTAAAAGGATTTTATTTTGACTCCTCACCTACAGAGAAGCTCCAAAGGGTACCGCATATTCACATAGGAGATCAATGTATTGGAACATTACGTAGAGTAAAATGATAGTGAATTTATTTGAAAACAGATAGCCTTAGCTACATAAATAAATGTCATGAATAATTTCTTGTCATGTTCTATCGATTTCCCATAGCAGATGTTTCATGTAGACATATCCAATTTTTAGAGCTTGTACCTTAGCAAGACTTGCTTGTGTCTCGCATAAGGATCAATCTTATTTAACATGTTTGGTTACAGACGAATTAAAATGCTGTCCTCTTCGTCTCAGTGTAAGAGTTAATAGTCTGTTCAGATCTTCTTAATATACTACATCTCCCCTTTGTAGTCTCATTCTCTGCTTTGTTTAGACAAGCTGTTAATTATCCCTGTAATTGTGATGTAGGTAATCAAGTGGAGTAATTACATGTCTTCAAGAGCTTGTGAGAAGGGTATTAAGCGCTCCTCAGGTTTTGTTCTTGTGAATCTCAAGGTGGCGTCTTAACAAGACAAACACAGCGAAAGTCAATCTTTCTACTTTATAGTGTCGCTTTATAAAGACAATCTCTGCATCCATCTGTCAGATATCATTTATACTCCAATGACGTCTGAAGACAGAGAGAAGAAATTGGGCAGGAGAGGAGAGCGGGAAATATCATTCATTTTCTTGTCAGCGTGCTTTTATTTATATATTTGTTTAGCTCATTTAATGTTGAATGTAACTCAGCATTGCAGTATCCTGAGGGTTTGCAAACTGCTAATAGAAGGAGGGAAAAAAGATGGGGAAAATTGAGACGGATGAGAAGGGCATGAAGCAAGATTGTTTTTATGTTATGAGAGGGAAAATGTTGCTTAAATGTTCTGCAGTTGGCCTTTGGTTCATCCTGCACACAATTGCGTGTAAACAAACTCATTAAACCTACAGAACAAACACTTTAATTGGTTCTCTCAGAAACACACACACACACGCTTACTGTAGTTAAATCTAAATGAGGACAAAACATTAACTTTTATTGTTTTTATATAAGTCATTAAACTAGTTCTGTATACTGTAGCTTTGCCATTTTTACATAAGAATATGATTTGTTCAATATTAATTGTTTATATTCACCTTGAAATTCATCTTTATTTCGTGTGCCATAGACAAACCTTCCTAAGTTAAGGGCATCAGCTTATTATATTTCAAAATAATACAGATAATAAATATCATGTTTGCAATACAATAGGAATTGCACCAAAATTATATTTTTCCACCAATACAGATACCGACAGGGCTGGAGTGGGACTCATTTTCAGCCCTGGAGTTTCATGCCTTAGACCGGCCCACTTTAGTTAATGACTAACTGTATTAAAATAATATCATTAAATCCTCAGTATAAGTCTATATAGTGCACTGTTCTCTGCAGCCTTGCAATTCATTGTATTTTTCAAATATATCATTTCCAATTGATTTGAGTATTTTAATATTTTTTAATTAAATGTATTTAAAAACTACTAAAAGGGAACAAATGTGTTTGTGTTTTACCTTATATTTCTATAATAAAAAAGGGGGGGTCTTGAGATTAACAGTTGGGTTGAAAAAGTTTGTAAACCACTGATATACAATACACAAGCAAGATTTATCAAATTGAAAAATAAAAATGCTTATCTTTTTTTTTACTTAGATCATATATATTTCTGAATAACGTAAGTTGGGCCTACATTGTGTCAAAAAGAACAAATACTTTCAAAAAAAGGTTTTCAAAATGTTGTTTAACTTTTTCTGATAAATGGATTAGTTTTGCATCAAATAGATTTTTGTTACCCTTGCAATAGACGATAATGACGATTCATTGTTAAATCTATGACTTAGATAAAAAATTTTTTTTAAATATATATATTTTAGAGGCCATTCGTATCAAGTCGTGCTCAAGTTTATTTTAAATCTAGACGCGCCACAAGCGCACTCAAATATAGGCGCGTCGGAAACAAAACGTCTCGGTTACGTATGTAACCCTCGTTCCCTGAAGGAAGGGAACGGAGACGTCACGTCGTGACCGACGAATTGGGAACCGCTCCGCGGGTGACCTATCTACTTCGAGAACTATAAGAAACGCCAATGAACTTGGCATGCAGGTATTTGCATAATGCCGGCGCCGCCCCGCCAGGTGCGTATATAAGCCGCAGGTGCACAATACCAAATTAGCTATATTATTGCTGAGAAGCCGAGCAGCAGTGCCCGGCCTGAAAACAGCAATGGAACAGCAAACTGTGGCGACGGGACGTGACGTCTCCGTTCCCTTCCTTCAGGGAACGAGGGTTACATACGTAACCGAGACGTTCCCTTTCAGTCGGTCACTACGACGTCACGTCGTGACCGACGAATTGGGAATCCCTACCAAAACGCCACTGCAGCTGAACCCTTCCAGTGTCTGTAAAAGCCCTCCGCCCTCCACGTAAGGGGCGGAACCTAAGGCGAAATGCAGAAGGCCGGTCACTACCTGTTCCTCAACCCACGATAGTGAAGCAGCGAACTGGGGAAGCGTCTAAACTGAGCGGAGCTAGAACACTGCGGAAGCCATCCCCTAAGAAGGTTGAATGGATGACCTAAAATATGAACAACCGATAGGTTGCTGATAAAAAGTCTCTGAACAAAACATAGTATGCAGAGAGATGCAGAGCAGGCTCTGCTAAGGAAAACGTGGAGGATTAGTACCCCACGGAGTATACACACAAATGAACCCCACGTAGGGGACAAATGTGGACGCCTAGCCTACACAGGTTTACAGAGAATACATCAGTGATAGGTTGACAGCGGATGCTCCGCAACACCAGCTATCAGGGCGGTGGAGGAGAGGCAAAAACAGTTTTTGAGACGTTTTTTCCCCGATGGCCTTCCATATTGGTGCAGATGTGCAGCACCAAAATAGAGGCTCCAAGCCGACACACGAGCCGACCCTCGGCATTCTTAACTAGTTAGTAGAAAGAACCCGAGTGGAAACCGGTTCGACACGAACACTATAGAATCTTGTGAACGTATTAGGTGTCGCCCAGCCTGCAGCTCTACAAATATCTGTTAGCGAGGAACCGCGAGCCAGTGCCCAAGATGATGCCACACTGCGTGTAGAGTGGGCACGTAAATTAAACGGACAAGGCACATTCTGCTTTTGATATGCAAGGGCTATAGTATCCACAATCCAATGGGACATCCTCTGCTTGGTGACAGCTTTTCCTTTCTGCTGACCACCGTAACAAACAAAGAGCTGAACTGAGGTCCTAAAGCTTTGCGTCCTGTCTATATACACACGTAGTGCACGAACAGGGCATAACAAAGCCGTGGCTGGGTCTGCCTCCTCCAAAGGCAGCGCTTGGAGGTTCACCACTTGATCTCTGAAAGGAGTGGTGGGAACTTTGGGCACAAAGCCGGGCCGGGGTCTCAGTGTTACGCTGGATGCAGCCGGCCCGAACTGAAGGCACGATTCGTCGACCGAAAATGCATGAATATCCCCTATCCTCTTAACAGAAGCCAAAGCAAGGAGAGTTAATGTTTTCATAGTAAGAAATTTAACACTCACACTATGCAGAGGCTCAAATGGGGCTTCCTGGAGTGATTTCAGCACCAAGGACAGGTCCCAAGGAGGAATAGAGGGAGGACGCGAAGGATTCAGTCTTCGAGCGCCTCTGAGAAATCTAATGACCAGGTCGTGCTGACCCACTGTTCTACCGTTTACGGGTGAATGGTGAGCTGATATCGCAGCGATATCGACTTTAATAGTGGATGGTGACAGCCTATTCTCCAAACGACGCTGGAGATATAAAAGCACAACACTAATCGGGCATTCTCGGGGGTTTTCACTTTGGGAAGAACACCAGTCGACAAACAGGTTCCATTTAAGCGCGTAAGCCTGTCTCGTAGACGGCGCTCGCGCTGCAGCAATAGTGTTAGATACCTCTTGCGGTAAATCACTCAAATCTTCCGTGCCCCGTCCAGAGACCACACATGGAGGTTCCACAGGTCGGGGCGCGGGTGCCATAATGTGCCCTCTTGTTGAGAAAGAAGGTCCTTCCTCAGGGGAATCTTCCACGGAGGGGCTGTCGCGAGGAGAGAGAGTTCTGGAAACCAACTCCTGGTTGTCCAATACGGTGCCACCAACAGCACGCTCTCCTCGTCCTCCCGGATTTTGCATAGGGTTTGCGCAATGAGGCTCACCGGAGGGAACGCGTATTTGCGCATGTTTCGCGGCCAGCTGTGTGCCAATGCATCCACGCTGAGCGAGTCGTCGGCTAGTGAATAGAACAGGCGACAATGGGTCGTCTCTGGGGAAGCAAACAGATCTATCTGCGCTTTGCCGAAACGTCTCCAAATCTGCTGAACCGCAATGGGGTGGAGTCGCCATTCGCCGGGACGCGCAGCCCGAGAGAGCGCATCCGCCTCTACATTGAGCGTGCCCGGGATGTAAATGGCACGAAGAGACCTCAAATTCTTCTGACTCCAAGTGAGGAGATGACGGGCGAGATGCGACAGGTGACGCGAGCGTAAACCGCCTTGACGATTGATGTACGCCACGGTCGCAGTGTTGTCTGTGCGAACTAATACATCTTTGCCCTGTAACTCGTTGCTGAAACGGACGAGCGCAAGATATACAGCCCACATTTCTCGGCAATTTATGTGCCAATGCAGCTGGGGTGCCGTCCAGACCCCCGAAGCCGCAAGCCCATCGTACGTGGCCCCCCACCCCGTGTCCGAAGCATCTGTGCATACTATTGCATGCCTGGAGACCTGTCTCAGAGGCACACCGGCTCGGAGAAACGCACGGTCTGACCACGGAGTGAAAGTGCGACGACACGCAGGTGTAATGATAACACGGTGAATGCCGCGCAGCCACGCTCTCCTCGGGACTCGATCGTGAAGCCAATGCTGAAGCGGTCGCATATGGAGCAGTCCGAGCGGAGTTACAGCTGCGGCTGCTGCCATATGCCCCAAAAGCTTCTGAAATTGTTTCAGCGGGACCGCGCTCTTGCTCTTGAATGTATTCAGGCAAGTCAGAATCGACTGTACACGCGCTTCTGTTAGACGAGCTGTCAAATCGATCGAGTCCAGTTCCATACCGAGAAAAGAGATTCTCTGCACGGGGCAAAGCTTGCTCTTTTCCCAGTTGACCCGAAGACCCAAACGAGCGAGGTGTTTTAAAGTTAAATCTCTGTGATCGCACAGCGTCTGACGTGTTTGAGCTATTATTAGCCAATCGTCCAGATACGCGAGAATGCGCACACCTCTCTCTCTCAGGGGTTTTAAAGCCCCCTCCACTACTTTGGTGAATACACGGGGCGACAGAGAGAGCCCGAATGGGAGGACTTTGTACTGGTATGCTCGCCCCTCGAACGCAAAGCGGAGAAACGGCCTGTGCCGGGGGAGAATCGATACATGAAAGTACGCGTCCTTCAGGTCGATAGATCCGAACCAATCGTTTGGACGAATGCATGGAAATATGCGTTTGGGCGTCAGCATTTTGAACGGCATTCTGTGAAGTGCACGGTTCAGCGAACGCAGGTCCAGGATCGGTCGCAAGCCGCCGCTTTTCTTGGGTACAATAAAGTAAGGGCTGTAAAACCCCGACCTCATCTCGGCTGGAGGGACCGGCTGGATCGCGTCTTTCGCCAATAAGACAGCGATCTCCGCACGGAGGACGTGCGCATCGGCAGCTCTTACCGTAGTGAAACGAACGCCGGAGAATTTGGGGGGACGCCGGGCAAATTGGATCGCGTAGCCGAGACGAATCGTGCGTAAAAGCCAACGCGACGGGCTGGGAAGCTGTTCCCACGCCCCCAGACACCGTGCGAGAGGAACTAAAGGCACGATCGGTGTACCCGCAGTGGGCGCAACGGAGGTGATCGCCGGTGTGTGCGTATTGGCCGCCCCGACAGCAGTGTTGTGCATGATAACACTCACCTGAGTCCGCTGCTGGGTGGGTGAGTAAGGGAGGCTCTGCTGAAGACACCTCACGCCACTCGATGCACCCTCTGGCGAAGGGGGAGGAAGACGATGGGTTATGAGCCCGTGATGGTCTTCTCTCCCCTGAGAAGTCAGAGAGCGCGATGGGGTTATGAGCCCGTGCGTTGCTCACGAACTCCTCTGATGAGTCGGAGAACGAGGGGGGGTTATGAGCCAGCTCGTGTCTCCGGCGCTCATCTGAAGACCTAGAGATGGAAGTGGAATTCGCTCTTTTTGTGGAATTGTGGGTGCCGACTGAAAAGTCGGCGGAACAGAAAAATGAAACAAAAGATTCCCCAACCGGCCCTCCTCCGGTGGGGGGAGTGGTGCCTTCACCATCTCCCGAAGAGCGATCCCCTCCATCTCTAGGTCGCCCGTCTCAGGGCCGCTTCGATCTCCTCTTTCCACCCTTCGGAGCGGGCTGAGCGGGCGGGGCGGGCTGCTGGCGACCGGTTCCTCGCTTCTTAGAAGAGCCCCGGGGAGGAACGGAGGCGGCCGCCGCAGGACGCCCTCAGCGAGGAGCAGGCTGAGGCGCCGACGTGGACGGGGCAGGCGCAGGACGCTTCCGACGCGGCATGATTTGAGCTATGGCCTCAGTCTGCTTCTTGGCCGCGGAGAATTGCTGGGCAAACTCCTCGACCGTCACGCCGAACAGGCCGGTCTGGGAAACCGGAGCATTCAGGAGCCGGGTTTTATCAGCATCCTTCATGTCCGCCAGACACAGCCAGAGATGGCGTTCCTGGACTACCAGGGTAGACATCGCACGCCCGACGGTTCAGAGAACTCCGCCGAGTCGTGACTTCCCGCGTGCAGGTCCCTCAGAGCCTTAGCCTGATGAACCTGCAGCAATGCCATGGCATGCAGGGCTGAAGCTGCCTCCCCACAAGCTTTGTAAGCAGCACCGGTCAGCGCCGAAGACTGCTTACAAGCCCGTGAGGGGAGAGTAGGCTGGTCCCGCCAGGAGGAAGCGACACCGGCCGGACACAACTGCATCGCGACCGGCCGCTCCACTGACGGGATACCAGTATACCCCCTGGCATCTCCACCCTCGAGAGAGGTGAGGGGTGAAGGCTGAAACGGCCGGTTCCGGGCGGAAAACGGGGTTTTCCACGACCGCGTCAGCTCTTCATGCACCTCGGGGAAGAAGGGCACCGGGGGCGAGGACTGAGAAGCCCTGGCACCCCCGAAGTACCAATCATCGAGGCGGGACGGTTCAGGTGGGGGAGGTTCAGTCCACTCCAAGCCGACCGCCGCCGCCGCCCGAGCGAGCATGGCTGCCATCTCGGGGTCGAACGCAGGACCCGCAACCCGACCCGAAGGCGGGAGCGGATCTGGATCGACGTCCGAGGCTGACAACCCCCCTTCCGATGTTACGGTGGACATCGCGTCGGGTGGAGGCTCGACAGAGCGCGGGGACACCGTAGAACACGGGCCGCTCGTCTCCATCGGGACCTCCGCTGGCAACGGATCAGGGCGCTGGGAGCTGCTGGACGAACCAGCAGACCGACCCAGCACCGTTATACGGAGGTCATCCTTCGCAAGTTTGGTAGCTGCGCCCTTAGCAGCACCAGACTTGGAAGGCGGGTGCCGTTCCCGGAGAAACGACACCCGTCTCCGCAAATCCGCCATAGTCATGCCCTCACAAGTGGAGCATGAACTATCACGCAACGCTGCCTCTGCGTGCTGGAGCCCCAGACACGAAACACAGCGCTCGTGGCCATCCCGGGGAGCGATGAACACACCGCATCCAGAAACGGAACACGGGCGGAATGCCATCTTTAAAAAGACGCACCCGACCGTGACACGAATGAGTGACTGTCTTTAAAAAGACACAAAGCTCAAACGTGCTGCTCTTTTAGGGAAATCACTCTTTTTGTGCGAGCTGGTGAAACACACAGGGAGAGGCAAACGCACTCACTCAACTCAAGTCCTAAAAAAAGAGACAGAGAGAGAGAGAGAGAGAGAAAGGGTGGAGAAAACACTGCGAGCCTCCGCTGAGGTGTCTTTGCCCAACCAACTTCAGCAAGCTGAGATCTTTTTCCTCCAAGAACAGGGATCTACGAAGATCAGTATACGCTTCTCGAGAGCAGATGTCTGCCGGCTTCGAAGCAAAAAGCTAATTTGGTATTGTGCACCTGCGGCTTATATACGCACCTGGCGGGGCGGCGCCGGCATTATGCAAATACCTGCATGCCAAGTTCATTGGCGTTTCTTATAGTTCTCGAAGTAGATAGGTCACCCGCGGAGCGGTTCCCAATTCGTCGGTCACGACGTGACGTCGTAGTGACCGACTGAAAGGGAACTCGTATTCACAGGCCATCGCTTTGAAAAGCAGAAGAAAACTGTCCTGCGTTTTCCATGGAGACTGTCCTCCAAAATATAACGACCTCATAGGTCATTCGTGCAAGCACCTTATTACGACGTAAAGTGACGTATTAAGGGATTAGTGTCCTCTAGCGGCAGTAGCTTTTACAACCTGTTGTTACGCTTTAAGGTTTTTGCATTATACATCAGATTAGACACATTTCATTTTATACATTTGTAAAGTAGAAACGGTTTCATAAACATTTATGGTTTTAAAGATATTTTGGAGCATCTAACCCCACCCTCACCCTTATCCTAAACCCAACCACTTCTCAACCATATAAAACACAAAATGCAAGTAAAAGTATAGTCAGGTATTTATAGCAGAAAACAGTATAAAATTATTACAAACCATTTGCGTTGCAAACCTTGCAAACTGAAGCCAAACGATTACTTTATATGAAGAACGCACAGTCAGATCTCATTCAAACATAAACCAGCATGACGGATCTGATATTTACAGCAGATTGTCATCACTTTTGCATCTTTTCTTCAAATAAATCGATCGTTTGACCTCGGTACACTCATTAAATATTTTAAGTATATTTTTTGAAAGTTGTGACTGTTTTGTATGCTGTGTTTATATCATATAATAAATAAATGGGTACATTATTTGCCCTAAATGCCTGAATAGTGTAATGTGTAATAAAATACAATTAATCCTGGCCGTTTAAATTGAAAATCTTATCCCAGTACATGTCATCATGGCAAAATTAAACCCCAAAATATCATTTTATACCCTTATATATTAAGTTTTACCTGCTGCTGATAGAGGCAAATGCATCAATTGGTCGTATTTGGTGATATGGACAAACGACCAAAGCAATCGTATGAGTTGGAGGATATGTTGTTTCCATGCATTTTAGATGTTAATGGACCCTAATGCAAACATTTTTGCAATAAGTGGTTGGGACACAGTCAACTTGGTCCTAAAGCAGTGGCGACATCTCCCACCCACAAATTACGTGAGGGCTGGCAGCATAGTGACAGCAACCTTCAACCTGGTGGCATGACAACACCGGCCCTCGTGGCAAAAAAAAACAGACCGGCCCACCAGGAATTCTCGCAGTCCTCCTGATGGCCAATACGATTATTCAGACTGATATCCGTCGATGCCGATTCTGATAGTTTGGTGGTTATATTAACTTGCATTCTGCTGCTAAATTCTAAAGATTAAGTTATTTATTTATATAATGACCATTAATATTGAACATTAAGTTTTTACATTTTCTATACACAGAGCACAGATTCATTGCATTTTCCTGTAGGCCATAGTGACTTGATATTTACTCGCGGAGAGGTACGTGGATTTGCAGACACTTGAGCAGATGTGCATGGAATAATAAAGTGGACGGATTTGGATGCATAAAAAACGGCAAATCATATACGTGTATTGGACTGTGCAGTTTGTACCGAATGGTTCAATATTATATTGAGAATTGTGTCATCCCTAGTACACTATTAAACAAAACATTTAACACTGCTATTAGTTTTTGGATATTTTGATGCACAAATCTTACGTATTGTGCCGTTAAAACATCATCAAATGCTGAGCATGACAATATTATATTTTTAAACACTATATAATAAAAATTTTAACCAAATGATGATCACATGCTGACTTGTGTTCTTACATTTAATAAAGAAGGATGAACTAAAATGAAAATTGACATGCACACTATTATGTACTAAAAGTCATGTTATTTAAAATCGGTGGGTGGGTGGGCGTGAGTTCTGAAAATTTATAAAATGTTTCTGCATACTGCACTTGCGTTTAAAACGTATCTAGAAAGGTCGAGCCTTGATCGTATATTCGTGTTTAAGTCACCATGGGGACGGCAGAGAAATTTATTTTTGTCTTACACAATCTTTTATATAACAGGTTTGACTAAGTGCGCCGTAGTACCATATCAAAACAGTAATTGTTATCTGAAAAATCTCAGACACAGAGAGGTGTTGTGAGATCTTTCCCAGGAGTGCCATCGTCCAGAGGTTAGGAGGTTTGTTATTGTAAGCAGGTGAGACAAACACATGAAGAAAAATACCAAGAATAGTAGATGATCACCAGGCGTCTGTATCCATGAGGGAGGGCCAGGAGGTGAGATGTTGGAAATGTTAATAGTAAAACATCCAGTTGAGCTTCTGCGGATGGACATAAGACCATAAGGCCTTTGGACGAGTGTAATAATCTATAGCAATGGTGTGGGACAACATCTAATCCACAGAAATGCATTCCCTAAACTCTGAAAGTCCTGCTAAAGCCTTTTTTGTCTTTGTCAGTCATGGTGTAGTTTTGTAGGTTAAAACTCTAGCTGCATGCACCCCGTCAGCGACTAGCAACGGTGGAGCAACACAATCTTATTCATTTCAATGGAAGCTTGGTGATTTCCGACAGCAACTATTGGCGACATTTTGTTTAGACATCAAGTATAATAAACTCAAACACAGTCCTGTAAATAAATTGATGACCTTGACTGATTTTTAAAAGCCTTTGTTTTGTATTTTAGGCAGTTTACCTCATTGGGGACAAGCTTGTTCTCACAATGGTTGCATTCACCAGCAGGACCCACTGTGCTTTTCCACTTTAACTTTTCTAAATGGATCCACTTGCTTCAGGCATGTGGAAGGTGTATTACAGCAAGCACACATCCAGAATATATAATAAGTCCTTCATCCGAGCATTGCCCCTTACTGAGGCATTGTTGCTGCGTTTGGCAATTTGAAACCCAGTTTTCTATTCAGTGGGTTTAAAGAGTACGAGGGAGGTGGGCTCGGATTTTCTGGGTCTTTGCTTGGGTAAAGAATACTTGTGTTTTTGTTCTGAATTGAAATCCATTTTGTCTTGGCACTAGAAGAAAAACAAAAGAAAATTAAGCACATGGTCTAAGTGCCAAAGGGGAGTCCAACTGAATTAGCAGGACCCTAAACTGTGATGAATTCAGGCACAAGGTGATTCAACAAAGCTTTCAGAGATCTACTAGTGCTTCTAATATTCTACAATGTAAACAATCTATGTTACCTGCGACAGCTATTATTCTCCATTAAGCAAACTCATTCTAATATTCCTCTCTGAGAAAAAATTGCAGCTGTTGTTGTGTAGTTTATAACAGCCTGCGTCTTTGTTAAGCACCCAATTCATTAAGGGAATTATGCCATTACACAAATCAGCTACCGTATAAACACAGCTACAAATTAGTGCTAGATGCAGCACATGTAGCACAACTTGAGCACTAGGTTGCGGATAATGCAGGAGACCGGGATCTGACATTTTCTGAAACTACGCACAGTGCTGTAAAGCAGAGACCTGATCTGGGCTTTGAAATACCAAAAGTGCATCTACAAAGTCTTCATATGTGCTATTTTCCAAATTATTTCATACTTTATTAATTACTGCGCCACAGAAATAAACAGAGATTCTGAACAAGTATTTCACCTAAAAAAAAATTCCCGAGCATTTCACCCAAAGTTGATTTTTTTTTAACTCTCGACGCTGTCTTGAGTGTCTGCATGGACGAAACGCCAGCTGCTGGCGTTTTCGAAAAGCACTGTGCTTCAATTGGAAACACCTTGGTGTGCACGCCTCCATACTGTAAAAAGAACCAAACTTAATTTTTATGGGGACGGGCTCTGTAAAGAGTCTCTTGAGGCACTTGCTAACATGTGCACAGTAGCTAAAACGTTTTTGTTGGACAATTTGAGCTTAAATACAGTTGATGCTAGGGTAAATTGTCGGTCTGAAATATGTTGTTTAATTGTGATTTCAGCATAAAATTTTAAAAGATATTTTTCTTTCCCTATTTATGTAAATAGGACTTTAGTCTACATAATTCAAATAACTACCCAGAGGCATTGCAAACATGGCCGCCGAGTGGCACGACTTTCCTAAAAGGACGTTGATGATGATCAGAATGCTACTATACTGTACTGTTTGCTCATGGAATAAATGAATCAGGGCCAAGGGAGAATAATAATATTCTCAAAAGTCTAGAAAGTCATAGAAAACAAATTTTTGCAAGTTCACCTTGTATTTTGAAACACACATCAAATGCATTGGTATCTCAGCCACTTTTGATAAAAAAAATTCCTGTGATACAATGAATATTTTGTTTCTAGCCAATGTTCCTCATTTTGTGATTTGAAAAGTGGTTGAGCAAAAACAAAAGGCTGGTTCTTTCCTTTTTTTAATACAAGCTATATTTGATTTGGACATCAACCTGCATATTTCCCACACCTGTCCATTTATTGAAATGGTTTAAATTTGACGTAGTTGTCATTATTACAGGTTTTTTGAACCTGGTTTAAATCGATGAAGTCATCAATTCAGTCATCTTTCTATTTAGAAACAGATTACAATCGTACAATTATCTTTTAAGGTTATTATCGCTACTATACATCTTTTGAATCTGATATATAGATACGCTATAATTGCTTAGCATTATAAATTAACTCATTCCCCGCCATTGACGAGTTAACTCGTCAATTAAGAAAAAACATTTGCGTGAAAAAAACATGTTCCTGATGAGTTTTTATGGTTATCTGTAATACTGCGATTATTCACTAGATTCTCTTAACCAATTTATAAAAAACTGAAGCAAAAAATTATTTATTAATTTTACACTCTGTGTATGTTTTGATTATCATTCTGAATCTGATCTTTAACAAAATCCCTTCACAAAAATGCAATTATTTCAGCTTTTTGCTCAAAATTTTTTATTTTTGAAGAAAAATACCCATATTTAAGAGATTATAAACCAAGAAAAAATAAAGGTTTTTTTTTCCCATTTTGTTTGTTTGTTTGAAAGCAGAGGGTCTGTTCTTTCATGTGATATATTTGTATGTTTATTTTTAGAATAAAATTTCCCTGAAAGGCATTTTGTGTCAGGAAACATTTGTAAAAATCACAAAAAAAGTTAAAAGTCCAGTGACAATCCAACAGACAATCATTTGTACATGCTTAGTTCACACTGCAGGTCTTTATGCTCAGTTTGGATTTTTTGCAGAAATTATATTCTTTGCTTTATTGTTCACATTATCTTTTAATTCGATTGCCATCAGTGTGTGAACTGTATATGGCCCTGAAGTGACCCGCATGTGCAGAAGAAGATGTGATGTCAGGCGCACTGTGTTTATGCAAATAAACATGGATGCTGCTCGTAAAAGTCAAATGAAATGCGACATGGCCATTCACACCATAAAGTCGCATTGCAATGCATCAGATAATGTATCCGATTTAGGACCACATATAAAAGTGTCCAGGGTCTGATTTGAAAAAATCGGATTTGTGTCATAAGAAAATCAAATTGGGCAACAAAGTCGGATTTATGCAGTGTGAACATGGCTTATCTCATATTATGAAACATTTGAATATAACTATGAATATAACAGTCTGATTAAAAACCTACAGATTATTATTTTCACAATTAATATTTCTAATGCTAATACATTTGCAATTATACCATGCATTATATATATATTTTAATCTTTTTATTTTATTCTGTTTATTTTTTCTTATGTCTCTACTAATATTTTACACTAAGGCTGCTTTACAACAATGCAAAATTGTTAAAAGCGCTATAGAAATAAACTCGAATGTGAGGGTGTGTTAACATCCTTTTTTAGGAAGTTGCTGAAAGCCAGAAAAATTGAGACAAATTTTGCACGTTGTCGTCGGCTGAATTGAGGGTGTTGTGATGGAGTCTGTTTCACACGCTGTATTTTTTCTGTCTTTCTGGGCCAAGATGCTGTCAGTTTGTGCATTATGCATGCGGATGGACCTTGTTAGACACAGAACGTGGCGGTAAATGATTCAGTGAGTTCATAGATCAGCGAGCGGATAGTCACCGCAAACGCATTTCTATACAGTAGAGCTTTCTCACGGGTGCTGCTTTCTACTGCTGTAAACATTTCCGTTGACGTTGATACCAATCCATTCGTCGCCGGTAATGGACAGGAAAGTGGACGCTGACCTAAGATCAGCATTTCGGAGTAGTGTATAAGGCTCTTATATGCCACATAAATGGATGAAAAGTGATTTTAGAGCTTTAGGGATGATTTGCCCTCTATGTATCAGATAACTTTGTATGGCTGGATGATCACATAAAGATGTTTGAATGGCTGTCTGGGGACTGTTGTATAAAATATAGTTTTAATACACCCAACAACAGGATAGCATTGTGTGTGTGTTTTAGTCTCAATAGTGTGTTGGGCAGCAGATGGCTTGACACGTGCCTGTTATGTGCAAATCAGCACAGATGTTCAACACACAATTAGCTCCAACAATAAACCTCAAAATACATCGACTACAATGCAATTACAGGAAGTCAGACGAGGCAGCGCTATAATGTGTGTCATAATCAAACATTCAAATCTGTCTGATTGGACCGTTTGTGCTTTTGGGGATGTGAGGGTTATTCATGTTTCATAGTTTAATTAGCTTTTGTTGCTGAGGCAAGCATCACTAGTTGTATAGCTCAGACTTATTGGTTAGGGAGCCGAGCAAACCCCTGAACCTTTGTATTAAACTTTGGCAAGTAACACGCCCTGGTGTTTTCATGCTCCAGATGTCAATGAAACATCAGATTGCATAGCTTGTTGAGCAGAGGTGTGCTAGTTTATATTTAAAACAGACTTGGGGTGTACATCCAAACAAAGCACCTGTCCACCCAGAACACCTTAGCAACCACCATAAAAAGCGGTAATATACCCAAAAATAACCAATTTTTTTTGGTGAAACATTTACTTTATTTGTCCCAAATCGTTAAAGGAATAGTCTACTCATTTTCAATATTAAAATATGTTATTACCTTAACTAAGAACTGTTGATACATCCCTCTATCATCTGTGTGCGTGCACGTAAGCGCTGGAGCACGCTGCGACGCTACGATAGCATTTAGCTTAGCCCCATTCATTCAATTGTACCATTTAGATATAAAGTTAGAAGTGACCAAACACAACAACGTTTTTCCTATTTAAGACGAGTAGTTATACGAGCAAGTTTGGTGGTACAAAATAAAACGTAGCGCTTTTCTAAGCGGATTTAATAGAGGAACTATATTGTATGGCGGAACAGCACTTTTGGGAGTACTTCGACTCGCCTGAAAAGTCCGCTCCCCTTCTCACTCTCATAATGGGAGAGGGAGGGTGTTACTGCGCCGAGTCGAAGTACTCCCAAAAGTGCTATTACGCCATAAAATATAGTTCCTCTTTTAAATCCGCTTAAAAAAGTGCTACGTTTTATTTTGTACCACCAAACTTGCTCGTATAACTACTCGTCTTGAATAGGAAAAACGTTGATGTGTTTGGTCACTTCTAACTTTATCTCTAAATGGTACCATTGAATGAATGGGGCTAAGCTAAATGCTATCGAAGCGTCGCAGCGCGCCCCAGCGCTTGCGTGCACGCACACAGATGATAGAGGGATGTATCAACTCTTCTTAGTTAAGGTAATAACATATTTTAATATTGAAAATGAGTAGACTATTCCTTTAACGATAACGTCTCGGTTACGGATGTAACCCTCGTTCCCTGAAGGAGGGAACGGAGACGTCACGTCGTGACCGACGAATTGGGAACTCGCTTAGAGAGACCAATCTGCTTCGTATACTACTAAAACGCCAATGAACTTGGCATTGAGATATTTGCATAATGCTGGCGCCGCCCCGCCAGGTGCCTTTATAAGCAGCAGGTGCAAATAGGGAAATTAGCTTCTTTTCGCTGAGAAAGCCGGGAAAAAGTGACCGGTCGATAAACAGCAGGGAGCAGCCCTGTGGCGACGGGACGTGACGTCTCCGTTCCCTCCTTCAGGGAACGAGGGTTACATCCGTAACCGAGACGTTCCCTTTCAGTCGGTCACTACGACGTCACGTCGTGACCGACGAATTGGGAATCCCTACCAAAACGCCACTAGGGGCTGACCTCTTCTAGTGTCTGCGTAAAGCCCTCCGGTTCCACTTAAGGAGGAGGAGATAGGTTTTAGGGCAGAAGGCCGGGCACTAGATGTTCCTTTAACCCCACAGAAGTGCCAGCGACTGGGAAGCGCCCTACCTGAGCGGGATAGGAACGCTGCGGAAGCCACCACCCGTCTTAAGGGCTAATGGTGGGCGAAAGTCAACCGTAGTTGAGGAATAAAGACAGCCGTGGCTGTGTAAGCAAAGCAGTGCTCTGCTAAGGGAAACGTGGGCTGGTAGGATTAACCCCACGGAAAAATACTCACAAAGGAACCCGGTGGGACACAATGTGGAGCCCGAGCCAGACACGTAGGTTCGCGAGGATACAACTAGTGAAAGGCTGACAGCCAATGCTCCGCAACAAAGGCTGCCAAGGCAGCGGAGGAAGAACAATTCAAACCATTACGCATTTTTGTTCTGAAGGCCTTCCATACTGACACAGTTATGAAGCATCAGTTGGAGGCTGCAAGCCGACCTGCGAGACTGTTCTCCGTGCTCCACGTAGAGTCGCAGTGCGCGTACGGGGCACAACAAAGCCATGGTTGGGTCTGCGTCCTCCGGGGGCAGCGCTTGCAAGCTCACCACCTTATCTCTGAAGGGAGTGGTGGGAGCTTTGGGCACGTAGCCTGGTCTGGGTCTCAGTGAGACAGCAGGACCAAACTAAAAGCACGAATCGTCAACAGAGAATGCATGTAAATCCCCTACTCTCTTCATGGAGGCCAATGCTATCAGGGTCAGAGTTTTCATTGATAAAAACATCAGACTCGTAGACTGCAAAGGCTCAAAAGGGAGACCTGAAGGCTTCAGCACCATGGACAGGTCTCAGGAGGAAAGAGGGAGGGCGCGAGGGGTTTAGCCTGCGAGCGCCTCTTAAAATGTAATAAATAAATCATGCTGGCCAACTGATCTGCCGTAAATAAGAGAGTGATGAGCAGAAATAGCGGCGATATCAACTTTAATGGCGGAGGGACAGCCTACCATCTAACCTATGTTAAAGATATAAAAGCACAATGTTAATGGGCATTCTCTGGGGTCCTCGCGTTGCGAAGAGCACCGGGTGACGAAAAAGGTTTCTTTAAGCGCGTAAGCCCGTCTTGTGGACGGTGCTCGAACCGCGTCGATGGTGTTAGATACCGCTTGCGATAAATCACCTAAACCTTGCGCGCGCTCAACGACCATACATGGAAATCCCACAGGTCGGGGCGCGGGTGCCATAATGTGCCCCTTCCTTGAGAAAGAAAGTCTTTCCTCAGGGGAAATCGTCAGGGAGGGGCTGTCGCAAGGAGCATTAACTCTGAAAACCAATCCAGTACGGGGCGACTAATAAAAGGCTCTCCTCGTCCTGCCTGACTTTGCACAGTGTCTGCGCAATAAAGCTCACTGGAAGGAATGCGTATTTACGCACCCCCCGCGGCCAGCTGTGTGCCAACGCATCCACGCCGAGGCTGCCCTCGGTTAGTGAATAAAATAGGCGACAGTGGGTATCGTCCGGCGACGCAAACAGATCTATCTACGCACAACCGAACTTCTTCCAAATTAGCTGGACCGTCTGGAGGTGGAGTCGCCATTCGCCGGGGGCGCAGCTCGGGAAGCGCGTCTGCCGCTGTATTGAGCGAACCCGGGATGTAAATGGCATGAAGGGACCTCAGATGCTTCTGACTCCAAAGGAGGAGATGACGAGCGAGATGCGACAGGTGACGAGAGCGCAAAACCGCCTTAACGGTAAATAACGCAACAGTCGCAACGTTATTGGTGTCGGCTAATACATCCTTCCCTCGCATCTCCATAGCGGAGCGTACAAGTCCCAGATATACAG
Source organism: Paramisgurnus dabryanus (assembly GCF_030506205.2). Lineage (NCBI taxonomy): Eukaryota > Metazoa > Chordata > Actinopteri > Cypriniformes > Cobitidae > Paramisgurnus > Paramisgurnus dabryanus. The sequence goes on from NC_133357.1 coordinate 22,564,249, forward strand.
CGCACCGCTCGCGGCAGTTGGGGTGCTATGCACACCCCTGAGACTGCAAGCCCGTCATACGTGGCTGATCATCCCGTGCTGAGGGCATTGCAATATACAGAATGCCAGGAGACCCCTCAGGGGCACATCTTCTATCGGAAATGCCGGGTCTACCACGGGGAAAAATTGAGATGACACGCAGGTGTAATGTTTACACGGTGTATGTCGGTGTGCCACGCTCTCCTCGAGACTCGATCGTAAGCCAACGCTGAAGCGGTCTCATATGAAGCAGCTCGGGCGGATGTCACAGCCGCAGCATGCTGTCATATGTCCAGGAGCTTCTGAAATTGTTTCAGAGGGACCGCGTACTTCCCTCGAATTAAACCGAGGCAAGTCAGAACTGACTAGGTTGCGCGCTCTTATAAAACACGCCAATTAGTCGATCGAGTCTTATTTCCATACTGAGAAAAAGGATCCTCTGCACAGGGCAAAGTTGCTCTTTCCCAGTCGACCTGAAGACTTAAACGAGGGTGATGCCAAAGCATTAACTCTCTGTGTTCGCGCACGTCTGCTAAGAACGGGCTATTATAAGTCGACGTACATAAAAGCAGAATGCGAACAACGCTCTCTCTCTGATATTTTAATGCCGTGACTAGCACACGGAGACACGGAGAGAGAGAGAGACAGCTCGAATGGTGTACTCAGTATTAATATGCCCACCCCACGACGCAGAGCGAAAAAACGGTCTAAAGCGAGGGGAGATGGACACATAAAGTACACGTCTTACAGGTCTAAGGCTGCAAACCGATCTGAATATTGAAATACGAGCCTCGGCGTTATCATCCAAAAAGAACACCTTCGTAGAGCCGGTGCGTAAATCAAATCGATCGTAACCCGCCGCGTATTTTGGGTACTATGAGATAAAGGCTGGAAAAACCCTATCATCATCATCTCGGTAAGAGGGACCGGCTCGAACATCCTTCGCCAACAGGATATCGACTTTTGCACGCAGTACATGTGCATCGGACGCTTTCACCACAGTGAAACGAAAGCCCGAATTTGGGGAGTGCCGGATTCGTAACCGAGGCGGATCGTGCGTAAAACCCAACGAAACGGGCTGGGAACTGAAGCCAAGCACCCAGGCACCGTACGAGGAGAAATAACGACACTACCGAAGTACCCGCGGTGGGGCAGCGAAGCGAGACAGGTGGGACTGCCGGTGCGTCTGCTGTGACAGCATAAACATCTACAGTATGTGTGTGTGACACTGACCTGAGCCCGCTGAGGGTAACGGTCGTCTGGTCTCCTCTACGGAGAGCGCAGACTCCGATGAGGGTGCTGGTGGTCCGGTCTCCTCAGCGGAGAGCTCGGACTCCTCAGGTCACCCGCTGGCGATAGAGGAGAGGTAAAGGAGCTGGTGTGGACCCGCTCACGGCTCTCTCGATCCTCCGGAGACCCAGAGAGGGAAGAGGAATGCACTCTTATGTGTGGTTAAGTGGGTACCGGCCGAACAGCCGGTGGAACATATGCAAACCAAGGATTTTCCACCCGACCCTCTATCGGGGGAAGGAGCTCCATCTCCTGAAGAGTGATCCTCTGCCAATCCGGGTCGCCCTTCACTGGCCACTTAAACTCCCGAATTTCACGGGAAGCGGCTAAGCGGGCGGGGCGAGCTGCTGCCGACCGGTTCCCCTGCGCTGCCGAGATGGGGTCCGAGGAGGGGAACGGAGGTGGTCGCCGCAGGACGCCGACGGCGAGAGGCAGACTGAGGAGCCGGCGTGGTGGACCAAGGGCAGCTCTCTTCCGCCGGGGCATGACCTAGGAGATCGCCTCAGTCTGCGCAGCGGAGCTGTACGACTCCACGGCCTCGCCGAAGAGGCCGGTCTGTGAGACAGGAGCATTCAAGTTGTTCTCGCCTGCGTCCGTCATGTCAGCCAGACACAGCCAAAGGTGGCGATCTTGAACCACTGTGGTGGACATCGCACGACTGAAGGTCGCGGGCTCCCTCGTAAATCCTTGTGAGCCTGCAGCAACGTTATTGCGTGCAGGGCCGAAGCCGCCTCTCCGGCATGCCTGATGGGCAGCGTCCGTAACCGGACGACTGTCTACAAACACGGGAGGGAAGGGTTGGGTGGTCCCTCCAGGAACGCATCCCGCTCCACTGAAGGGGCCCCGCCCTTAGCGGCTCCGTTGGTGAGGGAGGTGAGGGGTGAAGCTGAACGGCCGGACGGCCGCAAATCACGTCAGCTCTTCGTGCCGTCGGGAAAGAAAGGCACAGGAGGAGAGGACCGAGAGGCCCGAGCAGCTCCGAAGTACCAATCATGTGGGCGGGACGGTTCGGGCGGAGAGGGGTTAACCTTTCCAACTCTACCGTCTCCGCCGCTCGCGGGCACGGCCGCCATCTCCGGAACGACTCTGCTTCGGAGGAAAAATGGACACCCCTCTGATGCTGCAGAAGTGACGGGACCAGAAGGAGGTCCAATGGATTCGGCAGACATCGTAGAACACGACTCTGCAGTCTCCACCGGAGCCTCAACCGGCTGAGGATGAGAAGGCCGGTAGGTGGAGGACGCATCCTCCGTCCTACTCAGCGTAGTGACGCGATGGGCGCCCTGCGAGCGCTTGACAGCCGCACCATGGCGGCGTCAGCACTGCAAAGGCGCGGACAGCGTTCCCGTAGAAACGACAGTCGTCTCCGCAATCCAAGAGGGTTATGCTCTCACAGAGAGAACAGAAACTCTCCACGAACGCAGCCCCGGAGTGCTCGATGCCTGAGCACGAAGACAGCGCTCGTGACCGTCACTGGAACCCTTATACTTCTCGCATCCAAGATCGCACGGGCGAAAAGCTATCCTGAAAAGGACGCTGATCTCCGCATATACGAGAGAGTGGCTGCCTTTAACAAGGCACAAAGCTCTCTCGTATCACTCTTTTAGGGAAATTCACTCAGATGCTTAGTTGATGAGCGCACAGGAAGGCAACGCACACACTAAACTCAAAACAATAAACAGATGTAGAGCCGTGGAATAAGCGAAGCGTCCGCTGTGATACTGCTAGTTCAACCAACTTCAGCAATCAAATCCCAACAGAGTAAAGTAGCTTCTCAGTAGCAGATAAAGCCGGCTTTCGAAGCGAAAAAGCACGATGCAGATTGGTCTCTCTAAGCGAGTTCCCAATTCGTCGGTCACGACGTGACGTCGTAGTGACCGACTGAAAGGGAACATATTTTAATATTGAAAATGAGTAGACTATTCCTTTAAGGAATAATATAGGCTGCTAACGCATATTTTGCATCTGGAAGTAAACTCATCTGGAAGTAGTCTGACTAAACTTGTGCTATTGCGAACGTTCGATGTGAGATACCTGCGAGTTGTTCTACACGCGACGCAGCGTGTTGGCCTACCCATAGTTATAAAATGATCAGAAATTGATTATTTTATACACATTTTAAGTAGCACAGCTGTATTAACACTTTGGTGACCTGAATAAATACGTAAAATAAAAAAGTCACGATTATTCTAGCAGTATGTGCACAGAACCCTGTTACAGTTAAAATGACGCTCCGAAAGCATTCAGATAACACACTTTAAGTTGTTTAAACAAGGACACAGCCAATATTTAATTAACAAAGTACATATTGTAAGTGTAAATATTCATAAACTTAACACATAACAGAATTTTTTAGGAGTTTCTAAGGTGTTTGCAATTTTCGTAATTTTCACAAAAGTTTCAAAAAAATGTCTTCCAGGAAAATGTTCTTATAAAAATATATAAACATACAAAAATATCAAATGAAAGAACAGACCCTCTGCTTTCAAACAAACAATAAACAAACAAACAAAATGGGGGAAAAAATATCATACTATCTTTATTTTTTCTCTTTTTATAACCTCTTAAATATGGGTATTTTACTTAAAAAAAAAACTTTTTTTTGCAGAAAGCCGAAATAATTGTATTTTTGTGAAGGAATTTTGTTAGAGATGTGATTCAGAACGGTTATCAACACACGATGGGTGTGTAAAATTAATAAATAATTACAGATTACCATAAAAACTCACCAGCAACACGTTTTTTTCATGCAAATGTTTTCTCTTAATTTCCGAGATAACTTGTCAATGGTGGGAAATTAGTAAATTTTTTGCCTACATTTACTAAAATAATACAATGTAAATTTTTTTTACCAAAAATATTAAATAAATCATAGTTTAAGTTAGGCGTGAAACATACTCAATTTTTAAGTTGATGTTAAATATGAAAAATATTTATTTAAAATAAGTAAGAATTATGGTTTTTAATCTTATATATTTGTGCAGCTCTTAATAATCTTTTAATCTTACTTAATTTTTTAAGCTGATGTTAAATACATAAAATATTAGTTTGAAATGAGCAGTTATTACAGTTTTAAAAACTTAAATATATAAGTGTGACATTTTTAAATATATTGAGTAAAAGAAATATTAAGGATATCTATTACACTCTTAGAATAGATACACTAAATGCTTTGTCCCAGAATCCACCCATCTCTGTATTGTTATTGAAACAACACATTTTGTGTTACTTTTAACACAACTTGTGTTTTATTTTAACACAAAATCAACACAAAATGACACATAGGGCCCTATTTTAACGATCTGAAACGCATGTGCGAAGCGCAATGCGCAAGTGACTTTGTGGGCGGATCTTGGGCGCTGTTGCTTTTTTCCCGGTGGGAGAAATAACTCTTGCACCAGGCGCAAATCAATAAGAGGTTGGTCTGAAGTAAGTTCATTATTCATAGGTGTGGTTTGGGCGTAACGTCAAATAAACCAATCAGAACGCTATCCAACATTCCCTTTAAACGCAAGGGCGCAAGTTCCATGGCGGGTTGCTATTATTATGACGGATTTACCAGGCGCACGCCAGGAGCGGTTCACAGCCGAGGAGACCGACGTTCTTGTAAGAGCAGTCAAAGACAGAGAAGTTGTTTTGTATGGGGATAGGAGAAACCCGCCCAAATCAGCGTAGGATAAACAGGCGTGAGAGGAAATAGCCACAGTCTCATCAGCTGGCACCCCCATCGTTGCGCCAAGCGCTACAATGATGTCAGGAGACGGGGGAATCCCAAGCTTGCCAGCATAAATCGGGCACGCCGTGTAACGGGAGGTGGATCTGCCTCAGGACCTGACGCCAGCAGAGGACATCGATGCGTCCACCCTCACCGCTGAAAGGGTTTGGGGGCTTTGAAATCGGACCCAAGAAACGCAAGCAAGGTCCAACCCCAAAGTACACTTACAAATCAAGTTCATATACATTAAGGTTTCTTATGAAAATACTTTAATCGTTATTTGCATGATAATTTTTTAACGCAGCCACACAATAAATAAAAACTATCACCACAATGCTTACCACTATGATTCCCCTTATCTCATGTGTTAATATTTTTTATTGTAACAATTTATGATTTGCAAAAATAACTGTTTAGATTAGATAAGCAAAGTGTGTGCGCGTTGTGCACGCTATACATTATGGTCAAGCATGCGCCCTTAAAATAGCATAATGAACAACGCGCCACTGACTTTAGACTATTTTTTTTTTTGGTCAGTGGCGCAATTGTTTTTTGAAACTGCAAAATAGCATCAGGGATGGTTTGCGCCGCAACACGCCTCCTTTTTTGCGCTGAACCGCCCAGGGAGCGCAAGTTCATTCCCTAGTTTGCCGACGTGCGTCTGTGAAGGGAAAAACCCGCTGTGCGCCGGTGCAAAATATGAATGATACATGCGTCACTGACAAAGTCAATTGCGCTGGGTGCAAGATAGGGCCCATAATGTGTTAAAAGCTTAACACAAAAAGATAAAAAATGAATACATGTGTAAAAAATTAACACATCCTTTCTAAGAGTGTAGAAGTAATCTGTTAGTTAAAAACTTATTTTATTTGATGTATACACCTTAATAATAAATGTACATTTTACAAAAAAATATCTGTTCAATATTTTGTCTTTTATTTAGGTTTTCAAAAAAAATCACATTAAGGGAATTTATTAAGTTAATTTAATCTTTAATGTTTGTGATATTTACAAAGCCACTAAATCATATTTACAGTGCACTACTACATTGTAAAATATGTAATTTGAGAGTATGCATTGAGGTCCATCTATTTCACCAAGGTCCACTCAGTTTAACAGTTTTTGCCTCGCCACTGCTTCAAAGGTGTGCGTTTTTAAACACAATAATGCACACGTTTGTTAACTGATCAGAATGAAGCACTCAACAAATATATAAAGTATGTGGCCCACACTGGCCACTCCTTGATGAGAAAGCTGAATGCCGCGGTATGGATGTATTTTTGAAATAATCAGGTGGATGTGAAAGACAGAAGAAATTTAAAGAGAACTTTTTTTTCTGTAAAACAGTGAAGGCTTGGGGAGAGAGAGGCAGAGAAAGAGTGAGAGAGAGTCAGCCAGCCAATTAAACATAAAGTTCAAGACCTACTTCTAAAACATAAAGATGTTATGTCTCTCCATATTCTGTCACCATGAAAACTGCATCCAACAGATGAACTGGAGGTGTGTGTGCATGCGTGTGTATTAACTAGCCACTGTGACAGCAGCTTGTGTATGCATGCATGTCTTTGCGTGACTTTGCGTACCAGCACTGTATGTGCGTGCATGTGTCCTTGTCTTTCCTCTGTGTGTCCTGTTTGATTTATTCTCATTGGAGCAGCTTTGATGGCTCCCTTCTGATCTATTTTGTTGAAAAGTAAGAGAAATTGCACCATTGCTCTATATTTGAGTTAAAAAGAGGAAAAATGAGACACAAGGGAAACTCTATATACTGTATGAGCATTCACATATTTCAGGGGTGGCTTTTACGCTATTGTTCAAACTCATTTACCAATATATCATCTTTTATGCATTAGTTTTTGGGTGCAGATCTTTCTCTTAATTGACGAGATAACTTATACGTGAAATAACATATGAATTCATACAAAATCATCACTCTGTAAAATAGTTGTGTTTTTCTGTGAGACCAGGTTGTAAATTCATGTTTTTTAGGGGCTCGGTCAATTTCATAAGGGTGTGGCTTTTCCTAGTAATGAGAGTTTTAAATGCAAATACATATCTGACACATCTAGAAATTTAATTTTTTGTATTTCTATTTCTTCCCAGTGTGTGCGGTTTGTACATCTCCAACGATTGTCTGGAGAAGAAATCATCTCATCTCTATCAGGTACTGAAACACTCTCCTACACCGACTTCTGCTCTTCCCATCTCTGTGCAGTTGAGTGCAACTCTTTCATCTTCACTTCTAAACACTGTCAGTCAAAACCAAGTTTTCACCGTCAAACAGACACTCACACATGTATATTTCTAACCACACACGCTCTGCTGTCTAGCACAAGGTCTCTAATGACTAATAAGTCAGTTGCGGGCGCCTGTGGGCTTCTTCTCTTGCTTGCCCATGACCCTTGTTGTTTCTTCAGACTGTTGCCTGGATACTCAGGCTGTAGAGGTGGCCCTGACCGACAGGGTAATGAAATGGCCAGTGCTAATGGCTATCAGGAGAATAGATTTAAAGCCTCTGGAGCTCGATCTAATGATTGTAAACAACTTTCTCACAAACAGGAAAACGCTTTCAAAACCTTTTGAAACCAGCAGAAATAAGGTCACGCGGTGAGTCTGTCTCTGCAATTGGATTTTGTTCGTCTTGGCAGTGAGCAGAATTACAGTAGGTCAGAAGGAGCTGTGTGTATTTAGTATTTGCTGGTTTTAAGAGTGAAATTAAATAATGCAATGGATGGTTGGAAAAAACGGGTACGTTCTTAATTTAAAGGGTACAAATTTACACTTTTTGCATACATTTTATTTTATTTTATTTGACATGACCATTTTTCCCCTCTGACCAAGCTAAACTAAAGATCTTTTGGGATTTGGAGAAGGATAGTTAAGTTCTGAAAGTAACACTAGCTGCGTTTACATTACCCTTCAAATTGCGCAAATTGTAATAGAGAATTTAAAATGCAGCCAGTGGAAACACAGCAATTTCACACTCCCTTATACCGCAGCAAAAATTTGCAGGCAATTTGAAAAAAGGAATATATCGCATATAAGTTGTGTTTTAAGGTGTGTTCGACTTAATGTGGTGTCACAAGAACCGACAAGCGCATGATAACAAAATAGAGCGAGAGCGATTCAGCTCTGTATGCTTTTGAGACATTCTTGCTGTATTTTAATGTTATCCATATGTCTGCACGATGCTGTATGACAGGGCTACTGTATTCAATTAGTTTGTCGTGGGGGCCCGTTCATGAAAAGCATCTCAAATGAGGGGCCGGAGATATATCAGTGATGATGACTACATTTTCCTACATTTAAACATACTAATGTTATATTTTGAAACTGCATAAAAACAAAATCAGTGCATTGAACAAGAGGCTTTTTCTACAAACATGTATTTTGAAACTGCATTCTACAACATTTGTGCAGTGAACAAATATGTGTAAAAATATGTGTAAATTGCCCGAAGTGCACGGAAACAAAACACATGTCAAATAGTTAAATCAGATAACCCCGAGTGATTTAAAAATAACATTTAAATAATGTTAAAATAATGTTAAAATAATGAAAGTATAGCCAGAATTGCCAGCTTTGTCTTTTTAACTGCAGAAACAAAGAGGCGACTGCTTTGCAATGCATGGAAACCTCTTTGTTTTGGATTTATTAACGTTTTAAAAAAATGTAAATAAAGCTACTTCTTCACATATTATTTGCAGCATTATCATAATATGCTGTATGTATATTAATATATTGGGAGAAAGCTGTTATATGTGAAATCAGATAATGTGCACCCATATATGGCCAACATTTAATGATCCTCATTTCATAACACATCTGCGACGATTGACTATGAGATTGGTAGTCGAACTCGAACTTCGACTATTCGGGGTCACCCCTAGTGTTCATACTGTTGAAAAAATTCTACATTTTATTCTCAACAATTCAAGTTTGTACTGTCAGGTTGCTTTTGAAACATTTTATGAAACCGAAATTGAAAATGAAAATGTAATTTCATTATTTTTCGCAAAGATAATGCCAAAATATGTTTGCAGTCACATATTAACAAGGTCATAGTCAAGTATATACTACAGACAGGTGTAACCCAAACATCTATCTTTTTTTATTGTGTTACTTTCATCCCAGCTGACAGGGTCAAAAGTAACAATGTGCTCCCTATGTTCAAAGTGAAATTATACTAAAGTCATTTTACATTTGTTTTACTGCTATTGATAGACTTGTGGGATATTGACCACAGCAAAATTATATCTCTTTTTCGCCCCTGCTCTCCCCTACATCCAACTATATCTGGAAAACAGTTATAAAAGTTATAAATACTATGTAAACCATTATAAATACTATAACCTAATCCTATCACACAATCTAAGACAAACCTTATGCCTTTTACCATTTTTAAAATGATATTTTTTATAATATTTATAATAAAATAATAATAATTGCTGTATTTTTATAGTGTTGTTACAAATAAGGACATCCCCAAAGCGGGGTCTGCACTTTTAAACACTTGTTCTTGTTTTTAAATTCACGTCACATAGTTCATTAAACACTTTCAAAAGCTGGAGATTTTGTTGCTGCAGCACAGTGAATGAAATGATGGAACGTGAAAAGTGATTAAGACTGATTTTTCTCACTTTCTCTCTCTCTGTCTTTCACACATACACTTACACATCTGAGCTAAATGACTGTGACAAATTTAAACGCTTTCGCCTTACCAAAGTTTATCTGTGAATCACTGTAATTGGAAAAGTGAGAAGGACAGAAAATACAATCTTCCTTTTAATCCTTATGTGTAAACATTATGTAGGTTGGTTTATCTGGTATGTATCAGGGCTGGGCCATATTGACCAACATTCATATCTCAGTAGTTTGTGGATGAATTACGGTATGCAAATATCTCCAAATATTTTCCAGTAAGTAAAATACCTGTTAAGTCAAAGCCTTACAGTATGAAATATCACAATAACCTTTCTTAAAACAGTGTATGAGATATATACACTGTAAAAATACTTTGCTGCCTTAAAATTTTTTGTTAGGTCAACTTAGATTTACAAGTCATGTCAACAGAGATGAGTTGTCACAACTTATAAAATATAGTTGAGAAAAGTCAACTTAATTTTATTAGTTATAACAACTCACCCATAGTTAAACAACTCATATAGTCAAAATAAATAATGGTAAGTTGAAATGACTTGTAAATCCGAGTTGATTCAACAAAAAATTTTAAGGCAGCAAAGTATTTTTTACAGTGTAAAAATATACTGTTTGAAAATATACATCTGCACAACATTATGCATTATGTTGGAAAGCTTATGCATGACCTCTATGCCTGTACATTTATGGCAGAGCTTCGGTTGCAAATAAGGGGCATATCAGACCATTTGTCATCCCGTAAGATACCTATATATTACCCAAAACTTGTTGATTTTGTCACGTGACCTTCTATATTTTAAACTTCATGGCAGCCCAATGTGTAATTCAGGCACAGTTACTCTATGCTAGAGAAGATCAACACAGATGTTGGCTTGTGTATATAGCTGTCTGAACCCTAACTACCATAATTACATGTATGTGGTACAGTTGTGGTTCAATTATGAAGCAACCATTGTAAATGGATGGGAAAATGTACAGGCTATTTGTTATAATTTCAGCTTTTAAGATAACCTTCGTATAAATGGCCAGACAAATCTGCACCTGTGTTTTGAAACCATTATTTAGTAATTATACTAAATTGAGATAACCTCTGCCCTTCATTTTTTCCTTAGATGCAGATCCTTAAAATCTGTTTTTTTTAAAGATTTGTAAAAATATCGTCAACATCATATCCTTGCATTTTTAGGTCAATCTATAAGATATTTTAATACACTGTAAAAAGTGAAAGTTGGATTAAATTAAATCAATTGGTAACTCTTAAAAAATTTCACTTAAGTCAAAAATGTAAGTGGAAAAAGCTAAATCACTTTTACTGTGTAGTCAAAATATAAAAGTTTTTCACCTCAAAATGTTTTTATTAAATATCTTTAATAAAATATTTTTGAAGTAATTTGTCTAAGTAGATCCAACATTCACCTTTTACAGTGTATATTTTTGATTAATAAAAATTCATTTTTATTGATTAATTTAATGTAAATGTAGGCTATATAAATAAAAATGTACTCGATTTGCTTCCTTATTATAAACTTTCAAGATTCATTCATATTCTTTGAAAAAATATTTTATATTTAATTTGGATCTGAAGCAAATTAATATTGTTTTTCTTATTTAATTTTTAGGCCAATAATACTAAAATGTTCATTATAAAAAATAAGACAGTAAGAAATGTCTATGTTAGTTATTTCTACAGTTTGTGTTGAGAACCTTGTCAGATTGTTTCTTTAGAAGACAAACCATCTGTTCATTCATATCCTAACTCAGTTGCCCCCACTTTTCTTGTTCATCTGTGGGGACTGAAGCCTAAAGCATATATAGAGATAAAGAGAGAGGAGGTTTAACTAAAAAAGGAAGCAATCACTTCATCCATTTGCTCCTAATCAACCTCCCCTTCTGTCTTATTAAACATCAGACCATCTGTTAATATTGAATCTCTATTAAAACCACACAGCCCCGAACGTTAATTCACTGTAAATAATCTAAATAATCCAACATGTCCCTTTTTTGTAATACATAAAATTGCACACCACGCTGTACTCTGTGTTCTCGGATGCGATAATCGGATCTCTGCGGGGTTATATAAATTTCATAATCTCTTTCATAGTTTATGAACGCTGGTAGGAGGTCTGCCGGATGCCCCATGGGCTCTTTTCAAACAGGTTATGAAAATCCAAAATCAACTGGAGGTTTTACAAAGAATAAAGAGAAAACATACATTTGTAAATTAAATCAGTCTGGATAGTACTTGGGCTTTGTGTAGAGAGCTGCGTTGGTCTTGTTTTTAGTGGAAAATAGCTAAACTAAAGCAACTTTTAATCTGCAACCTATTACCTCAGAGGCGCCAGATCCTTTCCAAAATTTAAAGCAAACTTCGCTGGACCTGTGCTTTTAAATGTGTTTATGTCCCAATCTGACACAGTCTTAAGCAAACAGTAATTTGTATATTTAAAATGTACACTCAGCAAAAAAGGTACAAAAGATGATGCCCTTTAAAAAAGTTCTAAAAGGTACCATTTGGGTACTGTGAGATAACAATATGTACCTGTACAAATATGCACTTTTTAGGTACTTTTTGAAAGGGTACCACCCCAGTGACAGCTCTTCTGCAACAGAATAACAGCCATCAGAACATATTCGATATTTGAAGCTAAATGTAAAGCAAAATGTTGTACCAAGTAAATTTAATTTTGGACTAAACTTCTCAATGTCAGGTAAATAGAAACCAAGAAACTGACAAAATATTTGTTGCATTTTTGAGGTTGTCGCAGAAAGAAAAAAATACAAATTGAAGAGTTGTTTTATTACTTTTTATATGTTTCTTTATCATTTTCTTTGTTGTGCCTGGTTAGGACAAACAGTATAAATGTCTGTTTTATATAGTACAGACGGGACAGGCAGAAAATCTAAAAAAAAAGGAGAGCAAGTGTAAGTCAACAATATGACAGGAAGTAGACTCGAACCGAGCGGCACACCCTAAGGAGTTAAGATTGTCCTGTAGTTATTCCTGTCTTTGTTTCTTTAAAAAGTGTATTTGCTGGATTATTAAAAAGTGACCTTTCTTCGAAACCGCAGGGAGATGGAAACAATAGGCTGACTTTTTTAAATTGTCTAGTGAGAATAAAACAGATTTTTTCTTCAGAAGTCATTTGCTTTCTGACCTTGTTCTTGAATATAAGTGCCAAAAAGTCTTTATTGAAGTCAGATTACAAAAAGGTTTAAACTTTTTAAAACATTGTTAGGGTTGGCTGATTGTGAAGGTTAAATTATTCTTTTGTTCGAAATATGTTTTAATAGAGAGATGTAAATCTTCACTTGGTAATTGGTTCACTTGGCTTTAAACTTAACCTGACTTTAATTAGCTGAGCTTTGTTTGAACAGAGATTTACAGAAGAGCCACATAAGTCCTTTAATGAAATAAGTTTTTTTGTCTTTTCATTATCGGATCTGTCTTTTTTCTAATCTTTTGATCTTTCTTCGTCTGTTCTTCTGATACCTGCTAAAATGTACTTATATTATTAAAAGACAAAACCTGTTGATCTTTACCATTACTGCTGATAAAAGACGAAAGATTGCTAAAATGATTCTTAGAAAATGAGTTAAAAAAATGAAGAAAGCAAACTTTTATATTATTATTTAAGTTTTGATGATAAGTATATGGTATCAGTTGACTTGGATTTATATACCCACATTGAAAAGGTAAATTGGTGCTTCAGACTCATTCTCCATTTTCCCAGCATGCCCTGGGGCATAAATTAAAAAGTTCTAAAAGCCTAGTTAAGTCTTGAAACTGGATGCTTTGGCTGATGAAAATGTTGGCATGTTTCCAGCTGGTTATGTCATATATGGACAAATGTAACTGTTTGTATAAAATTAACCTAAACTCTCAATAAAAAGGTACATGATGGTACAAAAGTTGTCACTAGGGCAATACCTTTTCAAAATGTACACTTTTATACAAGGTGCATATTGGTACCTCTAAGTCAGTTCTCAAACTTTTTCGCCATGTGGCCCCCCTGCATACCTTCGCGGCACCATGAAAGAAAATGTATGACATAAAATTTAAAAAAAAATCTTTATATTATACAATGTAGTGCTGTTGGTTAGTAGCCTTATTTTTCTGTTGTTTAATTACTCAGAATTTATGATAAATTAATGTATTTTATAAAATGCCATAAAACTGGGGCTCCCCGGTACCATCTTGCGGCCCCCAGTTTGAGAACCACTGCTCTAAGTTACACATTGGTACCTTACTGGTACCTCAAAGGGACATATCTGTACCTAAATGGTACATAAAAGAACCTTTTTAAAAGGTGGGCGATTCCACAGTTTCGGTCCTCAAGGCTATAATGAGCAATATAGATCGTAGATTGTCATTTTTTTATTTTTAGTACACTGTCTTGTTTAAGATAGATGTACATACTAAAGTTAATTTTATCCCACTTAGCCTTGGCATTATTGTGTAATGAGACTTAATTTTTTTCCATCTCCAGAAATTGGGGATGTCAGGGTGAGACATTCAATGCATCTGTTTTCCTGGGTCATTTCTTTCATTTCCTTTAAAAAAATCCTGAAATTTGGTGCATAAGATTTATTTTGATGTGTCTTCTACAAAATACTACTACTAACACTGAAAGTATAATTTCCTTAATCCACCACAATGCAATGGAAATGTTCACTAACGTTCGTAACTCCTTCTGTTCAAACAGTTACGGACGTTAAACTGTGAATCTAAATGTAACAGAGATATAAGTAGCAAAACAATAAAAACATCTTGTGTGGGTTCAATTCTGATATGCGTTGCTAAATGATAAATTGTTAATAAATTGGGATAAAACAGGGGCAGAGAGTTTCTGCCAAAAAATCATAACGTTCGAACCATAGACTGTAAAAAAAGATGGACGACGCGACGTCGCCTCCCACCAATGTCCGACCACGGTCGCGGCAATGTTACGTAAAAACGCCAGTTTGGAGCCAAGGCATGCGCAGAAGGAATCGTTCGTGGAGCCAGAGGCGGAGCCGCGGTATCAAACTTCCGCCTAAACGCCCGCGCGACCAATTCAACCACGCCAATCATAACGTCACGCCCCGGTTCTATTGCATCAAATTACATGCTAAAATGAAACCTACCACAATAATGAAGACTTGAACATATACCAGCGTGATAAAAACTACTTGAAAGGACCAAAACCATCTTTCGGAAACTTTTATTGGAAGTGTAAATATTTTTTTTATTTAGAGCAGAGTCCCATTCGTTTGAATGGAGAGGACGGGGTTTATGACTTGTACTGCAGCCAGCCACCAGGGGGCGATCAAAGAGCCAGAGGCTTCACTTTTCAAGGCTTATGAGGCACACCCGGTTCAAACATTTTATTCTGACACTAAATTTTCATCTCATAATGTCTCAACGGTTCTCAAGTCAGATATAAGATTGGGAGGAAGAGTTGACATGATTTCACGGAATTCGACAAATGTGGGTAAGTTTGTGGTTTCTGTCCAAACGTTTACGAATGTTAAAATGTTACAAACGTGATTGGTTAAGTAAACATTAAATAGGATCATTGTGGTGAGAAAGTATATAAGACTGTGCTAGTCAGATCATTGCTAGTGGTTTCGGACTGAAAGCGGCGTCGTGTTCATCTTGAAAGAGCATTCATGGTGGTTGTATACATTTTGACAGATTCTGCACATCAAAGCTCTGTTTGATGACACCTAGAGCAGAGGTCCTTAACCTCCGGGTCGCGACCCAGTACCGGGTCAAGGACAAGTTGCCACCGGGTTGCAAGAACGTCCTGAAAATGTGTATAATAGCCACATAATAGCTTACTCAGGTGTTTTTCCTTTAAGAGCCGACTTCAAATAACATCGATCATTTCTACAGAGCCGAGGTCTCTTTTCTCGGCCTCTCTCTCTCTACCAGCGCATCAGCGATCACATTGCTGTCATATAAACTCTTTTACTGCTGTAATAATATTTAACGGGTACACTTTTAATGTGGGTTTAAAAGGAATCTAAATATTATCCATGTGTCAATCATCATTAAAATCATATCGTAAACGGGAGTCTCCATGCCAAGTGTTACATACATACATCAACTCAACTTTGATCAAAGTTTACTTGTTTACAATTACCAGATTTATTTCTTACGAGGTTAACCTGAGAACTATGGCTTTCTCCGTGAAGATTGATTTTTGCAGGGTAATGTCTCTGTAGTGAGCCCTAAACTGTGGAATCGCCCTAGTACTGTCCCAGGGACAACTTATGTACTTTTTTTCAGAGTGTAGAAATAAAGGTTACAACTGTTGGGTTAAAATGAATCTAGGTTCAAAATAACCCAAAGTCTCCGGAGTGTAACAATCACTCAACTCCATTCACTTATAAACTGTTGCCTTCATTTTGACAAACATCTCACTTTTACAGTAAAGAGAGATGCAGAGAGCGAGAGAGTCAATGAGAGTGCTATTGATTTTGTCACCTAGTTCATTCTGAATGATTTGTCAATGTGAGACAGTAAGCTTTGTCAATAAAAGGCCACACACTGTTTCAGAAATGCCACCATGGTGATATTTTAGATAAATGCCATGAATCTGTCCCTTTACAAATGATTCTGAATCTAAGTAATATTTCTTCACTTTTGTGTTCAGTGTTGGGCTGTACTTACACAGATATAAAGCTGTTCATTTTGCATTTCTTTTTTTCTCTTTTTTTAGTAATTAAGCTATTTTGTTTGATAAGCAGAAGGACAGTGTTATCAAACAATAAAGTGTTTAGTAAGAAAATTTGATTTCTGTTATACACTGTCAGAAATTAAGGTACAAAACTGTACCTTTTCTGTCACTGGGGCTGTACCCTAAGTTTCCGTTTGGTACCTTTACAGGAATACAAAACGGAATACAATTTTGGCTAGATAACCGTACCTTAAGGACCTACATTGTTAGAAAAAAGTCAAAATATGTACCTAGCTGTCAGGGGGGCAGCACCCTTTAAAAAGGTAATTGTATGGACCATTAGGTACAGATATGTATACCTTTGAGTTACTAATATGTATTTTTGAGGTACTAAAAAGCTCTCTTTGGTCCCAGTATGTACCTATGAGGTACTAAAATGAAATCCTTGGTGCAAAGCTGTACTTTTTGAAAGGGTACAGCCCCAGTGACAGAAAAGGTACAGTTTTGTACTTTTATTTCTGAGAGTGTATGTATGATTTCGAACATATACAGTATATGGATCATGAAAAATTATCCCTAGCTGTTTCTGGGGTGGTAACCTTTCAAAAACACATTTGCATCTAAAAAGGTCATACTGCATGTAACCATAAGGTCATAAGGATCAGTTTATTAAAATTATTTATTTTTACACAAATAATCTAAATAAATGGGCTTTCCACCTTATTAGGATAGGGATCGGATAGGATAGAATATTTGTCCCAGATACAGTGATTTAAAAATCTGGAGGGTGCAAAAAAATATTGAGGAAATCGCCTTTAAAGTTGTCCAAATTAAGTCCTTAACAACACATATTACTAATGATAAATACATTTTTATATATTTTTTTTAGAAAATGTACTAAATATATTCATGGAACATGATCTTAACTTAATATCCTAATGTTTCTTTTTTGCATAAAAATTAGGGATGCACCGAATCCAGATTTTTTGGGTTCGGCCGAATACCAAATCCACTGTTTAAGATTCGGCCGAATCTGAAACCGAATACCGAATCCTACTCGCATCCTTATTCAATTACAGGGCTCGCAAAATTTCAAAATCCCTGGTAGCCCTTTGGGCAGGAACTCTTCAGTTTTTGGTAGCCCGAAATTTTGCCAATACAAAGCCAATAGGGCCTCTAACCACAATGTTTAATCTGCTATTCTTGTTGTTTTTTGATGCTGTTGTTTTTTTAACAAACAAAAAAACTGGATTTCCATGTAAACCAACTGTTCCTGCTCATCCCCACACCAGATATACCCACTATTTAAAAGTGGTTCAGTGGTTCACAAAACTCACAGTTTGGATCATCCAGTTAGAGATTGGATCATTTCTGCAGCCTCCCCATATAGGAAAAACAGGGGCTACTGTCGCTTTAAGAGCGATTCTGCACAGAGTCACTCTCTTCTCTGCCCGTACAATCTATATCACTTTATAGCTTGCTGCGAGAGATTAAATATTCTTACGTGAGGATAGTAATGACTGACAAGACGAAGTTGGAGGATTTGCACAAAAATCCATGACAAATCAGTACGGATTGCTTCCTGTACTGCGGCTTCGCCCGATCGCGAAAGTGAAAGTAAAACTCGAGCGCGCGCTCAAACGCAATTTAAATACTCAATGCCTGAATTTCATGCACCACAATTACCCATCCAAATCTGTGAGAGGATACATAAGCATTTAAATATATTTTTTCCTCCCTATAGGTCAAGATAGCCCGACGGGCAGGGCGGGGATGCATTTTGATAGCCCGACTGCAAAGCACAATGAAAGCGATGCGGTGCGATGCGTTAGTTTTTCCAGGTGCATCCACGAAATGTGAAACGCCCCTAAGGCTCACCGGAAAAAAACACACTTATCTCCATGTCAGCACCTGATGTGTGTAATCAACGGCCCGTGACGTCGACCAGCGTAGCGAAAGCTTAGGGTTCGGTTCGGTTCGGTGGAATAAAAAAACTAAGATTCGGCCGAACCTCGAACCCCGTCAAAAAGCCCAGTATTTGGCCAAATCCGAATCCTGGATTCGGTGCATCCCTAATAAAAATATACAAATATACCAATGTGACTTATGACTGGTTTTGTGGTCCAGGGTGGCATACCGCTCGAACTGATTTTGCCAAGTGGTTGATGTCCTCAGGGCATCATATTGTGTTCACCAAAGGACAGCATTTTTCTTAATAAAACCTAACCATAACCAAACCCTAAAATTAGAGGGACATGATAAGTGAAAAACAATGGTCTAGAAACAGCTAATCCTGGTCTTAAGCTTAAACTTAAAACAAACTGTAAACATATTTCTGAAATCTGATTGGTTGATTGAAATGTTGTCCCAGGGTCAACATAAGGTTGCGCTGAGGACATCAACCACTTGGCAAAATCAGGAGAGCCGTGGCATACCAATACAGAAGTACATATTAGTAATAGTATTAGTATTACCTCAGAGATAAATATTTGACCAAATGTATACGGGAAAATGGCTTTCTGATACATTTATACAAATAAATGACCCAGGTTAAAGGAAAACACCACCGTTTTTCTATATTTTACCATGTTCTTAACTTAGACAAATTAATATATATCTATCTATTATCAATGCATGCACTTAATCTTTGTACAGCACTTCATGAATGTGTTAGCATTTAGCCTAGCCCCATTCATTCTATAGGATCCAAACAGGGATGAATTTAGAAGCCACCAAACACTTCCATGTTTTCCCGGTTTAAAGACTCTTACATGAGTAGTTACACGAGTAAGTATGGTGGCACAAAATAAAACGTGGCTTTTTTAAGCGGATTAAAAATGAGAACTATATTGTTGATTGATCCTAAGGAATGAATGGGGCTAGGCTAAATGCTAACACATTCACAATGCCCTGTCGATTAAGTGCACACATTGAAAAAAGATAGGTATGTATTAATTCGAGGTTGATGTTGTAAAATATTGAAAATGGCGGTGATTTCCTTTAAAGTCTCGTAATCTAATGATTAGATTATAAGCATCAAAGTTTGATTTCAGTCCTTGATTTCAATCTTTGACACGACCTTACTCAGTCAATATTAAAGACATCAAGGTTATATTTTCTATACGTTATGTAGGATAAATTTACGTGGAAAACAGTACTTCAGCTGGGTTGTCACAGACTTGGTTACAAATGTTTACTAATACCGAAATGTCTAATAAATTCTGTAATAGCATTTCAAAGTAGATGGTAGTTAGCTGCAATTTTTAAGTAGGTTGCCCAAAACACTTTACGGTCTGTGAGTTGTTAAAACGAAACATTGCTTTTGTTCTTAGTTAATGTAATCAAGTTTAGACCAGAACATCATGTTAACAAACTCATATTTAAATTACACCCAGGGTGACAAGGAGAAAAAAGTAAGATTATAAAGATGCAGCGAAAGATACTGTAGAGATTGTTACATGAGCACAATATGCACAGAGTGGTGGAACTAAATATAAGACTTTCAAATATCTGTAATTGTGTGGGTATGTATGAGTATATTTTGCTTGCAGGCAAATCACCCACAAACCCTCTCTCTCTCCTGCTGATAACATAATTGTTTTAATAGATTTAAGTAGTGATAAAGGGTCTCAACTCAGGCCTAATGAAGTAGCGAGGAACTCCACTTAAGTGCCTGTAATTTGTTGTAGGAAGTGCTAACCTCTTCAGAAGAGAGCTTCAATGTGTGTATGCGCTACTGTACCAGGTCGTTGATGGTCTGTATTTCTTCATTATGCGCATGTGGAGGAGTTTGAAAGCTACTTAGCAGGAAAGGTTGGCGGCGTCTACATAAAACAATTAATGTGTGTTGGTAAGTGTTCCTTTAAACTTGGGTGCTTTGTATTTTGAGATACCTGGGCTGAGGATGACTGCTTGATAAATAACTTGAGATTAGCCCAGTAATGTCCATTTTACATTTACATTTTTGCATTATCCAAATATGTTACTTGTACATTTTTATTAACATGCATGTGCCCTGGGATCGAACCCATGACCTTTGTTTTGCTAAATTGAGCCACAGGAACAACAAGAGTTGATTATTGACATATTTGCAGAATTATAATTAGTTTAATGGTAGCACTAAGGTTGTATTTGTTAATGCATTAGTTAACATGAACTAACAATGTTGTCACAGTTGTGTCTTAAAGTGACTACCACAGCTATTGACCAGCATCAATTTCTGTTTTATAAGAAGATATTAATATTTCATCTTGCTGTTGTTCTCACAGAGCGGAGACGTCTTTAATGTGTTGTGCTAAAAATATACTGTAGCTTTAATAACAAACACTCGCACACTTCCCATTAGTGAACTGAGTAATTGGTGGACTCTGCTTGGTGTACTGCTTTGACATCAGTTAACATTTTATCTCTTTGTGTTGTTTTCGTCAGTTGGTTTGCTTTCATTTTCTCTTATCTCACCATGTATTTTTTATCGCATCTTAAATGTGATCGTCGACAGATGGATGGATGAAGTGCTGGAAGTATTTAAAGGCAAGCAAATAGATACGGCATGAGACGCTACTCGTGCGCATGTGCAGCCTGTAATGACTTTCACTTTCTTGACTTTGAGTGTAATTGCACAGAATGAGAGCGAGAGAGATTTTGAGTTTTGAGGGAAACATTTAGGAAGATAAAGAGAGAGAGAGAGAGAGAGAGAGAGAGAGAGAGAGAGAGAGATGTTTGAAATGTTCACTTGATCATATGTTAGAGAAAGAGTTTACGTTAAAAGAAAGTCAAACAGGTTTGAAACGACATGGAGGGATGGATGAAGGGGCAGGTAAAATGATAGACTAATGGATGGATGTATAGATAGGGGGATGGATAAATGGATGGGCAGACTGAATGATGGAAAGATGGATGGAGGAAAGATGAACATACGGATGGACAGACTGATGGATGGGATGGATGAACAGACTAGGATTGATGATGGATGAACAGACGGATGGTGAACGAATGAAGAGATGGATGCACAAACTGATAGATGAACTGATTGAGGGACGATGGACAGCCTAAGGATAGATTAATAAATAATAGATAGACAGACTGATAGAGGGATGAATGACAGACTGAAGAATGGATGGATGATTGATAAATGGGTGGATAGACAGATTTGTGAAGTGATGGACGGACCAACTGATGGATAGATTGATGATGTATGAATAGACGTATAGGCAGACTGATGAAGGGACAGATTGACAGACTGAATGGATGGATTACTGATAAACAGATGGATAGACAGATTGGGATGGATGGATGGACAGACTAATGGAGGGATGAATGGACAGACCAAAGAATGGATGGATGATTGATAAACAGATGGATAGTCAAAATGATGAAGGGATGGATGAACAAACTGAAGATGTATAGACAGACTGATGGAGGGATGAATGGATGGACAGACTGAAGGATGGATGGATGGATGATTGATATGTTGATGATGGATAAACATATGGATTGGCAGACTGATGAAGGGATGGATGAACAGACTGATAGATTGAAGGATGGATAGACTGATGAATGGATTGATAATGGATAACCAGATGGAAAGACAAAATGATGAAGGGATGGATGAATGGTTGAGGAACAGATTGATAGACCGACTGATGTATAGATTGATGATGGATGAACAGATGAATAGCCAGAATGATAAAGGGATGCCTGGACAGACTGATGATGGATGGATGGATAGATCAATGAATGGATGAAAAGATGGATGGATTGATTATGGAAAAACAGATGAAGAGACAGACTCATTAAGGGGTGGATGGACAGACTGAAAGATTACACTTTTTCTCAGTCGCTTTGGTACATTTCTCGAATCATACTCACAATTTGCAAAACAGTAAGTGCATTTCTCACAACAATTTGTACAAATAGCAAAACATCATGGATAACCTGCAAAAGCTACTCTTTTACTCAAAATACTTAGTTCATCTCTCAAAATTAAAAATCTGTGTCAATGAACATGTCAGTGCCATCAGAATAACAAGTCATTGTGTCATTGTGTACGGATAAGACAGTCAAATTGTTTAGTCATGTTGTCAATATAACAGTTTACTCTGAAGTGATGTTCTGATGTAAACTATGGCTAAAGTTTAGACGACAAGTATTGTAAATTGTAAGTTACACTTACTATAAGTTATGTGTGAGTTTGATTGCAAGAGACTGGACAAAATTTACATTTACGCTTTTACTGTTTGTACTGTAATTCGTTGAAAGACCATGTCATTCCCATAAAGAAAGATAAAGACAGCACTGCAAGCACTGCATAGCATAAAGAGAAAAAAAAAACAAAAGTAGAAATGTGAACATGACGGATGTCTAAAAGATGTCTAACCATAGCCCAAGAATAGATGATGCATATAACGTTACTTTTAGAACAATAAGAACATGTAAAAGAAATGAAAGCAAACACATTGAACACACTTTGCTTACATGTTGGAATATCATATCTTCAAGTTATTTTGGCAAAAATTGCATGTAACCAAATTCAAGGTTATTTAGGGTAGAAGTGGGTTACTCATAGCCGGACTATATTGGGTCAATAGTTAGCAGTCATTTCAACGTCTTGGTTTTTGCTTGCTGGGGACGTTTCTGTCTGTTAGAGAAAGTCAAGATTCACCTGGGAGCAATTTACCAATTCAAGACAGATTTAGAAAAAATGTCTAATGGAAATGTATAGAAATATGTTTGATGATACCCTGTATTTTGACAACATGTTCAACCATTTTGCATGTAAAGACTTATACTATGAACTAATGCCTACATGTTGTGGGGGGTGAGACTATTCAACAGAGAATCATTATAATACATTTTGATCTACATGATATAAGCAACTGATAATGTAGGAAAAAGCAGAGAATTGTACATAATCATTTGCATGGATGTACCAAAGCATTTGCAACTTGTTCAAAGAAATGAGAAACTGCTTTTTTGATGTGCACAAGTGACACAATGATGTGAGAATTGAACAAGCAGTTTTGAGAATTTCAATTCTGATCTGAGAAATGTACCAAAGCGACTGAGAAAAACTGTAAAGTAATGACTCAAAAACAGATGGATAGACAGACTGATAGAGGGATGATGAACAGACTGAGGAATGGATAGATGGATGATTGATGAACAGATGGATAGACACACTGATGAATAAATTGATCATGGATTAACAGATGAATGATGAAGGGATGGGTGGACAAACTAAAGATTAAAGAAATGACTCATAAACAGACAGACTTATGGAGGAATAGATGACAGACTGATGGACTAATGGATGGATAGACTGATGAGTGGATTGATGATGGATGAACAGCCGGATACACAGACTGATGAAGGGATGGGTGAACAGACTGAAGGATGGATGGATGAATGATTGATGAACAGATGGATAGGCAGAATGATAAAGGGACGGATGAACAGACTGATGATGGATGGATGGATGGATTGATGTCAGAATAACGCATGACGAGACAAACTGATGAAGTGATGGATGGACAGACTGAAAGATTAAAGAAATGACTCATAAACAGATGAATAGACAGATTGATGGAGGAATGATGGACAGACTGATGGATAGATCGATGATGGATGGACAGATGGATAGACAACCTGATGTAGGGATGATGGACAGACTGAGGATGGATTGATGAACAGATAGATAGATAGATAGATAGATAGATAGATAGATAGATAGATAGATAGATAGATAGATAGATAGATAGATAGATAGATAGATAGATAGATAGATAAATAGACAGGCTGATGGAGGGATGAATGGATGGACAGACTGAAGGATGGATGGATGGATGAATGATTGATGAACAGATGGATGGACAAACTTATGGATATATTGATGATGGATAAACAGATGGATGAACAGACTGATAGACTAATGAATGGATTGACGATGGATAGACAAAATGATGAAGGGATGGATGGACAGACTGAGGGATGGATGAATGATTGATGAACAGATGGATAGACTGATTAATGATGGATGAACAGATGGATAGGCAGAATGATAAAGGGACGGATGGACAGACTGAGGATGGATGGATGGATTGATGTTGGATAAATGGATGACAAAACAGACTGATGAAGGGATGGGTGGACAGACTGAAATATTAAAGAAATTACTCATAAACAGATGAATAGACAGATTGATGGAAGGATAATGGACAGACTGATGGATAGATCGATGATGGATGGACAGATGGATAGTCAACCTGATGGAGAGGTGGATGGACAAACTGAGGATGAATTGATGAATAGATAGATAGATAGATAGATAGATAGATAGATAGATAGATAGATAGATAGATAGATAGATAGATAGATAGATAGATAGATAGACAACCTGATGTAGGGATGATGGACAGACTGAGGATAGATAGATAGATAGATAGATAGATAGATAGATAGATAGATAGATAGATAGATAGATAGATAGATAGATAGATAGATAGATAGATAGATAGATAGATAGGCAGATAGGCAGATAGATAGATAGATAGATAGATAGATAGATAGATAGATAGATAGATAGATAGATAGATAGATAGATAGATAGGCAGATAGGCAGATAGATAGATAGATAGATAGATAGATAGATAGATAGATAGATAGATAGATAGATAGATAGATAGATAGATAGATAGATAGATAGATAGATAGATAGGCAGATAGGCAGATAGACAGATAGATAGATAGATAGATAGATAGATAGATAGATAGATATATAGATAGATAGATAGATAGATAGATAGATAGACAACCTGATGGAGCGATGATGGACAGACTGAGGATGAATTGATGAATAGATAGACAGACAGACAGACAGACAGACAGACAGACAGACAGACAGATAGATAGACTGAAGGATGGATGAATGATTGATGAACAGATGGATGGACTGATGGATGGATAGACTGATGAGTGAATTGATGATGGATAACCAGATGATAAACAAAATGATGAAGGGATGGAGGGATTGATGAATGATTGATGAACAGATGGATAGACCGATTAATGATGGATGAACAGATGGATAGGCAGAATGATAAAGGGACGGATGGACAGACTGATGATGGATGGATGGATTGATGTTGGATAAACGGATGACAAACCAGACTGATGATGGGATGGATGGACAGACTGAAAGATTAAGGAAATTACTCATAAACAGATAAATAGACAGACTGAGGAATGGATAGATGGATGATTGATGAACAGATGGATAAACAGACTGATGGAGGAATAAGTGACAGATTGATGGATGGGTGAATGGACAGACTGATGGATTAACAGACGTATAAGCAGACTGATGAAAGGATTGGGGGACAGACTGAAAGATGGATGGGTTTATAAAATATAAACAGATGAATAGACAGACTGATGAAGGTACAGATGAACAGACTGATGGATAGATAGATGATAGATGAACAGACGGATAGACACCTGATGGAGGGAGGATGGACAGACTGAGGATGGATGGGTAATGAATAAACAGATTAATGGAAAGGTAAATGGATGAATGGAAAGATGGCTGGACATTCTGATGGATGGACACATACTGTATGGTATTGAAAAAAATGATGGCAAACGACTCTGCTAGGCTGCTAAAAACCGAGACCTTTTAAATTGCTATTTGAAGTGCACTGTTGCCGACCCGAAGAGAGTGATTCTGAAATCTAAGTGCTGAACTGACCTGAAGCGTAACTGCACGGTAGAGAATGAGCTGTAATTATGACTGGGCAATTTGTCGTGGTTAATGTGGGCCTCGGGGTTGATGGATAACAGGATGTGATGATGGCTTTGTATCATGCAAAGGTCTAGGTGGAGGAAATGGCTGAATCACATATAGAAAGATTTCTGTGTGTGAGCACCTGTTAACCTTATTATGCTCTTATATTATAACACCTGTCTCAGTCCTGGTTATTGCATTTTTAGTCCTTTAGGTCAGACACATGAACGTTCAGATCAATAGGTCACTGGAGCAAATAAGAGGGTCAGACATGTTTTGACAAATTCTTAAAGATGGGACAGAAAGGAAACGTAAAAGAATCATGCTGCTGCTCCACAGTGGCGGAGACAAAGGGGTGTCCGGGGTGGCCATCCCAAAGTGAATGTGCTACTTTCACTCCCTCAGTAATTCACTTACCCTTAATCGCTGTGTTTATTTCAAGATGCAGCTGCGCAGCACATTGTTAAAAACAAATATTAAGAAAATATTAACATACAGTATATTGCTAATACTACATGATTTCAGCGTAGGCTGGAAGTGTATATTAGGAATTGTCTCTCTGTGGACTGAATAAAGTCTAAGCCAATGCCGTGTTTTTATTCTTGAAGTGATCTTTATAGAGTACTGTATGATTATTAGTTGGACCGCACTGCTGCCTTGAACTTGAAAACGCAATGCGCATCATTACCACCAGCCAGAGCTAAAATGAGTTCAAGTTTGTGTCTTTTTGGCTTAAACGGATAAATGCTCCAATGTCAAAATAGCTGGATGCAATTAGTTTTACTGAAGTAGATGGAGTTATGTAATTTTACCACAGGACGTCTGTAATATTGATGGTCAATTTGCACGGGTATAGAAATTTCAGTAAAACATTCAGAAGTGGGAGGGGTAACCCTATGCAACATGATCTCACAAAGTTCCGTGGGATAGTCACGAATCTCCGCATATTTCTGTGGCCCTGCCACGGACTTTCTTTTCCATGGCATTCTCACGGATTGGTTACTCAACTGCTTTTTCCTATTTTCCAACCATTGTCGCTTCGGTTTAGGGTTCGATTTGGTGTTTGCGTTAGTACGTCACTTTAAGTATTGGTTTATACAATTTTTTCTGATGTATTCTTTTATATTTAATTTATATTTAAACTTTAAACAATTGTCGCCTGGCGTTGGGGTTAGAGTTGGGTTTGGGTAGGGATGTCATTTTATGTAAATCTAACCCTGAACCAAAACGACAATGGTAAGAAAATAGGACAAAACAGTTGAGTGAGAATGCCACGGAAAAGAAAATCCGTGGCAGGGCCACGGAAATATGCGGGGATCCGTGAGAATGCCACGGAAAAATGAGCCAAAAATTCTGTGACTATGCCACGGAAATTCATGAGATCAGGTTGCTCGATTACACAGCGCGTCACCTCCTTCGTCGTCACATGCACATGTTGCTTCCTGATATCCAGGGCCGGTTTTAGATATTTGGAGGCCCTAGGCTAAATTTATGTTGGAGGCCCCTCACACCCCTTTAATTTTCAGAATAATCTGAGAAAGTGTTTTTTTCTACCCTGTAAGAATTAATTTGACCACTACAGTTATTAAACATGCTTTCCCCATTACTTTTCTGTTTTATTGAGTTAACAAATTGATTAAATTTATGTTTAAATGCATCATGTTTTCATGATTTGAAAACTAAAATAAAGTGTAGAGGACTTCCAAGAAATACAGACAGTTTATTTTAGGTAAAGCCAGTTTTGTTTGCTGTGTGACTTAAATACAAACTTTTTTAACTTGACTATTTTGAAATTCAGCTCCCCAAGCGATGCTATCGTGCACATGCATTCAAAGTGTCTAAACAGAGTCAACAGCTCTCAAGTTTGATCTGTCCTGAAATGACGTTGACACACAGAACAAAGCTAAGTTCATTTTTATTTCAAAATACCTGCATCATACACTGAACGTTCTTTGCATGCCGCTTTTGCTAGCAGGAATCAAAGGATGTGATAGCCACTTTCAGTGTCACTCAAAGTGGGTCAGCTGCAGAGATTTGAATGCTGTTCATCTAGGCTTCTTTAACTTCATGAGGCACTGCAAGAACCAACATGGGAATGATATCAAAGCACTGCGAGAAAATCGAGAAATCATATAGAGGGGTCTGCTTATCAATCGTTCTTGCGTTACTTTGATGTCATCAGCCTGCGGTTCTTGCAGCGCCGGCTGCGCATAAAGTCAAACTCACCTTAAAACTTTACTTAATACTGTCAGTAATGATTGTCGGACTAGCGCACATGGATTTAGCAGTTTTGGAGGCCCCCCTCCAAGCTTGAGGCCCTAGGCATTTGCCTACTCTGCCTATAGCTAGCGTCGGCCCTGCTGATATCACATAATACGCAAACACGCAACACGGCGCAGACAGGAAAAACTGTCGGTTACATGTCTGCCAACCCAGTATCACGCAAACACCAAATCTGACTCTAAACTGAAAAAATAGGTTTGAAAATAGGAAAAAGCAGTTGAGTAACCAATACGTGACAATGACACATAAACAGAAATGCGTGATACAGTCACGTAAAAATGCGGAAAAACGTAACAGTGAAAAAGAATAAAAAATTGACTATAGGTACATCATTTCGTGATACAAGGTTGGGTATGCAGAAACTGACTTGACACTAGGGCTGTCACTTTTTATTCGATATTCGAATATGCATTTGAACATGACGTGAAATATCCGCATTCGAACTTTAAATAAACCATCCGGTTTTTAAAATGACATGTTAGGCGCATTTTTCACCTCGTAATGGGAAGGAGGCTGAGAGTGAGACCGACGACGGCAACTGTGCGCAAGCGAGGGAATCAAATTGGACCAAAATGAACCTAATGTGCATGTCAAGATAGAATTATAGTTTGTATATAAAATGACATATTGTTTATAGTGTTAAATATTATAGCAGAATAAAAAGCTTGTGTTAATACGTCCGCATTATGAAATTAGCATGTATGAAGATAATTTCATCATTTTTACAACGCAATGTAAACTTTATATTAAACAACAACAACAGCATTTGTCTTGTAAACGGATTTAAAAATGTATTGTCCGCCACTGCTGCTCAAGCCCAGACCTGTGCTTAAATTGTGATGGTGTATTAAGCACAGGTTTTAGGCCAAGGAGATATTGGTCCAATAGTGGAGGTGCAGGTCCTGGCCATTGTGGTTAATGACTCAGAACATATCCAAAGTGCATCAGACTTTATGCAGGTCATTGATGGCTCCATTATCTTTTAAATCTGTCTTTGTTCATCTTTCCATCTGTCGAGGTGCATTTTTTCCTGATTCCCTCTCATTTTCTCTCTCCCACTGCCCTCCACACTCTGATATAATTACACAATCTGTCCTGCCAGAGTGAAGCATTATTTTTCAGGTAATAGCTACCTGATACTGAGTGTGTTTGTCTGTGTGTGTGTGCGCGTTTGTGTGTGTGTGAGTGTTTATAGGGAGTCTGCAGTGAGGCGAGTTCATGTAATAATGGTGCACACATCTCATATGATCACTGCTCATCTCATATGATTACTGCTCTCAAATTTTAACAGCACAAATGCCTTAAAGGAAAATAGAAAAATTTGACCATTTCTGGATTTTTATGTGGTTAATAGATCCCTTAGATGGACACTTTGATTTATTTTAGTGGTGGACATTGATATCTGTCTCTAAATGTTAAGATTAAATGGTGAGCTGTGATTGGTCATGTATGTAGGTTATATGCTACTCAAAATTGTGATAATATTTAGTCTGCAGACTCTGGAATGACATGCTGGGAAATGTCAGTACAAATCAGTGTGTTTGTATGTTTAGATGTATATGTCTTGTTTTAGTCTTGTCTATTCAGGTCTCCCTTGAGGTTTCAATGTGTACTTGCATGCTCGAGTGACCATATGTCAGTCTGTGCTCTGTCAAGCCCTCTTTTACTGTATGTGTCAGGTCTGTTCTGTTTCTTAGACCTCTGAATTGGTTTGCTGGTCTAAATTCGTTTACCCTGGTACTGTGACTGTTTTCACATGAATGTGAACTCGGGTGCGCGTGTCTTCAGAAAGTAAAGTAACCTGCACATGTGTAGCCAATGGTGACATCATTTTCCATGTTTAATATAGGCCTAGACTAGTGGATATTTAAAGGTGACATAGAATGATTAAACGGAGTATTTATCCTTGTTCTGTGATGTGACATGTAGACAATTTTTTTTTGGGTCTGCAATGCCTTAGAAGCTTCCTAAAAACCTCTCTCAGATTGCTCTATTAGGGTGGGGGATTTTAAACAAGTGGTTTTGCACCTATTTGGCTCCCCCTACTGGCTTAACTTGCAATCTCATTACTGATTGGCTGACTTTGCTGCCACTCAAAAAATGTAGCCAATTATTTTAAAGTGGAGGGGCAGTTAGATGCCTGTGATGTCATAAGCATCAGTTTTTCAGATTGGGCCGTTTTCTGGCTGACATTTCTAAAAGAGGAATTACTATGAGACTGAGATGTTTAGCACTTTTTGTATGTTCGTGAATGCGAGTAGACCACCATTATTCAACAAAAACAAGGTAAAAATGGTTTTTCATTCTCTGTCCCCTTTAAGATTAAAAATTTTAGCATTTTTTTAAATTGTATTACAATTTTTTTTATTTTTATATCCAGTTTTCCTTACATTGTGAGGCCTTTGGTACCAATAATGTAGCCTGAAATGAAACACACACACAGACTTTTTATTCAGTGAACCTGTCTGACACTTCACTCCTTTACTGGCACAGGACTTTAAAGAGACTCAGTTCTGTAGAACTGACTCCAGAACTGTGGGAAATCTTAATACTTTCTGTGTTTATCCTTAAGAACTGTTCTGAGTGCAGTGTGTTGTTCCCTGGGAACATTTTGAGACACTTCACAGGATAAAAGGATCTGACCAGCTCTACTGATGGTTCTTTGATGTCTGCCTTTGTTCTGCCCGGTGTGTGTGTGTGTGTGTGTGCGTTTGATGTGAAATTGATGTCTGTGTGAGTCTTTTATTGCACAGAGGAGGCAGAAAGCAGTAGATTAGAAAAGTGTGTGCAGTTTTGTGTGTGCATAGTGTTTATTTGTGCTTTTTTCGGTCTGAAAATGATCTGTTTTCATTTTCCGCCAAGGGCATAGCTGTGATGTTGGTAAAGGCAATTTCAAACTGGAATACTCTTGAAATAAGGCAGATTGATTTGATCAATGCGTGTTTCATTATTTTAATAATATAGATATGATAGAAAAACAAAGAATAGAGGATTTTGTTAGCACTTTACAGATCTGTAATAACTTGGTAATGTTATGGTAATAAATAAGTAATTTCATGGTAATATTATTTTTAAACCACATATTACACGTAATTACTGTGCAATAACCAGACAATAACAATGTATATTGCGTTGATTTAAATGAATTATAAAATGTTGATATTGTAGTGAATCTTAAGCACATGGTTACTTTTAAATGTTATGGCATAATAATACAGTGAATTTATTTTGTAAATAAAGAATGTAGCCAAAGATAATTTAGTAGAAATTACTGTAAGTAGGAGCAGGCAAAACTAAAATTATTATTTACAATTAATAATACAATAGGCTTTATGCCCAGCTGCACTACTTCCTGAACTTCAGCCAGCTCCTTTTTTCCTGTCTGCCATTATTGGACAAACTGATTGATGCAGGTGTGCCTGACCTCAGTAGTCACAAACAAACTGATGAATCCAGGTGTGCCTGACCTCAGTAGTCACAACAACAATAATCAGACACACCTGGATAAATCAGTTTGTCCAATAATGGCAGACAGGAAACAAGGAGCTGGCTGAAGTTCAGGAAGTAGTGCAGCTGGGCATAAAGCCTATTATTATCAATTTTATTATACATTTAAATCAACACAATTTACATTGTTATAGTCTGAAAACTGCATAGTAATATTCTGGATATTGCACAGTTATTACTTGTAATATGTGGTTTAAAAATAACATTACCATCAAATTACGTATATATATATTACCCAGTTATCTGTTACCAGATTTGTAAAGTAAAGTGCTACCACGATTTTTTTTTAGGTCAACTTGCATACCACATTTATATAGAACAGTGGTCTCCAACATGGTGCCCGGGGGCACCAGGATGCCCGCACAGAGTCTGTGAGTTGCCCGCAAAAGCACATTGTATTAATAGCCTCAGTTTTTATTACATATTTTTAAAATTAGCTTGACTTCTTTTATCTATGTTAACATTTTTAACAATGATAAAACATATCAACATGTACAATAAAATAAAATCTACAAGTAAAATAAAAATGCTTTGAGTAGGCTATATAAAAAGTAGCCCTCCAGATTGTTTTATCCATTGTGGTAGTTCTTCACAAAAAGGTTGGAGATCAGTGATATAGAAAAATGCATGTTACAGTAACTCCTGCCATCTTTCATTTAATTGACCAATAACTCTAACCTTCTTTGATTTGATTGGTCACATCATTTTGACATTGATGAGTATTGTTAAACCACTGAGACAGACTAAATTATTACAATATTGGCAGTGAGTACGCTGTAAAAATATTTTTGCACTAGAATTTTTATTGACTAAATCCAAGTTGATTATACTTAACAATGCAAGTCCAAAAATACCAAAATATATTTATGCAATTATTTCACATTTTTTTATTAATATACCCCATGTAAAAAATACCTCAATAGTCCGTATGGCCCTGCCTGAGGGGTGAGGTGACCCAACCCAAATGATCCAGAGCTCTAGACGTCTCCATCATCAGAGAGCGAAGATGTGTTCCTCTAACATGATCTCACAAAGTTCCGTGGGATAGTCACGGAACTTTGTGCTCATTTTTCCGTGGCATTCTCACGGATTCTCCACATTTTTCCGTGGCCCTGCTACGGACTGTCTTTTTCCGTTGCATTCTCACGGATTGGTTACTCAACTGATTTTTCCTATTTTCAAACCATTTTCGCTTCGGTTTAGGGTTAGACTTGGTGTTTGCGTTAGTATGTCACTTTAACTATTGGTTTATACAATTTTTTTCTAATTTATTCTTTTATATTTTCTAAACTTTAAACAATTGTCGCCTGGCGTTGGGGTTAGAGTTGGGTTTGGGTAGGGATGTCATTTCAGGTAAAGCTAACCCTAAACCGAAGCGAAAATGGTAAGAAAATAGGACAAAACAGTTGAGTAACCAATCCGTGAGAATGCCATGGAAAAAGACAGTCCGTAGCAGGGCCAAGGAAAAATGTGGAGATCTGTGAGAATGCCACGGAAAAATGAGCACAAAATTCCGTGACCATGCCACGGAAATTCGTGAGATCAGGTTGGTTCCTCTGATTACACTGATCTGAAGTCTGCTGCAGTGATTTTTGTGGTTGTCCACTGTGACTCATTGCACAAGCTGCGGGGGAAGCATGTGTGTATTTGTGTGCATGTGTGAAGGGTATGTTGATGAGTTATCTTGGAAACAAGCACGGCAAACACATCTAAAGTTAATTTTTATAACAGCTGCACACAAATAAATATAATGTGTATGTGTGTTTAGTATGGTTCTATACATTATGGAAAAAATGTCGCTCCAAGTCAAAAAAGTAAGTTGGAAGATGCATTATATATGCTCTGCAGTATAATTAGCCTCTCGACACGCACTAGCTCGGGTACGGGATGACGTCAGTTTTTTTAACGCTGCTAACAATATCTGTATAGCCTACTGTCTACAAACATGAATAATATTAACATTGCTATACATAGTTTAAAAGGTCTACGGGTTAAGCATCAGTGTATGGACTCTGTTTTGAGATACAGATGCTCTAGCATCATAAATGTAGTATTTTGTGACAGAAGTCCAGATGACAACATGCAAAATATAAACGTGACTTCTTACCTTTTGTGTTGATATAACGATCGCGAATTGAATCCAGTCTGTTTCAGATGTGTGAATAACCCATAAAAACTCTCCAATGAAGTACATCCAATGACCATTTTTGTCCACAATTGTGTATAATCCGTGAAATATAGATATATTGTCCATTGTTTACATCAGATTTCGCATGAACGTCTTGTAATAGAATATAATATACAATCTGAGGACTATGTACGTCGTTACATTGTATATGAGATTACACTCGCATTCAAACCGCGTTCAAACTTTGTTTTAAAAAGTAGGTGGGAGTATAATACATAATATCTAAACAGTGCTGTCAAATATAAAAAAATTATGTGCTAACATAAGGATAAATAATAATAAGAACGAACGTGTATGAATGTAAACAAAAGACTTTTATTTTGGGGCTGATTGGCACTTAGAAAAGGCACTAGTCTTACAAAAACCCTTGCAAGTACCTCATTTTTGGGCCTATTGACCTCAAATGTGAAACATAACTTCTTCAGACTTATGGCTTTGGCATCATTGCATTTCTAGGTTTCACACACATATGTGACCAGTCACGGAAAGTAGGGACACAAGTCGGATCTGGGGCATTTTGAGTTATTCATAGATTCTGAAAGTGCAGTTTCTAAGCTTTCTAACGATGTGTAACACATGGAAATCTGATAAGATTTGGAGAAGTTGTGGCCGTTTGAATGTAACACATTCAAGAAAGAGAATGCTGAGAAATTTGAGAGAAAAAAGTTAACACTTTCCCTTTTCTCTGGCTGGAGAGACAATAGGGCTCATTTACATCTCATTTAGCTAAGACATACCCCCTGTAAAGCCGTTTTGAGATACAGATGTTCTAGCATCATATGTAGTATTTTATTACAGAAGTCCGAATGAACAACATGCAAAAATAAACAGGACTTTTACCTTTGTGGGGATCACAAGTCGAATTAGTCTGTTTCAGATGTGTGAATCATCCAATGATTTTTGTCCACAAATGCGTATAATCCGTGAAATATAGATATATAGGCTATTGTTTACATCAGATTTCGCATGAACTTCTGGTAATACAATATAATATACATTCTGAGGACTATTTACATCGTAACATGTAAGGGTATATCAGATTACACTCCGGTATTTGCGTTCCGTTAAACACATGAACCCGCCTTCAAATTTTGTATTTAAAATAGGGTCTCTGTGTAACTTATGAGTTTGACTTCATGCTGCGCTGCAAGACTACTTTGACGTCAACCGACTGCGGCGCCCCATAAAGTCAGTGACGCGGCTGACTGTTATTTGTTCCGCCCCAGCTTCTTTTATCTTTCTTTTGTTTTGTGCGCCCGAGCTTCATTTACAGTCTGGGGAGACGCACACTATACGTTTGAAAAAAATTAAATAAAACTAAGCAAACATGTCTGATAGACAGGTCAGCCGCGTCACTACAGTCCCGTGACTTCACGCTCGAGCCGGAAGAGAAGACCATGCTGAATAAAGTCGTAATTCTTGCTATTTTTGGACCAAACTGTATTTTCGATGCTTCACCACAATCTCATTGACCCACTGATGTCACATGGACTACTTTGATGATGTTTTTATTACCTTTCTGGACATGGAAACCGTACATAGATTTTCAATGGAGGAAACAGAAAGCTCTCGGACTAAATCTAAAGTTAAAACATCTTAAACTGTGTTCCGAAGATGAACGGAGGTCTTCCGAGTTTAGAACGACATACGGGTAAGTCATTAATGACATTATTTTCAGTTTTGGGTGAACTATCCTTATTCAGTAGTCACGCTGTTCCCTGTGGGGGCGGAGGCGAAAACACAAGCTTATCCAGTATGTTAATATACACACAGACAATGACGTCCCCCCGCTGCACGCTAGAATCTCTGGAAAAACAAGCCTATTTCAACCGCCAAATTTACGCTTTTAAATATACATAAACTGCTATCTCAAACATGGAGAGGCTTCTTCGTGATCTCAACTAACAGATTCTGCAATAAAACGAAATTCACAAATTTTGAAAAAAAAAACTTTGATTCTCATTTTCTCGAAACTTGTGCTGCCGACTTGTGCCCCTGGTTTCCGTGACGGGTCACATATTTATCATTAAGTTTTCTAGTAGTAAAAAAGATGTTATGCAAAAAAAAATTATTACAATGTATTTCAGCGTCTCTAACTTTTTTAATTTTTATCTTAAAATAATTTTGAAACATGGAAAATGAAGCTGAAACATAGTTATGGTTATACTCTAAATGCTTTAGTAAAAACAACCCTTTTAGTGAAAGTAAGTATTTTCCTGGTTTGGGCCAGAGTGAGGGTGCTTTTCAAGAGGTTAGAAGTTTTGCAGAATTTGGCATGCCTGAATTTAAAAGGGCAATACTCACATCATTTGGAGTAAATTTATTAAAATGTACTTATTTTACAGAAAACTTTGTGCTCCACAATTTATATAGATATATATAAAAAGTTTGATGATGCAGTTATGGACCCGCCGGCGGGTCTGCAGAGTTTAACATTAACAAAAGAATATTTCTAAAATAACTTCCATTGCAAAGGTAAACATAATTTTGTTTTGAAAAATGCCACATGCCACAGATGCTGTACATGGGTAATAAGTGGTTTTGAACCAGAACAATCCTTAAATATAGTGTATATTTCACAATGCAGTAAAGGGCAGCATTAAAACTGGGCAGATCAAATTGAGTTTGTTGAGAAAAGATTGACAGCTATGTAGGCTTGGGCGGTATCCAAATTTTGATACCATCAAACCGCCTCCCTATTTTACCCCGGTATACGGTATAACCGTTTATAATTATAAAATTATGCCGTAAGGCTCAGACAGCGTCACCATAATGTTGGCTTGTGCCTAACCCCTTCAGAAACTGAATACCAAACACTAATACTGAAACAATAACAAAATAACATGCACAACAATATTAACAACTTTTATTAGCATTAACTAGCAGTTTATAAAAAAGTTAAATACAAAGGTCAAACAGAATTAACCAGTTGTCGGTTAAAAAAAGTGATCTCTTAATTAGGCTATTATAGACAGTGGACTAAACGCTACAGTTAGTCATCTCATTCCAATTTCCAGGATCTTTTTGTCTGAAGTGAACAAATCCCTCAGACTCAATTTATCATAACTCGCCTGTTTGTACTTATAAACCAATAAAAACATTTGGCGCAAGGTCACGGCATTTGGGTTCTGGCGCAAGGTCACGGCGTTTGGTTTTGTGCACTCACATTGCATCAAGCTAAAATGTAATCAAAGCAACAGTCTCAGACTAGAAGAAAATTGCTGAACATTTAAACACATTTTCTGCATATTTTAATGAAATAAAGAAAGTCCTCCTTCTGTTAACTTATATTTCTGCATATTCCAGCATATAAAATAAAATAATTTTTTTGTAAAATCCAGCAATAAAATAATTAAAACGAAAGTCTTTCCTGGTTGTATTCCAAATTATTAACATTTACGTCTTTTAACAGTAAAGTGCAGATTAAGTTTTGTTTTTGTAAATCATTAGACATTTTTACCACTTAATTAGGTTTTGCTTTGTAGAAAGCCTTTCTTTTAAAGTGAATTTCGTTTTGTATAAATTGTGTCTTAATTTTAATAAATGTTTCATCAACCAACTGCATGTATTTAATAAATAAAAAGCAAATATAGTAGACAATATAATAACCGTGACATGGAGGCGCTGGCACAGCGCGTTCGCTTGCATTGCATTGTTAACTAACGCACGGACCTCATCATAAATGAATGAAACTCATACATTAGCATTAAATATCTTTGCTGCATTCTTTCTAAAACAGACAAGGGCTTTCTCGCGGCTCGCATCAGCAGAGCATTGCATCGTCCATGTTGCACTTAACAGAAGTTGACACTTGTCTTTTTGAAAAATAAAAAAGTAATAATAATTATACAAAAGAGTTGTTCTAGTCATTATTAGAAGGCACAGAGTGAGTTAGACCTGCCTCGGCGGTGCGTCTTTTACGCATTCTGAAGGTGCCTGTTTTATCCATTGGTTTTATCGTGTTGCAGTCTATAAGGCAACATTCCGCATAAGATGGGCTTAGATTTGGAAATACATTACATCTACATTTCAGTGCTAATTGATAAGGTGGTGATGATGATCATCATCTTTCTTTATTTTTAGCACTACCTCAAACTTAAGCGGCGTCTCTTCGGAGCTGTCATTTTCTTAAATAAGCCGCGGCAATGTTTCAAATGAGCTTCTAATGAGACAAACGCCTTTATTTTCCACGCGATCATCTTGTACCCAAACCATTTCGAAACTAAGGAGTCATTTGTCGTCCGATTACATACAAGCTCCTCGGCTTGCAGGAATCATGTTTCGCATGAACCGGAGGCAGAGCAGCAGAGAGATGCGACAGAGTTGCGAAATTGCAGGCGCGGCTCGAAATGGCTGTTATTTCAAACAGCGTAACATATTTTAAACTAATCTGTAAATGGCTCGGTGGTGGGTGAAGAAAATGTTTAGTTTTCGCCATCCCTAATTTAATATTTAATCCTTGTCTGCTATATAGGCTAAGTGCATTGTTTTTTAAATGCCGGTATGGCGGTATAGAAACTGATACCTTTGCTATATTTAGATCCCGCGGTATACCATATTACCGTATTACCGCCCAAGCCTACAGCTATGGTACCCACATCATTGTTTGAAATTCTGTCCCTCTATATGCTCTGATTAACTTTTCCCCCAACTGGGACTGTCTAATAAAAATAATAACACTTTCACACAGAGATATAAATAAGAAAGCACTAGCATGGTCTTTCTCCTCCTTATTGCCCTTTGAATTGATATGATGATCGCCCAGGGCGTCCAGTGTTTCCTCTCTGTCCTTCTATCTCTTACACACATACATACTCAGAATAAATTAAGGGGAATATAGATAAGTGATGGAAATGGAAATAATAAGGAATGGGAATGCAATTTAAGTCATGACTTTCGGGAACCTTTTAAGCATGTGAATTTGTAATTTGTGCAGTGGTATTTTACAATCTATTAGTTTTATGTACTGTGTGTTTTGACATTATTGGCCAGTGTTTCTAGGCTAAATTTTATGAGCGAATGAATGCACGCACATCAAATGACGGTACTTTATAAATAAAAGCTTGATAAAAGTTGACACTTTTAGGACAACTCATTCTCTCATTCTCTATAAAGAATGTGAAACCACATTTACTCTGAGCTCCTTCAAATGGAAAGAAAAGACCAAAAAGATCAGACAAGAAATTATTTAACTAAATTGTTTTGCAAGAAAATAAACAGTTTACAATATTTTGCAATGTGACATTTAAGCAATTATGCAAATTGTCTCCACCCAAAATTCTCATTACTGTAAATATGAACAAGCATTTTACTTCAAAGTTGTAATTCTCATAATTCCCAATGGTAAAGTGTTTCCTAAAGCATTGTTTAAATAAAATGTTTTATTATTAACCCAAATTAAAGGCTATATAATTAGTATTCATCATGAAAACTTTAATTGAATAAATATATCATACATTAATGAAAACACAACCGCCACACAAATACTCTCACAAAGCAAACAATTAAATGGATTTAAAAAAGGTTTTCTTTCAGGAAATTAGTTTGTTATTTCTGATCTGGACATGTACTTGACAGAGGAAATAATCTGGTGATATTAGTGCTGGTACTCTTTGTGTATCTTTGTGTGTTTGTGTTACTGGGAGTTTGTGTTGTTGGTTCTAAATCTCCAAGCCCCAATAAAAAGGTGTTGAAGTAGCTGCTAATTGGCTGTTTTCTGCTATGTCAAATTTGTTTACCCCAGACACTTATTTTGCTTTGGTTTGTCATCGTTTTTGGTACAAAAATATTTCTGACTTAAAATTTCGTGTTTGGGATTCAAGATGTTGAAATAAGTAATGAAGTCCAGCTGTATAAGATGTGTTTCCAGTCTGCTGTCAGTCCAAAAAAGATCAAAGAGAATCCGGGAAGATGGTAATCCTAAAACAAATTTATTATGACACCAACGTCTTCACAGGTTTTCCCTGACAACTGATATTAGCTGATGGAGACTTGGTTGAATGCAAACAGCTTTCATTTACATAATATTTCACAGAAATGCATAATCATAACAATTTAAAAGGGTGAGTTTTCTCCTCCAGTACTGTTACAGCACAATGTGTTTGACTTCCTCTGAAAACAGTGGTTTGGTCCAAGAACCATACCAGGTCCAAAACCAGGAATAAAATCCCAACCAGGTTTTCTTTAGTATCGCAATGTTATGACTTATTTTATAAACTTTGGGTTTAAAATAAGCTACGGACTATTAGTTTAAATATTTGTTTTATCAAGAATTATACTGCGATTAAAGGTGCATTGTGTAACTTTTAGAAAGATCTCTTGAAATAAATGCAATATAATCTACATAACTATATTATCAGTGGTGTATAAATACCTTACATAATGAACTGTATTGTTTTAATTACCTTAAAATTAGCCATTTTATCCACATACTGTACACCGCGGGTCCCCTTACATGTAAGTCGCCATCATGTTTCTACAGTAGCCATAAAAGGACAAACTGCTTTGACTTTGCGTTTGCTATGCCATTTTTAGACTAGACTTTTATGAAATATAATATCTGACCTTGAACCCGGAGATGTCCTACCATGTTAGTCATGTTGCCAGTGGGAAAATATGGTACATGCACATACCTGATAAAACGAAACTTCCTGTCAGATGAACAGTCCTGTCAGTACTTTGTACCTTTAAAACGCGCTTTTATTACCGTCAGACGAGATTTTTTAGTTTATAATGTTTTTTTCATAACTCTTAAAGGGCGTTTTGCAGGTAAATTTTTTCAATGAATTTGTGCAATTTGCTTGTTAATAATAAACATTTAAACTGTTATCCATTGTATTTTATGTTGTTGAGTATCACAAAACCCGAAAAAGTATGAAAAAGTACAGCGGTTTGCAATGATTCTCCTTTCCCCCACAACGCACTGTATGACGTCACACTGGGGAGAGAATTTACCAAAGCAGTCTTGAGAGCATTGAGAATGACTATAGAAAGACGAGTAAAGTACAGTTCTGATAGCGCAGATTATTTACATAGATAGATAGATAGATAGATAGATAGATAGATAGAAAGATAGATAGATAGACAGATAGACAGATAGACAGATAGATAGATAGATAGATAGATAGATAGATAGATAGATAGATAGATAGATAGATAGATAGATAGATAGATAGATAGATAGACAGATAGATGGATAGGCTAGTATAGAGAGATAGGCAGACAGCCAGATAGCATAACGTTAGCATATCTTCGTGTAGAAAGTAAACAAACAATTAACATACTCGTGCATGCTGGCTTGAGGGGGTCCATGATCCTGC
This sequence comes from Paramisgurnus dabryanus, assembly GCF_030506205.2. Taxonomy (NCBI): domain Eukaryota; kingdom Metazoa; phylum Chordata; class Actinopteri; order Cypriniformes; family Cobitidae; genus Paramisgurnus; species Paramisgurnus dabryanus. Next base: position 22,605,668 of record NC_133357.1, read on the forward strand.
CTGAAGTGGGTGTAACTTTTATGCGATCTTCAGCACAAACGGTTTTGGCAGCATGTCTCTAATCCTGGAAGGTGAGTGAAGCACGTCACATCTGTTCGCGGGGACCAGCGACCCAAACGCACTCACTTTCTTACAGCCAGTAGCGGAATGGCAATCGAGAGAGTCGGGACTTTCCCGGTGGGTCGATCTGATAATAGTTATACGTTTCGAGTTAACAACACCGTCTGGCGGCGTGATGTGCGCCGGTTCCCGCAGCCCGCTGGTCAAAGTGCAGCCTCTCTGCTCAACAAAGTATATGAAAGTGCTCAACCTGTTCGGCAGGTCCAAACATGTACAGGATTTATAAAAATACGGTGATCAATGAGCGGTTCCTCCTCAAATGGCATAGTCTGTCGTGATGTAAAAAGCCGCCGAACGCCTGTTTATTACAGTATGTATGCGGTCGGATCCGAGTGTGCTGCTGACTGCTGCTGCGTATAAAATGATCGTGTGATTCGTTATAATCACATAAACAATATAACAAAGCATCCTTTTATTTCACAAAACAATATATTTGAGATATTATTTGATAGACTAGTAAGTGTGGATTAAGGATGTTTAAAAATCTCTAGCCTGGTGGTCAGGACATGAATGGATCAAATCAGCAGATTTGCGAAGTTTTATTTATCTCCACATATATCATAAATAATAATTAGCATGGTAACTTTGCAGTATAACACATTATATATTTCCTACGATGTATATATGATTTCCAAATTATATACGTAAGTATTAAACAGCAATAAATGTCTCATCTATCTCTATGGCTCTGGCTGAGGCTTTCTCCACTTCTCCCCAACGTGACGTCATCGCAGAATTGCGTTAAAATAACCGTTAATACCAAAAACGTAAAAAAAAGTGGTCTTTAAGACCATTTTTGAGACATTTTAAAAATTATACACATATCTTGAGTGATTTATGTACCCATTAATCGACAGTGGTGGTTAACCTGCAACACGCACTTTAAACAACTGAAATAAGTTGTTATGAAACTTAAACAGTTCTCAATTCAGAGAAATGACCGGTCTTGGCACAAACGCCGCTCTGCTGTGCTCGAAAAAGAGCAGCTTGCGTGGTGTCTCCTGCATCTGCCATGCTATCTTTTAACTGGAGGTAACTAGCTAAGTCAGAGGAAGTTGACTCGCAGCACTCAACACGTGTGTTTTTTTTTTTTTTTTCGCTTGGCAAGCAGACCAGATGTGACATGGGGGCGTGGCAGCATCGATTATTCCATTTTTTAATTCAAAGTTCAAGGTTGTGACTTAATTTCGAACGATTTTGATTTAAAATCAAAATCATGACACCCTTAATTGTCACTATCTGTCTACTGTATAATAAGACATCTCGAGCAGTTTAACTCCGCTCTCTATTATAAAATAGCATTATTGCAGGCAATGGTTTTAAAGTATTTCCCATCCTGACTGGTTATTTGTAATAATTGCACAGTGACTTTAGCATGGATGTGTCTTTAATATGTGTGTGTGTTGTATTGTAAGGAATTGGCTGCTGGCGACCCTGGCAAGCGACCCTGTATGAGAGGATTAGGACATGTACAGTATGAATATGCTCCCCAATGGGAGTTTCATCCATAAACTCCCCAATGCACTGAAACGGATGTGATTTAGCACCTCTTACCCTCTCTCTCTCCTCCACAGGCCACTGCATTCATCCTAGTGTCACCAACCAGCTTCATCAGCACTCCACAGAGATAGATATGAGCAAGCAAAGTGTGACAGTGTGTTAGGTGTGGTGACAACTTAATAACAGAAAGATGGATCGTTGACGTGTGTGTGTGTGTGTGTGTGTGTGTGCGTGTGCGTGTGCGTGTGCGCGTGCGCGTGCGTGTGTGTGTGTGTGTGTGTGTGTGTGTGTGTGTGTGTGTGTGTGTGTGTGTGTGTGTGTAAGCATAAAACAGATTACTCAGAATAGCTCATTGGCTCCTCAACATACAGCATTTGACAGTCTGTTAATAGCTTAACAATTTAACGAATGATAAAGGATAAGAAAAAATCTGACACAAAATCACTTTTTATTGTTTCAAGCTTCGTGAAGAGTGAGTGCAGTATGTGTAGAAAAATCCACTTTTAAAACAAACTAGTACAAGCTGGTCAAACTTCAATAGTTCAACTACTGTCAAGCTATACTTCAAAGGTCATGGAAATGCACATACTGTTAGAAAAGTGTATAGCTTAAATTGAGCATCTGGCATATACATTAAAGGGGACATTTCACAAGACTTTTTTAAGATGTCAAATAAATGTGAAGTTTTAGCTCCAAATATCATATAGACAATTTATTATAAGATGTTAAAATTACCACTTTGTAGGCGTGAGCAAAATGTGCCGTTTTTGGGTGTGTCCTTTTAAATGCAAATGAGCTGATCTCTGTACTAAATAGCAGTGCTGTGATTGGAAGTGCGCTATTATCCCCTTTTGACATCACAAGGAGAGCCAAATTTTAATTACCTTTTTTTACATGCTTGGAGAAAATGGTTTACCAAAACTAAGTAACTGAGTCAATCTTTTTCACACTTTCTAGGTTTATAGAAGCACTGGGTACCCAATTATAGCACTTAAAGGACAAGTTTGGTATTTTACACTTAAAGCCCTGTTTTCAATGAAATTGAACGGTTTTGACTGAAATGTGGACATATGATGCTGGCCCAAGAATTTTCGGGTGTTTGTTATTTCACCTCCCACCTCTATAATGGCTGCATAGGTTCACTGGAACAATTCCTCCTAAAATGCATTAAACTTTCCTTTTCAAAGATTTTAAACTCACCGAGTGGTCAGGGGTGTTCACTGATATGCTCACACAAAAATCGCTGCAAAAGATGCTTTCCAACAGGTTTTATTGTAGTTTTTGTCCAACTCCATTGACTTGTATTAGTTGTGCTGTAAGGTACGGTATTACTCCACGCCGGGAACGTTGTTTGTATTCTTGCAAATGGAAAAGACGGATTATCGCCACCACCTGGGCTGGAGTGTCTATTATTCAAGCTCTCAGCGGAAGAATGTACGGGTGTGAGGCGTTTGGAAAATAGGTCCACAAGTTTACAACGAATGCTAAAACACCTGTTGGAAAGCATCTTTTGCAGCGATTTTTGTGTGAGCATATCAGTGAACACCCCTGACCACTCGGTGAGTTTCACGTCTTTGTAAACGAAAGTTTAATGCATTTTAGGAAGGATTGTTCCCGTGTACCTATGCAGCCATTGTAGAGGTGGGGGCTGATACAAAAGAAACCGAAAATTCTCGGGCCAGCATCATATGTCCAAATTTCAGTCAAAACCGTTCTATTTCATCATAAACTATCTGAAAAAAGGGCTTTAAGTGTAAAATACTGAACTTGTCCTTTAAAAATGGAAAAGGTAAAATGTTCTTATTATGTCCCACATTTAATGTAAAAGCTAGTTTGCAACAAGCTACTAACAAAGTTCAGGCCAACATTAAGGTTGCAAAAGCATTTATGCATGAAAGGCGTTATGCATGAAGCAGGGTCAACAATATAGCACTAGCCTTTTATACCTTTTATTACACACAATACAAATATTAAAGCAAAAAATATAGGTATCAATGCAACTTTCATGAGGTAAAATTACTAAAAGCCTACTTCCGCTGGAAAAAATAGTCCCTGACTGACTGTTAACAGCAACAGATGATGCGTCCGAAACTGCCTTCTTTCATTCTATGTAGTAGGCGAAAAGCGGTATGTGAGGTGAGTTGTATGTCTGAAAAACAGTATGCGATATTTTGAACTGGGCATTCGATGGACACTTTACTATCCCCCGGGAGAGGGGTCACCCAACAAAGATGAAGAAGAAGGAGAGGCGTTGTTATATTCAAAAATATTGTGGTAATGCAGATCTATTCAAATGTAAATGCATAAGGAAAACAGTTATTCCTTGTGGTTAAATTCATCTTCTTCAACTCTTTCCTAGCCAGCGTTTTTGAAAAAAGTTGCCAGCGGCACCATTTATTTTTATTTTCACTAAGGTTTAATGCCTTCCAGAAAATGTTCTTCTTTAAATATACAATATATCAAATGAAAGAACACACCATCTGCTTTCAAACAAAAAACCTGTTTCATCTTCATTTGTTCTTATTTTATCACTCTCAAATATGGGTAGGTTTCTTCAAAAATACCAAATTTTGAGCAAAAAGCTAAAATAATTGCATTTTTGTAAAATAAATTTTGTTAGAGCGATGATCAAAACATACACAGAGTTTTTACAGTTTTTTTTTTTTTTGATCAGTGGATTCTTCAGTGTTTTAAAAGTTGTGTAAGAGCGGCACCTAGTGGATAAGAGTGGTAATATGGATTGCCGTAAAAACTCGTCATTGGCAGGAAGTGTTTCTCTTAACTGACGAGATAACTCATCAATGGCGGGGAAAGAGTTAACACCATCCAAGTTAACAGCTCACCTGTTCTTATGACGACATATGTCACGAAATATATTAACATTGCGTTGTAGTATGTCCAAATTTCATCCACACTAACCATATTAATACTATATAGTACGCACTGTTTTAACGGTCAATGAGTAGGTAATTCATCTAATTCAGTACATACGCTCACAGTGGGAGCAATAAACAGCTGCATTTAACAAAATGTTTTACTATAAAAAGTTGGTTAATTTCTACAAACTATCCAAATGAACCAATTCACTAAAATAACTCAGACTTTCCAATACTACATATTATAAAGAACGGTTTAGTCGAGTGCATTCGACTGCTGCTTTAGCAATACATTGTCGCATGAAAAACATTACTGTATCTCATCACTGCAGTATATCGGTTCTGGAAAAGCTAGCTCATTGTGAAAACAGCTGGGCTACTGTCACACTACCAACAGATGTAAAGTTAATAGCGTGTCTATTTTTACACACTGCTGTTGAGTACTACGGGTTTATTTGTGACTGGACAGAAAGTGGAAAATGAAGGCGTCTGCGAGTAAGAGTGAGCCAGCAGGTGGCTTTTATCATGGCGCATATTTCAGAGTCTCTCAAGCTTTCAGCTTCTCTTATGAGGTCATGGCATACAGCTGTTCTAGCACATTAAACTTTATAGTTGGTTTAGGGGAACACGTGGAACATGTGGTATTTGTACCTGCATATGTCCACATCACAGCTGAGGTATGATCCTTCACCATATATAATCATGTCTGTTCTATGTTTACTTTTAGTTTTTATTCTTAGACTAATAATTTTAGCATATAATTTGAATACTTTGAAGAATCTTTCCGGATGTATACTTACAGAAAACATGGTCAAAAATTGGTCACAAGCTGTCACAGAGACAGTACTGAATTGTCATAATATTTACACGTTTAGGTACAGAAGTCTATACATGGGGTACCAATATCTTTGAGGTACTAATACAGTATGCACTCTTTGGTATTATCTTTACCTCATCACACTGTGGAACATCGATCTTTTAAACTTGGGTACGACAAGCATGTAGACTGTACGATGATGACACGGAGGCTTCGACGGCTTTGTCACACGTTAGCGCAACGTCACCAGCCAGCACTAGTTGTAAACAAATATCGATACACAGGTCATAGCAGCAAACACACTGTGCGGTGATCATGATAATTTTTTAACACTGTCAGAAAATTATCGTAGGCTATCTTTGGACGCAAGACCGGGAAAAAGGTAATCTTTGAACCTCTCGCACTGTACGACATAAGACCATCGATAAAGAGCCACGATCACAAAAATCACGACGATTGTTTCATGATGGCAATCTTTGTCTTGGGCAGCCAAAAATCGTGCAGTGTGTCCCAGGCTTAACAGAATAGTTAACTCATCAAAACCTTGGCATAACACAAATAAAACTATATGAAAAATATTGTGACTAAAAGCATCCAAAATAAATCGAAACTATTTATCAAATATTTGATCATCTTCAGTGTATTCATCCTTTACCTACAGTATGATTTGCAAAATCGTACACATAGCATTTTATCATGAAGCTTCTTTAAGTTTCACTCTTAAGGGGCGTTCACACTACACTACTTTTCGTTCCATTGACTACCATTCATACCCATGTGAATGTGTCAGATCGGAAATGCAAGGTCTGTGTGTTCAAGTCCCAGTTTTAGTGCTGGAAGAATGTAGACTCAGTGGTGGATTTAGCAAATTGGGGGCCCAAGGCAAAGGTATGTCTGGGGCCCCCCTATCCGATCTATAAAAAAAGAACAAAACATATTTTTACTCCAAAAAAAAGAGGGAAAGCAAAGAACACACAAAATGTAGCACTACACAAACCAATAGAGATTAAGTCAATGGGGCAAAAACAACCATGAATACAGTAAAAGAGGGAGAAAAAATTTCAATCTGATGCTGCACAAAAACTAGCAATACATCAAAGCCAAAGTTGTTACTAATCATTCACATGCCCAAGACAAAAAACAGCCCACAATCACGCAAAATCATTCCTTTTGCTGAAACACATAGAAGGTTGTGGCCAAATTAAGACTTAACAGCACCCAACATAACATAAGGGTTAAACGTTTTTTTTCTGTACAGTAGTAACGTTATTTACTTCACCACAAATTAATTTTTATCAGTGTAGGGCTAAGGCTATTACTAGCAGAACTAGGCAGTTGACTCACCAAAGCCCCATTTTCACGTTTATAATTGTCTTGATTCGTCTCTGTTCATGTACCAGTCCTCGTGTCACTCTGTTAATTTTTCACGCCACACAGGGCACACCGTTACGGACTAGTCCATTTCATTGTGAAAGAAGGGGGTGTATGTGTGACAGATAAACATGAACTGGACATTTTAACTACTATTTCAAAGTTTCAATGTATTTCTTAATAATATTAATACAATTAACAATGCTTTTGAAGTGTTCATGATGAAAAGGGTTTTATTTATTTATTTTAGGGCCGGGACTCGATTAAAAAAATTAATCTAATTAATTAGAGGCTTTGTAATTAATTAATCGAAATTAATCACATTTTAATCACATATAAATATTTGACCTGAGAACATTGAGAAGTTATTTTTTCACATGGATTTTTAGTATACCATGAATAATGACTGAATACATAAGCTTAAGAAACAAAATAGTGTTTATTTTTGTTCAACCAAGTCGTTGTACTCGGAGTCGGGATATGTCCACGCTAGCTGCTATATGTTTTGCATTGAGATGATACTTGAGGCTCGATGTGCTGCGATGATATGTGAATTCCTTGTTGCATAGCTTGCACACAACCATGCTCTTATCGACGCTTCCATCCGTTCGTTTTTTATAAAAGAATTTCCCATCCACGGGGCCAACCAAAGCGATCTCATCAGCTTCTTCGTTCATGTTCACTGTGGTTTGTTGTTGTCTGAAGTCATGAACGCTAGTTGGTGCTCCAGTATAATCGGTCCGCCGAAACTCATCCAATGAGAAATGTTCCGCGGTGCAAAAATAAGTGCGATTAAAATGCGTTAAAAATGTTTAACACGTTATTTTTTGTGTAATTAATTAATCTTAATTAACACGTTAAAGTCCCGGCCGTAATTTATTTATTTATTTATTAGGTTGGTTGGGGGCCCCCTAATATGACCGCTGGTAGGGGGCCCCAAGCAGCCACCTACCTATGCCTCTATGTTAAAACTGCCTCTGTGTATGTATCTATCTAAACCACTCACGTGGTCTTACCACTTCAGCAAGATGACAATGTTGAGAAAGCCCTGAGATTATCTGAAAGAAGGGCTGAGCTCCTCTCTCTCTGTCTCTCTCTCTCTCTCTGTCTCTCTCACTCTCACTCTCACTCCAGAGGGACTGTATCTCGTTTCTGTGGCGCCTGGGAGACTCAGTGTTTGTCTCCACTGCCTTCTCTTGCTCTCTCCATCCCTTACTTTGTTCTGCTGTCTTTACACTTTCTCGTTCTCCTGAGGTACATTTCACATTTATTCCTGTGTTACAGGGCATCTCATCTATAGAGTTCTGCTTATAAGTTTACATACAGTTTGCAGAATCTGCAATATCATTTTTTCTGTTTCTGTTTTTTTTGCATATCTGCTTGTTTAATTACAATAGACACCAGCAGCTGGGTAAATTTAACCCAGGAAATGTTTTTATTTCACTCAACAATGGGTTAAAACAACCCAGCATTTTTTAGAGTGTATCTTTAGGTACTGCAAGATCTTCAAGGTTTCATAGCATTTGCACTTTTGAGCTCTTCTACAAAGTTGAGATCCAACTTTCCTTCTCAGGACAGCTGAGGACTTATAGTGGACGGTTCACGCACAATATTATGAACCAAAGGTAAACCTATGTCTAAAACTTAGTATATAATTTGTAATGCCACAGAAACCTTATCCTTATCAAATTGTCGGACCACTAGTGGGTCGCTCAGTAAGATCAAGTGGGTCGCACAATGTCAATTGGTTGTTCTAGTGAATGACACAAAAATAGTTTTGTCCTATTTATGACAATTAATGGCACTTGCTTTGATATCAGGTATTTTGAAATTGCAATTAAATGTACTAAAAGAGGGACCATGTAAATAGTCCATACCTTTTGTATAAACAAACCTGCATTGTAACTCTTTCATTGCCATTGTCGAAGAGAAACCGTTTCCCTGCCAATGACGCTTCCCTGCTTATGACACTTCCCTGATGAGATTTTATGGTAATCTATAATTTCACTATTATCCACTAGGTGGTGCTCTTACCCAATTTATAAAAACTGAAGCATCAACTAATTCAACAACATATTAAACTCTTTGTATGTTTTGATCATTGTTTTTAAATCTGATATTTAACAAAAGTCCTTTACAAAAATGCAATTATTTTAGCTTTTTGCTCATTTTTTATATTTTTTATTCATATTTAAGAGATTATAAAAACAAATGAAGAAAGGATGAAATGTTTTTTTCACGGTTTGTTGAAAGCAAATGCATTACTTTATAAATGTACACATTAATATTTGAGTTACTTTTTAAAAAAAGAATTGTGAGTTACTTTTCAGTTTAATTAATTCAATTGAAAAATAAAATAATGTACTGAATTAAACTGAACATATTAACGTAGAGTTACGCACTCTGTGCGCCTGAGCGGGAACAGTTTGACTCAGAAACAGAGATGGCAGGCCAGAGCTTGACATTTTTGCGATCATAAAAAACACCTGCAAGGCCTGAAAGAGATCAAATAAGAGAAAGCAACGCAAAAGTAACTTAAAAGTAATGTAAGCATTACTTTCCATGAACAGTAACTAAGTAACGTAATTAGTTCCTTTTTGGGGGAGTAACTTAATATTGTAATGCATTACTTTTGAAAGTAACTTTCCCCAACACTGTTTATAGAAGAAAATTTTCCTAAAAGGCCTTTTGTAAAAATGTAAAAAAAAATGCTGGCGTTCAACTTTAAAAAAAAAAAACGGCTGGTGGGTTAATTGGTAATACCAACAAAAAAAAAAAACTATAAGTCGTAATAAGCTGCTTTCACAAATAACACATTAGGTAATTTTTGACGTAAGATGACAAAATACCACTGACCTTCACATACAGTATTTCATTCGGATCTAAAATTATTCACGTCAAAATAACACATCTCATTTTCATTACATCTCGCATTTTCTGTGCCCTGTAAGTGTCAGTGTGTATGTTCTGCCATGTGTGCCATGTCCCTCACTTTGGGTATGGATTTCACTTTAAACCCCTTCTCTGCTGGGAGTGACAAATCACGGCAATTAGGCTGATCCGGACGAGGTTACGCTATGCATTATTAATCAGCCTGGTCATTAGTGTTCCAGCAGCACACCCAGAAAGCAGATCTTATATCAGTAGGCCAGCGCCAGGGCTTCGTAGCTTAGTGCTGGGTTTAACAACAGGGTTTAGATAGAGATCTGGGGCAAAAGTGGTTAACCCATGATGGGCATTTTGTCTAGCAGTATAGCACCACCTGTGTGTCAGCATGTTGCACATGATTATACGGTAGCTCTATACTTTTACTGTATGTCTTGTTTGTATTTCCTGAAAGGAATTTTAGGAGAATCCTCTTGTGAGTCTCAAAACCAATGAAAGATCTACTTTTGATAAATAAAATGTTTTTCTGCTATTTAAATGCATTTAGTGTTAAACTAGCGTTGAAGAGTTAAACCCATCCATTTAAGATTATTTTGCCTAAAGCCAAGTTTACAGCACGTAGTGGGTTGCATTTCACAAGGCTGCATGAAATGATGTGATTTATATTTGCAGATTTAAGCAGCATTTTCACACGTAGATAATTAATTATCACTTGTAATATTGCAGTGAATCTCTTAATTCTTCATTTACATAAATTTTGACATGAAAGCATGTCTGTACGCTGTTAGCGCCGCTTGTGTCATCTCTGAGCTGACCACCTGTTAGCAATACCACAGTTTCCAGATCATGTCTTTAATTCGAGTTCTGCATCGCAATTGCTACATGCCGCTGCACTGACCTCAGGTCAGCTGCTTACCGTTATGAGTCACAGCGCAGACAGAATTACAGCTGAGCACGGCCTCTGTGTGTCTGATGGCACCCCGGAGAGCCAATTACTCTTTGTTTAAACACTGTATTGACTGATCCAGGATCAGCATGGGAGCTAGCGGAGAGGTCATCGAGTCTACTGGTGCCAGTTTGAATTTGGCAGTTTTTCACCGATTCAAGGACCGAGGTGGCTTTTGCTGAGTTTGTTAAGGTGTTTGAGGGACTTGATAAAGATGAAGCACACACAATGCATCATTTCCCAGGTGTTGTCATGCGGACGGTGGCAGGTTGATGGTGGGAGGTACTAATGAGAGCGTAGGCACAGACATTTTGCTGAGTATGAGGTTGTTTTGTGTGTGTTTGTGTGTAGTGTGTGTGTGATTAATCTGCAGGGGTGTATGTATCATCTGAGCTGCACTGTTTAGGGAATTTACAATCCACATTTATTTCCATCCACACCACAAACCATAAGCTGCTGTCAGCCAGAGGAAAGTAATGCAGGTGTTTTTGAAAGTACAACTTTAAGTTAAAATGTTTTTGCTCTGATGTTGTTCATTCTTTTTCACTCTTTTTTATTAGTTTTGTTTTAATTTTGTTTTGTGATTAATTTGCTTTTATTCCTTATGAAATCAACCATGTTTTTTGGACTATTGCAGTGTTGTAGTTGAGACCAAGTCAAATTCAAGACCAGAGAGTGTCTTGGACTTGACTCGAATAAGTTGGTCTCAAATACAACACTGTCGTATTCATATGCTCAGATTTCTTTTTCCGCCTGTGGGTGGTCGGCATAACGTCACGCAACACTTAGGTTGCTTAGCAACAGCAGACGCTACAGGAGCGTTTAGAGAGGCTAATTGAGCATATCTGGCATTTTTCCATGGGTGCTTGGCCATTTTTTTGAGTGTTTGAGTCCCATAGCACCTAAGAGATCGGCCCCTATGGTCGTAATGATTACCATTGGTAAAACCATGGTTTAACTACAATATACCTGTAGTTGCCATGAGTTTTTTGTTTTAATAAAAGTAAAACCATAGACTGTAAAAAAGATGGACGACGCCCGTTAACTCTCTTCCATTGGTGAAAAGTGAAGCCGGCAGTGTCCTGATATGGCGATGACATCTTGGGTCTTGAGTCTGCGCAGTAGCGATTTCGGGACCAGTCCTGCGCAGTAGTGAGCAGGAAGTAAAGCCGCGAAATCAAGACCCCGCCATCGCTCTCGCTGAATGCGCATATCACACGATATCACAGCTGTCAATCATGACATGACACCACCGTTTTTATATTATTTAAATAAATAACTAAACACAAACTCTTTTTAAAAACAAACATTTGAATTTACATCAGCGTGATAAAAACTACAGTAAATGACAGAAACCAACTTCAGAAAAAAGATAATTGAGTGTAATATTTTTTTTTAGTTGGTCTCAAGTCTCATTGAATAACATGGGGAGGCGGGGTTTATGACCTATACTGGGACCAGTCACTGGGGGGCGATGGAGACGTTCTGGCTTCACTTTTCAGGGCTTGTGCGGCACGCTTGAGTAAACCATGGTTAATTTTCGTAAGGGGTTGTCACATTTGTTTTGTTCTTTTGTTTCATTAACTTTCATACACTCTAAAAACAAACGGTGCTAAATAGCACTAAAAGTGGTTCTTGGCTTGTAATCATAGAGGAACCATTTTAAGTGCCATACTGTATAGCACAGATGAAGTACCTGTGTAGCACCTGTGTAGAACCATATTGTGTTATGTAGAACCATATGTGATGGTATAGTGGTGCTATATGACCCCCGTATGGTTCTTCATAGGTGCTTCATAGGTGCACCATTTGTTTAAAGGACACGCGGCTCAGCCGCACACGCAGCTCAGCGCCGCACAGCGCCACGACGTTCTAAAAAAATCGAACACATTGTTTTCTATGAGTATACGCACACCGGGAACGACACGTGGCCCCTGTCCGTGGCGCCCAGCTACGACTCAGGAAGTTGCTCCAATCCCTGTCGCGCCACAGAGCGCCACTCACATAGTTTAACATTAAATAACATCATGTTTGTCCCAAATCATTAACGATTAACATTGGCTGCTAACGTATATTTTGCATTTTGAAGTAGACGCTATCTGACTAAGCTCACGCTATTTAATGTGCACTTCCGGTGTACGATACCTTAAAGTTGTCCTAGACGCGACTCGGCGCAGCAAAGCTGCGCGTCTGGTGTGCGACCCCCTGGATTTTCTAAATGTCTTTATTTGGTCATTATATGTTTGTGTTCATTCAGACATCTGTCTGTCCAATTATTCATTCATTTACCTTTCATTCTTTAATTCCTTAATGTGTCTGTTATTTTGTTAAACTTTTTGTCATTCTTTTGTCTTTCCTGCTAATACACAGTTGCATTAAAACTCCTGCCGTGTTCCTGCTGACATTTTCTCTCTATACATCATAATCCTGTCTGTCATTTACTGGCATTTCACTGAGTCTCTAGAGACCAGAAGACCTCACCAACACTATCACACATACACGCGCACACACACAAACACACACAGCTCTGTGGGTATGAGGGACGGATTAGAGATGATGAATAGGTGGGTAATGGCAGAAGTGTTCACCCTATAGCGTCCGCTCTCAGATTCATGGCCCATCATATAAGTAATGACTTCATCAATAGCCCAAGGACTGTAGAGAGGCTGTGCTCATCATCACTAATATGAAGACAGCACAACTGCAAGTTCAAAAATGAATCTGCTTAGATCTTCACTATTCACTAAATTTGCAATCAACTGGAGTTTTTTTCATGGTGTCAACAAGGACCTAACAAAAAGCATTTTCTTGTAGTTAAATATATTATGACTTAATCTCATATTGATTGTCTAGTTTGTTACTAAGGTAAATTGTGTTCCTATAGCTCAAAATGTAGAGCATTGTATAAAATGTAGCTATCACTCATAGCTAAAGTGCCATTTGTGTGAACACAAACATGTTCCAGAATTGATCCGGGATCAGTGTGGGGGTTTTTTTAGAGCAAAATTGCAGATAATAAGCAAACTTTAAGAAAAGTCTACCCTTTTGCCACATTAAACTATGTTATTACCTCAACCTAGACAAATTAATACATACCTATCTTTTTTACATACCTATCGTTGTGAATGTGTTAGCATTTAGCCTAGCCCCATTCATTCCTATGGTACCAAAAAAAGTTTTATTTTGTGGCACCATACTTACTGGTATAACTCCTCATGTAACAGTCTTTAAATAGGGAAAACACGGAAGTGTTTGGTGGCTTCCCTGTTTGGTACCATAGGAATGAATGGGTCTAGGCTAAATGCTAACACATTCATGACGCGCTGTACAGTGCACGCATTGAAAATAAGATAGATATGTATTAATTCGTCTAAGTTGAGGTAATAACATAGTTTAATATGGCAAAAGGGTAGACTATTCCTTTAAGTGCACGATTACAAATACAATACACATCACATCATGTGTCTTTACAGGATATTTAAAGGGGACATATCATGAAAATCTGACTTTTCCATGTTTAAGTGCTATAATTGGGTCCCCAGTGCTTCTATCAATCTAGAAAATGTGAAAAAGATCAACACAGTAACTTAGTTTTTGTAAATCATTCTCTGCAAGCATGTGAAAAAATAGGTCATTGAAATTTGTCTCCCTTTGTGATGTCAGAAGGGGATAATACCACCCCTTAACCTGCACTATCCAACCACAGCACTGCCATTTAGTGCAGAGATCAGCTCATTTGCATTTTAAAGGACACACCCAAAAAGTGTTAATTTTAACATGTTATAATAAATTGTCTATATTATATTCTGAGCTAAAAATTCACATACAATATTTATTTTACCTTTTTTTTATTTTTTTGTGTGTGAAATGTCCCCTTAAAGGCATGTGTGTGACCACACGACACGAAAATCGCTTTCGATGTGAATGGACTAAAATCAAACGATACAGGGACAAATCTCAGACACATTATCCGTGCATTTAAACAGAAAAGGGCTTCAGTAATCCAAAGGTCATGGATTTGATCCTCATGGAACACATGCTATAAATAATCAAATAAGTATAGATTGAATCCACTGTAAGTCACTTTAGGTAAAACTATCTGCCAAATGCATAAATGTAGTTAAATGGAAGTGACATTTCAGCATCAAGACAGCACTAGTTGGCACTTGCATCCCATTGTGCATGCTACAGTATGCAAGTGTGCCAGATTCAGGTTTAGTGCGTCTCAAATCACAGTACAATGAAAATAATAGCCTGAAAATAACATCGATACTGCTTTTACAACACAATACAAACAGTAACCCAAAAATGGATCTGTGGTATTAAGATGTAGTATGTGACATTACTGGTGTGCTCGAATACAAACTACATATTGCAAGCAAAATAGTTCCTGTTCTTTTTCCCCAAGTGCCTTGAGATAATACAAACCTGGTTTGCCTACAAGTCGATGTCTAAAAAATGTTAGAAGCCCTTATTCTGCCTAGAGGTTTTGTAAGATACCAATAAAGGAGCATTATCTACAGTATGCTGCCATAGAACAGGAACAGTGTGTGGGTTTGTGGGTGTGTGTTTGTCTATTAGCTTGTCTTTCGCACGAAATAATGATAATGAAACGTCTAATTAGGTATGATTAGATGCTGAATAGATAAGAGGGTGAATAGATGTTAAGTTTGGAGAAAACATAATTACATAAACAACAAGGCAATAGACACCTGTCTTTATTATGACATAAACCAGACTTTCAAAGCCTTCCCATCGCATGCTGCACCACAACCCCAATCGACTGGTCAATAATCCAGCCCTGTTTTTTAAGCAAGCTCTGAGTGTGAAAGAGGAATAATGAAATATACAGAAATAATAAGATGAAAGGCTTTTTGTGCTTTGGTTGGATTAATATTTCACACTTTAGTGATTGAAGAGAACATAGAGTGTATAGTAATTAGTTTTCTCCACAGCTCCTCGCAGAGCAGCGAATAGGACTGTGGCAGATCATTAAAGCACATACACACAGAGAGAGAGAGAGAGATGTGGAAATGTGATCGAGTTTGACAGCTGATGATGAGAGAGACACTGCTTCAACAGTCGGTCAGTAATGAAATCCCTTCACAGGATCCCATGACACGGAGAGAAAGAGAAGCTGTTGCAGTGATTTATAACAGCGCCGTCTAATCTATATTTCCATGCAGGGATTATAAGATATCTAGGTGTTACAGTTGCTTTGGTAAATAGTAAATGGTATTCGGTTTACCCAAAACTGAATATTCGCAGAAATATAATTTATATAATAAAAGTGAAAAGGGACTGGGCCTGTCCGACACAATCTCGTTGCTATATATGTTTTGCGTAAGTGGATTTGAATATTATTTAAGCAATCTCATATGTAGGTTTTAGTTCAATCTCCTTTGCCCCTGTAATGCTGGGGTTAGGGGTCGGGGTAAATCAGTGTTTGTTTCCGATCATTGTACATTTTTGTACAATTAGTACGAATATATACAAAATTCCAACCACATGAATAACGTTTAAACGATTGTTTGGTAAATATATGACAGAATCAACTGTTAGGAACTTATGCGGGATTGATATGAAGGCAGCATTTGGATTAAAACCGAGGGGCAACCTTTCAATCCTTCTGAAGAAGCAATATTTGGAAGTGACTAAAACTGCAATTCATCGACTGGCCACTAGAGGCTTGATCCGAAAGGAAGTCAATTCCCATAGACCCCCATGTTAAAATGCATTTTAAAGCAGGAAATAATATGTTTACAGCCTGGTACAAAAAGTGTTTTTGGTCTAAATTTGCCCTTTATGACAACTGTGAGGGAGGTAAATTTTTTTGTAACTCATCTGTTTAAATGATATTAAGCCTTAAAGTTCTGCATAATTAAGGGCGTGGCTACTTGAGTGACAGGTGAACTGCCACTGCTGTCACTAAAGTTAAAATAGGCAGCATGGATTCAGAAACCAACCAACTCAGCTTCACTCAGGTCCCACTTCTTTACCCATTTTTTGTTATCCACGAGTGATTCACGGTGATGCACGGCCAAGATGGCGATGGCATGGTCCGCCCACTTTTGGCTTCAAAAAAGTTCTTCACAAACCAATGGCTGACGTCACGGACACTACGTGCATATTTTTTACAGTCTATGGTTAAAACAAACCAGCATACGTTTTTTTTTATAACCAAACAATTGGTTCTGGTGAATATTTACCCAGCCATGGGTTAAACCAACCTATTTTTTTAGTATAAATCGGTGAGATCAGGTTGGGCAGTCAGTGATGAATATTATAAAAAGAATGAAAAAGTGTCCTTTAACTCTTTCACCGCCAGTGTTTTTTTTAAAAGTTGCCAGCGCCAGTGTTTTTCATGATTTTCACCAAAGTTTAATGCCTTCCAGAAAATTTTATTCTTTTAATATATAAACATACAATATACCAAATGAAAGAACAGACACTCTGCTTTCAAAAAAAAAAAAAAAACATTTCATCCTACCTTCAGTGGTTCTTTTGTAATCAGCTTTTGAATATGGGTAGGTTTCTGCAAAAACACCACATTTTGAGCAAAAAGTAGAGACTTTTCATAGACATCCCATTCAGAGCGATCTTTAAAACAGACACGGACATGCAGCTGCTTGCCATATGGCAATACTTCCGGGTTTAAAAAGTTGCGGAAGGGTGGATAATGGCGGTATTGCGAAAAGACGGAAAATCTCGTCACTGCCCGGGAAGCGCTTTCTCTTGATTGACGAGATATCTCGTTAATGGCGGCGAAAAAGTTAATTCTCTAATGTCTAATTGTCTAATGTTTGGGGTCAAATTGAGCCCAAATAGTTTAATGTATGCTAAATAACTTCAAATTTAAAATAGGAAAATTGTAGGAAATAAACATAATTTTTTTATATATATATATATATATATATACATAAATTGTTCATTTAATAGATAAATTTCTATGAAAACATATATTTTGTAGCGCATACGTTTAGTTTATATTTAGTAAAACATTTAAAGGAACAGTATGTAAGAAATTTATATCAATTAATCATTAAATGACCCTGAAATGTTACTAGATATTAAGAAATCATTTTAATTTCAAATACTTATATCACTGACAACAGCGGTCCGGCCAGGATATTGTCATTTAAAAAGTGGAGTTGCAGCCCTCAACTGATGTTTATGTTGTCGTTTGGTATATTGGCCACCAGCTGTGTGATTGCAGTACCAGTTTTAGCCACATGTTTTGTGATTGCAATACCAGTTTTGGCCACAATCCTACATACTGTTCCTTTAAGTACATTTATTTTATTTGAGAACAGTTTTACCAGATTTTCACATATTAATAGTAAAACACTCATTAGATCAGTTTTACAGAAACACTGTGTGTACTGTATATGAAGAGTTTCGTTGCAAAACGAGATAAATCCGTTTTTTTAATTGTTCAGAAATCTCGTTTTGAAAAAAATGTAAAAAAATGGATTTATCTCGTTTTGCAACGAAACTCTTCATATACATTTATATACTTGCCAGACACTTTTATCCAAAGTGACTAAAAGTAAAGATGTCAAAGTAGCTTTGGGGTCAATTCGAGGGTTAATTTAGTCCTAAAAGTCAAACATTACCTTTGTATGAGCGATAGTATGAATTTTAGGTTGTGTTCATGCTTGTAGTTCGCTTTGTTTGGTTCTTTTGGTCTGGACTGAAAAAGAAAACTATTTATTAAGTCCTGGTTCACTTAGTGTCCACATTAGCATTTTATCACCGAACCTGAAGATAAGGAACCTTAATGCATAAGGATAAGGTCACCACCCGATTGGTCGGCTTTGATGATGAATTTCATGCGACAGAAGTCTGATCATCCTCAACATCAATGCTGTATGCTGGAGTAAACCTGCTTTGTATATACTTAGTTTAGTCTTTATATGGAGGTATTAATAACAGAGAAGAGCTCATGAAGATATTTTACTATCACCAAACATTTTATAAACTTAAGCATTTTGTGCATTTTTTCCAGCATATGCTCAATGGATCAAATATCAATGAGGCTCTTTTACCTCTCTGTTGCTCCACGTTTGCCCTCTGCTCATTTTGTTTTTGCATACACCGTTCTTCCCACTGTAAAATCAGGGTCGTGTCTTGTGATATCACATTCTGTTTTTGGTTTGTTACGCTGCCTGTGGTCAATGTGCGTTAACATATCAGTCGAACCACACCAGAGTTCATTTGGAAGCGGACAGAGACCCACCTTTACCGAGGTCTTGGTTTGCTTGTTTATTGTGCACCAAAGTTCGGGTGGCAGCATTCACATTTCCTCAAAAGAACCGCACCAACCTGAGCAATCGCACCAGAGTTTGATTTAATCGAACCAGTATGAACACGCCATAAAAATCACTGACAGTAGGGATTTTTTTTCGATTTATGTTTTGCTTCTGCATGTTTCAGCAGCTTTTAATTTTTTTTTATTGGTTTAAATAAAATAAAAATGTGCTTCTTTTGTATGACTTTCAGAATGAAACATGACTTCTTTTTAGGTTATTCACGCACACCTTTTTTTCTGTCCTTATCTAGTCTTGGCTCTACAGGTGTAATTAAATGCTACTGCACTAAATTGAATTTGGATGGAAAGGCAACGTGTGGAATGCAAGATACTTTAGGCTGTGGTCTGTCATGAGGAGCATGCTAATCTGTTTATGGCTTAGGGAAAATTGATTATTTGTATGGGGGAATTTTCATTTCTTTCCTCTTTGGAATGGAGAGATGGTGAGGATGTTGACACTTGATGAAGTTCTTATATAAAATAGTGTTTGACAAAATGTATAAATGCGTTTCAACAGGATAATCCCATTTTTATGTATAGATATCCTTATGTAAAATGCATATGTACATTTATGCATTACATTTTACGGAGTTAAGCATGTGAAACCATTTTGTGTTTGTACTTCTACAAAGCTTTTGAGCTGAGATTGACTAAATGTTTACATCTAAATGCTACATGTAAATACAAGTAAGTGTTGTGGCTTCACAAATGCTTTGCTGCATACCTTGGTTGTAACGAGTGGTTATTTCAGTCAAAGTTGCTCTTCTATCAGCTTGAATCAGTCATCCCATTCTCCTCTGTCCTCTAGCATTAACAAGGCATTTTCGCTCACAGGACTGACACATACTGGATGTTTTTCACACCATTCTTTGTAAACCCTAGAAATGGCTTTGCGTAAAAATCCCAGTAACTGAGCAGATTGTGAAATACTCAGACTGGCCCGTCTGGCACCAACAACCATGCCACGCTCAAAATTGCTTAAATTACCTTTCTTCCCATTCTGACATTCAGTTTGGAGTTCAGGAGATCGTCTTGACCAGCACCACACCCCTAAATGCATTGAAGCAACTGCCATGTGATTGGTTCATTAGATTTTAATTCAATTTAATATGGACATAGCAATAACATTGGATGAACCAGATGCATTGTTTAAAGTGTTATAGCACATGTGCTAATTTTCAACACCTGCAGATAATTGCATCAATGAGAAAATGAACAGGTGTTCCTAATAATCCTTTAGGTAAGTGTAGATTTGGGTATGTATTAACCACTAAAATAAATTATGAAATAAAATTAAAATAAAATTATAGAAAAGTTGATGGAAAAGTTCCTTAAAAGAGAAGACTGGCATGGATGGAAGTTAGCACACAGCTTTGTGTCCTCCATCAGATCCATCCAGTCTGGTTCTCACATCTCTACCCACACATGTAGACGTTTCACTCATTCTCACCCTGCTCTCAGCCCACAGAGACACACTAACACATATACACATTAACACATAGACTAAACCAGTGTTGTTAGCGGTTGTCCTTTCAATCACACAAGTGATTGACTGCTCCTTTACTTATGTAACAAAATCCCACCGCAACAAGGCTCAGAGCAAACACACATACTGTACATCCTCATACACATTAAATAAAAAATAGAAGAAAAGAAGGCTGTCATACTCGCTGAGCTTCAGAAACGTGCTGGAGGAGATGTAATCTCAAAGCAGAAACTCAAAGAAATAACACAAATCTCGTCCAGCGCTCTGGGCATCTCACTTCAGCCCCCTTACGCAACTATATAAACAACATCTTTCTGCTGTACAACCACTCACTGAATACATTCAACAGGGAAATACAGCATTCTTAAGATTGATAAAATCAAATTGAACATATATAAACATTGTCATTATGTATCTGTCACTTGTATACTTCTATACAACTAGAATAAACTGTGTATGTGTCCTGACCTTTCAGTGTTATGCCGCGGACACACTAGACTTTCAGCATACAATATTTGCATACTCCTGCATATATGGGCAGCAAACATATAATATCACATGCTAAAGTGTTGTTTTTTATTCGCACATCCTGGATTGCTTTTATTTTTATTGTAGCCTATAAAATGGGATTGTGCTATAGTGTTATTTTCAGTTTTCCCTCCACCTAAAAAAATGGCTGTGGCGCATCGAGACTCAACTGTGGAACGGGCCGAAATGCAAAATTCTGTCCCACACTGTTTAATTAACTTGAATTTAGTTCAACTTTCTTGACTAGTGAGGAGTTGCTATAAATTATAAAAATAAAGTTGAACTTGCTTAACTTAACTCCTTATTAGTTAAGAAGGTTCAAATTAATTGTAATTACAAATTGATTAAACTTAAAAATTTAAGTGCAACAAGGAATTTTTACAGTGCACGTGCTAGCATGCTTGTCGGATTCACAAGGTCAACACTGCATTTATTAAATGCGAACAAATTTCTAACTGAACATATTTGGTTCGTATTCATAAAATTCTTGCATACATTTTTAGATTTTTGAATGATTCTTATTTCTTTAACCCTCTAGGGTCGGAATTTGGGACACTGGCAGAGGTTTTGACGTGCTCTTTTTTCAGTTGCTTAAAACATATTAATGGCTAATAATAACTGTGAGTAACATGTATGTACATGTTTGTATTTTCAAGACAATAATGTTTATGCATGATTAGTAAAAAATAATATATATATTAAAAGTTGCTGAAATAAGGTCAATGAACAAATACTAAACATTTGTTCACAAACAAAAAAAGTACTGAATCTTGTAGAGTTAAAAATTGGCTACAAAAAGATGTACAAAACCATTTAGCCAACATGAAACAGTATATTGATTTAACTTTTGTGAGACACTTTTTGTTTTTAATTTGAGAAAACTTAAAGAGAAAATGTTTTCCTTGTAGTTTAACTCTTTCACCGCCAGCGTTTTAAAAAAAAAGTTGCCAGCCAGCGCCAGCGTTTTTCATGATTTTCACAAAAGTTTAATGTCTTCCAGAAAATGTTCTTCTTTAAATATATAAACATCCAATATATCAAATGAAAGAACAGACCCTCTGCTTTCAAACAAAAAAAACCGTTTCATCCTACCTTTAGTGGTTCTTTTGCAATCAGCTTTTGAAAATGGGTAGGTTTCTGCAAAAACACCACATTTTGAGCAAAAAGCAGAGATAATTAAATTTTTGTGACGGAGAGATCCCATTCAGAGCGATCTTTAAAACAGACACGGACATGCAGCAGCTTGCCATAGGGCAATACTTCCGGGTTTAAAAAGTTGCGGAAATAGCAGTATTGCGGAAAGACGGAAAAACTCGTCATTGGCGGGGAACTGTCTCTCGATTGACGAGATATCTCGTCAATGGCGGGTAAAGAGTTAATACTGTACAAGAAGGGAGGCAGATTTGTCTACTAATTTTTCAGTATTTTCTGTTCAACCTTTGGTGGAGACCACTAGCATACAGTCATCATTATTAATGGGTCAGTGACAAAAACGGTTTTGCAAGATGAGATTTTAAAAGCACGCATCAGGATTATTTCAATGCACATGTAGTGTAATGGCGGCATTACGGGAAGGTAGTTATTTTCTTTAATAAAGTTTTAAATATGGATATTTCTACAACAACACCGCGTGGATTACCCTCAGAAGACCTTTGTTTATCATCCTGGAGCCGTTTGGATTTAATTTGTGAAGGATGGATGCACATTTTTTGGACTTGAAGGTCGTGGACCCCGTAACTAATTAACAGAAAGATCTAAAACATTTTCTAAAATATCTGAAAATGTTTTTGTCTGAAAAACGGTGGACATTTGCATCTCAGACAGCTTGGGGTGAATAAATCATGGGTTTAATATCATTTTTGGCCAAACTATCCCTTTAAGACTGAATGGACCTGAAAATGTCAAATGGTGCAACCGTCAAAGAATGAAAAATATTACATATTTTATCGACATTGATTGCATGTAAGCATAATAACAATAATAATAAAAAAATTCATATCATTTATTAGTTATTTCTAAATGTCAATTTTAATGCGTTTTTTTCTGTATACAGATGTGGCCTTTAAAAATGCGCGTCTCTGAAAGCAGAATGCCGCGAGCACTTCCGAAATTCTGCGAGATCCCGCAGAAGGGTGATTCGGTGGGGGACGCAGGAAATAAAAAACCTGTAGAGGGCAGTCGTGTTTCAAGTACAGTAGGGCATACTGACGACATGTGTGCTCGACTTTATGCTTTAAGCATACTATATGATATTGAAGTAACATGACAGGGATTCTTGGTGCATTGGCAGTACTTTGATGTCACATGCAAGCTTTTTAACAAACATTTGGTTGGCGAAGTTTTCTTTTGCCAGTTACATAAACAGTCAAATATTCTTCATAAAAATCTGACTTAAACGCGGATCATTCGTCTTATTTTTTTGTGTACACTTACAGTAGAAGAGACGTGATGATAACGGAGTCTTATAACAAAATAATTCGCAAAGACCTTTGAAGAAACCGAGAGCATTTGCGCAATATCATTAACTAGTTTATCTAATTGTACATTTAGTTTATCTTTGCATCTGAACGTTTTTAATAGCTGGAACATGGTTGTAATGCGCTTTTCCGCATTATTGTACTTTTTATATTATCATGTTTTCCTTTACATGGTATGAAACTCGATATAAAGTGTGCAATGATGTTGAATAAATTTCTATAATGTGTTATATTTTGTAGTAAGTAAATAAAATCATGTTGTAAGTGTAAATATTCAATTCGAGGAGTTTCTGAGGTGTTTGTCATCGGCAAAAGGCGCAGTTTCTCTGTTGCTGATTAAAACCCGTTGGCTATATGGGATTTTTTAAAATTAACATTTGTTCTACTTATTATTTTATTTATTTGCCTACATTTACTCAAATAATATCAATGTAAAAATAGTAAGTAAATCATAGTTCAAGTTAGGCGTAAAACGTACATTTTTTTTAAGTTGTTGTTAATTACAAATAATATTAATTTGAAGAAAGCAATTATTACAGGTTTAAAAACTTAAATATATAATTCTGAAATTATCAAATATATTGATTAAAATAATCTGTAAATTAAATACTTATATTATTAAGGCGTATACATCAAATAAAATATGTACATTTTAAACAAAATATCTATTTCTAGTCATTTATTTGGGTTTGTCTAACTAAAAAAAAAAACACATAACTGACATTAAAAGATTTTATTAAGTTACTTTAATCATTTATTTTAGATAGCCTACATTTACAAAGCCACTGAATCATTTTTTACAGTGTATACATTGTGATCTTACGGTATTATTAAATGCATATAAATAAAATATGTAAAACTAAATAAAAGAGATATCATACACGGACTCCATGAAAGCATACATTTTCTTGTTCGGTCCACGTGGGTTAAACGGTCACATAGCCTATTCTCCATAAAAATCAGACTAAAATGCGGATCACTTGATTCATTTTTTCTGTGCAATTAGAAGAGACGTGATGTATAACTGAGTCTTATAACAAACCTCTATTCGCGTAGACCTTGAAGAGACCGAGAGCAATTGCGCAATATCATTAACTAGTTTATCTAATTGTACATTTAGTTCATTTTTGCATCTGAACGTTTTTAATAGCTTGGACATGGTTGTAATGCGCTTTTCTGCATTACTGTACTTTTTATATTATCATGTTTTCCTTTACATGGTATGAAACTCGATATAAAGTGTGCAATGGTGTTGAATAAATTTGTATAATGAGTTATATTTTTGTAGTAAGTAAATTAAATCATATTGTGAGTGTAATAATTCATAAATTCGAGGAGTTTCTGAGGTGTTTTTCATCGGCAAAAGGCGCAGTTTCTCTGTTGCTGATTAAAACCTGTTGGCTATATGGGATTTTTTAAAATTAACATTTGTTCTACTTATTCATAATTTATTTTTTTGCCTACATTTACTCAAATAATATCAATGTAAAAATAGTAAGTACATCATAGTTCAAGTTAGGCGTAAAACGTACATTTTTTTAAGTTGATGTTAAATGCAAATAATATTAATTTGAAGAAAGCAATTATTACAGTTTCAAAAACTTAAATATATAATTCTGACCTTATCAAATATATTGATTAAAATAATCTGTAAATGAAATACTTATATTATTAAGGCGTATACATCAAATAAAATATGTACATTTTAAACAAAATATCTATCTAATATCTAGAAGCATGATTTTCTCAAAAAGATTTTTGTCGAGGGTCCCCCGCAAGCACGAGTTTGAAGCCTATGAATGAAAACGTTATTATTCGCTTTGCGTCAAACCCTGTTGCTGAAGGAGACGGACCGGAGCTCCGGCAAGGTGTGTTGTGGACCCGAGGAGGCGGAGCTGCGCTCCGGTGCGCTCCGGCCCAATTTAACCTATTACTTCCACTAACTGAGGTATCCTTCCTCCTTTGCTGTCTGCCTGGTATGATTTTATTGGTCATCTAGGAATAATTTTCACTTTATCTTACTTAATGGGGCGCAGCGCAAACCCGTTGGCCTGTGACATCCCACTACCGCGAGATCTATTCAAAAGCATACTGTAGGCCTACTGTCTCGCGGTGCTAAGACGTCACATGCCGTCCGATCGGGCTGCGTGGCGCCGCAAGTCGTCAAACGAGCGCTGAGCATTGAGTCAAATAAGACACGCGTCAGAAAATTACCGAGGTCCGGGCGGCCATGCCCTTTTTGCCTCAAAATGCAGACAAATAATGTTTTTAGTAAGGCATGTTTGTAAAAACTAGTTATATTTCCTATTTAAACTAAGTCCTGGCTTAAGCTTATAAAGACCCCGCAAAAACCCTGCTACAGCTCCTGAGGGGGTGCTCTCACTATTCACATGTAAATAAAATGGTTAGAAACCGGTTTTTCTGGTTCTCATTGCAGGACTGTGCGGGGGGAGGGCATTCCGTTTCCATGTGGAGACATTTAACAAACACATTTGATATACACCAAGTTCCAGATTACAACACCAAAAACACATCACGTTTGATAGCAGTGCATGTAGGCCCTACTTATTTGAGTATATTGATAGAGTAAGTATTATGTTGGACACTATTTTGGATGTCAAATTGTCCTTTTCTCCAGACAAATAAAACACTGATGTGCCTGTCTATAGATCTTATCTAAAGAGTCATTGCTATCATTTTCACTTTTGTGTTGGGTTAATTCCCTGACCAGACCTCTGTCATTTTCTTACGCTCGTCTTATAATTTGACTCAACGCTCAGCGCTCGTGTGGCTTCTTGCTGCGCAGCGCAGACCAATCGGCATGTGACGTCTAGCTATAAGCAGAGGTGGGACAAAGTCTTTGTTATGCAAGTCACAAGTAAGTCTTTGCCCTCGAGTCCCGAGTCAAGTCATGTCAAAGATGAGGCAAGTCCCAAGTCGAGTCAAAAGTCAAAGCCAACAAGTCTCAAGTCGAGTCCAAAGTCCTATCATTTTAGTTTCGAGTCATGTCAAGTCCTCTTACAACAGAAATAAAATGCATGCTGTGGACAGGTGGAGGGAGGCCCCTATACTGCATTGCATTTTCAAAAGATCAAATTGGCCATGATGCCACCATGGCTGAAAACTCGCTCCACTGTAGCACTAGAAGCAGGCACTGCCAAGGCTACTTGAAAGAGTGAAGGAAGAGTGCCCAGAACAAAATGGCATTCTGTCCTTCTGCCATGTCAATGTAGTGACTTAGCTGCAGTGGTATAGAACTCTTGGTGATGTCAAAGTACCGCGAGAGCGATTCCAGTTATCACGTGGATAAATCCGCTTTGAATCGCTCTCGCGGTACTTTGCTGTCACTCGCCTGTGGGTTTTTGTAGCGCCACACCACTCTGCTCCCCAGTCACTTTCGCACCGCTATAGTGATTTCATATGCCGATCGGATCGCGCAGTTTGGCAGAAAGTCAAACACACCAAATATATAGCCTAATATGTATATGCATTTCAACCCGCTAAAGTAGCAAGTGTAGCATGCTAATGGTCAGTGCTTCACTATTACTAAAAGTTTGAAATGTCACAAAACCATGCTGTTACGCATCCTCACGCTATTTTTAGCGGGTATACGGAAATCCTTTACAATTCCTAGTAGACTACACCACTGCTGAGCTGTACTGGTACGGTCCCAACATCCAAACCAACGTGGGACTGCAGTGATTGGATGTCGTGCAGGCAGCGCGCGTGCTCTCTGCATGCAGGTGGTGCACATTTTTTTCATAGATGCAGACACACTGAGACCGGCGCGGCCGTGTGCATTTTTTGTGTAATGGGTAGGTTGCTTCACTGCTGATTCTTGCCATACCTCCGTCCAGTGGTGTAGTCTAGATTTTTGTAGTGAGTATACTGTGATTTTTCCCTCTCACCCTTATGCTCACTCGTCCTAGCCCATAAGCACCACCACACTCACAGATGCATACAGTATAGATATTCATGTAACTAAGAGCATTCTGAAAGTGTACTCATAAACACATAAACTGAATGTGTTATCAACATGTCAGTTTATTATAAGAAAAAAAAAGACTTTAACAGCCAATGGGTTTACAGCTGGGGAAACTGGACTGATTTTTAGACTGGTTTAGTGTTAATCAATATCTAACCCAGGGCCAAAAGTTACTCAACTGTTAATTAAAATTAAATAAACTGTTTACAATCTTCAATCCGTGGCAAACACTTGGATTGAAGGAGAAAAATATCCACTCTTTCAATAGCTATTATCTGACAACTATTGATAACATTACCATGTTTAATTTAATGGTGTAAATGTTTTTAATTACCATAATACACATTTAAGATGACCATGAAGTTACTCTCATTTGCATAGTCATTGATATAAAAGCTTTTTTGCATATAATATAAGCATTGTTTAAAAATGAAAATAGGCTTTTACTTAATTATTATTACAAGACCATAATGTAGCATATTAGACACCCAAACCAAAGTGAAGAAAATGATCTTTAATTTGCGAGTCTGAACTGAACATCAACGCAGACATGAATTTCCTCACAGAAGTTTAAGATCATATACATCTTGAACGTAGATATATAAATTAACACAGAGAAGGAAAGTTTAACACTGTGAAGCACAAGCAAACATACTGAAAGTTAAAACCATCAGGATATAATTACGGGCTTATTTTATTGTATTTGGAGCCTTACCTCCAGATAAAGTAATAAACTGGACTGATTATTTAAATGTTGTTTACTCACATGTGCGTTGTAAACTCTATGGATTTTATGTTGTGCACTGCTCCACTCGTCGTTCTCTTCTCCACATGGACTGTTTGTTTACAGTGTCGAGTGAGCAGCTACACTGCAGGTTCGACTTCATTTGGCGCTAAGCAGACCTCATGGTGATGTCAAAGTACCGCGAGAGCGATTCAAAGCAGATTTCTCCATGTGATAACTGGAGTCTCTCTCGCGGTACTTTGCTGTCACTCACTTGTGGCGCAACACCAGTCTGCTCTCCAGTCACTTTCGCGTCACTATAGTAATTTGATTTCATAGAAATTCATACGCCGATCGGATCGCGCAGTTCGGCAGGAAGTATATTGCCTAATATGTATTTCAACCCGCTAAGGTAGCAAGTGTGGCATTCTAATGGTCAGTGCTTCACATCTATATTATGACTAAAAGTTTAAAAATGTCACAAAACCATGCTGTTACGCATCCTCGCGCTATTTTTAGTAGGTATACGGAAATCCTTGACAATTTCTAGTGGGTATACGGCGTATACCTGCGTATCACGTAGACTACACCACTGCCTCCGTTGCCTAAATGCGCACGCATACGGTGCCATGTCAACATGGTGTACAAACAGTTAAAGGGTCTATTAAGTAAGATAAAGTCAAAATGAAACCGAGATGACCAATAAAATCAAACCAGGCAGACAGAGAGAGGTGCAACACAGAGGTCAGATGCGCAGTTAGTGGAAGTGCAAGAGAGATGTAAGTAATCAAACGCTGACTATTATACAGCAGTTTATTGACGAGAAATATGAAACCGTAGTGACTGTCAAGGTGACAGGACAAGAAACATTAATGCCGCTGAGCACTTGGGTGTCCAAATTTAATGCGCTGCTTTCTCTCCCTCCAGTAATTCACTTTCCGTTATTCAGCATGTTTATTAACAACATTCCACGCCACCCTTTAATTCTTGAAGATATGTTTTTAACTGTATAATGATTAGATTCCCTGTGTTGCACTGGACTTCTGCTAAGCTTGAACTTGAAAACGCGATGCATCACGTGCGCGGTACAACGCTTCATCCACGCGCGTGCACGGAGTTTAAATGTTCATATTTTGGCTTGAACATTTTATTGCATTCAGTCTTAAAGCCTAATAAACAGTACCTGTTGAAGTCATTAAAGTTAAATAAATAACAAAAGAAGAGAAAGTGTGCAGCAACTAGTGTGCCCAGGATGGTAAAATAATTATTACAATGTATTCCTAATGACCAACACAAGTCTTCTGCATACTGACATGGTTTGAAATCTATAGGTATTTGATTCTTTGGTTTTCTGATGTATTAAAATTCATATATGTAGAGCAGGGAAATAAGAAGCTTTTTTTCCTGGGGTGCATGCCCTGGAAAATACTTATATGGACCTCGGTATTTATAAAATCATGCAATGCGGCGTGTTTGTCTTTACAGTTATGAAATTTATTATTTTAAACACACATTTCACAAAGTATATATTGTAAGTGTAAATATTCATAAACTCAACACTTCGGAGGCGGTTTTCTAAAGAATAATGTTTAAACTTTATTGGTGGTGGTTGAGAATAATTCCTCTTTCCATATGTAACGCATTTTAGCGCAATATAAATGTATCATATTGTTATTCTTAATATATAAGAATACTAATATATTTTTTAAAACATTTATAACAGAAAGGTGTATAAAACAGCTTTAATTAACAATATCTGAATTGGCTCTTTGCACAATTCTAATTTTCTCATGTCATAATTTATAATTATTAATTAGATTTAATATAATACGTTTTGAAAAGTGTTGAATGCGAACGTGTAAGATATCTGGAAGGCGATGCGGCGTGTTTGTCTCTACAGCCACATGTTATAAAATTGATTATTTTACACACACATTTCACAAAGTACATATTGTAAAAATTCATAAACTCAACATTTCGGAGGTGTTTTTCGTCCGCAAAAGGCACAGTTTCTCTGTTCGCGTCAATTATTTTGGTTTGACCAACTAAAAAAACACATAAGTGACATTAAGACATTTTATTAAGTTACTTTAATAAATTATTTTAGTGATATTCTATTTTACAATAATATTTTTTACAATTATGAATTACGTAGAAACACTGACTGCATATGCGCAAGAAAGGTAGCCTATTATTAAAGATTTTATAAATATAAATATGTAAAAACGAAATAAAAAAGATATCATATGCCAACTGTACAGCCCGCATGGGTTTAAACGCCTTTTTTCTAAAGAATAATTTGTAAACTTTATTGGTGGTGGTTGAGAAGAATTCCTCTTTATGTGAAGCATTTTAGCGCAGTATAAATGTATCATATTGTTATTCTTAAAATATAAGAATACTACTATATTTTTTACAACATTTTTAACTTTAAAACATGTCTTTTTTTATACCACATTAATCTGTTTAAAATATTGATACTTTTAGAAAAACTGACAATTATAAATATTATGAACAAACAATGAAACGGTGTCAAAATTCGACAACACAAATAATTAAGATATTCATTGTAAATAGAGTCGCGTTTATTAGGCTCACACTAAATTCTCTGTTGCACTTCCTATAAGTTCGCATTGCACGTATCTTAATAGTTGTATGCGCTGTTATGCTGGCAAGAATGGGTTGACATATCACTTTGCTGTTTTAATAGCAATGTAAAATATTCAGCAATGCCCTTATTAACTTCTGGAAACAACGCAATGCAATGTTTTTATGCGCCACCTGGTGGATATTCTGTGAAGCGAAACACATTAAGGGAAAATGGAAAGTAGCCCCCCCGAAAGCACTTGCAGAATGCTGCGAGACTCTGCGAGACGAATTGGCGAATGCCGCGGGAGAAAACGCGCATTTTTAAAGGCCACATCTGTAACTTGCAGAAAAAAAAAATAATTTGTCCTGACATATGCTGAAAACAGCTCTGTTTTCTAAATAATCTTTGACAAATTATGTAAAAATGTATGTAAAAAATTATATTACACTAAACTAAATGATTATATTTTATTCCACCTTTTTATGAATATATTTATATTTTCATAAAAAAATACTAGTTACTCCATTTGACACAGACCGGTTACGTCACATTGACATTTTTGCAATTATCCCCCAAACATTGTGTCAAAATGAAATAAAACCAGAAATTTTAGACTTGGTCCTCAAAAAAAAAAAATGTATGCAAGTAATCTGCGAATTAATTTTGAAATTTTAACCATTTTACATTTAATTGAACCATACAGACACAAAATAATTAACATCATGTCACTGACCCTAATAGTCTCTTTATTGTTTTGTAAAACAACAACATGTGATCATTTGCAGCTTTTGCCCATCACAGATTAACCCTTAAAAAAAGACACACATCTTATGTAAGCTAACATCTAGTCTCCTGAGAGACCTGAAATAGAATAGATGAAGTGAGAGATGTGTAGATGATGTGACCGAAGTGTGAGGGAGAGGGGAGATGCCGCAGCGGAGGGCACTTTGATTCTCTTAGGCATCTGTTTCTTCTGTGTGGGAGCTTGTGTCTTCACGAGCCTTCAGCAAAGGGCATCTGTCATTTCGAATCACAGAGAGAAAGAGCAAAAACATAATCGATTGAGAAGTTGTCACACAGTGTGTGTGTGGAAAAAGTGGTTTGTACTGAGACTTTATTCTTGCCATGGGCTTGTTGTGTTTTGGTCCTTGGTAACACATCCTCTTTAAAAGAAAGAATAAAGTGGAAAGGAATTGTGTCCTAAGGGTAAAAAGAGGAAAACGAGTAACAGTTTTGTGCACATGGGCAGTCATGTGTGTAGCATAAATGTGTGCTGATGTCTAGATAGTCTACTCACTGGATGGGTTAAATGCAATGGTTTATTTTGAGTATACCATACGTTGGTCATTAAAGGAAAACACCGTTTTTCATTATTTTACTTTGTTCTTACCTCAACTTAGACGCATTAATACATACCTCTGCTTTTTCAATGCGTGCGCTTTTAATTATTGTACAGCGCATTGTGAATGTGTTAGCATTTAGCCTAGCCCCATTCATTCCTATGGCTCCAAACAGGGATGAATTTATAAGCCACCAAACACTTCCATGTTTTCCATATTTAAAGACTGTTACATGAGTAAGTAAGGTGACACAACATAAAACTTTTGTTTGGAGCCATAGGAATGAATGGGGCTAGGCTAAATGCTAACACATTCAATATTGAAATACTGTGGTGTATTCCTTTAAGATACATGATAAAATCAAAGAATATATATCCATCTTTTTTTCTAGGCACCCCTGCACTGTTATTAGCACAGCTCGCAGTAAAAGGTAAATGTTTGTGAAATGGTGTCATATCTGAGGTGTGTCCCGGGGTCAGTGCTTGTCACATCCTTATTCACTGGGAAAACTGACTACACACTGACTAATGATGTGTGACAGATACTAAACACACCCCACTGTGTACTTCAATGGTCATACACACACAGACTCCCATCGCCTTGCTAATGATAGAAGGTACGCATTTAACATCCAACTGTGAAATAGCAAAACAAATTGAAAATACCAATCACCTCTCCGTAAAGGATGGCATATAAACGTGCCAGAGCCGTCTTGCCTGTGTCTGTCCAGCTAAAACTCTCTGATACAGTGCTGAGTCCAAACCTAAACCACATGGATGTGTCTGGCCCAGGCCGGCTCATATGTGCGTCTCTTCTGCCAAATGCTTGACTGGACTTCCAGAGCCAAGATTATACAGATGTGTTCAACTTCTTCCAATCTGCCACAATAATTTATGAGCCGCACATTTTTCAAATATTAAATTGCTTTCATTTTTTTTTTGGTTCATCAACGAACAAGTTTCCCAGTAAACTGTTGACAGATGTGGATATCCACATTTACTGCTACCATACAGCACCATTTACAGTATATTGTTATGTGCTGTTTTTACAGATTGAAGTCATTTCAGAAATATACTGTACAGTATGTGGTTTTCCACATGGTCACAATAAAATCACTGGTAATGTACCAGCTGTCATATTGTTTGAAATATGTTGTTTTTTATTGTGTCGCACACCTTTGTGGTAAACAAAGCTCGCTACAAAGACCATAAATTGTAAAAAAATAGGCTGCCTGGGCCTTTTCCTTGCAAAAAAATATGATTGGGGTACCATGGTGCAGCAGTGATAACAAAAGTTAATACCCCGGTATATTTCCATAAATACCATGATGTTATTTCATTGTTTTTCAAAGACTTCCTTAGTAATATTATGATACATGTCTGTACTGTACTATGCAATGATATGCAATACTATACTGCTCTATTGTGATATAGCAAGTTATACTATACTATACTGTACTATACTTTACTATACTATACTATACTATACTGCTCTACAAAGTGTGATCTAGCAAGGTATACTATATTGTACTATACTATACTATACTGTACTGTACTGTACTATACTATACTGCTCTATGAAGTGTGAACTAGCAAGTTAAGGTCTTCTGCCTTTGTAGGGCACTATACTGTACTGTACTATACTATACAATATTGTACTAACGTATATTGTACTATACTACACTGCTCTATGAAGTGTGAAGTAGCAAGTTAAGGTCTTCTGCCTTTGTAGGGCACTATACTGTACTGTACTATACTATACTATATTGTACTATACTATACTGCTCAATGAAGTGTGATCTGGTAAGTTATACTATACTATACTATACTATACTATACTATACTATACTATACTATACTATACTATACTGCTTTTTGAAGTGTGAACTAGTAAGTTAAGGTCTTCTGCCTTTGTAGGGCACTATACTGTACTGCACTATACTATATTGTACTATACTATACTATACTGTACTGTACTGTACTATACTATACTGCTCTATGAAGTGTGAACTAGCAAGTTAAGGTCTTCTGCCTTTGTAGGGCACTATACTGTACTGTACTATACTATACTATATTGTACTAACGTATATTGTACTATACTACACTGCTCTATGAAGTGTGAAGTAGCAAGTTAAGGTCTTCTGCCTTTGTAGGGCACTATACTGTACTGTACTATACTATACTATATTGTACTATACTATACTGCTCAATGAAGTGTGATCTGGTAAGTTATACTATACTATACTATACTATACTATACTATACTATACTATACTATACTATACTATACTATACTGCTTTATGAAGTGTGAACTAGCAAGTAAAGGTCTTCTGCCTTTGTAGGGCACTATACTGTACTGCACTATACTATATTGTACTATACTATACTATACTGTACTGTACTATACTATACTGCTCTATGAAGTGTGAACTAGCAAGTTAAGGTCTTCTGCCTTTGTAGGGCACTATACTGTACTGTACTATACTATACTATATTGTACTAACGTATATTGTACTATACTACACTGCTCTATGAATTGTGAAGTAGCAAGTTAAGGTCTTCTGCCTTTGTAGGGCACTATACTGTACTGTACTATACTATACCATATTGTACTATACTATACTGCTCAATGAAGTGTGATCTGGTAAGTTATACTATACTATACTATACTGTACTGTACTGTACTATACTATACTATACTATACTATACTATACTATACTATACTATACTATACTATACTATACTGCTCTATGAAGCAACATGATCTCACAAAGTTCCGTGGGATAGTCACGGAATTTTTTGCTCATTTTTCCGTGGCATTCTCACGGATCTCCGCATATTTCCGTGGCCCTGCCACGGACTTTCTTTTCCGTGGCATTCTCACGGATTGGTTACTCAACTGCTTTTTCCTATTTTCAAACCATTGTCGCTTCGGTTTAGGGTTAGATTTGGTGTTTGCATTAGTTTGTCACTTTAAGTATTGGTTTAAACTATTTTTTCTGATGTATTCTTTTATATTT
Source organism: Paramisgurnus dabryanus (assembly GCF_030506205.2). Taxonomy (NCBI): domain Eukaryota; kingdom Metazoa; phylum Chordata; class Actinopteri; order Cypriniformes; family Cobitidae; genus Paramisgurnus; species Paramisgurnus dabryanus. Next base: position 22,640,646 of record NC_133357.1, read on the forward strand.
TCTAAACTTTAATCAATTGTTGCCTGGCGTTGGGGTTAGAGTTGGGTTTGGATAGGGATGTCATTTTATGTAAATCTAACCCTAAACCGAAGCGACAATGGTAAGAAAATAGGACAAAACAGTTGAGTTACCAATCCGTGAGAATGCCACGGAAAAGAAAGTCCGTGGCAGGGCCACGGAAATATGCGGAGATCCGTGAGAATGCCACGGAAAAATTAGCAAAAAATTCCGTGACTATGCCACGGAAATTCGTGAGATCAGGTTGCTATGAAGTGTGAACTAGCAACTTAAGGTCTTCTGCCTTTGTAGGGCACTATACTGTACTGTACTATACTATACTATATTGTACTGTACTATACTATACTGTACTATACTATACTATACTGCTCTACAAAGTGTGATCTAGCATGTTATAGTATACTATACAATACTTTACTATACTATACTGTACTAAACTATGCTATACTGCTCTACAAAGTGTTATCTAGCAAGTTATACTATACTATACTATACTATACTATACTATACTATACTGCTCTATGAAGTGTGAACTAGCAACTTAAGGTCTTCTGCCCTTGTAAGGCACTATACTATACTGTACTATACTATACTATACTATACTGCTCTATGAAGTGTGAACTAGCAAGTTAAGGTCTTCTGCCTTTGTAGTGCACTATACTGTACTATACTATACTATACTGTACTATACTATATTGTACTATACTGTACTGCTCTATGAAGTGTGAACTAGCAAGTTAAGGTCTTCTGCCTTTGTAGTGCACTATACTGTACTATACTATACTGTACTATAATATATTGTACTATACTGTACTGCTCTATGAAGTGTGAACTAGCAAGTTAAGGTCTTCTGCCTTTGTAGGACACTATACTGTACTGTACTATATAGAGATCGACCGATATATCTGTTTTCCGATATTTTCCCCGATATTTGAGCATTTTCCGATGATCGGATATCTGTTTTGTAATATCGGATTGACCGATAAACAAGAAAATTGCGCGCTGGACGCATCTGAGGAGAGGAGCTCACAGCAGCAGCAGCGTGCACAGCAAATATGACGGCGGAGTGACGCGACTTTATTAAAAGGACTTTGAGTATACTTACTTTGCATATGAGGCATTTATAGCACAGCTGATTTGTGCATTAATGTATGTTATGTTAAATAAGTTGATATATTAAAAGCAATGTATGCAGCTTGTCTAAGAATAGAGACGAACTCACAGAGTCACGCTGGCTGATCCATCAAATCCGGTCCCAATAACGACGTAGCTTTGCATGAATAAAACAGCCATGAATTAATGCTTTGTGGAATTAAAAACGCTAAATTAAATTCGTTTTTCTGTTATTTATGCTTATCATTAGCATCGTAAAATCACGTTCATATTGCGGATCACTTACCGGAGGCTAAAGCACATCTACCACTTTTAACAAGATTTACCCTATTAACATTTACCAGATAAACATTATTTTGCTAAAATATCTAAATAAATGTCTGTGAATATTAATTAATTATTTATTACCTCCGCAAGCGGTCACAGTTTGATAATGCGTGAGTAAATGCATAGATAAACAGCGCTGTCTACAGCCATTTCATAAGCTAAAACAACTAAATATTAATTATTCTGAAATCAAATAATGTTACCAGTTAAGAAATTTGATGATATATAAGCCGTTTTGTTTGTTTCTTTCCTGAATGTAGTATTCCAGTCAGTGATATTATTTGTAAAATCTCTTTGCTAACTACTGGTTGGATTGCTGAAGGCTCAGGTTGCTGGTCAAAACAACGATATTATATCCCAAAAAAGGCACTTAATCCACCTGTTTTACTCTATAAACTATGTATAACAAGCAGCCAACTCCGCTATACTTTTCTCTCTCTCCCGCTCTGTTACCTGAAAACCGCAGCGCGAACTTTGGATCAGTCCATTTCTGACGAAATGATAGGGGTGTTTGGAATAGTCCATGTATTGGGAATATAGTTTCTACATTATTCATTAAATTAATATTATTCTTCACTCTTTCAGACCCCTCTATTTATGACTTTGTATGCAAAGAGGGAGTGATTGTGATGATGATTATTATTATAAGGGTTTGTTCAGTTCAGTAGTGTAGTAATTATTATGTCAAAAACAGAAGTATAACAGTAAATAAAAATCGGTTCAGCATATCGGTTATCGGGCACATAAGCCTCCAAATATTTGTTATCGGCATCGGTTTGAAAAAATGAGTATCGGTCGATCTCTAGTACTATACTATACTATATTGTACTATACTATACTGCTCTACAAAGTGTGATCTAGCAAGTTATACTATACTATACTATACTATACTATACTATACTATACTATACCATACTGCTCTATGAAGTGTGATCTAGCAGTTAAGGTTTTTTGCCTTTGTAGGGCACTACAATACACTACACTACACTATAGTATACCGTAGTACACTCTAAAAATGCATGGCTATTTTCAACCCAGCGTTGGTTAAGAAAGTATGAACCTAACCTGTTGGGTTGTAATTAGGGATGCACCGAATCCAGGATTCGGATTCAGCCGAATACTGGGCTTTTTGATGGGGTTCGGGTTTGGCCGAATCTTAGATTTTTTTCCACCGAACCGAACCCTAGGCTTGAGCTACGCTGGTCGACGTCACACGGCCGTTAATTACACACATCGCACCGCACCGCTTTTATTATGTATAGGCTTATGGTAATTGTCAAAATAGTTTTTCCCACTTGTCATCCTGGCATAATGTTGCCTATCCTTTTTTCAGTTAAAATCAAAATGAAAAATACACTGCTGTGGACGTTGTTTACTTCATTAATGTGTTTTGCTGTGTTAATGAAATAAGGATGCAAATAGGATTCAGTATTCGGTTTCAGATTCGGTCGAACCCAAAAAATCTGGATTTGGTGCATCCCTAGTTGTTATTTAACCTGTTCTGGGCTGTTTCAACCAATTTTTTGGTCAAAAATAAACCTTTTTTGTTCATTTAACCTAACGGCTGAGTTTGTCCCTTTTTGACCCAATGCTGGGTTGGAAAAATCCAGCTTTTTATGAGTGTAGATAGTGTTATAAAATACTTTGAAGAAAATACTATTTAGTGATTTGCTAAGACTCTTTGGAGTCAAGGATTTAAACAAACTTCGAACCCATCTCTGTACATGAATGAGTCGTCCCGAGGTATGTTGGTTCAAATCTGTATCTGCATCTGTTTGTGCTCTATCAAGAATTGATATCTCAAAAAAAAATTCTGAGATGTGTCTGAGATATTTTTCCAAACGATTATACTTTTGAACCAAACTAAAAAACACTCAAAACACCTAGCAACCTAATATTAACACCCTGGCACCCGTCACAAACACCATTGCATCATAGATACAACTTCTGCATGGGCAACCACTGCTTGACTTTCGTAAAAATGCTGTTTTTTAGAGTATTTTGGCAATATCTACAGTTGCGTGTACCATTTTAATGGAGAGACTCTGAAAAAAGTGAACTAAAGCTAGAGGAGAGCTGTGTTAGAGTCTTTTATCAGGAGACAAGAGGATGGACTGGATATAATCAGGTTCGGATGAGAGAAAATAGATCCATGTGAGCGAGTCATGCTTTCATCTGTTAAACGTAACGTCCATAAGCCGACTTACTGTGTCCTCTCCTTTGATCTTCTTTTGATGTTTAGATATTCACGAAAGGCTGTTGCTTTTTCTCTTACCATCTTTACTTTTTCTGTGAGTATGTCGTAACGCAGAAAGTGCACGGCTATAAATTACGGAATGATGAATGGAAAGAGTTTCCATCACATGTGGACAACAGCACAATATGAGCGTTTGAGTGGATCCACGTGTGATGGCACAAACAAATGTCCTGAGGTCATTATGTGGTTTCATACGAGGGAGCACAAGCAATAGATCCTACTAGCTTGGGAAAAGTGAGCTTCTTCCTAATGGCCTGAATTTCAAACAACAAACATCAGGGACAATATTTTCAACACATTACTCTGTTGTAGCAATAAGTGTTGTTTTTCTGGGCTGCATAAGTCAATAAAACTATGCATCCACACAAACATTTTATAAGACACTATATAGTCACTAAGACACAAATCTATTCATCCAAGTACTTTGTATTTCATCCATTATAAGTTTAATGACGTTAGTAGACCAATTGGCTATGAGCCAGATATTAGACTGCAGCTTTTGTACAAAAGATGCTTCCTACTTTATTAAATCAGAGTTTAAAATAGACAATAATAAATAAATAAATAAATGAAGTGGCTTTGCATCGTAAACTCTTGGCTGTTGGACAGTAAAGTGGATGGTGTCCAGCATCTTTTTTCTGCTTTTTCCCTGTAGGGGAGCAATAGATTTCAGGTGAACTTGGTATGAATGATTGAAAACAGAGAGCGCTCAGGTTTATAGAGGAGAGAGTCACTGGGGGATCGAGGCATCGTTGGATGTTCAGGGTCAAACTGAAATAATAAAGAAACAGTGGAAAGATGGATTCGTGAGAGCTTTGAGAATTTTTTGAGAATTAATGCACTGTGACACACACAATTTCTCTCAAAAATACATTAGAATGAAGATTATGAATTGTAGAGAAACATTGAATTTACCCTGCTCTACATGAGCCCATTGTGATTATGTCCATCACACACAGAGAGAGAGAAAGAGCGAGCGAGAGACCAGTGCAGTCAAATACACATTTGATGTTGCCATAGAGATGATTCTGGAAGTAGTGGAGTTTCATCTGAACTGAACTGGTAGTGTGTGCTAGATAATGAACATGTTTCTGTTCACAGGTCAGTGTATGTCAACCACATTACTGACCAGAGGTGCACATGAAATAGTCAACATGGCCTGTGCAGATCAATTTACAGAGTGCTTTAGTACACACACGCACATGCCAACCCTATCTCACGGCATTTCTTTTTGGTGTCATTTTACGTTTTGGCTTCTCAACTTTTTCTATTTTTAAACCATTGTCGCTTAGGGTTGGCATTAGATTTTGGGTTTAGGTTAGGATATCTGAAATGTAGCAATTGTAAAAAAATAGAAAAAAATGTAGAAACCAATATATAAAATGAAACGATAACTTGTGTCCATTAACACAAATAAATAAATCAAATATTTTGTGACTATATACCAGGAAATGCAGCGAGATCGGGTTGCACACACACATGCATACACACACCTTTCAAACAGATGATGATAAATATGGGAAAGATACATATTGGAGTCCCTCCAGAAAAATGTGATTATGCGATTGCATGATTCAACGCATAATCAGCCAAAGTCGGCAAATGTATGCGGGGGGGGGGCATTTTTTCAAATTTCCATTGTGCAAAATATGCAGGGCTTGCATGATTTCATAATCCCCGCATTTACATAGCAAAAATCACATATATCTTAGCAGAAAGTTAAAAAATTTAGCATTTACTTCACACAAGCGCAGCCATGTCCCCTGTTGCCATGGGAACGTTATGAATTGACGTGATTATGTGACGTGAACATCAATGAAAAGCTGCAAAAGCTGCAAACTGTTTTTGCAAGTTCCTACAGTTTTTGCATAAAATTGCATAAATATCCTGCATATTCCATCGCATTTTTAAAGAAAACGTGTTGCAAGATCAAGGATTTTTGCCCACAACAAGCACAAAAAATCTCTGGAAGGACTGATTTTTCTGGAACGACTCATATTGCAGCTTTAATATGCAGGTTTAAAAAACAGTTAGTTCCAATCCTTGATTCTGATTGGTCGATAGCTGTGCTTTATTCACAATTGCTTCACCCAATGGTTCTATTTATCACTGCGTCCTTAGCCACACCCTTAGCAACCACACGTATCGGTTCGTTATTTTTATTTTAGCTTTCATTTTTTTCTATTGTAAGTAATGCTTTAATTGATTTAACTTCTTGAAAGTTGCACTAATACATTTTTTATTTACTTTATTTACTTTAATATTGTATGGTTACCTTTTTATAAAAGCAGTAAGGTACTCGAGGCAAGTGCTGTATCGTGAATAGGTAATGGCGGAAGGGGTTGCAGGCACTAACAACACCCTTCAGCCGTTACTTATCAATGATACAGCACAGCCTCGTAAATTATTGCTTACATAAGGTTGTTGTTATTGATACAGATCGGTACTAGGGCCAGTGTTCTAAATGAGGGGGGGCTGGGGTGGTCCCGGACCTTATACAAGCATTGAGGGATGCACTACAAAGCACAAAATTATAAATTGGGGGTTCCCAGGTTTCTATTAAAATTAAAATACTACGTGAATAAAACAAATATTGTGCTGCGCTGCCATAAAGTGATGCTGTCCATTATTTGTCCCAATTTCGCAATAAACTAATCCAAAAGATTTTTGTCTGAAATAAATGTTAACTCTCATGTGCGCCTCACGCTGTTTTCTGGAGGAATTGACAGATTGTTCGATTTAGGATTGGGTTAGGTGCTTTTGAAATTTTTTTCTCAAACTATTATTTCATACTAATTTGAGGGGTAAAAATAGTTAGGGTTTGAGTTAAATATGGGGTTTCTTTGATTAGAACGTTGATCCAGGACCAACAAAAAAATTGATCTAAGATCAAATCCTACTTTATGAAGTGACGGCAACCTTAAAATGATGAGGAGGTGCTTGGCCAGGAGGTGGGTTTGATTAGGGGACCCCCATAATCTTAAAGGGCAGGACAATATCCTTAAATATTTGATATTCCAATCTTTTTCCAAATTTTGACAACATTTGATATTTTTGCTTTTGCACTGGAATAGTGGAAAAAAGTTAATTTATAAATTCTAATTTAAAAAAAACTGTAAAAAGGCAGAAACCATCCCCATATTATGGATCATTTTTGGTTGGACTAATTCTTCATTCACTCCTGTATCTCTTTCCACACCTGTGTCGCTTGTATTAACCATTTTGATCATGACGAGTTATGTTTTGTGCTACTCATCATGAGACATGAAGTGTAGTGAAATTGCCGTCTGGTGCCGTCTTTGGCACATCACTGTTCAATATTTTATGTATTCCATTATTTTATATCTTCAATTATCTCGATAATATCTAATATTTCATATGCCACCCAGCTCTAATGTGTAGTGACAGTTGCTAAAATTAATATCCTATTATTATTGCCATGTTTTGACTTGTGTGAGAGATGTGAGCAATCTTCTGACCTTAAATATTAAACTTTAACACTTAACTAAACCTGCATGAATGATCCTCAAATCATGTGGCTCATTGAACAGAGACGTGTTATTAATCCTCTAAGTGATTTGACTTTCAAGGTGTTTCTTTTTGGAGGACAATGAAACATAGAGGCATATACAAACCAGAATATCACAGAGAAAAGCGATACACCAGCCATAATAGCCACTTAAACACTATAGAAACCATTCTCAGAATATGTAAAAACTTTTACCTATTTTCATAATGATTTTGTTCTTCATTTTAATTCACCAATAAGTGTTAGATGCGATATATTTATATATATATACACACACACACATATCACTGCAGGCCTGCGGAGAGCTGTTAGTTAATGTGATCCAAATCGGAGACAAGTACACATACAATGCCCACCAGAACCTCCTGTCTCTCTCCCTGTACACCTCCCCGATTTTTAATGATTCATCTGCAATACGGAGGACAAAAGAATGGTGGAGGGGAGCTTATTGTCAGGCTAAGTGGCTTGTCATGGAGAGATTTGAATCTGAAAGCGTTTTGTGTCACTAAACTGAATGGATCTCAGGAGGGAATGGACGCAGAAATGGCGTTTCAGTGGTCTGATTTACCCAGAATGCTGCAGGCTCACGTTGAAACAAGCATGCATATGAGGACGTTTGTAAGGCTGTCGATGAAAGAAACCAGACCAAAAGTACGTATCACCACGAAATACAGTTTTTTTCCATCCATGTGGAATTTAAAGTAAAACATAGTGTAACACTGAAACACACACACACACACAAACTTTAGATGTTCATTCTCTTCTTGCCTCACACAATTTTTATATGCACACTGAATCCAGGGGTCAAATTAGAGCATCTGTATTCTGTAGGAGTCCTACTCTTTTCATTCCCTGCTGAAACGAAAAAGGAAAGCGACTTTGCAAGTTTTTTTCCTCTACCTTCTACCTTCCCATCTATTAATATTCTTCCTGGCGAGATGAGGCGCGTTCTAGCAACGGGTGAGGAGGCATTGTGAAATGAGAACGTGAAGGTAGCCTGGCAAGACAAATGTTAGCTCAGGAGTTCGTAGGAGTCGGTTCGAGCGTTGGTCGTCAGCTGTGCGGAGAGCTTTTTATTAATGCTAAAGCTCGTCTCGCAGGTAGGGGTGCTCCCGCTTCCCTGGGAATAGAAAGAAACTTTGGTGTACTGGGTGAAATTGATTAGCTTGTGTAACTCTTCTGAGGGGAGAGGGCCTGAACTGTGCTGCTCTACTGGCCTGCTTAAAGATAAGAAGTTTCTTCAGGAGAAAAGGGGTAAATAAATACAGAAGAAAAACTTAAGCACTTAGAGCTTTGCAGGTACAACCTGAAAATCCAATACTAGTGAGCTGAATGTTAATATCTCCAATGGAGAGCTTTAGCACATTGCAGTCCACTAAGAACTGGATAGCTATTTGCAAACCCACTAGCAAGTTTAGCAATGTTGATGCTGTTGTATACAGGTAATATTGTGGAAAAGTCTTAGGCCACCAGCAGCTTTGTTGTTTTGACGTTTTTATTAAAATGTACATTTATATTTCATTCACTCACTTTATTAAGATACAAACAGACAAATAAATAAATCCAGCTAAGACCAGAATAAGCTGGTAGCTGGTTTAAGCTGTCCTTCCCAGCCTGGCAAAGCTGGTCAAGCCGGTGAGTCAGCTGGTCTTCCAGCCTGACCAGCTAAGTCCAGCTTAAAAAGTGACCAAAACACAGCTAGACCAGCTTGCTACACCCGCAATACCAGCTAAACCCAAGCTGGGAGACCATCTAAAACCAGCTCACCAGCTTAAATGAACACAAACTCCACAATTTTCAGAACTTCCTTGGGTAAAAATCATTTTAGTGACCCCTCTTGCCATTAACACATCTTAAACTCTTTTGAGGAGACTTATGTCCTGAAGTCATATTAGAATTAGAAATCAGGATTCCCAGCTATCCAAAATACATGACTGCAACGTAATCTGATTACCAGTACCAAACTTTCATTTGTGACCACGTAACTCATTACATCGTGGAAACCGGAAAAGTTTCAGATGTTGCGAGTTAGTAACATCAACTTTGTGACAATGTCACGTTTATTACGTTGTCAAAACTTTGCGATTATCACTAACTGTCAACGTCCGAAAGTTATGTTGTGGCGACAAAACCAGGAATTTCACTTTTCCAGTTGCCACGACATAATTAATTACTTTGCCAAGACGTCACGTTTATCAGGTTGTTTCAACGTTCCCATTACTAACCGGCTATGTCTGAAAGTTACATTGTGGCAACCAATCTAGGAATTTCACTTTTCCGGTTGCCATGACTAATTACCTTGCCGTGACGAAAGTTTGGTCATCAGATTACGTTGCAGTTTCGTACTGATAACTTTGTGACAATGTCTATTGGATATAGGGCAGGGGTGTCAAACATGTGTCCAATCCGGCCCGCATGATGATTTATACAGTTTTATTAAATATTAAACATATTTACATACATATTTTAATATTTAATATTTTAATATTTTATATTTACATAAATATTAAACATACATACATATTTTAAAAACCCTTTCAGGCAGGTGTCTAGTTCGTTTTTAATATGAGAGACTTGCGGAAAGCAGCAAAACGCGGAACATAGAGTAAACACGGTGCCCAAAAATCTTGCTGTTTTATTGTTACCGCTCCGCTAAAGATCCACCGATTCTGGTAATCCACTTTGTGTTTTCCCGCCCGCTCCGCAGCATCTCTGTGTCCATTCTCTGCCTGGAGAGCGAAGACGACATCCGAAGTGCAGAGTTGGGAGAATGAAAAGAGTGAAAAAAGATGTTAAAATCCAAAAAAATGATGCGGAATTTACTGGGATACGTTAAATAGGGAACATTCCTACATTGAATAAAACATAATGAAGTGTTGTCCTTATCTGTCATTTTTAATGTAAATTACTTTTAATGTGTTACTTTTTTAATTTATTAATACAGCAACGGTTTACAATGGTTGAAATAATAACGGCAAATTAATCAAATTATGACACACAACTGAGAGAAAGTGTGTCTATAAAAGTAGAGCGCAGCAGTCCAAGTAGCAGTAAAGGAGGCAATCAACATGGCTGCCACGCCAAGTAATGACGTCACAACACCCAAGCCCTATTTACTGTATATAGTAATGAATTAATACTTAAAATCAGGTAAATTCAGCTCATTTAATTTGAAAAAGCATTATCTTTAAATGTTAGGAGATCGTAGAGGTGATGTTGTGAATTTGTACTGTACTAATAATGGAATTACCTCCCTGGTACAGTACATGCAAGTTACCATTATCTTCCTATTACCATCTGACTGGACGGTCAATGATCTAGGTCCAGAACATTTCATAACTGTATTTGGTTTACCATTAGATTAAACCATAACTCATATTTTTTTATTAATATTAATTATGTAATAGAGACCAGCAGGTTGAGCTGCAGTTACACTAATGCACAAAAATGTAATGCACAGATTCTCATATTCTGCAGACAGACCAGAATAAAAATGGTCTCACCAGGAAGTCTTTGTGCACTGCACATGACCCGACCGTCTGTGTCTTAGCCCTTGAGTGATCATTCTGCATTTGTAAAGCATTGTCAGCGACCAATTTGCTACTGCTAACAACACGCCTCGGGGTGCATGCAAACACACGGATTATCCCGGTCGATAAAGAGCAGGTCTGTCTGAATACACTATGCAGTCCTTAAGGTTTAAAGGAAACATTGCCTTAGGGTCTGTTCACAAAAGCAACAGTTTTACAAAAATGCCTTAATACATAGATTCTCAATCGTATAGAGAAATTGTAATCACAAAATATTATTTGTATTTTTGGGAATTCATATTAAATGTGATGCGAAACTGGTGTATGCTAGTGGTTAGTTGGATATGGTTACATCTGGGCTGGTAACCAAAAGATTGCTGAAAGTTGATTGATGGATCTGTGATACCTCATGGCTTTGTAAGTCATTTTGGCCAAAGAAGTGTCATCTAAATGACAAACTGGCAAAACAAATCAAAAAGAATGATGAAGAAGAAAGGGTAACACCTCGCTTAGGCGATTCATTGTTTGCATGGTACCCATTAAGGTCTGTGAACAATACAACGATGTATGATATATACTGAAGCATCACAAAAAACACATTTTAAAGAGGAGTCTTGGTATGGTTCATGTTTTTTCCAGGTAGCCAGAGCGGATGAACATTGATTCGTTTAGTTTTTCACACACAAGCAATTACACACATTTGGTTAATGTGCAAATTAATTAGCAGCATTTGGCACAGAGCCGGCGTTCGTACTCAATGAGCCTGCGCACACACAGAACACAAAGGCAAATAAAAATGTGATAAATTGCAAAAATAAGTTGGCAGGGGGTTTATGAGTACAGTACAGATTGTTGTTTTCTAGACTGCTTTAACATTTCATTGCATAATTAAATAAAATATCTGCTGTTTTTCCTTGTGCTTCTCATTCTTCTTTCTGTCTCACTAAAATATTTTAAGGACTTCATTTTATTAATTTTGCCAGTGTGGCAAGCTTTATCATCAATCATTCATGTGCAGTTTTGCACTGAATTAGTAATTAAAACTCATTACTGGCAACAATGTGTAGTCATCAAGCTTGCCAATCAAACACTCACAAACACAAAAACATTTCTGCAGCAAACTCATATTTTCAACCTTTCTTCTGTTTAATGCAATTGATTTTTTTTAATGGGCTATAAGAAAGCGAAACACAGAGATTGATGTTCAGGAGTGACGTTGTGCCAAAGCTTAAATATTTTCTTATAAAACTCTAAAATACTGAAATATATGGTCATGTGTTACATTTTATTGCTTAAAGCAACACTATGTAGTTTCCATGTAAAAATGACTTACAGCTCCGCCATGTGGTTGAAAAGCGCAACAGTGCCTGGTATCAGACACTCTTCTGCAGGCAGGGGGTGGGGCTGTGTGCTCTACCCTCCACCGCCACTTTCAGAGTGTGCTTGTAGCAGCTAGGAGGCTGCTCAGGTTGCAGCAACAGTAAAATTTGTCCAGTTAAAAGTTGTTCTTTCACTGAAATAATTTTAGAGACATTATTTAAATGTAAAAAAACTACATAGTGTTGCTTTAATACGTCTCAAATATAGAGAGGAATTTCATAGCCAATCAAAGATATTGCATATAACAAGATGTGGCACCACTATTACTATAAATAGGGTACAAAGAAACGCTCAACATGGCCTCTCTGGCAACAGAAGTCCCGCCTTCCAGTTAAAATAACCAATTAGATTCTCTGAAGGAGGAGCTCTAGAGCTTGCCAACCTGTGCGCAGTAGCTGAAATGACCTTGAAACAGGTGTTTTTAGTGCAATTTGGGTTTAATAAAACAAAAGTAATGGCACAGTTGAAGTCAGGTTTAAATGTTGGTTAGAAATATGTTGTCTAATTGGGATTTTAGCATGCGATTTTAGATATATCTGCCTTTCCCCATTCAATAGATAGGAATTTAGTCTTGCATAACTGTCTAGAGGCATTGCAAACATGTCCGCCTAGTGGCGCGATCTCCCTAAAGGGATTTTGGGAAATGCATAGCAACCCCCCTGAACCCTAGCACAGGCGTGACTCCCATATATAGCCTATTAAATAACATAGTATATTAAATATAACCTAGTTTGCAAAGAGTTGACTGCACCAATCCTTTGATATTATGATTTCATCAGGCCTATATCTTTTGTCATTGTCATACACAAACCTTGGCAAAGATAAAACTCTTTTTGTGCAGTCCTGCATCTTTCCATTAAACAGCATTACATGCTTCAGAGCTCTGTGGCACATAATTCACATTATTAAAAATGACTGTAAATAAAATTTTTTATATATAACAAATCTTTTCCATGTCTGACACTCAAGTCAGCAAATAGGTCAACATGACCACAGACCACAATTACAATTTGGTACATTTCTGAAATAAGCTTTAAGAGATTTTTATGGTATTTTTTAAATATTGTGGTTGGCAGAGATGCACATCCTGAATAGGACAGAGAGGAAGCCAGAGATGGATTATAATTAGCAGGTGTAATTAGAGACAAGCAGACATAAATGAAGAAGGATTAATTGCTGTTAAAATCGAGAGCTCTTTATTAATGCTCATATTTAATTCCATCTATCCTGTTGCCTGCAGACGAACTGGTGAACTAAAAATAGCTCTTGCTGTCACTGTGTCTTGTTCGGTTCAAGTCTTGACAGTACAGATCGTGACACAGTGACTCTGTGCTGTTGTACTGATATATGCATAAAGTCAATGCTGTTAATTAGTGTCACACTGTACTGTAAATGGAGTTTTAAGATGGATATTGGATGTTAATTTACTTAGTGAGTGAGTGAGTGAGTGAGTGAATAAGTGCATAAAGAAATGAATGAACAAGTAAATTAATGAACAAGCTAATGAATCAATGAGTAAATAAATGCATGACTAAGTGAATGAGCGAGTGAGTGAGTGATGAAAGAAATGAAAGAAATAAAGATACAATGAAAAAGCAAATAAATGAACGAATGAACAAAGATAGAGACTTTAGATAAAAAATAATGAATAAATGAGTGAGTGAGTGAGTGAGTAAGTGAGTAAGTGAGTGAAAGGAAGAAACGAAAGAAAAAAACAAACAAATGAATGAGTAAATAAGTGAGTTAATGAGTAGGTGAGTAAATGAATAAAGGAAGAAAAATTTATAAACGGCAAACAAATAAACAAGTGAAAAAATAAATGATTAAATGAATGAAATAATTAATAAATAATTGATTGATTGATTAAATAAATGAAAGACAGAAGAAAGAAACAAGTGAGTGAGTAAGTGAGTGAATAAGCAAGTGAGTGAATGAGTGAGTTTATGAATAATTGAGTGAGTGAGTGAGTAAGCAAGTGAGTGAGTGAGTGAGTGAATAATTGAGTGAGTGAATAAATGAATGAAGGAAGAAAGAAAGAAATGAACAAACAGGCAAACAAATTAATTAATTAAAACTGAATGAAATAATTAATAAATAATTGATTGAGTAAGTGAATAAATGAAAGACAGAAGGAAGGAAGAAAGAAACAAATAAATGAATGAACAAGCAAACGAACAAACAAATGAAAACAAATGAACCAATGAATGACTGAGTGAGTAATTTTAGGAATAAGTGAGTGAGTGAGTGAGGGAGGGAGCAAGTGAGTGAATGATTGAGTGAAGGAAGCAAGCAAGGAAGGAAGGAAGGAATGAACAAACAAACAAGCCAACAAATGAATTAATAACTGCATGAGTAAATGAATAAACAAACTATCATCATTTTTCTTGTGTTTGTGAGTGAGTGAGTGAGTGAGTGAGTGAGTAAGTTTATGAATGAATGAGTGAGTGAGCAAGTGAGTGAATGAATTTATGAATGAAGGAGTGAGTAGGTGAGCAAGTGAGTTTATTAATAAGAGAGTAAGTGAGTGAGTGAGTGAGTGAGTGAATGAGTGGGTTTATGAATAAGTGAGTGAGTGATTGAGTGAGTGAGTATTAATAAGTGAGTGAATGAGCAAGCGAGTAAGTGATTGATTGAGTGGGTGAGTAAGTGAGTGAGTTTATGAATAAGTGAGTGAGTGAGCAATTGAGTGAGTTTATGAATAAATGAGTAAGCAAGTGAGTGAGTGAGTGAGTGAAAAAGTGAGTGAGTGAGTGAGTTAATAAATGATTGAAGGAAGAAAGAAATGAATGAACAAACAGGCAAACAAATTAATGAATTAAAACTAAATGAAATACTTACTCAATCAATTATTTATTAATTGAATAAATGAAAGACAGAAGTAATGAAGAAAGAAAGGAACAAATGAACGAACAAGCAAACAAACAAACAAATGAACCAATGAATGACTGAGTCAGTGATTTTAGGAAAACGTTAGTGGGAAAGTTAGTGAGTGAGTTTATCAATAAGTGAGTGAGTGAGTTTATGAATAAGTGAGTGAGTGAGTCAGTGAGTGAGTCAGTGAGTAAGTGAAGGAAGCAAGCAAGCAAGGAAGGAAGGAATGAACAAACAAACAAACAAGCCAACAAATGAATTAATAACTGCATGAGTAAATGAATAAACATCCTATCATCATTTTTCTTGTGTTTGTGAGTGAATGAGTGAGTGAGTGAGTGAGTGAGTGAGTGAGTGAGTGAGTGAGTGAGTGAGTGAGTGAGTGAGTGGATGAATAAGTGAATGAGTTAGTGAGTGAGTAAGTTTATGAATGAATGAGTGAGTGAGCAAGTGAGTGAATGAATTTATGAATGAATGAGTGAGTGAGCAAGTGAGTGAATGAATTTATGAATGAATGAGTGAGTAGGTGAGCAAGTGAGTTTATTAATAAGAGAGTAAGTGAGTGAGTGAATGAGTGGGTTTATGAATAAGTGAGTGAGTGATTGAGTTAGTGAGTATTAATAAGTGAGTGAATGAGCAAGCGAGTAAGTGATTGATTGAGTGGGTGAGTAAGTGAGTGAGTTTATGAATAAGTGAGTGAGTGAGCAATTGAGTGAGTTTATGAATAAATGAGTAAGCAAGTGAGTGAGTGAGTGAGTGAGTGAGTGAGTGAAAAAGTGAGTGAGTGAGTGAGTGAGTTAATAAATGATTGAAGGAAGAAAGAAATGAATGAACAAACAGGCAAACAAATTAATGAATTAAAACTAAATGAAATACTTACTCAATCAATTATTTATTAATTGAATAAATGAAAGACAGAAGTAATGAAGAAAGAAAGGAACAAATGAACGAACAAGCAAACAAACAAACAAATGAACCAATGAATGACTGAGTCAGTGATTTTAGGAAAACGTTAGTGGGAAAGTTAGTGAGTGAGTTTATCAATAAGTGAGTGAGTGAGTTTATGAATAAGTGAGTGAGTGAGTCAGTGAGTGAGTCAGTGAGTAAGTGAAGGAAGCAAGCAAGCAAGGAAGGAAGGAATGAACAAACAAACAAACAAGCCAACAAATGAATTAATAACTGCATGAGTAAATGAATAAACAACCTATCATCATTTTTCTTGTGTTTGTGAGTGAATGAGTGAGTGAGTGAGTGAGTGAGTGAGTGAGTGAGTGAGTGAGTGAGTGAGTGGATGAATAAGTGAATGAGTTAGTGAGTGAGTAAGTTTATGAATGAATGAGTGAGTAGGTGAGCAAGTGAGTTTATTAATAAGAGAGTAAGTGAGTGAGTGAGTGAGTGAATGAGTGGGTTTATGAATAAGTGAGTGAGTGATTGAGTTAGTGAGTATTAATAAGTGAGTGAATGAGCAAGCGAGTAAGTGATTGATTGAGTGGGTGAGTAAGTGAGTGAGTTTATGAATAAGTGAGTGAGTGAGCAATTGAGTGAGTTTATGAATAAATGAGTAAGCAAGTGAGTGAGTGAGTGAGTGAGTGAGTGAGTGAGTGAGTGAGTGAGCAATTGAGTGAGTTTATGAATAAATGAGTAAGCAAGTGAGTGAGTGAGTGAGTGAAAAAGTGAGTGAGTGAGTGAGTTAATAAATGATTGAAGGAAGAAAGAAATGAATGAACAAACAGGCAAACAAATTAATGAATTAAAACTAAATGAAATACTTAATCAATTATTTATTAATTGAATAAATGAAAGACAGAAGTAATGAAGAAAGAAAGGAACAAATGAACGAACAAGCAAACAAACAAACAAATGAACCAATGAATGACTGAGTCAGTGATTTTAGGAAAACGTTAGTGGGAAAGTTAGTGAGTGAGTTTATCAATAAGTGAGTGAGTGAGTTTATGAATAAGTGAGTGAGTGAGTCAGTGAGTGAGTCAGTGAGTAAGTGAAGGAAGCAAGCAAGCAAGGAAGGAAGGAATGAACAAACAAACAAACAAGCCAACAAATGAATTAATAACTGCATGAGTAAATGAATAAACAAATCATAATTTTTCTTGTGTTTGTGAGTGAGTCAGTGAGTGAGTCAGTGAGTGAGTGAAGGAAGCAAGCAAGCAAGGAAGGAAGGAATGAACAAACAAACAAACAAGCCAACAAATGAATTAATAACTGCATGAGTAAATGAATAAACAAATCATAATTTTTCTTGTGTTTGTGAGTGAGTGAGTGAGTGAGTGAGTGAGTGTATGAATAAGTGAATGATTGAGTAATTTAATGAGTTTATGAATAAGTGAATGAGTGAGTTAGTGAGTGAGTGAGTTTATGAATGAATGAGTGAGCAAGTGAGTTTATTAATTAATGAGTGAGTGAGTAAGTGAGTGAGTTTATTAATAAGTGAGTAAGTGAGTGAGTGAGTGAGTGAGTGAGTGAGTGAGTGAGTGAGTGAGTGAGTGAATGAGTGGGTTTATGAATAAGTGAATGATTGAGTGAGTGAGTGAGTGAGTGAGTGAGTATTAATAAGTGAGTGAATGAGCAAGCGAGTAAGTAATTGATTGAGTGGGTGAGTAAGTGAGTGACTTTATGAATAAGTGAGTGAGCAAGTGATTGAGTGAATGAGTGGGTTTATGAATATGTGAGTGAGTGAGTGAGTGAAGGAAGCAAGGAATGAATGAATGAATGAACAAACAAACAAGCCAACAAATGAATTAATAACTGCATGAGTAAATGAATGAATAAACAATCTGGCATTATTTTTCTTGTGTTTGTGCCACAGTGTATGCATATTCAGTTGTGATGTCGTCTTGTTCCATTTATTAAAAAGCAACATGTTATTCATAAGTAGCTTCTCATTCTGTCTGGGTGGCAGCTCTTAATGTAACATGATAAGGAGACCAAATGGACAGAGTTAATTAAAAAGAGTCAGACAATTTGACAGTCTCTTCTCGTTCCGACTCTCTGACAATAACAAAGACACGGTCTGTTAAACGTTTCACAGCGGGAACTCAAAACGTTTTTCTGGAAATTCACAGCAGAATACTTTATTGGGATTAGTTTTAAATACAGAAAAGTCGAAAATTCCAGTTGGCTATGTGGTCTAAGACATTTGTCTGAAGGGCCTGTCATCATTTGTATCTCTGTGTGTAGATGTATTCGGGTGTGCGTTTGTGTGTGTTGTATTGTGGCCAGACCTCGCAGTCCATCAGGGTTTTAACACACCAGGGCTCTTCTGGTATACGCATTTTATTTTGTATCTGTTGTCTGTTACTCAACCCACACTTTATAACAAACCTATATCTCCTGTTGGAAAAGACAGTGTTTAGACAGTAGTAAATGGTTGTAAGGTGAAATGAATTACTTTTGGTTAGTTTATGTGTTTTGTAAGTCTAAAGCTTTAAAGTTTTGGGAGCTCTTATTGATGGACAACATGAAATATTTGTACCCATTTAAAATGTATTTTTCACATTACAGAGCCATTTTTCAATAGAAGAAAATGTATAACACCAACAACAATGAACACTTCTTTTTATACAAACTTTTAACTTAAGTACCCAACAAATAAGATACCCAAATAGATCATAAATGCTTGCTTTTTTCCATTTTTTAAAACACAAAGGTTTAGTAAAATAGCTAAGTTAATTTGGTACAACAAAAGAATAAATAATCTCTTTATCCACAATAATTACCATCTGCACTTTGCTACACAGCAAATAAGCCGCAGTAAATTTAAGCAAATAGAGATTGCATCCATCTGCATGTAGTTTGCACGCAGACATCATTGGCATGTAAATATAAGCGCAGGTTTGCAGATAATGAAATGACGGCTATTGCCGTAATTCATTTAAATGAAAATGTTGCGGGCTTTCATTTAAAACTCATGTAAATATCATTTGAAGTGGTTGGTAATATAATGTAATGTAAATGAATGTGCCCATATGCGGTTACCGGAGCATAAACGGCACGCAGATGGGACCCTCGCTTTCAGTTTTGTCACAGCGCGATGCACCGTTAACCCTTGCTGGATATAGGGGACGGGACAGGGAGAGGTGGGTAATAAATTGAAACCAACAGAGCTCAAGGTTACGACACATAAATCCTGAGAGAGTGGATCAGGGCGACGTGTGAGAATGGTATTATAGTAGAAGAGAGAGAGAGAGAGAGAGAGAGAGAGAGCGTGTGATCAAGCAAGATTGAGAGCGTGGGGGCAGAAGGGAAGTGCGGAGAGAGAAGAGTGCATACGAGCGAGTGCAGGGAGAGAGAGAGAGGCAGAAATAAAGCTACGGCAAAAGGATCCACAGAGGCAGATGAGTGAGTGCAGTGTGTGAAAGAGAGGATTGTTACCACCGTATCTTGTTATCACGGATCGCATTAAGATGGTCCCATAGCCCTCGCGCTCCATATCTGGATATTTCTACTTCCATGTGGGATGAGCAGCTGCACCGAGTGAGACAAACACAATGAGGTACTGAAAATAACAGAGGTGTTTGAAAGCCGAACAGAGGGATGGCAGAGATAACAAGCTGGGGAGAGAGAGATTTTGAAGGATAAAACAGTACGGCATGAACGGACGAGAGGTGTTTCCTGAAAGTGGAGTTCGGGGTTTCTTCCTCTGTTGTGGGACTGAACATTAACCCAGATTCTGTTCACTTCAGGGCTGTAAGTTTGTGATTGTTGTTGGGTGGCGTTGTCTCTGTATTTTTATTTAAACTTTTTTTAGACAAACTCTTGCTTTGAATTTTGATTTGAAATTAAGTTTAAGCAAGTTCAGATGGTGATATAAAAATCCTTCTAAATTCAAATCAAATTCACATTTAAAACAAAAGAACAATCTTTAATTCATTTAAACATATTTACATTAATGGTATACTTTTTGTTGTTTAAAAATGTAACTCATAATCTTGGCATTGCTACTGTAGCAGCATACTCTACCTACTGAGCTATAGAAACACATACAATTTTATAATTATTTTTTTGACTGCCTAATATATTAGTGGTGGTCTGCAAAGTAAATGCTTCTTTATTTAAACAGTGAGGTATATGTGCAGTGGTTTTCATATATAATCTTTACAGCCCCTTGTCTTTACGGTCCTCGTGAGGATTGCCCACAGCAGCGACTGTCTCTGTCTCGCTCTCTGGTGGTTATGAGTTGGACTGTCCGTATATTGTGTTGTAGACAAAAGCAGCCGTGGTGGGAAATTTCTAGGAAGTATTTTTAAGGAAGCGAGAATGCATTGTTGGATTTTGAAACATTTTTTATTTAGCTACAGAAGTGATATTTGTCGTAAATAAAAATCATGCATCTAATTATTCCATATAGCCACTCGGTTTGAAGGTATATGGAATCTATAACACTTAAGGACCCTACTCATATTCATAGTCTTGAGGACCTTCTCGGATTCATTTGTGGTATAGCCTGGAGACGAAAGTAAATAAGTAGAGCTGTCCAAATAAACACTTGAGGGTCAGTCATGTTAACATTTTCCAGTGAGAAGTTGTTTAATCTATGCAGTAAAAAGTGGAGACACAGACCACATAGAGTGAAAATGGGACCGTGTAATGACTAAAGGCAAGCTACCTATTAAACTTCGTCATGTGCTTTTCTCCGAATCCTTTAAATGTTGTGCTATTCTGTCAAGTACAATTATTTTTTTATGAACCTTCATGACTCAACTGGCCAAAAACCAGTGTGATATCCAAGAATATAACTGTAAGAGGTCAATTTTTTCTTTCTCCTTTGACCATCTTTCTGACCGCTTTGCAGAGAGCAACATGGAAAGCATTTCATTAAATCTTTTCATTAGCGCGCCGTTTGCTTGGAAAATAATCACATTGTGCACATTCTGAGAAAAAATATGCTTTATGTACTGCTTTTGACACAGACATATTTTATAAGAAATTAGTCTTTTTTTTATACTTTTGAAATGATTTTCATGGGGCACACAAGCATAATTTGTTATGAGCTAGCTGTCAGCTGTTCCTTTTCGCATTGGTTTAAATTATAGTGCAAAAATATTCTATTTTGAGTTTTTTAATAATCTAAACGGTTTAATTGAAAAATGTGATAATCAATCACAATCAAATCCTGATGATTCAAACATGATTTAAGAATGTTTGAAAGAGATTGACCTATTTCAAAAGAGTTATGTGACAATTTTGCCTATTCGATTAGTGACGTCTTACATATTTCCTCTTAATTTTACAACATTATTGTATTATATCATATTTCTTTGATGCATATTTCCAGTCCGGTCAATGACATGACATGCATATTTTTGTGTCCGGGAGCATTATGTACTATAAAAAAATAATTTGATACATTAATGACATGTGTCACTCACTTTATTCTATAAATCTGTTTGGTTTAAATTTTATTTATTTTTTAGTATTTTTAATAATAAATACCAGGTTTTGTTTTGGTAAAATTTATTGTAAAAATAACATAATTCTATGTTCGAAACCTTTCCTAAAAACAAATTTCACAAATATCAGTAGTTGTTAGGATAATAGAAATGTTTTTGTTTAACAATTTAGATGTTCTCAAATGTCAGGGTGGTGCAACCCCAATAAAGGGCCTTTTATTAAGAAGTTAACAAGTATAAACAGTAAACATGATTGCAAATCATCCAGTAAACCCCCTGAGGTCTTTATGGCTGAAAGTTTGTAGATTTCTCTCAAATACTAAAAAAATAGCCACTTTAATGTAATAGGTAGGCTGGTACACTTTCTGTGTCAGGTGGTACAACCAATGTAAAAATAGAAAAAAAATCAAACACATTTTAATTGTATTTAAAAGTGTATTTAAGATTTGATATCACAGGCAAAAGCTTACCAGCATGCAAGTCGAAGTCTGTTAAATGTAAATTCATTGCAAAGGTCAGGTGGTGCAACCAGAAAGTCAAAGGGTGCAAATGCAACATTAAGCGACACTAAATAATCTTAATATTGTAATAATTGTATGCAAGATAAGGATGTCTGTAATTATTATTATACTTTTTTATTGTTTTTAACACTAGAACTACCAACACTGAAAAAATTGATTCATTGAATTTAATCAATTTTTTTAAGGTAAGTGGTTGCAATCAATTTATTTAAGCTACATTTAAACAAAAGTTTTATATTTTATTTTACTTTACTAATCTTTTTTGTCTAAATGTAGCTTAAATAAATGTATTGCAACCACTTACCTTAAAATATTGATTAAATTCAATGAATCATTTTTTTTTTCAGTGAATGCAGTCATTTTGACAATTTTTAAAATTGCAATGTAATAACTTTGTTGAAATAAAGCCATATAAATACAGTTTCCTGATGTTTTTTAAATTTATGTAAATTTTATTCTTGTTGTTTTATTAAAATTACAAAACACAAAAGAGTTCTGAGTATTTTTACCTTGAATGGCCATAACAGTCAAATTGACCTTACACAATACAGGCGGTCTATCTACTTAGTGCTTTTTCTCACCTTTGAATATGTATGCGACTGTTGCCAATGGTAACATCATTTTTTATTTAAAAAATTAACACAATACTGTTCTACCTTGAATTTGCATCTGTAATTAGTTACAATTAAACATGACCATAGAAGCTTTAAATGTAAATATGACATGACATGACCGCTATTGACAGTTCTAGTTAAAGAATTCCGGTATTTATAGTGTTAAATGTATAGTTATCAAATGTTAGTTTTATGGTAAAGTTGTTTTACACAGGCAAATAGACAATGATTGGTTGTACCACATGGCATTTTTTTGTGGACAAAACTGATAAGTGTTGTTCTATAAACAAAATGTTTGAAACACACTGTTCCTGACTCGATATGCATTACATATTTTTTTTATTAATTGACACATTTCTATATTTCTATATATGTATAAAAGACATAAAAAAACATATTTATATAATTAGATAATTCAAGATAATTTGTTCTTCTCCTGTGAGTAGCTTTTAAACCTGTACAATCTGTTATGCATTTCTATGTTGAAGTGTAATTAAAGAAAGAACGAAATCTTGCCATCTGTGTGTCAAAGCCTCAAAGCTGTTGGTTTGTTAGTTTGAGCAGGATAAGGACAGATTGACATCTGTGTGATGTTCGTGTACAGACGTTATTGGGGGATTCACCAAGAATGAGTTCACCTGCTGATAACGTTGCTCATTTGCACGCACAGTCTGTGTTGTTTTAGGACTCGATTCAGGTGCAACGGTGCAAACATATGCAAAAAAGTTTGGGCTAAATGCAGTTTGGATTGCTTGGATCTTTGCAGGCGATCTGCCATATTACCCCACAACATATTCTCTATTTTTTAATCATCATTTGATGAATTACTGTCATGATGCCGAGAAATGTACACAAATTTACTTCTCATTAAAGCACAATTTTTGGCGCGCTTTCTGCAGCACCGCTCCAATAGCTTTGAATTTGGTAAATAATATGCAGTCTGCAGTTAAATAAAACCCATTTACAGTCTGTGGGATAGAAACTATTTTGCATTGAACAATAAGTTTTAATATAGAAAAAGCCAGATTTAATTCATCACCTGCACGAGTATATCTTAAAATTGGTCTGTATAATTCTTTCAACTGTCCCTCATACAACAACAACCACACCATGCACATATACACACTTCTTAGCCGAATGTGAAGCAAGCAACATGAGCTTCTTTGATACAAAAGCAAAAATATCACAAAGAGAAGCGTTGCAATATTAAAGCGCCGGGATGTTGTCAGCGTGGATTTGATCTTTGACTCAAAGCTGTGACATCCTTCTGCTCTCCACCTCAGACTGAACTTGCACTTCTTGAACTCAGTCTGGTTCTTCTGTGGTTATCACGCCAAGACTCTTCTCTGCCCTCCCTTTGGATCAGTCCCCGCTGTGTGCGTGCTGTGCGTATTTAGCTCATGGTGGGTAACAGTGGGTGGGGTTTTATTTTCCAGTACAGATTAGTAGCCAGGAGGGGGATTCCATCCTATTAAATTATTCATGCTTAAGAAATGATTACAGTGCATGAAACAGCATTGTGCATCAGTGAAAGCTTTACCCAAGACACTGTTGGTCTGTGTGACCATGTGTGTGCAATTCGTTGAGTTGGTGACCATGATGCACATCGTTCATTATCTTTAACCCTGGAGAACCCAGGAGATTCCAAAAACCTATTTCTTCTATTGAACAAATTTGACCCCATGGGTTCTCCAGGGTTAATTATGGAAGCTGAGATGTTTGATATCACTTGTGCTGACCTAAACCTCATTCCATAGCAGGATAATCAATTGTCATGTAAACCAACATAATAAATCATACATGTTTTACAAGTTGGCAAATTCACATGAAATGAATTATACAAAAAGAATATATATATTTATATATAGTTTTTATTTATATTTAATTTAGAATATATAAAAATATAAATAAATATATATACACATGTAAATGTTTCTTAAATACATACATGAATGTGTGTGTTTTTATAAATACATAAAAATTACACACAGCACAAACTCATATGTTATGCAAAAATTACTTTTATTTTGTATGAGATTAATCTATATATATATATATATATATATATATATATATATATATATATATATATATATATATATATATATATATATATATTTATATATATATATTTATATATATTTATATATATATATATATTTATATATATTTATATATATATATAAAATTAAACACCACCCCTAACCCCAATGTCAAAGGGGCGGAAGCAGATTGTACTATCGTAAAATATTTGTGTTTTGTATTTAAGCGTGTTTTGTATTCAAGGTTGTGTTTTTATATTTAAACGTGTCAATTTTTTACATTTTCTGAAAAAATAATCATGCTTGCTCATGTAAAATGTATTGCTGTGTTGCTAAGATGTTGCGAGAGGTTGCATGCTTTTTTGTGGATTTGTTAAATGATTTCAACAGTCTAAAAATGCTGGGTTGTTTTAACCCACGGATGGATAAAATATAGTCAAATCCCAACGTTGGTTCAAATTAAGCTTGGAAAGTCTATATTTTACCCAACCGTGGATTCATATTAACCAAATAACAGGGAAATTATATTCTGGTTGGTTGATACAATAGGTGTTTTTTAGAAAGAACCTTCATCTCTGCTGAGCTGTTTTTAACCCATGAAGCCATTAAGATTGGACAGAACACAGCTGGGTTAAAAGTTACCCAATGCTGGGTTGTTGTTAACCAACCGTGGATTCATATAACCCAGTATTATATTCTGGTTGTTTGACAATAAGTGTTTTTTCACTTTCTAAGTAGAAGGAACCTTCATGGGTTAAGAACAACTCTCTGCTGAGTTATTTTTTAACCCATGATGGGGTTAATATTGAACAGAACACAGCTGGGTTAAAACTTAGCCAATGCAGGGTTGTTGTTACCCAACCATGGGTTATAATAACCCAGCAGTTGGGTTGAAACATCACAGCATTAAGTGGAAACAACCCAGCATTGGTTAATTTTTAACCCAGCTCTGTATTCTGTGCAGTATTAACCCAGCAGGGGTTGGTTATATTTGTAGTACACTGAGTGCATTCTAGTATATCCCCTCATTAGATGTGGTTCTATCATTGTGTGTACAGTATATGAGGAGTTTGTCTATAGGGATTTTTTAACAATTTCACCATCTTCTAATCTTTAAGTCCGATCAATCTGTATTTTTATGTTTATCAGTTAAAAAGGTAAAAGTAAAGGAATATAAAATAAGGAGTAGAAGTAAAAACGAAATCACAAGCTACACAATTTGAGGTATTATTCATGTCTATTGGGATTCAAATATTTGACCCTATGTATGGGCAACAGTTACAGAAATGCTTGCTTTGGCAAGCACTTAATAAGCTGCTGTCTCACAGTCGCATTTGGTGAACTTTCCCATGATTTTTTTGTTCTTCACGGTGTGAAAGTTTCTTCTCTGCTTCTGTGAGTCTGACGAGAGATATTTCGGTGAGCAGAACGCAGTGTTATGGATGTTTCATTGTGTGCCGAGTCTTTAGAGCAAGAATCCTTAGTAATATCACTCGAAAAACATGATGCAATTCCTATGCTAAAAGTTGAAGTTCAGTTAGGTTTAAAAACTAAGCCATCGGACTTCTGTTGTCTCCCCACAGGTGCCACAAGGCGAGTTCAGCATAGTGAGAGCGAACGCCCCGGCAGGGTCAAAGGTTGAGGTGAAAGTTCGTGGCCATGGCGACACGAGGGATGATGACCCGGCTCTTGATGCTGCTGGGTGTGCTGGCAGTGGCTCATGCTTCCGCCTTCTTGTCCAATCAGAGACTGAAGCCCCGATTCCAGAGAGACCGCCGTAACATCCGTCCCAACATCATCCTCATCCTCACTGATGACCAAGACGTTGAGCTGGGTGAGTGAAAACCAATCAGCTACCTTTACATCAAGTTTTTGTTTTTTTATGTGATGCTTTTCTTAAAACAGAACAAACCCATTGTGATTTACTGTTTTCTGCTTAAAATCGTCCTATAGTATGTAATGTAAAGACCATTCTGTGTAAATATAACCTTGGTATCTTTAATATTGACTGAGTAAGATCATGCCAAAGATTGAAATCAATGACTGAAATCACACTTTGATCCTCTTAATTTTATTGATTATGAGACTTGTGCCTGGATGTAATGTTGATGCAAAAATAGAGAGAATAAACCATAAGAGGCCGTCTTCCAGTCATTTTACAATGAATACAAAGGTTTTAGACAATGCAACCTCTTACCCATAATTAAATATCTCTGTTCATTCCATCACATCTCTCTCATCTTTTCTTATCCCCTCTCCTCCTCTTCATCTTCTCTTTGTGAATACTAATTGTTGTCCATCCATACTGACCTTTGAGTGTAAAGTGCACTGGGGATTTTGGGAGCGTGTATGTTTGAGTTTGTGTGTGTTGACCTTTCTGCATGAATCTGTCGAGGTGTGGTGATCCTGTCTGAAAAGGCCAGATTGAACCAGACTTCCTGTCTCCCATTATATCCTTTCAGCCCATCTGGCTTTTTTTTTTGTGTGTGAGTGTGTGAGAAACAGGGAGAGGTGAAGAAACACCAAGAATGATGTGAAACAAAGGTGTTTGCAAAAATAAATTCTGTAACTGAGGTTGTAACAAATGTTCTTTGACTTCTGAATGTAAATCCTGTTTCATATATACAGACAACTGGTGTCATGTGATAGCACTTTAACATTGTGTAGTTCTTTTTGGTAAAGGTATATTGTCACAAACAGAGGGTAAATAAATGAATTTATATCTATATCATGCAGTCTGGTGCAGTGCAGTTTACTAGCATATACGGCCTGCATGATTTTATTATCATGACAGCCACACCTTCAATATTAGAAATGGCTTTCAGAAATAAAATCATCCAGTCTATAACCATTTAAAATCTTGTGGTTTTTAACGCAGTTGTTATATAATGTGAACCAGCTGCCTGTATGTTCACTGATGTCAGACTTACTGATCGCTTGTTATGAATAATTGTATGTTTTGGTTTGCCTTGCTTGAGTTCCAAATATGAAATAAATAATGTAACGTGATAAAAAGCATATTAAAATATTATTGAATTTACTGGATCATCAATAATGGAAATTTTCAGATGATCATGTAACATTTCTTGAGTTGGATTTCCAGTAAAATGACTGTAACTAACATCAATAAGCCACTTTAATATAAAAATGATTCTAAAAATTAGCAATGCGACCGACAAGCTTAGAGAATCTTGCTTTGTGGCCTCTAAGCTTTCTGAAGCTGAGTTGATCCCTGGTGTTTTGTAGAAAGTAAAAACAGAGGAATATAGTTCTTTAAATAGGACAATTAGTAGAGCAGACTTTATTTGAGTTTCAGGAATATATGACACATTCTCTCTCTGTCTCCTCTCCAGGCTCTATGCAGGTCATGAATAAGACCCGGCGGATCATGGAACAGGGTGGGACCCGCTTTTCCAACGCTTTTGTCACCACGCCCATGTGTTGTCCGTCACGTTCCTCCATGCTGACTGGGAAGTATGCCCACAACCACAATACCTACACCAACAACGAAAACTGCTCCTCACCCTCCTGGCAAGCTCAACATGAGCCACGGACATTTGGAGTGTATCTAAACAACACTGGCTACAGGACAGGTAAAGAGCATTCGTTCACACCCACACACAGACTGGATTATTTTTTATCAGAATATAGAGTTCTATTAGTAAATCTGGTGCAGATTAGTGAAGATACACCAGATTACAATGGGATAGAATAGAATAGAATAGAATAGAATAGAATAGAATAGAATAGAATAGAATAGAATATTAACTTGAGCGTCATAGTGTGGAGTAGAGTAGAGTACAATAGAGCAGAGTAGATTGGAGATTAGGGTAGAGTAGAGTGGAGTAGAATGGAGTAGAGTAGAGTAGAGTAGAGTAGAGTAGAGTAGAGTAGAGTAGAGTAGAGTAGAGTAGAGTAGAGTAGAGTAGAGTAGAGAAGAGTAGAGAAGAGTAGAGTAGAGTAGAGTAGAGTGGAGTGGAGTGGAGTGGAGTGGAGCGGAGTACAGTGGAGTGGAGTGGAGTGGAGTGGATTAGAGTGGAGTACAATGGAGTACAATGGAGTACAATGGAGTAAAGTGGAGTAAAGTGGAGTACAATGGAGTAAAGTGAAGTACAATGGAGTAAAGTGGAGTACAGTGGAGTACAATGGAGTAAAGTGGAGTACAATGGAGTAAAGTGGAGTACAGTGGAGTACAATGGAGTAAAGTGGAGTACAATGGAGTAAAGTGGAGTACAATATAGTAGGGTATAATACAATAGAATGGAGTACTGTAGAGTAGAGTACAATAGAGTAGAATGGACTATAGTAGAGTACAACAGAGTAGAGTACAATGGAGAAGCATAGAGTAGTGTAGAGTACAACAGAGTAGAGTAGAATAGAGTACAATAGAGTAGATTGGAGGTTAGGGTAGGGTAGAGTAGAGTAGAGGGGAATAGAGTAAAGTGGAGTACAATGGAGTAAATTGGAGTACAATAGAGTAGGGTAGAATACACTATAATAGAGTACTGTAGAGTAGAGTACAATAGAGTACAATAGAGTAGAGTAGAGTAGAGTAGAGTAGAGTAGAGTAGAGTAGAGTAGAGTAGAGTAGAGTAGAGTAGAGTACAATGGAGAAGCATTGAGTAGAGGAGAGTACAATAGAGTAGGGTAGAGTAGAGTAGAGTACAATAGAGTCAAGCGGATTGGAGAGCAAAGTAGAGTAGAGTAGAGTAGAGTAGAGTAGAGTAGAGTAGAGTAGAGTAGAGTAGAGTAGAGTAGAGTAGAGTAGAATAGAGTACAATGGAGTAACGTGGAGTGCAATGGAGTCCAAAGAGTAGGGTAGAATACAATAGAATAGAGTACTGTAGAGTAGAGTACAATAGAGTAGAGTGGAGTACAAAAAAGTAGAGTAGAGTACAATGGAGAACCATAGAGTAGAGTACAATAGAGTAGCGTAGAGTAGAGTACAATAGAGTGGATTGGAGAGCAAAGTAGAGTGAACTGAGTAAAGTAGGGTATGATAGAGTACAATAGAGTGGAGTAGGGTGCAATAGAGTACAGTGCAATAGAGTACAGTGCAATAGAGTAGAGTGGAGTAGAAAAAGTGTTGAGTAAAGTAGGGTAGAGTAGAATAGAGTAGAGTAGAGTAGAGTAGAGTAGAGTAGAGTAGAGTAGAGTAGAGTAGATTGGAGTAGAGTGGAGTAGAGTAGAGTAGAGTAGAGTAGAGTGGAGTGGAGTGGAGTGGAGTGGAGTGGAGTGCAATAGAGTACAATAGAGTACAAAAGAATAGAGTGGAGTAGAGTAGAGTACAATAGAGTAGAGTAGAGAAGAGAAGAGTAGAGTAGAATACAGTACAATATACAATGGGGTGTTGTGGGGTGGTGTAGGGTAGAGTAGAGTAGAGCAGAGATGAGCCGAGCCGAGCTGAGTCGAGTTAGTATGATGTACTTAGCATTAGAGTATGTTAGTATGGTGTTGCAGAGAGTAGAAATGATTTTAGTAGATTATTGCAGGGTTACATATACCAAACAACATGTACTTGATATACTTGGTTAGAATAGATCAGAGTATATAAGTTTTGCATAGTGCTGATTAAACAAATTAGAGTAGGAATTACGGTACAATGTCAAAGTGTAAGATTAGCAGATTAGAGAATGGCAGAATAGTACAGCTCAGAGATCAGTAGTATAAAAGGCTTTAATAATAAAGTAAACTTTATTGATCCTCTAAGCAAAGAAATTGCAGGACAGCAAAAAGTATTTGAACATAGAGATACATCATGTCTAGATTCCCTAGAAACTTCTGGAAAATTCCTCACGACACTGCAGTTCATACATACTGCTTTACAGTAACAGCCTAACATGAACGTAGACGTGACCTGTGATGTAAAAACACCTGTCACGTGTAATTGATAGATCTGCCGTTTGTGTCCTTTAAGAGCTGTTTCATTAGTCCAAGCGAAGACTAACAGAGAGTGTCTGTTGTATTTTTCATACACTCTCACTAGAGATGCAGTTTGACGGGCCCTCAGGTCCCCCCACACTCTTAAGCACTCTCCCACAGACTCTTGCACGAACATTGACATAATCTGTCTCCAACAGATGATTTTCATTACACTGAAAACCTCTGGGCTGTGATAGATGGGTTTTGTGTGTTTGTGTGCGTGTGCATGTGTGTAAGGCCTTGTTTTGTTTGTGACAGAAATCAAGCAGATCTACTATGTGCATGTAACACACCATGACCAGCTGGGAATGTTCTGCATGTAGAGTCACTTGGGCACACACACACACACACACACACACACACACACACACACACCTGGCAGTGAGTCAGGCTTTTAGCGGTAACAGTGATCCATTAGAGTTCACTTCCTCTAGGAAAGAGATAGACCTCTAATGTAACATTTCTATCAGAAATATTCATCCATCTTCTGCAGCTCTCTGTCCTCTATTTATTTTTGTGAATGTGTTCACTGTAATTTTTTTTTTCTATAAATGTATTTTGGTATAATACGTATTAGTAATATGTATATATGCTATATTCTGTTCTACTCTACTGGACTTTATTATTCACTACTGTACACAGCTCTGCTGGACTTTACTGTGAATTTCTCCACTTTACTGCACTTGAATCTATCTTTTTCTACTCTGCTGTGCAATACTGTACTCTGCTCGACTCAACTCTGCTCAACTATACTGTGCTTTGTGGTGCTTTTCTGTATTTTTATTTGTCTTATTTTACTATATTCCATCATGCTTTACTGTGCTCTGTTCTGTTTCACTCTGCTGTGCTTTGCCAAAGATATTTAATATTAACAAGATACATCACTGGTATTGAGAATAGTGACAAAGCAATGGTCAGAATGGTCAATCTAGTCTCCCATCCCAGTAAAAAGAGCTAATCGGCAAGTTGCACAGAATCAAGTTGTTTGTGTTGTTCTAATGGTGGAGTGAAGTTACTTTTTTAAAAGGATTTTGGCTTTCCTCAACTCAATTGTGCTTTGCTCTTCTTTACTATACTTTTATTTATACTATTCTGTTTGTACAATACTCTACTGTACTGTGCAGAACTGTCCACTATTATACTCTACCCAACCCTACCCTACCCTACCCTACCCTACTCTTCTCTACTATATTCTACTCTACTGGTATGGCCCTGGTATGCCCTGCCCTACTCTACCCTTTCCTACCCTACCCTGCCTTGCCATGCCCTGCCTTGCCCTGCTGTACCCTACCTCACCCTAATGTGCTCTATTGTACTCTTTTCTTCTTTTCTCTACTCTCTACTCTAATTTGCCATACCCTGCTCTACTCTACTCTATTTTTCTGCACATTGCCTTGCCTTGCCTTGCCTTGCCTTGCCGTACTCTACTCTACTCCACTCCACTCCACTCCACTCCACTCCACTCCACTCCACTCCACTCTACTCTACTCTCTCTACCCTACCCTACTCTACCCTACTTTGCTCTTCCCTCCCCTACTCTACTCTACCCTGTTTTGCTCTGCCCTTCCCTACTCTACTCTACCCTAACCTGCTTTGCTCTGCCCTGCCCTACTCGACTCTACTCTACTCTACTCTACTCTACTCTACTCTACTCTCTTTGCTCTGTCCTGCCTTACTCTGCTCTACTCTACTCTACTTAACTCTACTCTACCCTGCTTTGCTCTGCCCTGCCCTACCCTACCCTACCCTGCCCTACTCTTCTCTACTATATTCTACTCTACTCTACTTTGCCCTGTCATGTCATGCCCTGCCCTACTTTACGTTATTCTGTTCTACTCTACTCTACTCTACTCTACTCTACTCTACTCTCTACTGTACTATTCTCTACTTTACCCTTTCCTACCCTGCTTTGCTCTGCCCTGCCCTAATCTACTCTGCTCTACTCTACCCTACCCTACTCTTCTCTACTATATTCTACTCTACTTTGCCCTGTCATGCCCTGCCCTACTCTACCCTTTCCTGCCCTACCATACACTGCCCTACTTTACGCTATTCTGTTCTACTCTATGATATTCTGTTTTTGCATTCAGTTCTTTTCTTTTCTACTTTTTTACTCTCCCCCACTTTACTCTACGCTATTCTGTTTTACTCAATTTTGTTTTACTGCATTATGTTCTACTTTGTTTGGTCCTACTCTATTCTATTTTGGTCTATTCCGTTACATTACATCTATTCTATTCCATTTTATTATATTATATTATATTCTAGTGAAAAGAACAGTAGCCATAATCTTTAACCACAGACATGTTAAAATTGGTATCTCTGGTCATTAATATGGCTCTAAAAAATAAATATGCTCTCCTGTGTGTGTATTTTCCCAGGATTTTTTGGCAAGTATTTGAATGAGTATAATGGTACTTACATTCCTCCTGGCTGGAAGGAGTGGGTCGCCATGGTGAAAAATTCCCGCTTCTATAACTATACCCTGTGCAGGAACGGCATCCGAGAGAAACATGGAGCTGAGTACTCAAAGGTCAGTAATGCTAACCCCCCCTTTTCTTTTTATATCACATTCCTCCATTTCATTCCATTAATTCATTGAACAGTTTAAATGATAATCTTGTTAGTCTGATTTAAAATAAAGGCATACTCCACTCAGCCATTCTCACCTCCTCCTTCTCTTACATGCTTCATTTTAAAGGTCAGAGGTCAACTCAGATCTCCCTATCTAAGCTACGTCTCCCCTTGCATTCCAGTGACACCCATTTCATCTGCCATGTGTTAACCATATAATTTGAATCAAACATAATCAGTAGATGAGTGTAATTTCTTTTTCCTCTTGTAGGACTACTTGACAGATCTCATAACCAACGACAGCATTAGTTACTTCCGCATGTCCAAGAAGATCTACCCTCACAGACCAGTGATGATGGTTATCAGTCACGCTGCCCCCCATGGCCCAGAGGATGCAGCACCTCAGTACACCACTGCGTTCCCCAATGCATCACAGCACATGTGAGTTCAAACCTAAACCCTAAAATAACCCCACAGTAGTCTGGTACTCTGGCACGTGTGATCATTACCATTAATGAATGTATAAAAAGTAAGACAGACAAATTACTTGACACTGGAAACTGATGTTGATCACATGGCTCCTGGTAAGGACACAGTGTACTGTACGAGGCAGTAGTGGAGGAGAAAAACAGCTGGAATTCACTACACACACATCAGAAACACAAGTCTCTCTCTCTCTACCACTCAAGTGCGACTCGATAGTTAAAAGGGAAACAACCCTTTTGCTTCACACTACTGTACACACACACCCACTTGTTTTCTTCCTGTCGGTTGCTCTTGCTCTTTTGCTAATTGCCCACCAGCTGGTACCAGGTCTCTCTCTCTTTCTCTCTCTCTCTCCCCACCTGATCTCTCAATTTTTGTCCCTCCAGTAGATAAATTCTACGGATTCTATGTTTGCTTTTCCTAGGAATTCTAATCCCTGCATCAGAAAGACAAACACACATATACATGCACACACTCCTAATACATATACATGTTACATAATTGTAAAAAAACATACACTTACAAATTATATATGTCTCATTCTACACATGCACACACATATTAAGAAAATCTATAGATGGTTTTATTGTGGTTACGCGCCTGAACTGAATTGAACATCCGGTCTGTATTTATTTATCTGTCTGGCTAGTGGCTAAAATTGTCGAAAATAAAATGTTTTGCTTTGCTAAAGACAAGGGAAGACAACGAATATGGATCACAACTGTGCGGAGAGGTTTGACAGCCAGGCAACAATTCAAGGACATGTAGCTAACATTGTATACATTAATTTTACACTGTAACAATAGCTCAGTGTAATAGTTAATAGGCGTAAGATATGATATATGAACTAAGGTATTTTACTCGTTTATGTTTTTATTTTTTATTTTTTTTATTTATATAGCGCTTTTCACAATTGTTAATTGTTGCAAAGCAGCTTTACATGAGTAGATGTAAAGGAGAACACAGAAAATCAATAGATAGTATAAGAAGTAGAATATAGCGGCTAAGAATAAACCGTACAAGCGAGGGTATTAATAATGTAACGTATACAGTACAGTGCTAAGTTAAGCAAAAGTTGGCTGACTCTCCCTGGGACGAAAAAACCCCCTAGGAGAAAACTCGGTGGGAAAAACTCCTAGAAGGAAAAAAAACCCTTGGGAGAAATTAATATATATTTATATATTTAGACACGGTAGGGATAGGAAGCGGGTAAGCGGATTAAACTGGTTCAGCCGGTGGTCGTTGGTCGCGCATCAGCTGGGCATCATGTTGAAGGACAGCCAGTAGATCAGTGGTGCGATGACCTTCACAGCTACAGGAACTGGGTCTGTTTGTCTCATTGTCCTCGGGGTCAAGGACGAGACCGGGAGACAAAAACAGAATTCTATTACACTGAAAAAAAAATCCTTTCAATTTACGTAATTTTAATGTGTACATCGGTCCCACATAATCCGATTGTGTAAAACCAACATAATTTTCCTCATTTAATTTTTATGTGTCAGACCAAAACATTTTAATTGTTTTAAGTAGTCTAATATAAATATGTTGACTCAAAGTGCTATTTCTCTTTACTATAACACATTTATTTTGTAATGTTTAAGTAATTTTATTACGTAAGGGGACTAGATTTTCATCTGTAATTCCAACATGCTTTTTTAATGCTTATATTATGGGATTATGTAACTCTAAAGCAATTTCATTATGTTTCTGGCCCCAGAATAATCACCCATAATTATCCAAATGTTATTTATTTCTTTTTTAAATACAAAATACATTTGCATTGGCATAAAAAGCAAAGAGTTTTGAAAAAATGTTTAGTGATATTGAGGCAAACCACTGCTTTCAGATCATCAATTCATTTAAATCACTACACATTAATTCAACAACAGTCAATAACTATTACAACAATCAGCACATGCAGTACATACAAAGGGGCAATTTCCCAGACAGGTTGTAGATTAGTCCATGACTAGGCCCTAGTTATATTAGAATATTTTTTACAAAAAAAGTTTACAAACAAACCTACATTACAAAAACAACACTGGAGTACATCTTGAGACAAAACAATGGCACTGATATATGTCAAGATATGTCAGTGCAATATGTTTTCAAATTAAGGCATTGCAAAAGTCTGGGACTAGGAAAAGCCCCATCTGTAAAACTGACCCAAATGTTTAAAATAGTTACTATCACAGTAGATTTAGAAGTGCTAAAACACAAACACTTGCATTCCAAATAGACATGCAAAACAGTAAGTACTATTATTTTTTAAATGGATTTACAAACTGGAAAATATCAATCCTTCAGAAAGTCAGAGCTACAGCATTTGTATAAACTGATAATCAAAGATTTAACAAAAACAAAATACAACAACCATTTCCAAAATCAACTCTGAGCAGCAAACGGTTAATGTTTTAATAAGAGAAAACACTTAAAAAAGATAAATAAAAGGAACATAAATGAGCAGCACAGTCTTTCTGATCCTTTCACTGAAAGAAACTGTTTGTTAAAGTTACGCTCAATGCAGTTCCATTAAAATCTTTTGGATTTCCTCAAAAATAAAGCGGAGATCAGGATAGCTCAGGTTTAAGGCATACATCAGCTCAAACAACATGGCACGATGTTGCAACACCTTCATGGCTTCCAGGACTATACAAAGATCCTCTTCTTCATCAAAAGAAGCATGTTGTTTGAGAGCACAAATCCCAACAGTGGTGTCTTCAAATGACCTCACTGATGCTGACTTCATCCATGCCCTGTACAAAACAGACCAATTTAGTTAAAGAAACAGAAAAATTTTACTGTTACAATAAAAGTGTCATTGGAAATTAGTACAATGCAAACAAATATAAATGTAAGTATACAGACCCATGTGCATTGCCACAGCATGTTACAATTGGTTACAAATATATGGGTTACAAAGCAAGGCAGCTGCACTGTCCACTGCTCCAGGTGTGTGTGCGCGTTTACTAGACTGGAATGAGTTAAATAAAGAGGCCACATTTCGAGTGTGTGCTACCATACCTGACAATCACAGCAAAAGTGAATTATCTCATTTTCTCACTCTCATGTTGTTATAAACCTGTATAAATGTCTTTGTTCTGATGAACACGAAGGAAGACATTTATTTTGAGGAATATTTGCAACCAAACTGTTCATGAGCCCCATTCACTTCAATAGTATTATATTTCCCCACTATGGAAGTGAATGGGGCTTATGATTGGTTTGGGTACAAACATTCCTCAACATATCTTCCTTAGTGTTCAACAGAACAAAGACATTTATAAAGGTTTGTTACAACATGATAGGGAGTAAGTGATGAGAATTTTTATTTTTGGGTGAACTACCCCTTTAAATCTTCCCAGGGGTTTTAATGACCTGTGTGCCAAAAGATGTAACTAAAACATACTACATTTTCTGTACTTCCAACAAGGTTTACACATTTTTATGTCTATGAATCTATATTACTTACTTCTGTCATTTGATCATTAATTGTTCCAAGCCTTTTTGCTAGCTGTCCTCCTTTCTGATAGAAGAGTTTCATCAGGTTTTTGGATTGGAGGTCCAGGTGACACGCAGGAACATTAGACAGTAGTGATTCTTTTAAATTCAGCATTTATCTGAAAACAAATTAACCAACCATTGTATATTTGAGTACTGCGAGTCAAAGAATAATACATGTATATTAGTTACAAAAATAAGATTTAGCTCCTAACAGCAGTAAAACAGTGATAGGAATTACTTACCAATGCTTTTGAGTGTGTGCAAGGATGATGGACCTATAAGAGGAAATATTCAGAGGTGAAATCAACACATAACCTCAAATGATGAAGGTCACACATACACAGAGCAATAATGAAATAAGTATTAACGTTATATCAGTCATACAACATTTTGACAAAATGAGACCTTAAAACAACAAGGTTCTCTTCTGAAAACGTCAGCTTTAAGGTGTGGCACTTCAAAGCGATTTTTTTCAGTTAATATACCAGACGTCACGCGAGGCATTTAAAAAAAGCTTTTTCTAATAGAATCAAGTGTTGCTCGTGGCGTAGCGAAGTCACGAATAACTGACGCGGGTCTGTTCATCTGATTAAGCAGACAGTTTGTTTCATACGCAATGTCATTATTAATGTAGTCAATTGATATCATCTGGTAAATTACTTACATGGATAACGTTACTCTGGACAGAATAACGTTTGGTTAGCGTTTTATTTGTCCTGAACCGTTTCCATAGAACAGCTGAGTAAAAAGTGCCTCAAAAGTCAACTCAGAGCTGACAGTTTTCAACTCAGATAAAACTACCAAACGTGAAATAACGTTATACAGCTGACATTTTTAAAACGCTGTTTTTCTTTATGAGCCTTACACTTACTGACTGACTGACTGACTGACTGTAACGTTAACTTACTCCACCAACCTCCTCCAAACTAATTTTTACTACAAGTCATTGCAATGGCTACATATTGTAAAAAAAAACCTGTCTATCTAGTGAAGATGTATCACGTATAAAGTGAACATAAATAAATAATAGAACTTACTTTAATAACGTGGTGTCCGTCTGAGAGAGTTCTTCTGACTGACTGCTGTGCGGAGTCTCTTCATTTTGGCGCCCAAAACAAACGATATTGATTCTCCTTTTATGGCAATTGACGTACTTTTCATTGAGCTGTACTGCCACCTTCTGCTCAGGAGGTGCCATTTTGTGTGCAAACTCAATTTTATTGCTTTAAGTATTCAATTCAATCAATTTTAATCAATGTGAGAATAATGTGTTCATTTTACATTCAAACAAAACATTTTAATCCTAATCAATTAAATTATGTTTACACAAGGAATATAAATATTTTGTGTTGCATATACATGTTTATTTTATTTAAATTCAAAGACCCACCAAGTCCATTTTTTTCAGTGTAGCGTAGGGGCCGTTCGCATGTAATGCAAGTGTCATACATTATAGTGGTTTAATTCAGCTCGGTTCCAGACATGCTAACTATTGCGGCACGAGTATATTACCCATATGAGGTATGTGAGTGCTTTGTTCTAGACAAAATAACTACTGCGGGAAAAGTTCATTTACTGGACATTCTATGTGAATGCTTTGTTTAAGAAGAATGTCTTAAGTTTAGATTTAAATTGCTCGACTGTGTTTGATACCCGAACATTATTTGGTAAATCATTCCAGAGCTTAGGGGCCAAGTAGTCATTTATTTCCCTTGTTATCAGTAAAAGTACTATGTTGTTGTTGAGTCTATGTAGAAGTCTACCGGACGCTGCATTTAATCCGCAAAGGCCATTTGTTTATGTTGTTGTTCTCAAAACCATCTATACTGAGAAGGTATTCGTGATGTTCTTTTTAGGTAGCTGGATTTGCACAACCTCAATGGCCCAACCCTATCTATCATGTAATCTCATTTTATAATTCTCTGTGTCCGTTGTACTCAGTGACCTCAACATTTCAGAT
The DNA here is from genome assembly GCF_030506205.2 of Paramisgurnus dabryanus. NCBI lineage: Eukaryota > Metazoa > Chordata > Actinopteri > Cypriniformes > Cobitidae > Paramisgurnus > Paramisgurnus dabryanus. The sequence goes on from NC_133357.1 coordinate 22,679,698, forward strand.
TTTCATGGCCAGATGTCTTCTCTAGCTGGACTGAGTTAGGAGTCATTCTTTGTCATTATCACATTAACTTCATATCTCATGTATGTATCCCACATCATACAAACAGTGAATGCCTAAACAATGCATTGCAAGTGTGTGCGTACTTGAAAGTATGGTATGAAAGTATGAAAGTATGGCTATTAGCAATAATAATACATTTTTATAAATCTTCCATTGGTTGATTAAACAGATAGTCCCGGCCGGAACTCGCGGCAATGTTGCTGCGGTAGTATCTCACATTTAACCCAAATCTCTGTTTAGTTGTTTTCTTCGTTAAACTAATTGAATTAGTTAACTGTTTACATGCTGTTATGAAAAAAGTTTATTCGCACACCACAAATGAGCTTTATTATATCAAATAAACCCTATAATATACAAAGTGCTCTTTGTCTCAGAAATCAATTAACTTTCAGGACATTGTGTCTAAGCACAAAACCACACTAACATGAGCTCTCATATCTATTGCATTTAAGCATTAATAAACCGGCAGGAAATAGAGACTGGTTATGAATATTGCTGTCTGTCTTTAAATATTAAGGAATCAGGACATTAATATAAATGAAACCAGACATTAAAGAAACAGAAAGTTCACAAGCATTTGCTTGTCTGATGATGGAGAAACTCATGATTTATTCTCCATCAGTAGATTTAAGATTCTTCAAATAGAACTTGAGAAGTTTTTTTAGGGCTGTTACGGTTTAACAGGCATTCGATCCACCACTGCGGTAGATAAAAACTGAAGATGCCAACCTGCCCACTTTACGACTCAAATAAAACATCTGTCATCCTTTCAAAGTGACAACTCCAGCCAGCCTGAGTTTCTGCTATTCACTGTTTTTATTATTTTTCTGATGTTATCTCCTTCTCCCCATAAAAACAAACAGCCTGTTTTGTTGATCCTGTCTCACACCTCAAGCATATAAAGGTGTTTTATGGCTGCCTTATGTCCCACACTATTGCATTGGCACCTGTCGCATCGCATCCATATTACATTGAATATGTCAGTTTTCCTTCAGACGTGTTCTGAAAACATGGGATAGTTTTTGGGTTTGTCACAAGATTAGTCTCGAACTCCCGGGTCATTTGAAAAAAAATATTTACTTAGTTTTATATTCGTATAATTATTGATGTAAACATTTAAGGGATCATTCACATGTTGCATCTTAAAACGCATGTTAAACGCGAGTCAAGGCGCTTCAAATGTCCTTAAGAGGTTTTATGTTACTTTAACTTAAAAAAATGAAGTTAAACAATTTCAGTTAGATTTTAGAAGTCAAACTTAAAATAGTATGTTGAATTTACTTGCAAAACCAATTTGTTTTAACTTCATGCTGCATTTTTTTACAGTGTGTAGATTACACTTCACTGGGTTTTCACAGACAAGATCCACAAATGTATCAGTGAATATATAGTACACACTTCCTATCTTTTTTCTCTTTGTCGTTTAAATAAAAAAATAACATGGAAATGTCTTAGTGGGAAAAAATCATCCATGGCAAAGTCACGCCTCCATTTTCACACATTCACATGCGTCATTCCCTGGTGTCAGTGCCCCAGAATTCCTGTATCCTCTTCCATGAAATATTCCCAAGTCTGCCCTTATTCTCTCAGTTCAGTCCACTGCAAACCAGGCTTCACCTTCCCTAATGGCTTCCCGCTAACTCTGTATTTCTCTGCTCCTTGCCCTTGTACAGTGTTGTATTTGATTAACCCCTCATTGCCCCCTGGCTGGCACAGGGCCACTGGTGAGACATTGTCCAAATCCTCACAGATAGCTACAGCGTGCACTCGCTCGCCAAGCGCTATTGTTCGCTGGGAAAATCCCCCCTGTTCCCATCGCCGCGTGATCCCGCTGCACCTGTTTCATCTCGATCACCCGGGATGGAGGGAAAAATGAAAAAATATCATCAGAGCAGAGAAAAAGAGAGAGAGAGAGAGACAGAATTAAGTTTTGAAAGAATTAAGAGGATTATGTAGAGCAATAAAGAAAAAAGAAATAAATCTGTAAAACCTAGTGACCTAGGAACTTCATAAATGACTGATATGCTGATATAGACAACAGCCAACGTCATGACGTAAGGAATACTGTTTACGGGTCCAAGCCTGTACTCGTTTCAAAAGAGGATATTATTTTAACAGCCGTTTATGAGCACTATTTATTCAAATTACACATTTAAGTGAAATATATTTATTTTATAAACTCACTGTGAGTGTACACAGCAGTCTCCAGGTTCATGAATTCACAGATAGCAATATACTGTATTAATAATTTGTAAAAAAAAAATCCATGTCCATGAGTCCATGTCTGGTCATCTCGGGTTTTGTTATGGAGATAAAAATTAGGATTAACGTGATTTTTTTTATTTCCCTATGGCATTTGTGAATGGTTGGACCTGGAAGCGCTTTAAAGGGAACATATCTTGAAATTCTGACTTTTTCCATGTTTAAGTGCTATAATTGGGTCCTCAGTGCTTCTATTAATCTAGAAAATGTGAAAACGATCAACCAGGTAACTTTGTTTTGGTAAACCATTCTCTGCAAGCATGTGAAAAAATAGGTCATTGAAATTTGCCTCCCCTTGTGATGTCAGAAGGGGATAATACTAAAATATTAGGTTTACGTAAACTACATGCATTTTACACGTAGATCCCGCTGAACTTTTTGGATCGGCAAAGGTTTTCCTCAGGATCTGCGATGCGATTGTGTACACAGACGCAGTGCCGGCGCCAGCCGAGCGCTGATGAGGGGGCGTCTAAAATACCAGAGGGGGCGATCACATGAATGCATATAATTCCCCCAGCTAGAAAATACATAGGTTTGGTACATTAAGTTTTAAAGTGTTATAAACAAACATCTCTGTAATACAACCACAAAAACTACAGCTATAGTGAGCAACGTACAGAGCTCTGAACAATACAACAACAACAAAAAAACGCATACCTAACGTCACATATTAGCACAACACTACTCATTAGAAGTGCAGACCCAGAGGTAGAAATACATTTTACGTAATGGTGGGGGGCAGTGTTGGCAAATAGAGTTGATGGTTTTCAGCCCAAAAACGGTCCAAACGCAACATTTTATCAACATTTTGGTTCAATTTGATCATATAACGTAGTTATTTTAACTGCCACAAGTAATGCACCATAAGCTAGCGATTAAGCAGCTAGAGAACCACAATAGCAAAATGACAATAACTCGTTTACATATACAGCTATGCTGTAGGATAGGCTAATTCAAATTCGTTAATTATAAATTTAACAATGTCTGTTTTTTATCTATTTACTCCTGATAAACAGGTGTGTGAGAGAGAGAGATCGTACAGGCTTACCTTTAACGTTAAATGCAGAACAATAATAGGCTGTTGGTTGTACGTTGACTTGCAAGGATGCTGAAGAACATGAACATCTGAACTTTTCAAAACTATGTACAGTCTGGCTGAAGTTCATGGTGCCCGAATTGACTTAATGACAGCCGAATATTTGGATCTTTGCACCTGAAATGCTCCGATAATTCATCCACGCCACGGCATTAATTGATGTGTGACAATCCGGAGTCCGGTTTGTAGAACTTCCAATGCTATTTTCCATATATCCATTGCTACAGGGCAGGCCCAGGTCACTCTCACACTCCTGTCTGTAAATTTTTATATAATTTCCCACTTCGACATCTTGATTTCCCTCTGAGACTCAGAACGCGGGCTCATTGTCGGCGTGCCTCAAGCCGTCAACACAAACTTGTTCAACTTCAGGCGCGGCTGCAAGAACCAACAACCACATGACGTCAAAGTACCGCGAGAACGATTCGAGAAATCATACTAAGTGTCGTTTCGTCTTGCTCTCGCGGCATTTTGACGTCTTCGCCTGATGAATTCGAACAAGCCTATAAGCTATACATGAGTGGGCGTGTGTCACGGTAGAATACATGCACACTTGTTTTTTTGTTTTGTTAAATAATTAGACTTTAAAATTCCCTTTAGGAAGACAATACACAAGGCAAACGTGATTTTTAAATAGCACATTTTATCATTAAAATCCCATTCAACATTAATGGTGATCTGAGGGGGCGGGATAGTGCCAGTGAGGGGGCGACGCCCCCTCACGCCCCCTCGTGGCGCCGGCCCTGCACAGACGACACCAGCACAGAGATAGAGAGGGCGTTACATCAACCCCTGTCTCCAAGTTGTTATCAGTCTAAATATATTGCAACCTCAAAACAAGGCCAGGCGGAAAACAGCTCAGCATGACCATGTTCACATTGATTTGTCTGTAAAGGGCTTTAAGTAATGGCTGTAAACAATAAAACCAAGCGCTTTTAATCAAAACTGTACGGGCTTTCAGTATACAGCAAGCTTCTAACAGGCCTCTCAAGCGTGTTACAGAGAGAGGGGGCGGAGCTACAAACACCTCTATCTCACTTATCCTTCAATAATAGTCCAACAACCGTTACATTGACACAGTCAGTCTATCAGTCATGGACCGCAAAACCGCAAGAGTGTAAAATAGTGGCGTGTCACTGTTGAACAGACGAACCTGAGAGGCAGAGATAGTGTTGCTGTTTCTCATCTGTAATTCTAACCATACACGCGCACCTTCACATACAGACACATCTCAGATGTCAAAATCTCTCTGCTTGCTTTACTCCGACATGAGCCGAACAAACGCTCTCGGAAGAAACTGCCTTGATTTTCATTTAGCCACGCACCAGCACATCCACTGACTGTGACTCTCTTCATCCCCATTCAGAACGCCCAGTTATAACTACGCCCCTAATCCAGACAAACACTGGATTATGCGCTACACCGGAGCCATGAAGCCCATTCACATGGAGTTCACCAACATGCTACAGAGGAAACGACTGCAGACGCTGCTCTCCGTGGATGACAGTGTGGAAAAGGTACACACACTTACTGTACACATTCCTGTTTATTTACAGTATCACACCATTTGCAAGGGGACATCCTATAGAGTAAAAAGCTCATTATTATAATTATAAAAAACACTATGTTTTTTGCTATTGTAAGTGTTCCTGTAGCTCAGTTGGAGGAACATTGCGTTAGCAGCGCGAAAGGTCATTGGTTTGATTCCAACAGTACAACCTGAAAAACAATGTTTTGGATAAAAGCGCAAGTTGAGTAAATGAAAATGCAGTAATGCTATTCCCATAGTTGTCTACTGAATAATTATTATACTGTATTTGTATACCGTAGTATTTACATGGACCTTACAGAATCATAATGCACAACATGTATCAACATGCTGCTGCCATGGTGAATGGTTGTACCATTAGATTTTAGCTACTAATTTACATAGTCTATAAAATTTCAAAATGTGTTTACTAGGAATATAAAAAGGTGTGTTTTGATTTCAAAATTGATAAAAGTTGTGTTCATCTATGAAGACTAACTTGTTGGACAAAACGTGTAAGTGTCATAAACTTTTGTTAAGCACACATCATATTTTTTGCTATAATGTCTATGGGAAAAAAGAAATGGTTTTTTGCGAGAGAACCAGTGTCTCGCTAACTTCCGGGTTAGCATACAAAAATACGTCATCCCTGTGGTACTACATTTTACAGAATCAAACAGAATAAGTGTGACATTACAGAAATGCTTTAAATTTCATTATTACACGGCTTGTTGGAATGCTTGATTCTGATTGGCCAGTTGCGACATTTGCAAGTTTGTTATTCCCAGATAACAACCGCTCAAAACAAAATAACACACAGTTACCTGGATGCTGCAAATGATTTTGACAGGTACAGATTAATATTACAAAAAAATGAAATATAAATATGTATTTTAATAACATATGAAGAGTTTGGTTCCAAAACACGATAAACGGCATTTAAAAAAAGAAATTGTTACCACCAAAATTACTATTGGAACTGGTCAGTATTAAAAAGTAAATTCTTAATTTTACGCAAAATCTGATATCCGCTGTGTTATTCTGTCATCTTTTCTCTTTTTTTTCCAAAAAGCGATAAACGCCACTCCTCCTTCTCTGCAGAATGCAATAAATAACCAATCACAGCACACCATTCCACGCATTGTAAACAATAATGGTGGCCCTTTGAATAGACACGGAATCCTAGTTTTCCTCATCTACTTTGTACTTCATGATCAACAAACAAAAACAAAATAATAACACGTTGACCTCAGGGGATCTTATGAAAAACTTAACATTATTTTACTCAAAGTCAAGGAAAATCATACAGGACCAAAACATTTTACAGTTGATCGCTGTCAAGAAAGTTCAGTGACGACGTCCCAAGTATAACCGCAGCAATGACAGTGTTCTTAATATGACAAAGTAAGTGTTTTGATTAATGCCATTAATGTTTATTTTTAATCAGTGTATACCACTAGTCAATTAAATGAATATAACATGGCAAAGATGAATGCACATTTATATATTGATTCAATAGATTCACAGCATCTTGAAAAAAAAACTTGCCATGGATTTTTTCAGAAAAAATATCAGTTTTTATAATAAATCTTTGAAAATCTAATTATGAGTTTGAATTTTGAATGTTATTATAACCTTAAGATGCTACAGAAAAAAAGTGGTTTTCATCTTTTCACGTTCTTGTTATGGAAAACACATTTTACCGAAATTAGTCAAAATGGATTTATTGCGTTTTGGAATCAAACTCTTCATATACTGTATGACATTATATTTGCAAATGATTAAACAGAATAGTGTTTGTGACATCTGAACTTCTTGTTGTATATTTACCGAAAGTAAAAAGGTGTTCCTCATATGCATTCGTTAAAAATGAGTAAATAAAATATTTCAAATAAATATTTAATGTTCCTTACCTTACTTATGAGGTAAATATCCGTGTAATAAGTGGGATAATGTACCTATTTTCTTTCGTCTTACAGTACCTGCTTAATGTTCATAAATAATGTTGTTTATTTGTCTAAATGTAGGTTTACAACATGTTGGTGGACACTGGTGAGTTGGACAATACGTATGTGATTTACACAGCTGACCACGGATATCACATTGGTCAGTTTGGACTGGTGAAGGGGAAGTCAATGCCATACGAGTTTGACATCAGAGTTCCCTTTTACATTCGTGGCCCGAATGTGGAGGCTGGAGGCAGGTGAGTGCAACTGCAATATAAAACATTGCATGCAATACATCTTAGTTTTGTGCTTCTTGGGACTTTGATGACTTAATGGACGATGAGGAATATTGTGAAAAGTGAAAGGGAATGAAATCAGGACATTACACAAACCAGACTTCAACCCGCATCCCCACGGGAGCACCACAGAGTTTAATTTTAGAAACCTTGTTCGCTCATGTGGTCTGCTGTGCAGCGTGAACTAACCAGATGTGACTTGACAATAAAAGCTCTTCCATGTTAATATGACGTTTCATCCTAACCAGCTGCAACAGTAATACGTGACATGATTATTTTATTTGTACCTTGGTTTTTAATTCTGTGGCACTGGTTAGCCCTGCCTACAGCAAAATCTCATTGGTCCAAAATGTACATTAAAATAATAAATAAGCCAAAAATGTCATAATTTAATCACACACATCATTCTAAAGCCATATCTATTGTGGAATACCCAAAGTAATTTTTTCAAAGAATTTCCCAGAATTTTTGGTGAGATCTAAAATTACAAAAAAGTGAAAACAAATTGAAATGTCAGACCATATTGCAGGTCCAAGTCTAATGCTGCGTTCACACAAGCCGTGGTAGAGGCGTCAAGCGTGAGTGATTTCAATGTTAAGTCAATGTGAAGACCTGTTGACGGGCGTCTGGTGGTGCGAATGAGGCGTTTAGCACGGCACGGTTGACGCGATTCCTACTTATTCACGCGTGTAGTTCACGCAAATGGCGCGAAACTTTGACGGAAAAGCGCGCCATGTTAACCAATCAGGAGCTTGCTCTAGTAGTGACGTGATTACAGGAAGCGAGCGGAGTCGCAGAAGCCCAACCCACGATGCAAATTTTTTTGCGTGAATGTCTCAATGTCTAGAATTTCCCGGGTGGCTTTCACGCGCAAATGAATCGAGTAAACTCAAAATGTTCAAGCGGCAAACTAGACACGTTAGAAGGGAATCTGACGCCTCAAACGCGGCTGGTGTGATCCCATGGTAATAGCTTTTAGAAAAGAGGAATGGGGCGTACACACCAAATGCAAATTTAACGATTTGCATGAGTATGTTACATACAAAGTCAATGCAAAGAAGTGAATAGACTCGAACTGGAGCGGGGAGATGCGAATGACTCAAATCGGGCAGCGCAATTGTTTGGTGGCGCAGCGAGTTATCTAGAGCAAGGGACACGATACTTCACTTTTGATGTGTATGCAGCATAATGGGGTGTATACACCAGAAGTGAATTTAACTATTTGTGCGAGTAGATTACAAAGATGTGAATAGACGCTAAATCACGCAGGGTGGTGCAAATGACGCGAAATGGGCTGCCCAATTGTCACGGACACACGCACCGTTTGCTTCAAACACATCTTCCATGCAAGTTGAAAATATTAAATTTAAATTTGCATGACGCGAAGTTAAATCCCGAGAGTAATCTGCAAGGAAAGCGATATTTGCGTTTGGTGTGTACGCAACATATAGAAGTTACACTTCTCAGCAAACATAAAACAAGGATAATTTTAGATGCTTAATTTTTAACTACTATTCGGAGCAGTATGATTGCCTAAATGATGACTTAATGTATTTATTTTTCTGAAAACTCAATTTTGATTAAAAAATTGACAATTTTTCTTTTGCCTTTAGCTCAAAATTAGACCGTGCACATTTAAACCGCACGAGTCACAAACATTTGTTTGGCACTGATTCTGTTGTGTGACACTTTTGCATTTTGCACTCATTGCTGGAAACTTGTCGCTTCATGTTTGGTTAGGATTTTGTGTGATATAAGAGGTTGCAGGTGCTCTCTGTCTCTCTCTCTCTCTCTCTCTCTCTCTCGGGTCAGAATTTTATATCATTAGTCAGTAGTCTTGTTTATCACTGCTGTGTGATCCAGCATAACTGGGTTGCTCCGAAAAGCTGATTAGCAGCAGTAAAGTCACTCATGTGGAGATTACTGTAGATGCGCTACTGTGAGAGAAAGACACAGAAAACAGGATAAGGTTTGGAGATAGTGATAGTGTGTGTTTAGCAGGAGGATCAGGGTGAGAGAGGCATCGAATGAGTCATTATTCAACAAAGTCTCATTCAAGAGACCCCCTTTAGCTCCTGAAATCTCTGAATGCGAGTGATTGGATTAATCTGCACTCCGCAGTCCATTAAATACGCTGGATTTGAAGTGCTGGATTGAAATTGAGACCCATCAGAGATGAACTGCAAGTTTGAATCATTTTCGAAAAATGAAAAGCCAGAGTAAATCATGTCGAGATTAGCAGGTGAACTGTGATGTACGAGATGGATGAACCCTGTGCAGGGCGATTATAAAAATGAATTAAATCAGAGTTAAAATCTTCCAATTTATAATCAAAATGAAAAATATATTGTGTGTTTACTATAGAATGCAGCACAGAATTCGCAAAGTCAGCAAAATTTAATAAAACATTCATCCAAAATACATCTATACTAAAATTATGCTATCAACCAGCCCATTTAAACCAGCTAAACTCTTACACAACAAAAGTTGTGCAATGTGTTTTTAGTTGTATTCAAGTCATATGCCTTAACAGGATCTTAATTCAATATTTTTTCTCTTATCTTTTGATCTTGTTATCAGTCCATGTGTAATTTCTGTTCGTTTTCCGACCATCATGTCAAATGGCAACTTCCTCTTCTGTTTCCATAGCAACCCTCACATGGTCTTGAACATTGACTTGGCCCCCACCATCTTGGACATAGCTGGGATAGATGTTCCACCAGACATGGACGGCAAATCCATCCTGAAACTCCTGGACACTGACCGTGTTATGAACAGGTATGAGTGTCTCAAACACGAAACTCAAATCACAGTGCATTGCATTTAAAAAAGGACCGTCAGGTGAGAAATAGTGAAGGGCTGATGTTGATTATAATCAGGATTTTGATTGAATTGTTAGAATGTTAAACTTTGATATTATTGACTAATATTGCTATTAACTCTTTCCCCGCCATTGATGAGTTCTCGTCAATTAAGAGAAAACATTTCCCTGCCAATGGTGCTTCCCTGATGAGTTTTTATGATAATCTTTAATTCCGCTAATATCCACTAGGTGGAAATCATACCCAATTTATTAAAAACTAATTTGATTAATTTAAAATTCAATGCATGTTTTGATAACCGTTCTGAATCTGATCTCTAAAATTTTCCTGAAAGGCATTTTGAAATTTTGAATGCTGGGGGGCAACTTAAAAAAAAAAAAGCTGGCAGGGAATGAGTTAACCTCCCCAATATAAAATAAGCACCACATATCAGATATTTTAAAGAGTCTACATACAAGTTTTAGTTGCTTTCACACAGTAATCATTACCATAAAATGACCAGAATGACTTAAATGCACAACTGTGTGGTTCACACACAAGCCGTTTCTCAATGTCAAGGATACTTCCTTGGCAGGACTAGTCCTTACAAGTCACTTCCTTCAGATGCTAGGCGAGGCTCCTTTTAAGCATTCGGAGAACACGTTAAATGGAACAGGCTAACAAGTGCACGTAATTACGTCATTGCGTGATTGAAAGGTGTGCTTTCGGTGCTGCGCGCATAGGATTGTGGGTGATTTCAGCGCGTGAAGAGCGCGAAGGATACAAATTTGCATCCTTTCCTGTATATAGGATATTTCTCGAACGAAGGACTCAGTCCTTGGCTGAAATTTCGAGGATCCTCGACATTGGAACAGTCCTTCGACCGACGTCGATGACGTAGCATCCTCGAAATTCTAGCTTCCGAGGATCCTTCCTTGACATTGAGAAACGGCTACAGTGACATTCTGTCCTTATAGCCATAAGATGCCATCAGTACCAAAATAGCGGTAAGCTCTGTGATATCAGTAAGCAGAAGTTTCCTGTAAATGCCACTATGACTTTATGTCTTAAAAAGTTAACAGGGTCCAAGTTTTTAAAGGCACACCGCGGAACTTTTTGGCCACTAGGGGGTGCTAGACATGTATTTTTCACGCCTAGTGCCCCTAGAGGCCACAAGCGGCGCAGCACTGTCGCGAAGGAAAAGAACTGGCCAACCTTAAAACTTAAAACTAAACTAAAAACTAAACCTTTAAAAACGAAACGCTAAACGATCAACATTTTGAGGCATCAGGGAGAAACGCAGTCATATTACAACTTTCTGATGAGGAACTCGTGGCAGAAGCCATTTCTCAATCTGAAGGTTGCAGCCTCCGGATGTCGTATTTCTAAGCTGCATACGTCATCAAGACTGTCTTATTTCAGAATATTAACAATTATAAAGTTGACTGTTATACTTAGTTAATCGTAAATTGTTGCAGTATGCTTATGACTTGCGAATGTAATGCTCAGTTTACCTTAATAAACCAGGCTTGATGATGCAGCCTGCATATTTGACCTCCGGAGGCTGCAGCCTTCCAATTGAGAAACGATCAGAAGTATTTCCTTGCCTTTTTTCAAACAAATATTGTTGCATCGTCCCTCTCTCCCTCGCCACCAGGATTTTCCGCAATGGCGCTCGTTTTTTCCTCTCTTTTGTGTGAAAATTGGCGCTCCAAATCCAAGTAAACCGATGTGTTTAGGTCTGCCGCTTTGTAATACGTCACGCGAGTGACAGCGGAACGCAGCAAATGAGGAAGAGAGAAGAGAGAAACGCTCGGATCTGATTGGTGAATGAATATGGTTTGGTGAGTTTGAGCAAGTTTGACTGCTATAGCATCCTGGATTGTAATGTAAATACCATAGACAGTAAAAGAAAGGAAAATATGTGAACACGTGAATGCAGCATCTGAATACAGGGAACTATATGCAAGATAATCGCCGTCATTTATAAAGAAGATCGCATTTATGTATGAATCAAGATCGTGAGTTTATATAAAAAATTGCCTCAAAGGAGATTCGAACCCAGGTCGCCCGTGTCATAGGTCCGTGACACTAACACGGTGCCACAGAGTCACATAATAGAAGTTGCTCTCTACACTCATTAAGTAGCCTCCATCAAAATTCACGTCAAAAAAAATGTGTTGAGGAAGTAAAGGAAGTTTCGTATGCCATAAAGCAGTCGGATTTTGTAGTTTTTTGTGTGCTCTGGTTACTACCCGAAACCCTAAGTTTTAAAGTAAGAGTAAAAGCGATACAGACCCCGTCAGGCTATGGTAGACATGTCATTCAACCTATTTAAAGTCGATGTACTATCACAAGGGTCTTGAAAATTTATTATGAAGGTTGAAAAATTACATGGTGTCGCTTTAAGGCAAATATTGACAATTTTACTGTATGCAGTTGTTCTTAAATCCAACAATATAACTCTTGATGACTTCAAACTAAACTACTGAGAGAAATAGAAACGCTGTTGTTGGCTAAAAAATAATAATGTTTACACAAATGGCTACACTAAGGTTATATATAAAATGTGGGCAAGTCATCAAATATGTGGTAAAGTGTTTTGAACAACTTCAGTGAAAATATGTGGCATGTGGAGAGAGACTTCCATGAACTTTGACAGCTTTGTGTGAGCAACAGACCAAAACTTCTGTCAGTATTTGGGTCAATGACGTGACGTTAATTATTTTGTGTCTGTATGGTTCAATTAAATGTAAAAGGGTTAAAATTTCAAAATAAATTTGTAGATTACTATTATATAAAATATAATCATCTAGTTTAGTGTAATATGATTTTTTACATACATTTTTACATCATTTGTCAAAGATTATTAGAAAACAGCTGTTTTCAGCATATGTCTGGACAAATAATACAAAACGCATTAAAATTTACATTTAAAAAATAATTAATAAAATGAAATTTTAAAATGATTTTTTATGATTACACTTACATGCCATCAAGATTGATAAAATATTTAATATTTCTCATTCTTTGGCGCAATTGGCGGTTACACCATTTGACATTTTCATGTCCATTTAGTCTTAACTTTCATAAAAATGGTGCAAATGTCATTTTTATTGCATAAATTTAACATAAATACACTATGTGCATTGAAATAAACCTGATGCGTGCTTTTAAAACAAGTTTTTTTTAAGATTTTTGAATTTCTCATCTTGCCAAACCGTTTTTGTCACTGACCCACTGACTGATCTTAACCTTAAAGGTAGGGTAACACATTTGATCCTGAAACATTTTTAGTTATGCTGGTTAAAAGTCTCCTCACATCCTGATAGCAATCACTGGTTTAAGTTGTTTAAAAGTATTTGTAGAAATTTATGTCATCTGTGAAAGACGTAGGACCAAAAATTGTTCAACCAATCATAGATTTCAGTACGAACGGACGTTGCCTTTTTTGTCCCTCATACGTAAGCGTATTTTGAATGCCCACCGCGCAGCGAGTCCACGCAGACACCGTTGGTGGACCCCATTTACTTCCATAGTATTCTTTTTTCCTACTATGGAAGTGAATGGGTTCCACGGATGGTTTGGTTACAAACATTTCTCAAAATATCTTGCTTATTTTTTATTTTTTTTAATGGTCTGCCTAGTTGCTAAACTTAACTCTTGAACAAATACCTCGTCGAAAATAACAAATGTTTTGGTTTCCTAGGTAATCTACATGTTGTTTATTTTGCTTGTTATATAAATAAACTACTTTAAAAGTACTTTGTTGTTATTTATTCTTAGCAGAGTTTACTGAAAGTTACGTGTTGAATATGAAAGTCGCCTGTTTATGTTGTTACTGCTGAAACCGTCTGTAAAGAAACATTTTAACTGTGTTAGGTAAATAGAAAGTGTGGTTTTATAAAGACAACATATTGTTTTTCAAACTTAATGAGTTAATAAAATAAAGTTGTATTCTTGTGATGTGATAAAATTTTATGTTTACTCAATAGAACGTGTTGTTTTGTTTGTAGACAGCAAAAGCATATTTAGCGAAATTAGCATAGGTGAACAAATTAGATTTTACTTGGATCAGGGATTCACTGAAGCTGAAATATATTTGTCAGTAATTGACAATTTAGGGTCCGTCCCTAAAGTTACACCTTAATATACACTTTTCTTCTTTTAACAGCATTTAAATGGAATGGCTTACAGTCAACAAACATTATGTGGTTGTCAGCCCCCGGACCCGAGAAATGAAATAAATCCTGAGTTTCTAAAAAAAGACTCATTGCAATTCCTGTAATACACCAGCTACTCGATTAAGAACAAGACCTGACTGACTTTGTTGTTTGTGTATGGCAGCAGGTGCTACCATGGCACAAAACTCTCATCAACATGACACCTGCTGAAATCTCATCTCATCTCTGCTGTCTACTGCTAGTCTGTGTACCGCTTTTCTATCTGATGAGAGGAAGAGATGCGTATCTCTGCAGGATGTGGCCACGGGTGTACAGGAAATAAGAAATTGGGGGAGGAGAGTCTTTCAAGGAAAAGAGGGGAAGAAGGAGGGGCCTGTCACTCTTTCTCTTACTCAATCACCTTATGGGGCTTTCACACAGTACATGGTGTGCTGCGCTATGAAACCCATTCATTTCAATGACTTGTGCCGCGCGAGGACGGTTTGTTGTTGCATTGACCAAAGTGCGAGTGCAGCGGAGCGGTCAAAGTTCAAAATAGTTTAACTTTTGCACTGCGCTCTGTCCTGATTACCATCCAAACAAACGCAAAAGGCAAAATGGATGAAAAACTTGCACTGTGTGTGTCGAAATTCCCGGAGCTTTATAATACAAGTTTAAGCCCCTATAGAGACGTCGGAAGAAAAGCTGTGTCATGGAAACATATCAGGTAGCTGTAGGTAGCTTAAAGGCACACCGCGGAACTTTTTGGCCACTAGGAGGTGCTAGATATGTATTTTTCAGGTCTAGCGCCCCTAGAGGCCACAAGCGCCGCAGCACTGTCGCAAAGGAAAAGAAGACAACTCTTTAGGTCACAAAGTGTGCCTTCCAGCATGTCATGTGTCATATAATATAATTTAATGGGTTTTATTTTTCCAAACGCCAAAAGATCGCCTAGCTCACGTTTACAAGACAGTTGTAACGGTGGTTGCTTGGTTAAAGTTTATATAAAAAATTGCCTTAAAGGGGAATCAAACCCGGATCGCCCATGTCATAGGTCCATGATGCCTCCACGGCGCCACAATGTCACATGATACAAGTCTCTCTCTAAACTCTCAAAGTAGCCTCCAGTAAAATTCACGTAAAAAAAAAATAGTGTTCGGGCACCAGACAGGATTTATATATGCAAGCATTATAACATTACTTACTAGTCCAAAAGCATGAGGGCCAAGTCAGCATCGGTCAAAAAACCCTCCTCCTCCTTTAGTTCATGTCAGCTGGCCCAATATTGATCCTCGTCCTTCTTTTTATTCTGGTCTCCTCCGACAAAAAAGGTTTTCTTTTTCTTAGTTGCTGCTTCGGCCATGACAAAAACATCAGGAAAATAAATAGTTGCGCTCTCACATCCGAATTTGAAGAAGTTGAAGAAAGTGACGTATGCCGTAAAGCAGATTTTTGTAGTTTTTTGTTTTGTGCTCGGGTTACTACCCGAAACCCCAAGTTTAAAAGTACGAGTAAAAGTGTTACAGACCCCGTCAGGCTACGGTGGACATGTCATTCAACCTATTTTAAGTCAATGTACCATCACAAGGGTCTTGAAAATATATTATGAAGGTTTAAAAACTACAAAGTGTCACTTTAAGTTACTTGAAATGGAGACGGGCAACGGCAGCGTCTGTATTCCTCCTCAACTACTTAACCCAAATAAAAATACAGCAATACAGCATAGCGTAAAAGCGATTGGTTGCGCTGAACCCAGCAGTGAGAACAGTGCCCACCACGTCCTGTGGGAAAGCCCCATTAGAGAGACCCAAATTAAAAAATGTGAGTTGTGCTTGGACCTTCAATGCTGGGGTATTTTGGGTGGTTGCTTGCTAGAGCATTGCTATGCTGTTGCTAAGTTTGCTTTTGGTTTTAATTGTATAGATTTTTAGACGATTACCGAGTGTCCAAAAAGACAGCTTTAAAGTTTATGATACTCTGGCTTGGATATCGCGTACAATGCAAGTTTATAGAGGATTTAAGCATTCACGAAGAAGTCTAAAAACTTAGAAAATCTCTTCAACAAGTAACATGATGAGGCATTATTCATGTCCATAGCATATAACATATGGGAGGAGGTAAATTATGAATAAACATAATAGTGCCATAGCAAAAATATAAAGGGGCCCTATCTTGCACCCAGCCCAACTGACTTCGTCAGTGACGCATGTATCATTCGTATTTTGCACCGGCGCACAGCAGGTTTTTCCCTCCACAGACGCACGTTGGCAAACTAAGGAATGAACTTGCGCTCCCTGGGCGGTTCAGCGCAAAAAAGGAGGCTTGTTGTGGCGCAAATCATCACTGACGCTATTTTGCAGTTTCAAAAAACAATTGCGCCACTGACCAAAAAAAACTAGTCTAAAGTCAGTGGCGCGTTGCGTGTGGTTCATTATGCTATTTTAAGGGCGCATGTTTGACCGTAATGTATAGCGTGCACAACACGCACACACTTTGCTTATCTAATCTACACAGATGCAACAGTTATTTTTGCAAATCATAAACTGTTACAATTATTATATTAACACATGAGATAAGGGGAGTCATTGTGGTGATAGTTTTTATTTATTGTGTGGCTGCGTTAAAAAATTCTCATGCAAATAACGATTAAAATATTTTCATAAGTTTGTTGTGTGGCTGTATTACGTTTATTTTATGTAAATAATAATTAAAATGTTTTCATAAGAAACCTTAATGTATATGAACTTGATTTGTAAGTGTACTTTGGGGTTGGACCTTGCTTGCGTTTCTTGGGTCCGATTTCAAAGCCCCCAAACCCTTTCAGCGGTGAGGGTGGACGCAGATCTGTGTAGAGGCAGATCCACCTCCCGTTACACGGCGTGCCCGATTTATGCTGGCAAGCTTGGGATTCCCCCGTCTCCTGACATCATTGTAGCGCTTGGCGCAACGATGGGGGTGCCAGCTGATGAGACAATTGTGGCTATTTCCTCTCACGCCTGTTTAACCTACGCTGGTTTGGGCGGGTTTCTCCTATCCCCATACAAAACAACTTCTCTGTCTTTGACTGCTCTTACAAGAACGTCGGTCTCCTCGGCTGTGAACCACTCCTGGTGTGCGCCTGGTAAATCCGTCATAATAATAGCAACCCGCAATGGAACTTGCGCCCTTGCGTTTAAAGGGAATGTTGGATAGCGTTCTGATTGGTTTATTTGACGTTACACCCAAACCACACCTATGAATAATGAACCTACTTCAGACCAACCTCTTATTGATTTGCGCCTGGCGCAAGAGTTATTTCTCCCAGCGGGAAAATAGCAACAGCGCCCAAGATCCGCCCACAAAGTCACTTGCGCATTGCGCTTCGCACTTGCGTTTCAGATCGTTAAAATAGGGCCCTAAGTGTTCCTAATCAAATAATGTTATAGACTATGAGTAAAATAAAATAGTGTTCCTGCAGCTCACTTGGTAGAGCATTGTGATAGCAGTGCAAGGATCAGCGCAAATGTATAAATGTATACAATACCTTGAATCTATAGTCTCTTTGGATGAAAGTGTCCGCCAAAAATATAAATGTAATTAACAAGAGCTGTCTGTTAAGGAGAAATGATAAGAAAACCCATCAGAAGGCAGAAGTAGATCAGTGATGATACTCTTAAATCCGGCTATAGGGATCCAGGTGGGGGGGTGAGCAAAACGATCAATAGCTCATATCTGCAGTGAAGGTCAGGAGTTGCACAGCACTTCTGTTACTGTACCTCCAATATCTCCTGTTTCTTCATAAGGAGCACTAGAGGAAAAATACACTTTAAATTGAAGGCTGGAGTTCTGTTCAGCTGAACCCATTTGACACGCGACTATACTTTACTGCTCTTCAGGGTTTTTTTCAGACTTTCAATCTTAGTTTGCGCAACATACCCCCAATCTACAGCAAGTCAGTCTGCAAAACCCTGTAAAAGTCATTTTTTGTGATTTACTGTTTTCTACATAAAATCATCCAACATGATATAAATGTTTTAAACCTTGTATCTTTTTAAATTATATAAAGCCATACAGTTCTGCATAATTAGGGGCATGGCCACTTGAGTGACAGTTGAACAGCCACTGCTGTCACTACAGTCGAGCTAGATGGGCGTGGTTTCAGCAGCCAACCACCTCAGCTTCATCCACGTCCCGCCTCTTTATCCATTTTCGGTTATCCATGCACGATGCACGACCAAGATGGCGACAGCAGGCAACACATACTTTAAGCTTCAAAAAAGCTCTTCATTAACCTATGGGTGACGTTACAGACACTATGTCCATATTTTTTACAGTCTGTGGGTATTACTGGTGTGTTCTATGTCATAGAATAAAATGTGAAAATATATTGGTCTTATGTTAACCCAAGATCTTATTTAAGGAGTTTAACAAAATCATTCAACCAGACGTGCTAAAATTCTTACTCGCTTTCGGTATTTGCCTACAAAAATACATCATACCTGCAGCACTCTATTATAGGTTTTAATAAGTTGCTTGCACAAACGACCAGTGGGTTTTTTTGTTTTTTGTTTTTGAGGAGGAGGACAGCTTCTAACAAAACCATTATATCAATGTCCATCTGTTTCTCCTGACTGCAGGTTCCAGTTGAACAAGAAAGGAAAGGTGTGGAGAGACTCATTCCTGGTGGAGAGAGGGTGAGTCTGTGCAGATTAAATTATGTGTGAGTCTGTCTGGATGGGTTTGGCTTCACTTATGATGGTGATGAATTTTTGAAAACGTCCTCATAAATGTAGTGTTTTTGAGGACATGGAGGTCTTCTCTATTTAAAAGGATCATGTATCATCCAAAGTGTGATCTGCTGTAAATGTAAATAGATTCAGGTTTTTGTAAACTCACCCTTAAAAATCATTATCTTTGTAAAATGATAATAAAACCATTGCATGCATATATTTGGACATTTTTTTTTTCAAATAATTTCTTTCTTTTTTGACCAATGATAGGAAACTGCTGCATAAAGTGTTGAATGATGGGAAAGAAATGGCCCAGGAGGAGAACAACCTGCCCAAATACCAGCGCGTTAAAGACCTGTGTCAGCGCGCGGAGTACCAGACGCCATGCGAACAAATTGGTCAGGTACGAAGGAATTATGAGGATTCAATATCTGAATAATAATTTATTCCTCAAACTCTGTATCTTAACATAACAAAAGGTATTATTACTATTATTACACATACACACACACACACACAAACACATAGAGAGAGCTACTGAAATGAGCCGCTCTAAGAAACAGCCAATCAGTGCAGAGCTCAACTTTATTATTCATGACCCTTTCAAATAAGGTAATAATAGACTATTTTATTCTAAGGGCAAATCCTAGGGTTGTAAATGGACATGTAAAAACGTTTCTGGATATTTTTTTATTTAATAATGTCACATACCCTCTATTTAGATATCAAATACCACAATTTAAAATATTATATCAATGCATTCTTTGGCACATTTAAGGACTTCACATTAATCTGTATGGCTCTTCAATTTAAACTGTCAGTTTAGAGCAAACAGATGATTTTGTCCCCACCACTTTTGCAAAACAGCTTGCAGCGGAAATCTATTTAATACAGATAAAGTGTCTTTAACTTCCTGTTTGTTATAATAAGCAACGGTCTGGCACTGTAATGTGTTATCTGTATTATTTTGCTGAACGGCCTCTGCAGTTGTTACCATTTATAGAAAGTGACAGCGCCAATGTTCTCCTCGGCAAACACCTCTCAGATGCACACACCAATATCTCGCTGTCAGTTTTCGTGAAGTTACAAAATTAAATGCAAATAAATGCATGCCTATACGGCTATTTTCACATCGCTCAAAGTTGAGTTTAATGTAATAAAAACTTATTTTACAGTCAAACCCCTCATATTCAAAGCAAAAATTTTATCTACTGACCTAAACTGTCAGAATAATGCTCCCGAGCTGTTTCAAAAGGTCCTAATATGTACCATTTACGTTCACATGTATACATTTGGTACTAATCGTACTTTTGAAGTAGTTATATGAAATCTAGGTGCATAGGTGTACTTTTTGTAAAAGTCCTGCTCCAGGGAAAACTGGGGATTTTAGCAATGTTAGAGATCATAGAGGGATTCTGTGTATAGTTAATGCACTGATAGGTGTGGAGACCCCGGTGTTCTGGTGAGTGAGGTGTAACTTTTGTTCCACATTAACACGGCTTTTTAAAGGAGGCTGATTTGTGATCTTGTGATCATTTCAGATGAATAAGAGATCATTTTCACCTGCTATAGAAAAGCACACATCCGCTCACACAGGAACAAACACGTACGCTGTCACATGTGAGGTGAAAAGTTAATGGGGGTCGATGATGGAAACATTTGTCTTTTATTAGCAGACACTATCAAATACAGTCAACCCATAACAAACTGTATTTAAAATTACAGTTTCAACTAGGGTGGCCAAATGCCCCATTTTCGCCAGACGCCTCCTGGCCAGGATTTCGGGTGCATCCTCCGGAAGTTGCATTGGTCGACCGTATACGTCATCAAGGTTTAATGATTGTATGTCTTAAGAGAAATAAATCTTTGTTTTATAATAATTTTACTGAAATGTGAGAACCTCGATGACGTATGCGGTCGACCAATGCAACTTCCGGAGGACGCACCCGAAATCCTGGCCAGGCGCAATCCGGCAAAAATGGTGCGTATGGCCACTCAATTTTTTACGGGCTCTGAATGATCCCAACCAAGGCATAAGGGTCTTATCGTCATTTTTGCTAAAGAATATAACAAAAAAGTAATATAAAATCAAATATAACTTTGATATTTTTAATAGTGATATTAATGGTATTATGCCTACACCTCTCTCTCTCTCTCTCTCTCTCTCTCTCTCTCTCTCTCTCTCTCTCTCTCTCTCTCTCTCTCTCTCTCTCTCTCTCTCTCTCTCTCTCTCTCTCTCTCTCTCTCTCTAGAAGTGGCAGTGTGTGGAAGATGCCACGGGGAAGTTGAGATTGTCTAAATGCAAAGGCATGGCCAGTCTGTCGTCTGTGAAGAAGCCGCCTGTATCCAACATAAAATCACAACTATACCTGCAGAGTATGAATGCTGATGTCAGTGTGAACTCTGACCCTCAAGACTGTGACTGTGAACCCAAAACTTACAGACTGAGCACATACTCAAAAAACAAACTTCTCTCCAAAAAGAGTGAGTAGGCATGCACAGCAAAAAGTCTTCAAATCTCCATATCCCTTTGTCAAAATTCTTTTTTATTCAAAGCGTCCCATAAGAAAAAAAAATGAATGAAGAAAAGCTAAAATGTAGGTTATGTATAGAAAGTCTAATGTATAGACTTTACCATAACAAAAACAGTATATACAGTCAGGGTCATTTCCTCTCCAAAATTATTTTGTGTGCCTCTACTGCCCTCTGGTGGAAAAAATAGTGAAACAACCCACTGTTCACATATGATTGACAGAACTGAAAGCGTTAAAGAGCTACTCTAGGAATCGCTATGCTCGTGCGCTCTCAATGGGGGGAGACCTGTACGCCGTGGACCTGGATGGTGAATACAGACCCTCAGGCCCCAGGAACCACACCATCAGACAGAACACAGCGGATGAGAGCGAGTTTAGTGGCATGGGACCCAATGCAATCAGCCAGACCAGCAACAGCCTTGATGTGTCTTCATCTGTTAAAGTCACACACAGGTGATGAGTGTGTGTCTGTCTTTGTGTGCATGTACGTGTGTGTGTGTGTGTATGCATTTGTCACAGGTGTGTAAATCTCAGCTTGTGTCTTACAGGTGTTCAATTCTGGCCAATGAAACAGTAAAGTGTGACATTGGTCTGTACAAGTCTCTGCAAGCGTGGAAGGATCACAAGCTCCATATTGACCATGAAGTATGAAATATGCTATAGTCACATATTTTTAAAGAGATAGTTCACCTATAAATTTTAGATAGATGATCGATACATCACAGTGTGACCTTTTCAGGTTAAGGACAATTAAATCGCACAATTAAAATTTGTACAATCATTTAAAAGCAACAACATTGATATTATATCAGGTTGCTGGCCATATACACAGAGGTGTGCAGAGAAATTTTGCATGCTGAAAGTTTTGTCTGACCTGAGCATACCTCTGTTGTTCATATCAACATATTCAAGTCTGTTTCTTATAGGGCACACAGGAGTTCATTATATACGAAGTCAATGGAAAGACGCATTCTTGTGCAGGGCGTGCATTGACATTCTCGAAGTCAGGGGCGTCGCTAGACCCCTTTTACTGGGGCATGTGCCCCGGTGTAAATCTCAAGTGTAAATTTTAGCAGTGAACTAGTGCAAAGACAATCGCGGCAAAAACGGATATATATGCAATGTAGTTGCCCAATTTACGCTTGTAAAAGCGACAAAGCAGTCGCATTGATGCGTGCACGCACGTATCCATGTCCGTGCGCGTCTTTACGTTCATTTGCCGACAACCGCATTCAAAAGGTGACGCCACGCGATTGAGTTAGTTTAAAACATGACCAGACTAAAGTAAGTTTCTAAATAATAATGCTAATCATATTTTGCCTCGATCATTATTGGCTTTTGTAGATGTACATCAGAAATGTTTTGGAGAGATGATGAGTTTAAGGAATGTAAGACACATTCTCACTCAGTCAGGTCTCAAACATTAGGCGGAAAATCTCAGGAAAACCTCTTGTCAAATCTACAGAATTGCATTGTTGCTGAGAAAACCCACAGATGTATGTGTTATACTGTTCTGTATTTTGAGATATGAAATTAATATTTAGTTAACTTATATTTAACTCTAGGACACTACATAAACAGTTAGCAGTAACTATGACTGAGATTATTTAGTATAGCAGTCATAAAATGACTGGTTTCTTAAAATATTCTTGTAAAAATAAGTTATTAATCATTGCTATCATTGTATAATGTAGAAAATATAATAATGCTGTCATTATTTCCAAACATGTTATGCAATTTATGCCTCCAAACATTTTAATAATGTTAGGTATGATGAAGATTACACTTATATATACGCTTGTATATATGTATCTTTCGCAGTAACTATTGCACTGTAGAATAGTGGGTTAAGCAAAAGACATTTTAAGTGTTGCACACTTCTTGCACACAGCAGGCTTTCAAAAAAAGTCAGCAAAAAATGGGGGGCCTGTGCCCCAGTAGAGCTTAATGTCTAGCAACCCCCCTGCTCAAAGTCAATGCACAGAAGTTTCCTTGTGCGGGGCGATGCGAATGGTGCGATATGGGTGGCGCGTTTGCCTCGAAAACACGTGCTCAAACGCCTCAAATATTCAACTTAAGCGAAAAATTAGCATGACACGAAGTTAAATCCCACGAATAATCTAGATCGAGTAATGGTGCATTCACATCAGCCGCAGTAGAGGCGGCAAAAACGCACTATTCACGTGTAGTTGGACGCTTGAACATTTTGAGTTTACTCGCTTCATTCGCGCGTGAAATTATAGTCATTCGAGACATTGGCTGTTTCTCAATTCTAAGAACGCAAAGAACGGACTTGCGTTCTCGTGGAGACTGGTCTTGCCAGGCGACCTTGGAAGAACGAACTCAGAAGGTCGCGAGAACACAGAACGCACCTGTGAGAATTGAGATGTGTGCGATCTTCCTGCTGGTCACGTGACCTCCCCACTTTGCAACGCGCAAGTCTGCACTCGATGCATCCTCGATATCAAGAACACATCCGGGTATTTTCATGCGTCCTCTGTACTTGCGTTCTTGAGAACTGGAATTGAACTTCGACTGTTGATGGTGACGTAGAGCGAGGACACAAGGATGCAAGATCGCTGAAGAACGCAAATTGAGAAACAGCCATTCACGCGGAAATTTGCGTCATGAGAGTGGCTTCTGCAACTCCGCTGAGACTCTGCTCGCTTCCTGTTATCATGTCACTACTACAGCAAGGTCCTGATTGGTTAACACGGCGCGGAAATCCGCCAGTTTCCCGCATCAACGCTCAGTTCGCAGGATGCCTATTCGCATCTTAACATGAAAATCACTCGCTTGCGTCCTTTACCGCGTCTGTGTGAACCCTGCATAACGCGATGCCTCTTGTTTGGTGTGTACAAAGCATTACATAAAGATATCTAATAAGCTTTTTAATGTAGTGCTTGAGTGGTATGAACCCTCTTTTTGCAATTTTGGAGAATTATGTCTACTTCTTTAAATCTTTATTTGTGTTCTGGAAGTAATGAAGTTTTAAAGGGATAGTTCGGCCAAAAACGATATTAAACCTATGATTTACTCACCCCCAAGCTGTCCGAGTTGCATATGTCCATCGTTTTTCAGACAAACACATTTTCGGATATTTTAGAAAATATCTTCGATCTTTCAGTTGATTAAATGTTATGTTACGGGGTCCACCCATAGTCCACGACCTTCAAGTCCAAAAAAAGTGCGTCCATCCTTCACAAATTAAATCCAAACGGCTCCAGGATGATAAACAAAGGTCTTCTGAGGGTAATCCGTGCGGTGTTGTTGTAGAAATATCCATATTTAAAACTTTATTAACGAAAATAAATACCTTCCGGTAGCGCCGCTATCTTAGACTCCTCTGTATTCGGAGGGCGGGGGCATAGAGCAGCAGCAGAGTAGCCTCCGTACGCTGCGTAAGCTCTCATCCTGAATGCGGATTCTAAAATATCCGAAAATGTGTTTGTCTCAAAAACAATGGACATTTGCAACTCGGACAGCTTGGGGGTGAGTAAATCATGGGTTTAATATCATTATTGGCCGAACTATCCCTTTAAGTAATGACAGAATTTAAATTTTTAGGTGAACTATCAGTCTATTCACCCACAGCTCCTACTGTAGATACCCACAATATACATTGTCTCCTTTTATGCAGATCGAAACACTTCAGACGAAGATTAAGAATCTGCGCGAGGTCAGAGGTCACCTGAAAAAGGAACGACCAGAGGACTGTGACTGCAGCAAATACATGTGAGACTGACATCTCTCATGCCTAAATGCATCCAGTTTAATCTAGATTTACTGATTGATCAATGTTGATATCAATTCATATTGCTTTACTTCTATTAGTTACAAATCCAAGTATAAGAGTAAGCTAAGAAAATACAAAACAGGAAGTGTCCATCCATTCAGGTGAGTTTCTTTCTGAATGCATCAGTGTTTGTGTGTGCATACAAGCTTCTTTAGTTTATTATGCTTTCTCTCTCTTTAGGAAAGGACAGGAGAAGGATAAAAAGGCCTGGGTATTGATGGAGCAAAAGCGCAGAAAGAAACTACGTAAGCTCCTTAAACGTCTGCGTAACAATGACACCTGCAGCATGCCTGGACTAACCTGCTTCACACACGACAACCAGCACTGGCAGACCGCTCCCTTCTGGACATGTGAGACTTGTACACGGACACACAAACACTATCTGTGAGTCTGTGCCGGATCAACCGGATAACTGCTGATTGTGTCTTTGTTGACAGTGGGGCCGTTTTGTGCATGCACCAGCGCCAATAACAACACCTACTGGTGCATGAGGACCCTTAATGAGACGCACAACTTCCTGTTCTGTGAATTTGCCACTGGATTTCTGGAATACTTTGACATCAACACAGATCCATATCAGGTTAGCGGTCATGACAACATATTTATTTACGTGATTAAATGTGTATATGCGTTATGGTTAATCTCTCTCTGTCTGTGTGTAGTTGATAAACGCAGTAAACACACTGGATCGCTTTGTTCTGAATCAACTGCACGTTGAGCTCATGGAGCTCAGAGGCTGTAAGGGACACAAGCAGTGTAACCCCCGCACACGTAGCCTAGAGATCGGTGAGTTACTGTACAACACACACACTACAGCGTACTATCAGTCTTCTGACACACGCATACTTCCCTCTGATGGGACTGAAAGGTGACATGTGAATATTACATCTTCATCATCTTCATCCTCACCTGATCCCCTGGCGCTGCCTTGCTTTCTCTTCTTGTTTTTTTATGCAAACGGAAACGATCTACTGAACTGTGGTGGTGGAACACGTCAAAGATTTTGATGTTAAAATGTCCTTCGATGTATTTGACATGTAGTCCATATTTCTGGGGATGATTTTGATGATAAAGAGGAGCATTCATTTATTTACTCATTGATTTTAATGACCTCAAGGACAGCGTGTGTTGATGAAACTTGTCAGTTTGTTGATGGCACCTTCCACCCACTATTGACAATTTATTTATTTTTTCTTTAAATGTCATATGCAGACTTAATTTAATATGATTTTAAGGGCACATTTAACTTTGCATTAACTCTTTCTCCGCCTTTGATGAGTTATCTCGTCAATTGGCTTTATGCCAAGCTGCACTACTTCCTGAACTTCAGCCAGCTCGTTGTTTCCTGTCTGACATTATTGGACAAACTGATTAATCGGTTGCATAAAACTTTAAGACCAGTCTTAAAAGTTAGTCATGAATTTTTTTTCTTCAAGACTGATCATAACTGTTTTAAGTATGTTACATAGAAAGGTAGATTGGTCTAATTTAAATCCAAATAATAAGACTGATTAGCCCTAACTAATTGCTAGTTAGTAAGAATCATTCTTAAGACGCAGTCTTAATGTCACGGCTATGTTTATGCAACTGGCCACAGGTTTGTCTGACCTCAGTAGTCACAAACAAACTGATTAATCCAGGTGTGCCTGACCTCAGTAGTCACAACAACAATAATCAGACACACCTTGATTAATCAGTTTGTCCAATAATGGAAGACAGGAAACAAGGACCTGGCTGAAGTTCAGGAAGTAGTGCAGCTGGGCATAAAGCCAATTGAGAGAAAACATTTGCATTAAAAAAAGTGTTCCTGATGAGGTTTTATGTTAATCTGTAATACCGCGATTATCCACTAGATTTATAAAAAAAATTATAAAACAACAAAGCAATTTTTTTTTACTAATTTTACACTGTGTGTATGTTTTGATAATCGTTCTGAATCTTATCTCTAACAAAATTTCAGTACAAAAATGCAATTATTTCAGCTTTTTGCTAAAAAAATTTAAGAGTTTATAAGCTGAGAAAAAAATTAAGATAAGATGAACATTTTTTTCCCCTTTTGTTTGTTTGTTTATTGTTTGTTTGAAAACAGAGGGTCTGTTCTTTCATTGGATATATTTGTATGTTTATATATTTTTAGAAGAAACATTTTCGGGAATGCATTTTGTGAAAATTACAAAAAATGCTGTCGGCAACTTTTCAAAAAAGTCTGGCAGCAAATGAGTTAAAAGACTTAGCGTTTGCAGAATAGAAGTTTCATTTACATAATATATATATATATGGGTGGACTGTGTCTAATAATTATGTGTAAATACTAGAGCTGGGCATAGATTAATCTATATTAATATCATACAAAATAAAAGTAATTTTTTGGGTAACATATAAGTTTGTGCTGTGTGTAATTATTATGTATATAAATACACACACATTTATGTCTGTACTTAAGATACATTTACATGTGTGTGTGTATATATATATATATATATATATATATATATATATATATATATATATATATATATATATATATATATATATATATATATATATATATATATATATATATATATATATATAATTATGTGTATATATATATATAATTATATATATATATATATATATATATATATATACAATTTATTTATAAATAAAAACTATATTTAAATAAAACATTTCTTACATTTATGTATATGTATGTGTGTGTATAAATATACATAATATATACACACATAACAAGCTCATATATTATGCAAAAATTACTTTTATTTTGTATGAGGTGTAAATACTAGAGCTGGGCATAGATTAATCTATATTAATATCATACAAAATAAAAGTAATTTTTTGCGTAACATATAAGTTTGTGCTGTGTGTAATTATTATGTATATAAATACACACACATTTATGTATGTACTTAAGAAACATTTACATGTGTGTGTGTGTGTGTATATATATATATTTATATATATATATATATTTATATATATATATATATATATATATATATATATATATATATATATATATATATATAATTATGTGTATATATATATATATAATTATATATATATATATATATATATATATATATATATATATATATACAATTTATTTATAAATAAAAACTATATTTAAATAAAACATTTCTTACATTTATGTATATGTATGTGTGTGTATAAATATACATAATATATACACACATAACAAGCTCATATATTATGCAAAAATTACTTTTTTTTGTATGAGATTAATATAGATTAATCTATGCCCAGCCCTAGTAAATACACACACATGCATGAATGTATTTAAGAAATATGTGCATGTGTATATACATTTAATTTATATTATATATCAATTAAAATATTTATTATATAAATAGTTGTTTTATTATACATGCATGTGTGTGTATTTATACATAATTATTAGACACAGTACACCCACATATATTATATAAACAAAAACTTTTATTCTGCAAATAAAATAGTTTATTACTAATCGTTAGGCAGCCCTAGATGATGGAGTAAAACATGATTGTATCTTTTAGTCCACGTGTCGATACAGATTATATGCTGGTGTTCTCTTAAAATTTTACAAAACACATTTTCCGTTGCTTGAATTTTAGTACTTTTCTTCCAGCAAAATGTATAAAAAATAAATTTAGTATTCATGTTGCACTGCACAAATGTCCCTCCCCCTTTATGCCACCTGCAACTCACTAGCAAGAAGAAAATCATGCCCTGTATCCGAAATCGCATACTCTGAGAGTATTGCTGCGTTTACGACATATCGTAACTACAGTTATTTCGAGAAGACAACGTGAAGCTCAACTCAGAGCTGTATCAGACTTGGAATTATGCATTCTATAGCAAGAGTAAAAACGGAAAAATTAAAGAATATTGTTGGCAGCTACGTAATTACAACATTAAATTGATGCTTGTCCTAAATATTGCATTACACAGAAAGCGCGTCAGGAAACAATAACAATATGCAAAGTCATGTGCTACAAGTCTTAACTCTCAGAAAACTCCCAGTCTGTAAAACCTGCATAGTTTGTTTTTACATGTATGACTTATAAAACTGCATTCATGAGAATATGGATGCATTGCTCTGAGTTTGGCACTTCTGAGCCCATTGACCCTCGGATAGATGCCCACAGCTTGTAACTTCCAGTGATGTTTTCATAAAGATCTGCGATATAAATGGGGTTGTACATCACATTGTCTCTAACTAATGATATTGTCTCTTCTTCAGGAGGTAAAGAGAGAAGCAGCTTTGATGAATACAGGTATCACTGCCAAATAAATTTAACCCCGTTTAGACTAGAAGGCTACTGTTGAAGGTTATTGGGAATGCAGATACTAATCCACCTTTGCCGTTCTGTTGTAGATAGCTTGAAGCTTGAACTTGAATGTTAAAATAGTCTTGATACACATCACACACTTACAGTAAAGACGACAGAGGAATTCACTCAACTCTAAATGAATGAAGGAGAAGACATTATTGTCAAAGAGGAAAATGTTGAAAAGATTTCTTATCTGAGCTCAGGGTGTTTAAGAAATGTTCTGGGTTAAAGGCATCATCCCTGACTAAAAGAAAACATCCCTGTTTGAAAAAAAATTAGGATGTAATGAACTTACGGTGGAAGTCTATGGAGCAAGAGTTTAAAATTAAAAATCTATTTAGGTACCACTTGGAGTAAACGTGAACCCATCTTCATACGAAAGATGGGGTTAAGTTCAATACGAGGGTTGACTAATTAAATTTTTTATTTTTTAAAAACATTTTAGCACATTTTCATTCATAATCATGGTGTCTCAAAATAGCACAAATAAATACACTTAGATAATCTTAAGAGCATCTTAAAAAGTTAGTAGAGAAGTTTAAAGGAACATTTCACTTTTTTGAAAATATGCTCATTTTCCAGCTCCCCTAGAGTTAACATTTGAATCTTACCGTTTTGGAATCCATTCAGCTGATCTCCGGGTCTAGCGTTAGCACTTTTAGCATAGCTTAGCATAATCCATTGAATCTGATTAGACCATTAGCATCATGCTCAGAAATAACCAAAGAGTTTTGATATTTTTTCTATTTAAATCTTGACTCTTCTGTAGTTACATCGTGTCCTAAGAACGACAGAAAATTTTAAGTTGTGATTTTCTAGGCAGATATGGCTAGGAACTATACTCTCATTTTGGCGTTATAATCAAGGACTTTGCTACTGTTACATGGCTGCAGCAGGCGTAGTGATATTACACAAGACTGTACATTATAAATGGTTTAGTGATAGTGGAAAGTAATAATATGTTTTGTCCGTTTTGTCCCTGAAATGCTTTGCCCATGGACTTTCATCATAAGTGCATTATTGTAAAAGTGATTTCTGTGTTGTATGTGATGCTTTTAGAGCCTTATTCAACCCAGATCATTTAAGATCACGAATGAGAAAAGAAAACTGATGATACGACTAACACAGACTCCAGGTTATCCCAAATTTTGGAATCTGTAAATTCAGTATACCAAATAAAAAACTATTTTTAAAAGCAAGTTTAAATATTCATTGTAGTCTACTGAGACTTACAGTATTTAAAATTAAATTAATCTCCCAAAATATGCTGGTCATTTATTTCATATGCTCTGAATTATAAGGAATTGGCAGACCACAAAGGAACAGTTAACCCCAAAATGATTTTTTTTTACTCTCACTCAAGCCATCCTA
Organism: Paramisgurnus dabryanus; assembly: GCF_030506205.2. Classification (NCBI taxonomy): domain Eukaryota; kingdom Metazoa; phylum Chordata; class Actinopteri; order Cypriniformes; family Cobitidae; genus Paramisgurnus; species Paramisgurnus dabryanus. The sequence goes on from NC_133357.1 coordinate 22,710,597, forward strand.
GGCGTATTTGACTTTCTTCTTTCAGCCAGAGTTACAGTATATTGGAAATATTCTGGATCTGTTCAGCTTTATAATGGCATTGGATAGTGCCCCATTTTTAAAGCTCCAAAAAGCACATCCATTGAAAACTAATTCATACAGCTATATGTTCACAATAAAGCTGAGGTCAGGTGAAAGGACTTTTTGAAGCTTTAAAAATCGTGTGCAATAAAATAACATTATAAAAAGCCAGGATATTATTTAATATAACTCTGATTGTATTTGGCTGAAAGAAGAAAGTCATTTACACCTTGGGTGGCTTGATGGTGAGAAAAATATGGCCAAATGTTTTATTATAGGGTGAACTATTTCTTTAATCTCTATGTTTTGCTATTACGTGAAATACATACTTTTTCTAAGCAGAAACGACAAATATCACGAAAGTCCAAAACCATGAGTCTGTCTGCAATCATGTAAACTTCCAGTTTGTTTCCTCGTCAATCTCAATGTCTTCTCCTTCGCATATTGTACTAGTCTTTGTATTTCTTGTTTTGTCTCTCTTGCCCTACACTGTGCCTTGCATGTATCCAGCCTTGGGTTGTGTGTATGTTAAAGCCTTTGAGTGCTCTGATTGGCTATGTCTCTATCACATGCTTCAGTTTGTGGGCGGGGTAACAGTTTGTCTTATCATTGCTTGTCACATTAGGCAGTTTCAGCGCCGGAAATGGCCTAAAGTGAGGAAGCCTGTCTCCAAATCGCTGTGAGTTTGGATAATAATTCTGCTTTTCGTCCATAGGATACAATGCCACCAAGCCACTATCTTATCTGACTCACCAATCTCTCGCTTTCTTTCTCTCTTTTTAATTTCTCTTGAATGCATTCAGTTCTGCCTGGCCTGCATGATACAACATTCGTTTATTTTTACTTTTTTTTGTTTTCGATCACGAGAGAAGATTCCCATCACTAGCCCCCTGATCCTCTCCATATCATCTCGCTCGATGCCTGAAAGATTTATGTTCTTCCCACCATCACATTTTTCCCGCCATCACATTTGTTTTTCAGGTTTTTTGCATCGATCCTTCTCCATTTAGATATTTCCACTTAGTACTTTGATGGACTAGCTTTTGTCTGTACACTAATTTCTTATTCGTGCGTTTGCGTCTGTTTGTTTCCCAACAGAGGGCAAATTTGGGAAGGCTGGGAAGGATAATTCCTGGAAGGAGGACGTCCAGGAAAACACTGACCTGTTTCCCGGAGAGTCGAACTGGTCAGAACTTGAACCTTTGTACAGACTTGATGAGCACGCCTATGATCTCAAACTCAACTTCACACTCAGTCTGGAGGACTGGGCTCATTTCAGCCGCTCTGTGGACCAGATGTTCACGCTCCTCAGCAACGACAACCAGCCCTACTATCCGGAGGATGGAGAAATAAGGAGAGGCCACGCCCTAGTGTCCTCCTCCAGCCAATCCGCTTCAGCCATCTACCTGACCACTCTGGCCACACCCGCTCTTTTATTAAAAGAAGCAGGCGCTGAGGTTTTAAAAGACGCTTTGGGGTTAAACCAGGGCGGACGTCCTTCATCTTCATCACGTCGCCCACCACCTGTTCGGCTAGGGCCGGGAGATGATTTTTTGAAACAGAGAGAAGGTTCGGAGAGAGAAGAGAGGGACGGTGATGAGGAGGAAGGGGAGGAGTTTGCGACGAGACGGACGGGGAGTTTAAGCTCCACCCACTGTGACTGCAACAGTGTTTTGCAGGAATCGGTTTGACTCTCATTTTACGTTCCTCTCCCTTCTCAGGATATAAAGAGACTCCTAAATAATTCAGAAGGTTTATTGGCAGACTTATTTCTCTCTCCTATATGTTCTGTTTGTCTGGAGTGGCATCATTCAGCAACATTCCCAGCTACCGCCGGTCCATTTTCCCAAACTGTCTATGAGATCACCTAGGCTTTGAACTAAGCACATCCTTTATCTTTTACCTATCCACTCACCCTGTTTTTTTTTTTTTCATTTAGATTTGTTTTTCCTAGGGGATTTGGGATGGGTGGGGGTTACGATTCATAGTTAGAAGAGTTTTTATGTCCGTGCCTACTTGATTCAGTTTGAAATTCATTTTGCACCCATAATCCTTGATGGCTGCTTCTCTTTTACTTGGTGTTGTGTCTTTTTCTATGGGACATTATCTTTAACAGCCTTACAACTTTACTGAACAAGACCTCAAAATTGGTCAATGGTGAACGGTGTGTGCGTGAGTTTATGTGTGTGTGTATGAATATGGAAAATATCTACTTTGTCTTCTGAAGTCACATCAGTGTGATAAAGCAGCGCTTTTGGTTTTAGTTGTTGTTTTAATTAACATTTTTTGTTTTTTCGTTTATGTCTTTCTGCCTCTTGCAGTCCTTGTTTTGAAATGTATAAATGATTGTCATTTCTTCAATCAGTCATTCAGTCCTGTTGTTATGCATTATGACTGATAACAATGTCTTTACCCCAGTACACAAGTACAGACAAACTTGCCGCCATATTTGTAACCCTAGCTTGTACTTAAAAAGGTTTCGCTACTAATATCAGAGCAACTATATGAAATTGATGTATGTATTTTAATGGGTGTTTGCAGTTTATATAAATGGTTACAAAATATTTTTATCATACATTTAAAAACGAAACCGATCACCAGGCATAAAGGCATCACTTCAGCTTCAGGTTATATTATTTATGCAGTATATTTTTTAACAAGAATTTAATAATTCATATATATGGTGATGTAATTGTTAAATGTGACCCTGTCTGTGAAATCCTGGTTTAAGTCTTATAATCTAATAATGAGTACATTCAGATTTAACTTACTCAGTCAATATTAAAGATGTCAAGGTTATATTTTTACATCATTTTCTTTACATTATGTAGGATGATTTTGTATAGAAAACAGTAAATCACAAAAAATGACTCTAGCTGGGTTTCACAGGAAGGGTCACAAATTATTCATCAGTCTTCATCAAATCCCGTTTTAGATCATTCTAGCTCCTACAGATGTTTGTGACTGAGATGAAGATGTACAAGAGGTAAATCTGACCCTAGATCAGTCCACATACTCTGGGATTTTTCATTGTGTTCATTTACAAAGGTTGACATGTAGATAATGACAACTTTGGTGCCCCTTGTATGATATGAAATTGCACCCAAAGTTGATGTTAATATGTCACACCCACCCCTCAACATTCATTAATACAGTTAAACTTAATACAGTTTTGTCTGAGATTGTGTAATAATTGTAAAGTACTGTGTAGAAAAAGTTGGATGGTAAGAGACAACTCGGTGAAAGAGAGAGAGAGAGATTTCTTCCTTTGGTGCTTTCAAAGGGATGTCTGTTTTTGAAATAGGAATATAAAAGAGATTAAACGGTTTTAACATGAAATCTTGTACAGCACTATAGATTTATCATACCTATATTTTTGTTTTGGTTTACAAGTGAACATTTGATAGTGCCCATTACTTTGTGAATAAAGTGTTGAATGCCTAAATGATGTGCTCTGTCTGGTCTTTTCTCATAACATAAAGACAATGAGACCGACACGTGTTTAATTTATGTAAGGAATAATTGACGACGGGCCATTTAATTATTCGAAAATAATGCACACCCTAGGTGGTACTACGGCACGAAGCAGAGGTAAACACGGTTACCACAGACATTGCTCTGGTGGTTATTTTAAGACATTTGACAGGTCAAGTGTGTGTTTATCGAAAAATAATGCATACCCGTGGAACATTTCTCAACCAATCAGAATAAAGCACTCAGCAGCAGCAGTATCATTATTTATAAATTCCATTTAAAGTACACCAATTGTACGATTCACGATTTCCTTGCATGTGTAAATGTGTTAGAACATGTTATGCAAAAGGTAAAAACCCCAAAGTAAACGATGACGCGAGTTATCATCTCCAACATAAAACTTTTTTCTTGGACTACAACAAACACATGGATTGTAGGCAACAGTTTACTTCCTGGGATTGGTGATGTACAGTAGTAAAGATCGACATTATCATAATTCCTCCCGCTTGGACTCACAGCCTGTAAGTTAACTCCTGTTAGCATTGCACTGTGAGCAAATCATTCAAACATGATAGGAGCATCAAATTTCCGGCTGACATCACAGGTAACGTACAGATTAGCTGCCCAATCGTATTTTCAAATCCGTGCGTTTCAGAAAGAGAGTAAAATTTGGAGCTACAAAAATTTACTCTATATGGAAAATAATGTGTTTTTTCAAACATAAACCGTGTGAACACATTGTATTATTCCAAGTTTTAGCAATGAAATAAGTGCTCTTTAAAACAACAGGGGCTGGTTGCACCACAGCTGAACGTACACCCGGTCTTAAGTAGTCTGGACGTAAAATGCGCTTTACGTCTTATTATGATGAACAAAATTATAAAAGCAACACGTTTGTGAACTCAAGGATCTAAGACTTTCTCTCAAATATTGTTCACAAATCTGTCTAAATCTGTGTTAGTGAGCACTTCTCTTTGCCGAGATAATCCATCCACCTCACAGGTGTGGCATATCAAGATGCTGATAAGACTGCATGATTATTGCACAGGTGGCTTCTAAGGCTTTGTCCACACGGACACTGGTATTTTTATAACCATGACTTTTTTACGCGGTTCGGCCGTTCGTCCACACGAAAATGCAGTATCAGGTTTTCAGAAACGCCGGTTGCAGTGTTGTCATGTAGACCGTAAAACCTGAGTTTTTGCTTCTAATTAAGGCTTCTGATTGGCCAAAGTGTCATTACGATTAGGGTTATATCACCGCCTGCTGGTTATAAAAATACCCATGTCCGTGTGGACTAGGCCTATATTGTGCAGTTTTACTGTATTGGGGGGTCCAAAACCAGTCAGTATCTGGTGTGACCATTATTCGCCTCATGCAGTGCAACACATCTCTTTCGCATAGAGTTGATCAGGTTTTTAATTGTGGCCTGTGAAATCAGTGCTAAGTTGCTTGATATCGTATACACCGATCCTGAGCATCCCAAACATGCTCAATGGGTGACATGTCCAGTGAGTATGCTGGCCATGCAAGTACTGTGATGTTTTCAGCTTCCAGTAATTGTGTACAGATCCTTGCAACATGGGGCCGTGCATTATAATGCTGCAACATAAGGTGATAATCTTGAATGGATGGAACAACAACGGGCCTCAGGATCTCGTCACGTTATCTCCGTGCATTCAAAATGCCATCAATAAACTGCACCTGCGTTCGCCTTCATGAAGAAAAAAACACCTTTCCAAAGTTCTTTAAAGAAGTTATATAGAAGTATAAAGAAGTTATAAAGAAGCTTTATTTCGACAGTGAAAATAGTTCCATAATCATGCGTTTCTAAGCAACACACAGTGAGTCAGTGGTTCAGTGACTCGGTTACAAAGAAACGTGAATTCGGAACTGTGTACTACTATTTATGCCATACATGTATTTATAATTTGCTTCGTTTCTTGATAAATTAGTAGTTTGAACGAATCGATTGAATTGAATGAATCAATGCCTCACACAATAAAAAGACTTGCCGACACCTTGTTAAGAGCTTTAAAAACAAACAATACAATCTTAAACTGAACTCTAAAAATGGACTGGTAGCTAGTGAAGTGACGCTAAAAATTGAGTGACATGTTTATAACGTTTTGCCCCAGTCAGCAGCCTTGCAGCTGCATTTTGTACCAACTGAAGGCGTGAAATCAAAGATTGAGGAAGACATGAGTACAGTGACTTACAGTAATCCAAAGTGAGGTAATAAATGCATGAATAACCTTCTTCAGATCTTGAAAAGTTTGGAGATGACCCGTAATTAATAAAAAATGTTCCTAATGCCAGAATACATTTGTTTGGACATACATAACTTAAGAGTCTATAATAACACCTACCTGTAGGTTTCTAGTAAACTGTGAGGAAATGAATGGGACACGATTGCCCAGCTCCTTAATAATATCCAATTTCATTTTGGTTTTCATTGAGTTGGAGAAAATTATTTGATAACCATTCTTTAATGTCTAAAATGCATTCTAGCAATGGTTGAATTGAATCACCAGCTTTAAGTAGGAGATACAGCTGAGTATCATCTGCAAATAAATAAAAAGAGACATCAGGCTTCCTGATAATATCTCCCAGAGGACACATAAATAAATAAAAAAGAAGCGGTCCTAGAATAGAGCCCTGAGGTACTCCACTAGTAATTGGGGTAGATGAAGAGAAAAACTTATCTAACTTTATGAAAAAAGACCCGTCTTTGAGATATCAGCTGACCCATTGTAAGGCTGTGGCTGTGACACCGATCAGATTCTAAATGGCACATAAAAACATTATGATCCACAATATCGAAGGCAGCTGTAAAATCAATACCGCATTTTTATCAGCATCGACTGCAACCAGAATATAATTGAATACTTTTAGCAAAGAGGACTCCGTACTGTGATAAGCAGTGAAAACAGATTGAAGTGTTTCTAATAAATTAGATATATTTAAGAATGTAATCAGCTGCAATTGAACAACTTTTCCCAAAAGCTTTATGGTAACTTTGAAACAGGCCAAAAAATGTTAAGACCACTCTCATCCAGACCTTGCTTTTTAAGCAAAGGCTCAACTTTTGCATGTTTAAAGCATTTTGGAACCACCCCAGTGTCCAAAGAAGAGTTTATCAACACTTGGACACAGAGGCTAATTAATTTTGTTAATGAGATCAGAAGTTCCATTAAAGAGACATGTTGAAAATGACAAAATGAGAATGAATTAGCAGGTAAATACAAAGACAGGTCTGCGAGCTGTGGAACAAAAGATAAGTGAATGGCACTTCGTCAAAAAAAAAAGAAAAAAGAATTCTCGCAGAGCAATTTTTGTACCTCCTAAATTCTTTGTTAAATCAATTAAAGTGTTTTTTTGTTTGTTTTGTTTTTTAAGTTACTTTTTAAAGTATTTTTTTATCTAACACAATATTGAATTTAAATGATTGTGTGTCGGTATATTCTCTGCAAAAATTGATTATTAATAGTACCAAAAGTAGCACAGAGTAGCGCTTATGTTTTACTTGCCAGCAGATGTCGCCATTTTACTGTAAACTGAGCGCTGACTGTGAATCGTGTCAACCACACACAGCAGCCTGCAGATCAGATTACAAACAGTATGCCCTGTAGAGGAGAGGGCGGGGGGATAAACCTTCTCAACCACTGTCTGACCTAAACTCGAGTGGGACACAGAGCCTCAACTACATATTCAGCACAAGCCGTACTTGTCTGACACAGGACAGTCTCACTTATTTAAACCGCATTATTTCATACAATGTGAGGATCATGGCTGAAAAAAGGTAAGACGCAACAGATATTGTACAACTTCAGTAACTTTGAATTTGAAACTGTGGTCGACTGTGTCACGTTATTGTGATGCTTTGCATTGAATTACACACAGACATTGTAAATTACCGAGATGATATTGTTGCTATAAAACTTTCGCGATGTTTTAAAATGTGCACGCGCTGTGGTGTCCCGACTCCCCGCTGAATTGTTTGCATACTGTAGTTAAAGTTCACTGACATCGGGATTTAAGTGTTCTCAATGTTTTCATAAGTTAAATATTTAAACAATTCTTTAGATTTGTTTCAATTATGGGTGTGCATTAAAGTTTACGAACTCAAAGTAGCACATACGTACAGTGACATACAAGCTAGTATATTTGATTAATGCCTTATACATTTTAAACAAGTCTTTGCGATCAATATTAGACCTACCAACTAATGTTGGATGGATCATTTCGATATATTGATGAGCAGATGCTGTGCGGCTTATGTAGTGTCGCCTTCCAGGTGTCATCTTTAAACCGGGTGGATTTTTGACATGTTTTATTAATCATGTTGCAAAGCCATATTCATTACCATTCTCAGAAGACTTATCGCGAAAGGTTTCCTGACCTTTTAAAATATTCACAATACCATATGGACGAGATAAGTATAGACCAGACACAAGTTTGATAATGCGTCTCACTCATTTCACGCACGCGTCTTAAAGGAACAGTTCACCCAAAAATTTGCCTATTTGTTTGGTTAGCCTACAGTAGTTTATTAGTTTTGTGACTAACAATTCTTCCATTCAAGTCAATAAAAAATGTCTTTGTAATCTTTAATCAAAATCTAAAAATTTACCTCAATGGCAGTTCTTCTCTGATTATGTCAGTTTGACAGCTTGGTCAGAATGTCCTATAACCACTGCCCTTCCACATGAAACATCCTCAAAAACCAATCAATTCCCAGTGGAAAAACAAGCCACGCCTCCCTTTTAACTTTTTCTTTGTTGTACTCAGAAGAAGCACAATTCAGAAAAAAGTTGACAGCAACTTCATGTGTGTGGCTCGTCATGTCAAAATATGTGTTCAGCATGTCATGAACCTGTGTGCATCATGCGTCATGTCAAAATATGCTGCAGACGCTTAAAAGGGGTTTATGACAAAAGAGATGCTCACATTTGCCAGATACTCACTTAATCTCATCTGTAATCAGAGTTTAGTGTTAAGTTAGTGTTTTACAAGTATTTCCGAATGAATCCTTAAACCCTTTTGACGTGTGTGCAGCAGGCATGTATTTTGAAATGATGCATGATGCACATAGGTTAACATGATGCACCAAACATATATTTTGACATGACGACAAGCCACACACATGACTCTGAACACATTTTTTGAGTTGGCGCCCCTCAGAAATGAAGTCATTGGGCGCCACTGATCCATATCAAATCTTTTGAACCTAAGGGTGTTTTTAAAACTATAGACTGGGATTAATACTGTTACAATGTTTGCTTTCACATGACAGAGTTTTGAAATTGACAGTAGCCGGCACATCGCTTCGAAAGGAAGGCTCATACTTGAAAAAACTAAGAAGTGTGACGGATCGATCACAACATTTATAGTGAAAGGGCTGCATGCATTTTCTGTTATTGAGTCGTCATCATTTAGGTAGGTGTTACGTTACAAGGGACAATTATAAAAAAATCATTTTGAGCTAGCCTAGTCATTTTTGTTTAAAAGATTTGTAGCTCCTAAAAAGGTTTTATATAGCCTCCTTTTTTTTGTTCATCTGTAAGTACACTGTAAAAAAATCCGTAGAAATTACAATGTTATTGCAGCTGGGTTGCCGGTAATTTACCGTAGATTTAAATTTATGTTATTTACTGGCAAGAGTTTGTTCAAAGTTAAATAAATTTTAAATATTAACAAGTCTTTATCTTTACAGAATAAAACTATACAATAACAGCCTCATGCAAAGCATTCTGGGAACCAGAAATCATCATCAACCTTTTTCTGTTTTTTGCTTCAGATTTTGTTTCCCAGAACGTTTTGCTTGATGCTTTTTTTTAGTTTTACTCTGTAAAGACAAAGACTTGTAAATGTTAAATGTTCATTCAACTTTGAACAAAATGTTGCCAGTAAATAACATAAATTTAAATCTACGGTAAATAACCGGCAACCCAGCTGCAATTTCTACGGATTTTTTTTACAGTGTAGAGATCGTAAAAGCTTGGCTGTTATTGCTTTTCTCCTCTTTGGAATCATGGCCGTAGCTACCATTGAGGACACCGAGGTCATGTCCTCGGTAGTTTTTTCTTGAAGTTTCGTTTCATTTTAATGTGAAAATAGCCGACGAGACAATCCATGCATCTACGGACCATCACGTGCAGTGATGGAAATAACGGCGTTATATATAAACGTTGTTTCTTTACTGCGTTACTGACATTAAAATGCTGCGCATTAGTATAATTAATCTCACTGAAGCGAGTAAACTCTCATCAGACAGGCAATGTTTTTGTGTGTTGAGGAGTGGCAAACACATAACTTATGATGATTGGCCTGTTTATGTTAGAGGGGGTGGGACAACCACATAATCAATGATGATTGGCTGAATTTCCATCGTTAGCCAACCAGAAGCAGGAATAGCTCATACACTATGTACATGCACAGTCCGAGCAGTGCCGTGTTGCCAACTTGTTTATGACTTTGTCGCTAGATTTAGCAACTTAAAAAAAGTGAAAAAGGACAAATCTAGCGATCTTTTCTGTCGTGGTTGGAGACTGACACGAGAGTATCATTCTCTACACTCAACGAGCAGTGGGTTCTGCTGCTGCTAGACACTAACAGACATCCCGGTCCTCACGTGCAGTCCGCCCGAGTCCCTCACACCCGCAACGACAGAGCGATGGCAAGTACAACAAGCTCAAAGGTAGCGGTCGCAAACACAAAGTATAATAAGCACTGCTTCTATACAAGAATAGTATGCAAGTAAGGCAAGAATGTTTATGTAACATGCAACGTAAGAAAGAGTCTCTCCGCGTCTGTAATTCTAATCTAATAAAGCAAATAAAAATGAAAAGGCTGTAACAAACTTAACTATCATTTGGAAAGCCAGCAAAAGATGAGCAGAGAAGGAGGGAAGGTGAGAAAGTTAAAGGTTATGCAGCAAATAAGCCTACAATATGGGATGCAATACGGCTACCAATGAGATTAAAACCTACACTACTGCTCAAAAGTTTAAGGTCACTTAACTAAAATGTTAACTATTCTCTTAAAAATCATTAAATCTGAAGGCTTATGGTTAAATGCTTGAAATTACTTTTGTAGACAAAATATAGCTGTGCCAAACAGATTAATTTTTGTTATTAGAAACCAAAAAATATATTTTTTGAAATAGATGACTTACACTGAATATTAAAGAAAAAGCAGCCACTAAGAGCCCATATTATATATAAACTCCTTCTATACTCTTAAAAATTCATCCTAAATTGAAAATTTAAGAAGCTTCTTGAAAAAAATGACACAGTTTTGCAGTTTCTAGGCAAAGGGTGACTTGCACTTCAGATGATGAAATGTAACCATTGATTTATTTTGGATGCTTTTAGTCACCAACAAAATTCTCACAGACACAGTTACATTTGTGCTATGTCGTAGTTTGGACATGTTTATTATTATTCTGTAATATGGAAAAAATGTAAAAAATAAAAAAAATGTCCTCGGTATTTGAAAAATCCTGGCTACGGCCTTGTTTGGAATCGAAACCAAGGATCGTTAGGGATCGGAATCAATAAGTGGAATCGAATTCGGAATCAGAATCAATAAATTTGAAATGATGCCCAACCCTAGACAGACAACAGCTGTGGGTTTCTTTGTAGCTGACCTTATATTATTATATTTATTAATTTAAATATATTTAAAAATATATTTAATAATCTTGTTCCAGTGGTGGCCGGTGACTTCTTTTTTCAAGGGCGCTCGATGCGAAGTTCGTCACAACATATATGTACAGTAGCCCGTCATGTGTGTGGTTCGTAATTTCAAAATATGTGTTTTGCGTGTTGAGTGATCCTGTGTGCATCACGTGTCTTGTCAAAATAAGTGCCTGCTGCAGATGCATCTAAAGGGTTTATGATTAAAGCGCTTGCATTTGCCAGATACTCAGATAAACTAAAGCGTAATCAGAGTTTACTGTTAAGGGAGTGTCTTGTGTGTATTTTGTGAACGAGAGCGTCTCTTTTATCATAAACGTCTTGACGCATCTGCAGCAGGCACTTATTTTGACAAAACATGTGATGCACATGGTTCACATGACGCAACAAATACATATTTTGAAAACACGAGCAACACACAAGACACTCCGGACACTTATTTTGAGCACCACTGTCTTGTTCCCAGTACTGTTTCACTGAGCGATTAAAGCCCATCTCATTGAGACGAATGCTAAACACCATGTACATATTTTTTTATTTGTATGCGTTTTGGACAGTTGGTCTAAGAGGCTGTTTACACTTGGCATTAACATGTGTTTTTATCGATCGGATCACAAGTGGACAACGTTAATGCCAGGTGTAAACGGTGTTCAAAACGTTTTGAACGCGTCCACTTTCGACCACTTTCAACCACATCCAGAGGTAGTCGAAACCACTTTCGATCGGATCGCTTTGGAGTTGCGGAACGCAAATGTGGTTGAATGTGTTCGAACAGCCACACGCGACCGCCTTCTCTCCGCCCATTTATCTAATCTGAGGTATTAAACACAAGTTTTACGTCTTTTTTTACTTGAACAGTGAACAGCGCTTTTTTCAGCCGTTCATTGATAAAACTACTGCGGGTGTTCTCCGTAGTTTCGTTTTGCAAGCATGTGAAAGTTGCGCGATCCTATTTCATCAATTGCGCTGAAAATTCAGAGAAAGCTCCAACATATAAACGTACAAAACACTGTGCAGCATGTATACTTGCTAAATAAGCAGCGGACTTCGACATAATATTAGTTTGCGTCCATATAAACTCATAATTACTCCCGCTCGCGTTTGAATGACAGCAGAGAGACTCGCCCACCGTCTCACGGACCGTCCCCTCACAGTATTCAGGACAGAAGCGGTCGAAAGTGGACAAAAGAGACGGATTTAAATACCAGGTGTAAACGTAATGTGTCTCTCTCGTTCACTTGTGATCCGATCAATGAAAACACATCTTAATACCAAGTGTAAACAGCCCCTATAATATGTTTGGCCGACTTTATCTGCAAAACTCACTGCCACTTGTATGCCGTAATTCATCATATTCAACCTGGTTTGTTGGTCTGTTGGGTCTGATTGCTTTATCACCACTATTAGCGAACCAATCTAGAGTTTGTTTCCATCCGAGCTAAGACCACCTTGTGCAGGCGGTTCATTGTTTTCGTGTGGATCCAAGCGCGGTTGCGGTGTTCATGTATTGTATGCCTAAACAATACGAACCAGTGGAGAAAATGCACCAGGTTCTAGAACAAACACTCAGGTGTGAAACAGCCTAAAAGTGTCATGATGTTAAAAAAACTACACAAAATATGAATACTATTAAAGTATATAGTCCATGTGCATTGTGTGCCAAGAAGTATATAGAGTTGTATGTTTCTCAAGGATTCACTTTTATTGAAATATGTCTAGGCAAGATGAGTAGTGCAAAGTTACTTGATAACCAAAGACATTATTATTATTATTATTATTGTTATTTGGTACCTTTTAGTACCAATTTTTTTTTTTTAACTTGAATTAGCTATAAATTATTAAAATCAGACCACCCTGTTTTTTAAACCAATGGTTGGGGGTTGATATCTTTTTTTTTAAAAAAAGGTCCCACACCAAACACATCTCGAGCTTTTTGTTGTTTACATTGCCAGCAGATGGATAGTTCTCATCACCAAGAAACATATGCTGAGTAACAGTAAACAGTCTCACCCGTTCAACTTAGTGTTGCTATAGCAGCATTTAGCATACTTTGTAGTTGCTTTGAAATGGTGGAGCTGTTATTGGTCTGTGGTAAAGCCTTAATTACTGGTTTCTCTTTTGGACCTTCTCAGATGAAATTACAAATTGGTTTGGCACTGGTTTGAAACAACTGAGAAACCCATAAGCAAATGTCTAGTCTCTGATGAAAACATGGAGTTGTTTTCTCTAGTTCTGGCTTCAATCCAGAAGTTTATTTGTATTTTGTATTGGATATTTACCAGGAAATATTTCAGGCATATGTCGCTTGCGTTCACCGCTTCATGCTTTCAAACTTAATATGGAATGGCAGAAATATTGCTGAAATAAAATGTCCATTTGTGATAGACGTGGGCCAGATCTGATGGAAAATGAGGTTGTGGGTGTGCGTTTATCCAAACTTGGCTCGGCTTTAACTGTGTAATTGTAGGGTTTGTGTGTGAGATGAAATATCTTTCTCTTCCATTCACTTTTTGTGTTAAGCTTTTCTCCAGTAATATCTTCAACAACACAAGCCGGCCTCTCCCTGTGGAGTTTTCCTGTTGGGAAACACAAGAGCGCTCTTCCCACTGTGTGTGTCCTGCTATAGAAAACTTTTAACTGTTTAGACGGGTGTGCGCTTTCCAGCGAACCGGCGGTTGTGGATCTGGATGTCAAAAACAACAGCATGGAATGATGATGAAGTCGATAACGAATATTAACTCCCTCCCTTTGTTTGATTGAACTCATAAGTTGCATCCGAAATTATGTACTATACATGACGCACTTTTTCTATGTACCAGATCTTGTTTACTTATTTATCACGATAATTTTATATCTTACATTATCTTCATACTGTGGCTTTTTAGCAAATATTGATATAGTATTCAATAAATTGTGATGAAATTCTGAATACAAAGACATCCCACCTCTCCCAGACGTTCCATCAGTCTCCCACATATTGATAGTGGCTCAGTGATGCCTGCAAATGATGCAAAATATCCCAGAAATCTTTTATTTAAGAATGTGCTAGTTAGATAGGTCAGGTTCAAATGATTTTTGACAAGGTCTCAGTCTGAAGAGACTGACATATCGAGCAACAAGACGAAGTGAGAAAGTTACTGTACAGAGAGGGAATTCTGATTGGTCTCTCTTTCTGATAACTAGCCCAATCTGATTTCTCCGTGTGCAGTTTTAAGCAGCTGTCACACTACACTTTTTGTATGCCAATGCGTTAGACCGAAAATGTCAGCTTGTTCTCATACGTATTTGTATGTATTTTACGAGTTTGCTAATTCGCAGTGGTGGTTCGTGACTGCTCATCCGAGGGGCGCTAATTCAAAATAAGTTTTTGGAGTGCCATGTGTGTTGCTTGCATTTTCAAAATATGTGTTAGTTGCGTCATGTGAACCATGTGCTCAGGTGTTTTGTCAAAATAAGTGCCTGCTGCACACACATCGAAAATGTTTATGATAAAAGAGACGCTCACGTTCACAAAATACACGCAAGACATTCCCTTAACAGTAAACTCTGATTACGCATGAGATTATTCGAGTATCTGGCAAACGCGAGCATCTCTTTTATCATAAACTCTTTAGACGCGTCTGCAGAAGGCACTTATTTTGACAAGACACGTGATGCACATAGAATCACTCGACGCGCAGAACACATATTTTGAAAAAAGGAACCACACACATGACGGGCTACATACATGTTGTGACGAACTTCGCATTGAGCGCCCTTGAAAAAAGAAGTCACCGGCCGCCACTGCTAATTCGTATGAATTTGTATGAAGTGAATATACAAAAACATACAATTAACATAAAAAAACATTAATGAGACCCTAATCCTAACCCCATGTCACGGGGCAAAAACAAATCGTACAAAAATGCACGAATGTGGTTTTAAAAATCGCTACGAATTAGCCATTTTGTAAAATTGCCATGAGATAGTTTTGGAAATACAAGATTGTACAAAAAGTGTGGTGAACTTTGACCTGCGAATTTGTATAACATGAAACCATGTGACAAGTAGAAAATCAGTATGTCACAGATGACCTTTCCCTACTGAAATGTAAAGATGAACAAAATGCTTCCTGCCCATATTCGCAGTAACATCCAAAAAATATTCCCTTTGTTTTTCTTTTGGAGGTGTGAGCTGTGTATGTGTTTGTATGGATCATAATATAGACTCAGATCTGTTCATATATCTGCAAAGCTTTCAGTGGTTTCTTCTGCGTACTGTTGGAAACACATTCTTCATAAAGGCTCTTTGTGTGTCTTTGTTATAGCAGTCATAAATTCAAGAAGAGCTCTGCTGAATATCAGTACTCGAACAGCATTAAGACATATGTCATCTCCAATCTGCACATCTGTATGTTTCTGTTTGTGTAGGTGTGTTGGAAAATGGCTTAATTATCACACCAAACCTGAAAACAGAAACACATATGCTTGCCGAGTTGAGTTTTAAAGCAACATTCCCAAAGTAGGTGGGTATCTGCTGAATATTAACCAAAGCCCACTGAAGTTAAAGCATTTAGCCTGGAGTGGCAGTCATTAAAGGCACAGTAGGGCATGTCTGCGGCTGCCCGAAAATAACTCACAACCCCCACTGAGATGATAGGAAACTGAGCCAGGCAGCACTCAAAATCTAACCCTGCTCTCCCTCTAGCAAACTTGGGTTTTTCTTTACTAGTCAGATAATATAACTTTTTCAAAATGGACAGACAGGCATGTTTGGGACGTTTAAAGACAATGTGGAATCAAAATGGACCCTTTTCTGTCCTAATATGTACTTTTTATTATATTAATAGTATCTATCTGTCTGTCTATCTACAGCAGGGGTGCCTAACCCTGCTCCTGGAGGGCTACCATCCTGCAGACTTCAGTTCCACTCCAGCTCCAACACACCTGTCTGTAAATTATCAAGCAACCCTGAACACCTTGATTAGCTGCTTCAGCTGTGTTTGATTGGGGTTGGAGCTAAAATCTGCAGGACGGTAGCCCTCCAGGAACAGGGTTGGGCATCCCTGATCTACAGTATCTGTATGTCCCTGACTGTGTTGTGCAGAAAGCAACCGTGCCAAAATGTGCCATTTTGTTACTTAAGAAGTGTTATAATTGGGTCCCCAGTGCTTCTATCAACCTAAAAATTAATTGATCCCAGACACATTTTCTGCTGACATTCCCTGTCCCAAATGGCGCACTTCATGTGGACTTTCGGTCTCGTGGTCTTAAATTGCGCATGCTTGCTTAGTATACAAGTCCGTAGGGGGTCCCATCTGTCATTTTTATGCTCCGAAGTGTGCTCATCAGCTCCTCCTTTGCATCCTTGATGCGGTGTTTGGCAAATCCCGCACTGCACCAACCCAGAAGTCCTTGGGAAAGAGCAATCAGACCAATCAGACAACGGAAGGGAGGAGTTCACACTGATGGGCAACTTCTCTTTCTTTTGAAGACTCCGGTGCGCCCTTGTGGACTCACGTCAAGGGTCCCTCTAAGGTCTGCACTACATGATGTCATCAAAGTGTGAACTCTGAGGAAGTCCATAATTCCGAAGTGTGCCATTTGGCACAAGGCCTAATTTAACACAGTAACGTTTGCTCAGTGTAATAGTTGATATGCATTAGATATGATATATAAACAAAGGTAATTTACTTGTCATTTATTTCCCTTGTTATCAGAAATAAACTCCTGTAAAAGGACTCGATTCTGTGTGGTAGTCTACCGGAAGTTGCGTTTAGTCCACAAAAGCCATTTGTTGCTAATGTTGTTGCTGCTAAAACCATCTATAATTTAACGTTTTTCTACTCCAAAGAATATTTGGCTTATATTCTTTACTTCATGCTAGTTATTAATATCGTCAGTAGTTTTATGATTCACCAGTTCCCATGAATAAAATGCTGCCCTACGTTATTTTCATACTGTATAATAGCCTGCTCTTCTTCACACTACACAATGTAAATGATGTTGCCTTTAAGCTTAAACCTTATTTCATTTACATTTTGCAGACACATCTATCCATAGTGACTTAGAATACATTCAAACTATACATTTTATTAGTACGCCTGTTCCCTGGGAATCGAACCAGTGACCTTTGCACTGCTTATGCAATGCTCTACCAGTTACGCTACGACAACACATGCTGCTGTTTGCTGTGGATAATATAATAAATGTATTATAAAGCTCTTTCAAGTGTATATCCATCCACAACCACAAGAATTGCACCATTAGGGACATAAGGCCTTGCCCACCCTACCCTTCAGTCCTCATAAGTTTTTGCGATTTGGAGACCCTGTAATGTAGATACCAGTCAGCAGCACCAATTCCCTTTTCGTTTGAAGGAAGTCTCACACGTGTTTCTTTCCTCGGATGAGCGGGATTGTGGCTGCTTGGGGATTTTAACAGGGGACAACACAACTTCTAAAGTGTGCATACATACACACATACACACACCTGCCCCAGAGGCAGTTAAGTCCCTCTCAAGTCCCTATTGAAAAGCTACATTTAATGAGGTTGGCAGAATTTGAGTGTGTACAAGACTTCCCTAAGCATCTGGACGACTAACACACTTAACCGAATCCTCTCGCACAGACACCCTGTTCTCCCGAAACACCCACATTTGTCCTTTGAGCCACCCCATACACTTGGCCGGCCCCTTTGCAAACACACCAAAGTTTCTTATTTATCTGATCTAATGGTCACGACCTGCAAAGGGCTGCGGGCCAGGCGATCCTAAAATGTTTAAAGCTCTGTGCTAAGGATTGAATCAACAGATTAAGAAATGTGTGCGCTTTAAACCAGCATATGAAGCTTTTAAATATGACTCAAGGCTTTAGTCATGATGTGATCCAACAAGTTTCACAAGCATGAGACCTGAACACATCTAATATCACTAAGAAAGGAGGAATTGGTGTTACCTTGACAACCATTGACTGGCACTTGATAGATTGTCATTGTGATTGGCAGCAGACGGATGGGAGAGATTTGGACAAATGTTAAACTGTAACGTATTGGCTTATACTGTTTGCTCAGTAAATATGTCACAGGTGACATTTTGACCAATCAGTGACCAGGTGCATGATGAATGCTGATGTCATCGAGGAAGTCATGGGAATTTGCACTTGCAAATGAATGAGGTCACTGTCTTCAGTTTTCCTAACTCTAAGGTTTCTCCAACTTACAGTATATTTGGCCAGTGTGGTGATGTTATACTATCATAGTGTGTGAAAGGTCTTTGTAAGACATTTTTTGTGTAAATATTGTGCTTATTGTGTTCATACTTTATTAATTATTAAAAAAAATGGATTGGGTGTAAACAGGCCTAACCATATACAAACCCTTCACTGTAAAAAATACAATGCTGCCTTAAAATTTTTTGTTGAATCAACTCGGATTTACAAGTCATTTCAATTTCCTATTATTTATCTTGACTAGAGATGAGTTGTTATAACTACAGGTGAGTTGTTATAACTTATAAAATTAAGTTGACTTTTCTCAGCTATATTTTATAAGTTGTGACAACTCATCTTTGTTGACATGACTTGTAAATCTGAGTTGATTTAACAAAAAATTTTAAGGCAGCAAAGTATTTTTTACAGTGTTGGTGTGCTGCTTCAACTACTGTATATACAATATGCTTTAGTGTCTTTTTTTTGTTTTCCTTTGGACCTTTTTGTTAATTTAGATATTAAATAGTGGCAATGTCCCAAGGACACATGGCCTGTGTACTAAAAACGAATAAATAATACCCCCCAAAAGGGGGTACCACAAAAATCTCAGTGAATGTTAAACTAAAACAGAATTTTAGCATTAAAGCCAAATAAACATCTTGCTTTGAAGATTCTGACTCATTCTTCGCAATGAGCGTTTGTATGTACAAAAAGAAATAGATTGCAAATAGATTTCAGAATTTATCTCTTTGATGTCCTATTGAACGCCGTCGGCTGACACATGATGGACTGGCAATGTAATTGTCATCGGAAGGGTGGAAGAGAGACGAAAAATGGGATGAGAACATTGCTTAGAGGCATCAAAGTGCTCTTACACATCAACCCTTGGTGCTCAAGGATTGTGACATTTCCTGTTCATCCCTCATTTTTTACGCTTATGGTCAAAAAGGCTAAAAAAGTTAAAAATCACAAAATGTGGTGATGTAAAACATACTGCATTGGCCCTGCATTAACCTTAAAGCCTGGAATCTGAATCAGACATCTTGCTAATTAACATTAAATGGGAACCAGACTGGTTTCGGTGACAAACACAGCCATTGTCCGTGTTCAGGGAGTGTGGCTAGCTCGGACGCTAACTCTGGAATGCTAATTCCATTAATTGCAATTGAGGCCACGTTAGCGATAGCGACTGGCTAATTGCACCGACGCAAATCGTCTGGAAATAAAAACTCAACCACTGGAATTAGTGAATTACTGGCCATCAGTGCTACCAGTATAAGCCTCTAGTTGTTAAGTATTTTGTCAACTTTTACTGTAAAGTTTACAGTTGTTTCACTAACATTGTTAAATTCATGAAAGAGGAATGAAAGACATTGCTTTGTGTTGCTTGGTTGGTTGGTTGGTTACAGACCATCCTATCAGTGTCTGTGTGCATGAGGAGAATGTGTCCTGTGGAGATCTTTGGTGAAACTTTATCCGACAACATAACAGATGAAGTGGCCCCGTCCTCTTGGGGCCACGCTGATAGGATCTGACTCAACATTTCATATTCTATTGCAGGAGGCCACTCATCATATCTGGTGCAGAAGTCAGCAACGTCTTCCCTGAAGTGCGTGTGCTTGTTTGTGCATGTTGTCTGTCTCAGTTTATATGAAGAGGTGCTGTTTGTTTAAACTGGTTTAAATGATGAAGTTCTGCATGAGGTGGGAAAAGAATTTCGTACGTAAGTGAATTGAAAGACGTGGGTGTCATGCAGGAAAGCGTTATTATTACCAGACGGACACACGCATTCAAATGCCACGATCATTTACATAATGCAAACAGAGATGTTTAGATTATTCACAGTCATTGACAAGCACACACTCATATTTGCCTCAGTATCTACATGGCCAACAAGGACATATTATGTTGGAGATACAGTTTAATACAGTATATATGTAATAATAAATAGTTTATCCAGAGGTTTTGTCAGATTTACAGTCCCTCTAGAAAAACGTGATTATGCGATCGCATGATTTAACTCATCAGAGTCCACATATTTATGCGGGGGACACATTTTTTCAAACTTTCGCAGCATAAATTTCAGATTTCCGTGCGCAAAATATGCGGGCCTTGCATGATTTCATAATCTCTGCATTTTCGTTGCAAAAATCACGTCTTGGCAGAAAGTTGAAAAATGTTGCATTTACCTCACACAAACGCAGTCATGTCCCCTGTTGCCATGGGAACGTTATGAAGAGATGTGATTGTGACATGAACATCACTGTAAAGCTGCAAAAGATGCAGTTTTTGCAAGTTCCCACAGTTTTTGCAAGTTCCCGCAATTTAATTGCATAAAAGTGCATAAATATCCCACATATTCCATCGCATTTATTAAGAAAACGTGCCGCGAGATCAAGGATTTTTGGCAGCAACAATCACAAAAAACTCTGCGTTTTTCTGCAAGGACTGGATTTGGCTAGCTAAAAATGTACAGTAGTAAAGTAAACCCATGAATACTGCTGTAATGACCCAGTCAAGATGTTTGCGTAAACAAATCCACAAAGGGATTCGTTACATTTTTAATAGGAATATATTTTTTTTTTAATGCAAAACAGAAATCATGAAAGTTATTCCGCATCTTTTATGCATACAGTATATGTGCAAAAATCACACACACTTTGTTCTGTTTCATCTGACATTATTTCTTCCTTCCTTCCAACATTTTCCAGACATCCATATGTAATTCCCATCTCCGTTACAAGAAACACACACACACCAGACAAAGAGCGTATCTAAAGCAGCGTGATCTTACGGCGGCCTGCGAGAACGTTTAGTGGAGCTCGTTTTCTGTGTTTTTCTGGATTGACCTGCACTTCAAAGGTCCCCTCACTGGAAATTAGTGTGATCCCATTGTGTATTTTTCCCTTGTAGATTGGACTGTGTGTGGATGTGTACCTGTTTTAGAAAGTGTCCTATAAATATTGTTGCAGAGGAGGAAGAACCACATGGCTTTTAATCTAGTTTATTGGTCTAGACTCGTAGGCCGGGCAACCCAACTTTCCTTATCCCCCGAGTCATTATGAGGTATTTTAAACCTCAGATCAGATTAAGCCTGTATTAAATGAGGCGTCTGATTGCATGTCATGGACAGACTGACTAAAGTACTGTCTATCTTTTTAAACTCTTTAGTAAAATAGATCTGCCCCCGCATACAATTGCTCCATTTAAAAATATTCACCAAAAAACTTAATACACTCGGGAGGGAAACATCTATAATCAATAACGATACAAATTATGTATAAAACTGTACTTTAGTGCATGCAGAGATTTTTTTGTTGTAACGCTGGATTATACGCTGTGGCCTGTACGCTAAAGGCCACACGACAGTTTTCACTTATACTTCTGCGTCGTTACATATGCAGATTGCTAGTAGGCGGTGTCCACGAGCTTCGGTCTCGTGGCCTTAAATTGCGCCCACTTCCTTAGTCTATAAGTCCGGTGGGTGTCCCATTTGTCATTTTTACGCTACGAAGTTTACTCATCAGCGCCCCCTTTGCCCCCTTGATGCGGGCTTCTCCGCAGAAAGCTTTGCGCACTTTACCAACCCAGAAGTCTTTGCGAAAGAGCAATCAAACCAATCAGAGGACAGAAGGGAGGAGTTCCCACTGATGGGCAACTTCTCTTCCTATTTCCGGAGTGGGGCTCGAGTCTGTCCCAAAATACAACTCCGGTGAGCCCTCTTGGACTCACGTCAAGGGTTCCTAAGGTCTGCACTACATGATCTCATCAAAGAGTGGACTCTGAGGAGGTCCACAAGTCCGAAGTGTGCCATTTGGGACTGGGCTGTTGTTTAAGAAGAAGTGATGGAGGTAAATGCGACGAGGAAATACAACACAGATTTTTTTGACCCGAGGGAGGGGTTCTTTAAACAGCGCTTGAGGTCCACATAGCATTGACGCATTGTTACATTTTTTAAAGGGTGCATGTCAGGCTACGCCGTAGGCTACTGCATAGGGTTAAAAATACAAATACTTTCGCTATTTGAAAGAAAAAAAGCTTGGACAGTCCTCAAAACATCTCCTTTTCCACATAGGAAAATCATGCCGGTTCGGAATAACATGTTGAGTAAACGATGACAGAATTTTTATTTTTAGCTAAACTGTTAATTTAAATCAAACTACAGTGTGTTCTCCTCTGTGAACCTGCTCGGTTGATAATGAATAGTTATTTTGTTAGCCATGCACAGATGGGAGTTGGAGCAACAGTATGGTAATCCATCGTAACTCGGCCCTGCTGAAATCTGCCCAAAGTCCTTACATGATTTAATCAGGGACACGGTGAACTATGTGACCTGTTGCATTTGTCCTTCAAGTTCTCTGATAGATTTGGGCCGAAGAGTGATGAGTGCGAGAGAATTTGCTAGTTTCAAACAAGATGTCCGAAGACATACGTTTGCAGCCAGGAATTACTTAATGTTTTGGCAAGACCTAAAACTGCTCCTAACCTGTGGTCCGGTCTTTGTCTTTCTCTTTTTGATTTATCTTTGTTACCCTCTCTCCCTCTGTATATGGTTATTTTCACAGAAATAAAAAACTGTTTTGTTTTTGGAATGGAAATATCTAAACATTCTTAAAACAAGATTCATTTGCTTGAAAAGCCAATTTAATGGCATTTTGGGGATTTGATGGATGGATTATGGTTATTCATACTTTGTTGTCAAACTGCTTTTTATTGTTTTAAAGTGCACTTATTTCGTTGCTAAAAACAATGTTATTTCATGTATTTGGTATAATACAATGTGTTTGCGTGGTTTATATAAAAAAAAACACATACCGCACATTTTTGTAGCTCCAGATTTTGTAGCACTGATGTTGTACAAAACTCATCTATTTGAAAAGCGCTTTGTCCCTGATTGGCCAGCTAATCTGTATGTTGTGATTGGCCTGAATACTTCTGACGTCAGCAGGAAATGTGACGCTCCTTACCATGTTTGAAAGATTCGGTTACAATGCAATGCTGACAGGAGTTAACTTACAGGCCGTGAGTCAAAGCAAGAGGAATTATGATAATGTCGGTCTTGTCAACATCCCCAATCCCAGGATGTAAATTATTGCCTACGATCCTTGTGTTTGTTGTAGTCCAAGAAAGAGATTTACGTTGGAAACGATAACCCGCATCATCGTTTACTTTGGGGAGTGTACCCTTTTGCGTATCGTTAACATGTAATAATACACACTTACACACCAAAGAAAATTTAAAATTGTGAATCGGACCATAGTTTAGAGGTCTTCACGGGTCCACTTTGACCCGAAAACCCGAGGTCCGACCCGGTGTGTTTGTGTTTTTGCAGAACGGACCAGAGAAGACCCCAACTCTCTTACATGTGTGCGTTAAATGTCCTTTTCAAACTTTTTGCCAAGAGCGTTTGCGACATTGTGTGGTGGGCGGTAGGTTAATTTTCGTTGAGACAGACATGCCAGTCAATTTTAAATGTACATTTTAGCGGTTACCTTGGTGTCTTCGTCAAATAACAAAGTAAAACAAATGGAGCAGCTCGCCAAATTGGTTGCAAGGCCACCGGAGTTTCTTTTTGTCTGACTTCTGCTTGCAGGGCTGCAGACTGCACACAAAAATTGCCACTAGTTTGGGTCGGACTCGGGTCTAAATTTCTCGTGTTTGTCTCGGGTCGGGTCTTTCTTTAAAAAAAAATATTTACGCACGTCTGGTTCGGGTATAGAGTGATTCGGGTCATTTCGGGTCAGGTAGTTTTTTTTTAAGTTGCCCCTTAAGGTGAAACCTCACTAAATTCCGTTAGTTTCATATAAAAAGGTTCTTACTATTTACTAAATTTCACACATGTAGCAGTTTGAAGACTGATGATGGACAAAATTGCTGTAAAGTTTCGCAATGTTTTCTGGACTTCTTTCTCATCCATGTCTTTTAGCTTTGTACAACCCCCTGCAGAAAAATTCAGGTGTTTTCCTTCTTTATTTTCCCATCTCGCTCTCGCCTACTGTTGGCACTCCATCCTGTCTGAGAGTTTTTGTTCCCATGATGAGAAGAACAGTGGCTGTTTTAAATGTAGGACTAATACACCTCCATCAAAGTTTTATACAGCTGTCAAATCTCTTTTATAGTCTTAATAGGGTTTCAGCAACAGCAACATAAACAAAATTCAGGCTTCTGTGGACTTCTGTGGTAGTAGACTTTCACACAAGGCGTTACATGTAAAGTGAAATCGGGGTAATGGGCAGACATGCACCTGTGCCAATGGGATTGTGCTTTAGCCGTTTATGACATTTCCATGAAAAAAAACTGTTTATGCTTAGTTGATTAAAAGACATGATTAATACATTTTAGTGGGCTGTGTTGTAAAAGTCATGCCATCTACCACACACAGGCACATAAGCCCACACTTACTGTACTTACACACTTACTCAGACGCATACATACTGAATGGCAACAGCAGGTGTGCTTTTTCCTTTTGATCAAGCAGGGCTCACAGGACACACAAGATTGTATTTCACCTACAGTATAAGCAGTGAGAGATGAATATGGAGAGAGAGAAATGAAGTGAAAACCGATCTCAGGAAACTTTCTCTCTGAGGTCTCCAGCTAACAGATGAGAGATGGATGGCAGATGTAAAAGTAATCGAGTTCACACCTGGTTCTCTTCATCAAACATAATTAACCTTTATGATGAACTCGTGAGTAGATGAACTTGACCATGTACTGTGAGTTTGTTCAAAAAATCCATCACAGTAAAGTTAACATTAAATACAAATGAACGAAATACTGTAGCACTTCCGTTGTTACTAGTATAATTAATATGAGCGCCTATCTCACAGTCTACATTTGGAGTCTTATGATGTCATTTGCATGTCCTTCAGCACTTAAATCTATGTAAATGCAGCACATATGGTGGATTCAGTCGTATGTAAACCACAGTGGGCTCATGCAATAAAAGATGTGGTATGGAAAACAGATGATGGCGCTTTCATGTTGTGAGATTCTGCTTGATATGAAGCTCGAGAGCATCACAAATGTTGTTGTCCATCATCTCCAGGAAACCCTGGCTTTGACAGTAGACTGTTGGCCAGATACAGGCGAACACTGATATATTTAGGTCCCTTGAAGGCCTCAGAGAGAGTATCTTGTGAATTGAGCATCGTGTGAATCTATGAGTGTAGGAGATCGGAAAATTGGAAGAGTTCTTGGCGTGATCCATCAACGTAGGCTGCAGAGATGTGTCTTGAGCAATGTGATAAACTTATCTGTTTGCCTCTACCAGTTGCTAGGCTTGTGCATGGAAGTCAATGAAAATGTCCAATAAACTGTGTGTGAGCCCAAGTGCGAATGTGTCTGTAAAAGCCCTGCGAAGGACCGGCCATATGTCCAAGTTGTCCCCTGCCTTTGGAGCGAGATGCTGAGATGATCTCCAGGACCTTGCAGATAAGACAAGCATGTTTGGAGAACAGATGTTAGGCGTTTACTTTATCTAATAGATATACTTTAAATTCAATTAAAGTTATAATAAAATATATTTGACTGTACAAAGTATTTTGAAGTATTGAAATTAAAAGTTTTTGAAAAACATTGCAGTACAGACATTGCACAGGGTTCCCACAGGTTCATGAAATCCTTGAAAGTTTGTGAATCTGGGGGGAAAAAATTCAAGGCAAGGTAGGACGAAACGGTTTTTTTTGTTTGAAAGCAGAGGGTCTGATCTTTCATTTGGTATATTTGTATGTTTATATATTTAAAGAAGAACATTTTCTGGAAGGCATTAAACTTTGGTGAAAATCATGAAAAACGCTGGCGCTGGCTGGCAACTTTTTTTAAAAACGCTGGCGGTGAAAGAGTTAAGCATATGTGCTAAACTGTTCACTTTAAATGCTTTTATCTTCTGTATGCGAATGTTGATTCATACCAAAATGCTTTTTTTATAGTTGTGTTTGACACATGAAAACGTCTCGGGTTACGTATGTAACGTCTCGGTTACGTATGTAACCCTCGTTCCCTGAAGGAAGGGAACGGAGACGTCACGTCGTGACCGACGAATTGGGAACCGCTTCGCGGGTGACCTATCTACTTCGAGAACTATAAGAAACGCCAATGAACTTGGCATGCAGGTATTTGCATAATGCCGGCGCCGCCCCGCCAGGTGCGTATATAAGGCGCAGGTGCACAATACCAAATTAGCTATATTATTGCTGAGAAGCCGAGCAGCAGTGCCCGGCCTGAAAACAGCAATGGAACAGCAAACTGTGGCGACGGGACGTGACGTCTCCGTTCCCTTCCTTCAGGGAACGAGGGTTACATACGTAACCGAGACGTTCCCTTTCAGTCGGTCACTACGACGTCACGTCGTGACCGACGAATTGGGAATCCCTACCAAAACGCCACTGCAGCTGAACCCTTCCAGTGTCTGTAAAAGCCCTCCGCCCTCCACGTAAGGGGCGGAACCTAAGGCGAAACGCAGAAGGCCGGTCACTACCTGTTCCTTAACCCACGATAGTGAAGCAGCGAACTGGGGAAGCGTCTAAACTGAGCGGAGCTAGAACACTGCGGAAGCCATCCCCTAAGAAGGTTGAATGGATGACATAAAATATGAAACAACCGATAGGTTGCTCATAAAAAGTCTCTGAACAAAACATAGTATGCAGAGAGATGCAGAGCAGGCTCTGCTAAGGAAAACGTGGAGGATTAGTACCCCACGGAGTATACACACAAATGAACCCCACGTAGGGGACAAATGTGGACGCCTAGCCTACACAGGTTTACAGAGAATACATCAGTGATAGGTGACAGCGGATGCTCCGCAACACCAGCTATCAGGGCGGTGGAGGAGAGGCAAAAACAGTTTTTTAGACGTTTTTGCCCCGATGGCCTTCCATATTGGTGCAGATGTGCAGCACCAAAATAGAGGCTCCAAGCCGACACACGAGCCGACCCCCGGCATTCTTAACTAGTTAGTAGAAAGAACCCGAGTGGAAACCGGTTCGACACGAACACTATAGAATCTTGTGAACGTATTAGGTGTCGCCCAGCCTGCAGCTCTACAAATATCTGTTAGCGAGGAACCGCGAGCCAGTGCCCAAGATGATGCCACACTGCGTGTAGAGTGAGCACGTAAATTAAATGGACAAGGCACATTCTGCTTTTGATATGCAAGGGCTATAGTATCCACAATCCAATGGGACATCCTCTGCTTGGTGACAGCTTTTCCTTTCTGCTGACCACCGTAACAAACAAAGAGCTGATCTGAGGTCCTAAAACTTTGCGTCCTGTCTATATACACACGTAGTGCACGAACAGGGCATAACAAAGCCATGGCTGGGTCTGCCTCCTCCAAAGGCAGCGCTTGGAGGTTCACCACTTGATCTCTGAAAGGAGTGGTGGGAACTTTGGGCACAAAGCCGGGCCGGGGTCTCAGTGTTACGCTGGATGCAGCCGGCCCGAACTGAAGGCACGATTCATCGACCGAAAATGCGTGAATATCCCCTATCCTCTTAACAGAAGCCAAAGCAAGGAGAGTTAATGTTTTCATAGTAAGAAATTTAACACTCACACTATGCAGAGGCTCAAATGGGGCTTCCTGGAGTGATTTCAGCACCAAGGACAGGTCCCATGGAGGAATAGAGGGAGGACGCGAAGGATTCAGTCTTCGAGCGCCTCTGAGAAATCTAATGACCAGGTCGTGCTGACCCACTGTTCTACCGTTTACGGGTGAATGGTGAGCTGATATCGCAGCGATATCGACCTTAATAGTGGATGGTGACAGCCTATTCTCCAAACGACGCTGGAGATATAAAAGCACAACACTAATCGGGCATTCTCGGGGGTTTTCACTTTGGGAAGAACACCAGTCGACAAACAGGTTCCATTTAAGCGCGTAAGCCTGTCTCGTAGACGGCGCTCGCGCTGCAGCAATAGTGTTAGATACCTCTTGCGGTAAATCACTCAAATCCTCCGTGCCCCGTCCAGAGACCACACATGGAGGTTCCACAGGTCGGGGCGCGGGTGCCATAATGTGCCCTCTTGTTGAGAAAGAAGGTCCTTCCTCAGGGGAATCTTCCAAGGAGGGGCTGTCGCGAGGAGAGAGAGTTCTGGAAACCAACTCCTGGTTGTCCAATACGGTGCCACCAACAGCACGCTCTCCTCGTCCTCCCGGATTTTGCATAGGGTTTGCGCAATGAGGCTCACCGGAGGGAACGCGTATTTGCGCATGTTTCGCGGCCAGCTGTGTGCCAATGCATCCACGCCGAGCGAGTCGTCGGCTAGTGAATAGAACAGGCGACAATGGGTCGTCTCTGGGGAAGCAAACAGATCTATCTGCGCTTTGCCGAAACGTCTCCAAATCTGCTGAACCGCAATGGGGTGGAGTCGCCATTCGCCGGGACGCGCAGCCCGAGAGAGCGCATCCGCCTCTACATTGAGCGTGCCCGGGATGTAAATGGCACGAAGAGACCTCAAATTCTTCTGACTCCAAGTGAGGAGATGACGGGCGAGATGCGACAGGTGACGCGAGCGTAAGCCGCCTTGACGATTGATGTACGCCACGGTCGCAGTGTTGTCTGTGCGTACTAATACATCTTTGCCCTGTAACTCGTTGCTGAAACGGACGAGCGCAAGATATACAGCCCACATTTCTCGGCAATTTATGTGCCAATGCAGCTGGGGTGCCGTCCAGACCCCCGAAGCCGCAAGCCCATCGTACGTGGCCCCCCACCCCGTGTCCGAAGCATCTGTGCATACTATTGCATGCCTGGAGACCTGTCTCAGAGGCACACCGGCTCGGAGAAACGCACGGTCTGACCACGGAGTGAAAGTGCGACGACACGCAGGTGTAATGATAACACGGTGAATGCCGCGCAGCCACGCTCTCCTCGGGACTCGATCGTGAAGCCAATGCTGAAGCGGTCGCATATGAAGCAGTCCGAGCGGAGTTACAGCTGCGGCTGCTGCCATATGCCCCAGGAGCTTCTGAAATTGTTTCAGCGGGACCGCGCTCTTGCTCTTGAATGTATTCAGGCAAGTCAGAATCGACTGTACACGCGCTTCTATTAGACGAGCTGTCAAATTGATCGAGTCCAGTTCCATCCCGAGTAAAGAGATTCTCTGCACGGGGCAAAGCTTGCTCTTTTCCCAGTTGACCCGAAGACCCAAACGAGCGAGGTGTTTTAGAGTTAAATCTCTGTGATCGCACAGCGTCTGACGTGTTTGAGCTATTATGAGCCAATCGTCTAAATACGCGAGAATGCGCACACCTTTCTCTCTCAGGGGTTTTAAAGCCCCCTCCACTACTTTGGTGAATACACGGGGAGACAGAGAGAGCCCGAATGGGAGGACTTTGTACTGGTATGCTCGCCCCTCGAACGCAAAGCGGAGAAACGGCCTGTGCCGGGGGAGAATCGATACGTGGAAGTACGCGTCCTTCAGGTCGATGGATGCGAACCAATCGTTTGGACGAATGCATGGAAATATGCGTTTGGGCGTCAGCATCTTGAACGGCATTCTGTGAAGTGCACGGTTCAGCGAACGCAGGTCCAGGATCGGTCGCAAGCCGCCGCTTTTCTTGGGTACAATAAAGTAAGGGCTGTAAAACCCCGACCTCATCTCGGCTGGAGGGACCGGCTCGATCGCGTCCTTCGCCAGTAGGACAGCGATCTCCGCACGGAGGACGTGCGCATCGGCAGCTCTCACCGCAGTGAAACGAACGCCGGAGAATTTGGGGGGATGCCGGGCAAATTGGATCGCGTAGCCGAGACGAATCGTGCGTAAAAGCCAACGCGACGGGCTGGGAAGCTGTTCCCACGCCCCCAGACACCGTGCGAGAGGGACTAAAGGCACGATCGGTGTACCCGCGGCGGGCGCAACGGAGGTGATCGCCGGTGTGTGCGTATTGGCCGCACCGACAGTAGTGTTGTGCATGATAACACTCACCTGAGTCCGCTGCTGGGTGGGTGAGTAAGGGAGGCTCTGCTGGAGACACCTCACGCCACTCGATGCACCCTCTGGCGAAGGGGGAGGAAGACGATGGGTTATGAGCCCGTGATTGTCTTCTCTCCCCTGAGAAGACAGAGAGCGCGGAGGGGTTATGAGCCCGTGCGTTGCTCTCGTACTCCTCTGATGAGTCGGAGAACGAGGGGGGGTTATGAGCCCGCTCGTGTCTCCGGCGCTCATCTGAAGACCTAGAGATGGAAGTGGAATTCGCTCTTTTTGTGGAATTGTGGG
This sequence comes from Paramisgurnus dabryanus, assembly GCF_030506205.2. Lineage (NCBI taxonomy): Eukaryota > Metazoa > Chordata > Actinopteri > Cypriniformes > Cobitidae > Paramisgurnus > Paramisgurnus dabryanus. Next base: position 22,741,236 of record NC_133357.1, read on the forward strand.
TGCCGACTGAAAAGTCGGCGGAACAGAAAATTGAAACAAAGGATTCCCCAACCGGCCCTCCTCCGGTGGGGGGAGTGGTGCTTTCACCATCTCCCGAAGAGCGATCCCCTCCATCTCTAGGTCGCCCGTCTCAGGGCCACTTCGATTTTCTTTTTCCACCCTTTGAAGCGGGCTGAGCGGGCGGGGCGGGCTGCTGACGACCGGTTCCTCGCTTCTTAGAAGAGCCCCGGGGAGGAACGGAGGCGGCCGCCGCAGGACGCCCTCGGCGAGGAGCAGGCTGAGGCGCCGACGTGGATGGGGCAGGCGCAGGACGCTTCCGACGTGGCATGATCTGAGCGATGGCCTCAGTCTGCTTCTTGGCCGCGGAGAATTGCTGCGCAAACTCCTCGACCGTCTCGCCGAACAGGCCGGTCTGGGAAACCGGAGCATTCAGGAGCCGGGTTTTATCGGCGTCCTTCATGTCCGCCAGACACAGCCAGAGATGGCGTTCCTGGACTACCAGGGTAGACATCGCACGCCCGACGGCGCGTGCGGTGACCTTGGTCGCACGAAGCGCCAGATCCGTAGCCGCACGCAGTTCAGAGAACTCCGCCGAGTCGTGACCTCCCGCGTGCAGGTCCCTCAGAGCCTTAGCCTGGTGGACCTGCAGCAATGCCATGGCATGCAGGGCAGAGGCTGCCTCCCCACAAGCCTTATAAGCAGCACCGGACAGCGCCGAAGACTGCTTACAGGCCCGTGAGGGGAGAGTAGGCTGGTCCCGCCAGGAGGAAGCGACACCGGCCGGACACAACTGCATCGCGACCGGCCGCTCCACTGACGGGATACCAGTGTACCCCTTGGCATCTCCACCCTCGAGAGAGGTGAGGGGTGAAGGCTGAAACGGTCGGTTCCGGGCGGAAAACGGGGTTTTCCACGACCGCGTCAGCTCTTCATGCACCTCGGGGAAGAAAGGCACCGGGGGCGAGGACTGAGAAGCCCTGGCACCCCCGAAGAACCAATCATCGAGGCGGGACGGTTCAGGTGGGGGAGGTTTAGTCCACTCCAAGCCGACCGCCTCCGCCGCCCGAGCGAGCATGGCTGCCATCTCGGGGTCGAACACAGAAGCCGCAACCTGGCCCGAAGGCGGGAGCGGATCCGGATCGACGTCCGAGGCTGACAACCCCCCTTCCGATGTTACGGTGGACATCGCGTCGGGTGGAGGCTCGACAGAGCGCGAGGACACCGTAGAACACGGGCCGCTCGTCTCCATCGGGACCTCCGCTGGCAACGGATCAGGGCGCTGGGAGCTGCTGGACGAACCAGCAGACCGACCCAGCACCGTTATACGGAGGTTATCCTTCGCAAGTCTGGTAGCTGCGCTCTTAGCAGCACCAGACTTGGAAGGCGGGCGCCGTTCCCGGAGAAACGACACCCGTCTCCGCAAATCCGCCATAGTCATGCCCTCACAGATGGAGCATGAACTATCACACAACGCTGCCTCTGCATGCTGGAGCCCCAGACACGAAAGACAACGCTGGTGGCCATCCCGGGGGGCGATGAACACACCGCATCCAGAAACCGAACACGGACGGAAATCCATCTTTAAAAAGACGACCCCGACCGTGACACGAATGAGTGGCTGTCTTTAAAAAGACACAAAGCTCAAACGTGCTGCTCTTTTAGGGAAATCACTCTTTTGTGCAAGCTGGTGAAACACACAGGGAGAGGCAACGCACTCACTCGAACTCAAGTCCTGATTAAAGAGACAGAGAGAGAGAGAAAGGGTGGAGAAAAAACACTGCGAGCCTCCGCTGAGGTGTCTTCGCCCAACCAACTTTGGCAAGCTGAGATCTTTTTTCCCACAGAACAGGATCTACGAAGATCAGTTTTTTCAGAATAGCTTCTCGTGAGCAGATGTCTGCCGGCTTCGAAGCAATAAAGCTAATTTGGTATTGTGCACCTGCGCCTTATATACGCACCTGGCGGGGCGGCGCCGGCATTATGCAAATACCTGCATGCCAAGTTCATTGGCGTTTCTTATAGTTCTCGAAGTAGATAGGTCACCCGCGAAGCGGTTCCCAATTCGTCGGTCACGACGTGACGTCGTAGTGACCGACTGAAAGGGAACTGTTGTTCCCTGAGAAGGGAACGAGACGCTGCGTCTCTGCATCCCTGTAACGCCATCTTTGGCAAAATTTCAGATAGCGATATACTTCCTGGCTCCCACGTCACACCGTCTTTGTCATTAAGCCTCACCATTGGTTGAATTTGATATACACAGACGCACTTACCCCTGGAGGCGTCCCCAAAGTATCACCACAGTGACGCAGTGCGAGTTCCCTCGAAAGGGAACTGTAACAATGTATCTTAAAATGTAACCTTATAACCTTGCTCTCACTTGAAATGTGTCCTCACGTTTAGTCCTTGAATTTGAGTGTATTAAACCTGGAAAGTCCTTGAAAGGTCCTTGAATTTGAAGTAACATAAGGTGTGGGAACCTTGATTCTAATGTGCACATTTAAAATATACTTTCTGTATATCTAGCTGGGAAGATATTAGGGATGTTAACCGATGACCGTTTGACCGATGGTTGACCGTATCAACGTTAACCGGTCAAAGTTGTCGGTTGTTGGTTAAAAAAAGGGATCTGTAAATTAGGCTATTATAGACAGTGGACTAAACCCTACTACAGTTAGTCATCTCTTTCTTTCCAAGATCTTTTTGTGTGAAGTGAACAAATCCCTCACACTCAGTTTTTCATAACTGGTCTGTTTGTACTTTATAAACCAATAAAAAAACATTTGGCGCGAGGTCACTGCTTTTGGTTTCGCATGTTCACAAGGTTTGCGAAAAGTAAATGCTACATGCTATTTTTTGATAAATTCCTTTATTCGAATAGTAAATAAAATACAGTAATACAATTAGGGCTGGGCGATATGACTCAAAAAATTATCGAGAAAATGTTTTCCATATCAGTCGATATCGATAATTATCATGATAAATAACAAATCTTTACTCCTGTCAAATTTAAAGGCAGATTTTTGCTCCTGAATGAAAATTGTAAAAACCAGACAGTTAATAATGGTTTTAAACTACTTTTTATTCAGAACATGACAAATACAAAAACTAAAATCTTGTTTTAATGCATCTGTATTAAATGTAAATCTATTTGTTATGAAATCAACACTTTCTGACAAAAGCAGCAGACTACTGTCCCTTTAAGACCCAAGACAGACTGCTTTAAGTTTCAATATACTGAGTAACAGCTGTTTATGTTCACTTAAACAAGAAAGAAAACTTAGTTCAGTGATCACGCGTGTGTTATACATATACGAGCTATACACGCTGATAAATGGATGTCAAGGGTGTCACTTTGCTGTGGGAGCGCACATACCCAAACACTATATTCACTGCAGTGGTGGATCTCCTGCTTTTCCTCAGTTTCCTGAATTTGTGAATGTCCTGTAAATATACTTTTAAAGCTGGGCGGACGTGTGCGTGCGCAAGGCGGACGCTGAATGAAAGTACAGTATACTGCACCTATATTGTGTCTGCTGTGTTTGACGAACACCGTTTGCGCGTCCAACATTACACACAAGAAAATGTTTCCGCGCATTTGGATTCCGTGATTCCGTCCGCGTTATCCGCATCGCGAAAATCATAGGTCTCTACTAATAAATAAATAACTTGCCTCATCTTCCACTCCTTCAAGTCTGACTGTCACTGTGATTGTAAACCAAGAGCGCGTGCCGCATCCGGAAGTGCTCGCGCAACATTACGCACAGTGCTTAAACATTATCGATCACTTATCGAACTGTCCTTATCGTTTTATCGAAAAAGTTTATATCGGTAAAATTATCGTTATCGAATTATCGCCCAGCCCTAAATACAATAATTAAAATTAAAGTCTCTCCTGGTTGTGTTCCAAATTATTAACATTTATGTCTTTTAGGCTAACAGTAAAGTGCAGAGTAAGTTTTGTTTCTGTAAATCCTCAGCCATGATTTTTACCACTTTATTAAGTTTTGCTTTGTAGAAAGCATTTCTTTGAAGTGAATTTCGTTTTGTATAAATTGTATCTTAATTTTAATAAATGTTTAATCAACCAAATGCATGTATTTATTAAATAAAAAGCAAATATAGCAGAGTATATAATTACCGGTCCGTGCATGAAGGCGCCGGCACTGCGCGTTCACTTGCATTGCATTGTTAATTAGAACGCACCTCATCATAAATAAATAAAACTCAGCGTAGGCCTATATGCCTCATACAAGCATTAAATATATTTGCTGCATTTGTTCTAGAACAAAAACAGTGCGAGACCTGCTTTGGCCGGTGCTTTTACACATTCTGAAGGTGCCCGTTTAATCCATTGGTTTTATCGTGTTGCAGTCTATTAGGCAACATTCCGCATAAGATGGGTTTAGATTTGGAAATACATTACATCTATATTTCAGTGGTAACAGAAAAGGTGATGATGATCATCCTATGTCTTTAATATTACTACCCCAAACTAAAGCGCAGTCTCTCTTCTGAGCTGTCATTTTATTAAATGAGCCGCGGCAATTTTCAAATGAGCTTCACAAACGCCTTTATTTTCAAGTTCAACGCGATCACCTAGTACCTAAACTATTTCGAAACTAAGCACGGCGCCGTTTGCGGGACTCATGTTTCGCGCTGTAGGGGATTTAAAAAGTATTGTGAGGTCTGTGTGTGTGTGAGCCGCAGAGGCAGAGCGCAGAGAGATGCGAGTTGCGAAATTGCAGGCGCGGCTCGAAATGGCTGTTTATTTTAAATAGCATAGCATATTTTAAACTAATAGGCCTATCAGTTAACCGGTTTCAACCGGCCAATGAGGCTCGGTGGCCGGTCAAGAAAATTTTTCGTTTTCGCCATCCCTAGAAGATATATGTGGAGCTTTTGGACAAAGGCATTAACCAGCTTTGTCTGAATCTAAAAAAAATTTGATAAGAAAGTTTGTATACACCTTAATGTCCCTTGACGTAATTTTTACTGAAATAGGAAGTTAGGCTGGGACATATGGAGTGTCACCTTCCCCTTTTAAAATAGAGACAGAGCGCAGTTGTGCTAATGAAAATCACGCCCACCACGGGAAAACAATCTAACCGTCTCTATTGACTTTGTATTACGTTAGGCTGCCTCCTTGTCATTTCTGGCTTATAACAAAAAAACAGAATAATGTCTAAAAGCTGCTGTGTGACAGGATGTACAGCTAACAAGCTAAAAAACCCAGATATACAATTTTATAAGCTGTCGACCCCCAAAAAAACGAGCGTTTAAAGACACAAAAGTGGATCGCCGATTACATTTCCCTCTAGTGGGCGCAGTTCTACTAATAGTTAATAGTTAATAATACTAATAGTTTCATAATACTATGAAAAGTTGCCTGTTTCCACTTTAGTGGCTTTAAATGCTCGGTTTTTGGGGTCGACAGCTATAAAAACGTATTTCTGGGTTTTTTAGCTTGTTAGCTGTACATCTTGTCACACAGCAGCTTTTGGGCATTATTCTGCTTTTTGTTATAAGCTCGAAATGACAACGAGGCAGCCTAACGTAATACAAAGTCAATGGATACAGATGGATTGTAGCATTTGGTTTACCTTACCACCTGGAATTTGATTAGAAGCTTGTGATAAAGCGGCCCTGTCACTATCACCAAATGTCATATGCCAACCCCTAAAGCCCGGAATACACTGCACGATTTTTGCCCTGCTATAAGATCATTACCTTATTACACTGTGCGACATGTATCGTTTAAACTCGGGTACGAGAGGCATGTAGACTATATGATGATGACACGGAAGCTTCGGTGGCGACGTCACACGTTGCGCAACGTCACCAGCATGCGCTCGTAGTAAACAAATACCGGCGCGCAGGTCGTAGCAGCAAACACACTGTGCGGTGATCACGCTGAATTTCTGACACTGTCAGAAAACTATTGTAGGCTATCTTTGGACGCAAGACCGGGAGAGAGGCCGTCTTTGAACCTCTCTCATTGTACGACATAGGACCACCACCGATGAAGAGCCAAGATCACGATTGTTTCACGATGCCAATCTTTCGTCTGGGACAGCCAATAATCGTGCAGTGCATCCCAGGCTTTAGGATCGCTTTGAGACATGGGTAGGTGTCAAAATACCAAAAAAAAACAAATTTATACTCAAAGCCAAAAAAAATGTAATTTGATTTCATGGGGACTTTAAAAATAGCGAGATTTACCGGGAGAACACTAGCAACGGCACACCCAGAATATCATTACCTGTGATAAATGGAAAAACAGAGCAAACAATATTTCGAATTTTTCCTTCTGTGTCAAACAAAAGAAAAACTTATCGTACACGTTCGAACAACACAACCGTAAGTAAATGACGACTGTATATTTGTGTGAACTACCCCCTTTTGGTTTTTTACCAATGCTGTCTTCACAGTATGTTTGTGCTAACATTATGAGTTGCATTCCTTCTTTGTAAATGTATAACAGTGAAGCATGTCAGATATGCACACATGAGCTTACTAATGCATGGATTGAATAACCACACACACGCAAAGACTTCAGGGTCTTGTGCAGGACTTTATTAGTTTTCATAAAAAAGTTTGCAAGTGGCATTTATTTGAACATTTTGGTGTTTAACAGGCATTAAATTGCGGCTTATAGAGGCTTTTCTGTTGCCTGTGTCTTTCTCTGTTCATGGGCGAACAGCAACACTGTGGCATCATTCGACACTCAAAAATCTCCAACCACCCATTTGGTTTAAAAAGGCAGGTTGGTGCTTGTAAATGACTCCACTTTTTACAGCTACGTTCAAACACGGTGGCAGTCCAAATGGCTTGAGGTTTTTGAACGACTGCCTGTGGAGACATTTATTGACTCGCACAGTGCGAATGAGCCAAGCCAGTGCGGGTGTCGTGTAAGAAAAGCCAATCACAAAAGGCCAGTGTTTGGTCAACACCAATCAGAAATGTTTAAATAATTGACAGACACTGTTTGTTTTGTGTCACCATGTGTAGACAGCTTTCGTGAGTGAGCGATTCTGAGTAAATAAATGTTCTACTGCTTTTTCACAAGAAAAAAATGGGTGGTACTTACCTTTGCAAAAAAAGCACAGGGTTTTTAGGGCCCTATAAAATCCGTTTTATTTTTTCCCAAATTCCGTTTTATTTTTCAGTTAATTCAGTTTATTTTCCTGCAGCTTATTAACCATTAACTGATACGATTTTAAAGAGCACCTATTGTCCGTTTTACGTTTTTTAAATTTCCTTTGTCTTTGTGAATTATATATTCTTGTCTCATCTTCAGCGCAGGGCGAGTTACATAAACAAATACGATTTGTTAAAATTGTGAGCATCAGTTGAAAGTTATACTTGCAAACAGCACTAAAAACGTTTTACAGAACATGCCAATAACATTTATATACCTTTTGAATTACGAACGAGTCAGCAAATTTGGCTTAAATGTGTCTTAGGTCTTTAATAGTTTAATAGATCTTTGCATTTTGTTCAAACATTACACGCTGACAGCCCCAACTCCTCCTTGTTTGGGATGTCACGCAGGTGTCCTTGGAGGTGCATGGATAGAAACTTTACACGGTACACATTCCTTTACTCCAGACCACACACTGCGCTCGACACGTACACGGCCTTTGCTTCCCTCCGGCTATCCGACATTCCACAACCCGTGTGCTGATCTATATGAACGAATCCACCAATCACAACAAAAAGATATGTAAACAACTGCTGACCTCATTTGTATTTCCATAATCAAGTCTATCAGGGGAAATTTCAATTCCAGATAACCGAACAAACCGGTTATAATATTTTATAAAGGCATGAATGTTGTTTACATAACTTAAAGATGCTTATAAGGATAAGGACCACACAAGTTTATGCTTGATTTACGCATTAATTTGGCATGCACAGATAACGCGGGGTACTTTGAATCCTTCTGCTTTGAAGACACACAACATGCCAAACAGAAATGTAAGCACTCCTGATATCATCTCTCCACTAAAGACTCACAATGCACTTGTGTTGTCGTGAGTGCTTGATATATATGACAGCACGGGTAAAATAAAAGTATTGCAATATTTAGGATAAAACTCTTCAATGTTACCACGGACATCAACAAGATGTCTTTGTGTGGTTTGAAGAAAGGGGATTTGTTTCTGCTGTGAGGTCAGATAGGTGAGGCGGTGGACACTGAACGTAATTCAGAACAGAAGCAGATGGTCAAGTGTAAAATCCTGTGTGCGCGCGAGGTGCTGTGGCTTCTGTTTATTTACATACTGAATTGAGTTGAACAGGTGGACCTGTTTCAATGACCACATAACCAGAGTTCCCACACATACAACAGCACATTTTGACATTACGTACTCTAAGCCTTAGACGGTCTTATGTATATTACACACACACACACACACACACACACACACACACACATAATAGTTTAGTTACTGTAAATGTTAATGTACAAATGGGAAACGCTGTTTCAAAAAAAGCTTTAATCTGATTGGCTGATGTAACTTACATGACTTGGGGAAACTTTTTTGTCTGCTGTTTTTTTAGACCGTGGCTTGTCAATTTATAATGTATTTCAAAAGCAGTTGAATGTAGTGTTGTCATACTTGGTACGGCATCTTTACATGTAACCATATTCTTGCAAGTGTAGTGATATAATCCACATTTGACCAAAATTGAGTTTAAATGGACATACGTGCATATTTTACAGGAACGGTGGCCCATATGCGTTCTTCCGATCATTAATTAGAATGGCAAAGTCGCGTTTCATATTGACAGATGAATACGCTCAGTTTATTAACTCTTTCCCCGCCATTGACGAGATTTTCTGTCTTTCCGCAATACCGCTATTATCCACCAGGTGGCGCCCTTCCGCAACTTTTTAAACCCGGAAGTATTGCCCTATGGCAAGCGGCTGCATCTCCGTGTCTGTTTTAAAGATCGCTCTGAATGGGATCTCCATGAAAAGTCCGTCACAAAAATGGAATTATGTCTGCTTTTTGCTCAAAATGTGGTGTTTTTGCAGAAACCTACCCATATTCAAAAGCTGATTACAAAAGAACCACTAAAGGTAGGATGAAATGTTTTTTTTTTGTTTGAAAGCAGAGGGTCTGTTCTTTCATTTGGTATATTGTATGTTTATTTATTTAAAGAAGAACATTTTCTGGAAGGCATTAAACTTTGGTGAAAATCATGAAAAACGCTGGCGCTGGCTGGCAACTTTTTTTTAAAAATGCTGGCGGTGAAAGAGTTAAATAGCCTACGTCTTAGTTTATTAAATACGCTTAGTTTATTTAATATTAATTATACATTTATTAAATGTCTCTTGCAAACTATGAAGGGAGAATGAATAGGGCTGGGTAAAAAAATCGATTTTTCGATTAATCGTTTTTTTTACGTGGTCGATTCAGAATCGATTCTTAACCCGTTTAATCCCAAATTTTTTCTTGGAATTTGAAAACATGCAATTTACTCCTTAGACCTCCCTAACACACAAACTTTATGCCTTCTTTGATTTTATGTTGGTTAAGTTAGTGAAATATTAGGTTTTATACTCGGTCACAAAAGTGACCGGTGGGAAACATCATAGCCGGACTTCATTGAAATTCAATTAGACATATTTACATTAGAAAAAGTGTGTTATACTACCGGTCACAATTGTGACCGTTAAAAAAATTCTCAAAATATATCTGTAAGTGACCCCACCTACAAAATTGATAGTTCTATTTGTTAATTAAGATGTTTTACTTCTTTTTGTAGTAGTCTGAGGTAGATATCTTCTTCTAGATGTGCAAGCAGGAAGTAAACTGATCTGGTCATGTGACCTTTCACCCTAGTCACATGACATTGATACATTTTAATCAAGACAATCTATTTTTTCATTTAAAAGTTTAATTTCTTGCCCAGAGCCAACATCAACACTTTTAGAGCTTTCAGAAAGAAGAAAAAAAACACGGTCACAAATGTGACCGGTGGGATTAAACGGGTTAAAAACCAGAATAGATTTTTTTTTCATATTTTTTTCTGCAAACATTGAACTTAAGATTAACGTTAATCAAATTACTAGTCACCCTCTTTTTTGCCTTGCGCGATGTTACCAAGGAGCGAGAGGCGAGCCTCTCATTCATTCATTCAGTGCTTAAAATGGCAGTTTTAGGTGCTTCATCGACGTTGATGCCACCTTCACATAAAAAGTAAGAGGTATGGAAGCATTTTAGATTTCACAAGCAAGACAACGACGATAGTGTTGTGGCTTTTAATTACCCACTTGTAAACTTATGTTCACTGTTCTTTTTTATTAATATAGTATTTGTATTAAATCTATATTCATTGAGTTGAATTAAGAATCGAGTATAAAAACCGACCCGAGAACTGGAATCGAAAATTGAATCGAGATCGAATCGATTTGAAAGCTTGTGAATCGAAATTGAATGGTTCTGGAACATCTGAATCGATACCCAGCCCTAACAATGAATCAATACACTGGCATGGTAATACTAGACAGATACTTTGTTTGCACAGCCCTACCGTGATTTTGTCACTCCTAGACGTACGTCTGGCGTCATGGGGGAAACGTTTACCTCAATGAAGGAAAGTCATTGTCTCACCAGGCTATGTTTATTCGGCTATCCAGTGCTGAGCTTCGATGAAACTTCACAAGACCGGCAAGATGCTTCCACAGGGCGGGAGATACGCGGCGTGATTGACAGCTTTGACACCAAATGGATATACGTGAAAATCAGATGACATGATTTCACAACTTTTCATTGGCCATTTAGATATGTGAAGCATACCTGTACTGTATACGGAAATGAACCTGGACATTCAATCCGTCGAAAAATAAAATATATTTCCTTTTTACATTTTAAATGCACTGAAATGTATAATATTGACATTTTGACAGGACTTATACGTTAATTAATTTACATATTCACAGCTTAACAGTCATACAGATTTGTATGTTCTCCTGTTCATAAATATTAAAATATTAAGACTACGCTTTTAAACCTTGAAATGAGTAACATTTCTGTAATCATTTAACCATTTTGTAATATTTAGTTTGTTCGCCATGCACAGGAGAAAAAGGCATTTTCTCCAATGCAATAATAATTACACCAAAACACAACATAAATTAACAAAAGATGTTAATTTTATTCATTCGCTGTAATCCACATCTTTAAAATTTGGAACAGATCCAAATTCAGCCCTTCATCCAGCGATCTTGATCCCAGTTCTCATCAGCGACCGTAAATGTCAAATCTGAATTTAATTTCGAATATTGTGCCTCAAGAAGCTTTACGACACATTGCTTTAAGGCAGTGATATCAAACGCTCATTGGCTCTTGCGTGCTACAGTACATCACAGATTTGCGACATTGCCATTTTTATGTATTTTTGAAATTCAAAATGCGTGCCTTGACAGAGAGAAGCTGGATTAACGTTTCGCAATAAATAAGTTATTATTGCTTTTTATTTACCATTCAAGGTGTTTTTTAGTTATATTTTTTGGCCATTTTTGCCTTTATTTTTGACAGTAAGTAAGGAGAGGACAGGAAAGAACAGGGATGAGAGAGGGGTATGGGATCGGCAAATGACCACAAACTGGGAATCGAACTTGGGTCGCAAAAAGTGCGAAAGCACCACATGTCGGAACGCTGCCCACTACACCATCGGCTCCAAAACCATACAAGATTTTAATAAACTGTTTTAGGGGTAGGACTGTATAGGCTTTTAAAATATCTTTTAAATGCTATATTGTTACAAAAATTTTCCTACACATTTCTGTCCATTTGCATAATATAAAAAGAATACATTATGTATTTTAAACATTTTGTATAAAAAGGGTTTGGGTTGAGGGTAAGATTTGGGGTAGGGCTAGGGTGGTAACATTATCGAAAAAATGGTTAAAGGGAAATTCTACAGCAATCTTTATGGTATAAAAGATTTGTAAATGTTTTTGTTTTGTAGATGTAAAAACGATGCTACGATTAAATGTTGCAAATATGTCTACATTGTACGCTTCAGCATCCATTTAACGTACTAAAATTAACATTTTGTGTTTTTTAAAGTTACTTGTTAATTCTATGTATTAACAGTGAGACCAGGCTGGTTTTAACATCCTATGTAATGTGATGCTGTTGCTTTTATCTTAATCAATGTTAGTATTTTCATTACTTTTTGATGCATTTTACAGTGCAACTCATTACCTTTGCAAAATTATTTAATCAACCATCAGTTTATCTATCCTTTTCATGCTATAGACGATATACCGGTTTAAAATTGATCAGTCAAAAAATATAAGCTGCTGGTACATTGGTGGATCTCTGAATTTTACCTCAATTTCTAAAGGTTTTTGAGAAGACTTGTACCTACTACCTTAAGAAATATACTAAGGTGGATGAATAAGTAGACTACTTTATAGTAAAATTAAGTCTTAAACAAAGAAATAAAATAGTCAATTGTGTTTCATGTGCACATACTTTAAGAGAAGTCATTGCGTGCATCATCATTTAGCCACAACCAGAGTATAAACAAAGCAAATGCCAAACTCATTTGATCCCTAACACAGAAGCCTATCTGAGTGCGGCCCTCTATAGAGAAGTGCGCTAGAGTATTAAAACAAACCATTTATATCCCTCAAACAGACCTGGCTGTAATCTAATAGATTCACCCAGTTCCTCTCTTGATAACACAGATAAAGTTTTCAACAGATGACAAGTTGCCCTGGGAAGAGGCACAGCTGTGAAACTATAGGAGGGAGATTTGCATGTTTACTGGTGTGTGTGTGCGTGCTATCACTACAAGCTGATAGAGTGTGATATACATGTGTTCCCCACTCATCCCATGTGAGAATATGTTAGGATGATAGTTTCCATTGCTCTTCAGAAGTGAGCTAGAAATAGATGTATTACTCCCTGTGGGAGTATTTAATACACAGTTTCGAGTGTGATTTCCCGCAATCAAAAACAGAAAAACTGAGTATAAATATACTACAAAATTTTTGAAAAACTTCACTGAAATGTTAACAATGATCTTTAAATGATCTATATTGTTTAATCTAAAGGTGTATAGTTAAATGCTTGAAATTGCAAATATTGCGAAAATATACCTGTGCGGAACAGATAATTTATATATTGTATTTTATTTAAAAAATATATATTTTTAAAATAGATAACTTAGATTGAATATTGAAAGTAAATCAGCCAATAAGAGCTCAGAGAACCATACTTGTGCCATTTATCAAGAAGCTTCTTGAAGTTTCACCTTAGGATGAATTTCAAAGAATATTTTAAAAGTCCACATTTAATCTGTGCTCTTATTGGCTGATTTTCCTTCAATATTCAGTCTAAGTCATCTATTTAAAAAAAATAAAAATATTTTGGCACAGGTATTTTTTGTCTATAAAAGTAATTTTAAACATTTAACCATACATCTTTAGATTACATGATTTAAAATCATTTTTAACATTTTAGTCAAGTGTTTAAAACTGTAGTGTATATATATTTTTCGGAAATCTGGATTAACGGTACATTCACACGTGGTGAAAGCATTAACGCTTGACGGGAGGATATCACAGTGGCCGCAACACATGCTCCGGTCTTGCATAAACGTAATTGGCTGGTTCTGCACTAGGTTATTTGCATAAGGCGATCAGTTCGGCAACGCATGACATCACCTATTAAAATTAAATGAAAAGCGCTAACGCTTACGCCCCGTGTGAATGTACTGTAATCCTTTCTACTATATGTTACTCCATTAAAGGAATAGTTCAACCAAATATGAAATTTTCTCATAATTTACTAATCCTCATGCCATCCCATATTGTACATGAATTTAATTGTAGATATGGTAAATCTGTGCATCAATACAACGGAGCTGTACACAACACACACGCTCAGGGTCATTTATGGTGCTGATCTTTCGCCGTTATATTTAATACTTTAATACTTTTATATTTCACCAAACACCAAAGCATGCGCTGCTTCTCTCAACAACAGACGTGTGTAGCAAATGCTTATTTTAATGAATTGATCAAATTACTTTTTAACCAATAGTATTAATCGATCAAAATTCTTATTAATGGTTAAATAGTTAATTATGTTCATCCCTAAAAGGAAGTCATATACATCTCAGATAACATGGGGGGGTTGGGTAATAATTAGGGCTGCACGATGTGAGGAAAAGTTGCGATGTGCGATGACATTGTTTAATGTTGCGATGACGATGTGAGTTGCGATAAATATTTTATATTTTTTCATGTTTTAGGGGCCATTCACATGTCGCGCCTAAAAATGCGTGGAAAACGCTAGACACGTAGGTTATTGTCAAATGATCTGCACGCTGCGCTTGTGTCATTCTGAAAAGTAAAATGTTTTTGAAATACCTGGAAATAACGAGCACTGCGTGCGAGTCGCGACTACGGCGCTTCCAGAGCGAACATACATTTGAAATAATGAACTTGAGCGCGCAATAGACGCAATATGTGAATCACCGCTTCCACAGTACCTGTGTTTGCGCCGTCATCTCTCCTAAATCCAAAATAATTCCATGATATAGCTGAAGTGCTGTTCCTTTTCACCACAAGGTCTTCGTCTGACAACACATTTTCCTCACTCTTCTCTCCTTCCTCGCCATCATTTTTGCTAACAGGCACAGCGTCGCAACTGACACATCACAAATCAATCTGAGCGTAGCTGACTTGGGGGTTCCCCTGAACGCGCAAACCATCCGTGCGTCCCAAACTGCCTACTTCCATACTATATAGTATGCAAAGAGTACGAGAAGTAGTGCTTTTTGCCTACTATATAGTATGGAAGAATGCGGTTTGGGACGCAGGGCATGTCTTCAGGACTAAACCTGACGGGTCAAACGTTCATTACATGCGCTTACCGTTTTCCCTTCATTCATCGCGTCAAGGCTGTCTGTTGCGATGTGTTCATCGCGTGAGTTCATATCGCGATGACGATGAAAATTCGATGTATCGTTCAGCCCTAGTAATAATGCATTTTTTTTTTTTTTTTTTAGGGGAAATATTCCTTAAACTTAAACTCCTTATGCTTTAAACAACAAAAAAGTTTTAAAGTAACTAGGGATGCTAAACAGAATAAAAGTTTTTGTTTACATCACATATGTGTGTAAACTGTGTACATTAAATATGTATATATATAAATATGAACACATGCATGTATAATTTTAAGGAAAAAAAATGTATATATTAAGTATTTATATTTATATATAATATAAATTATATATAAATATACAAATGTATATACACATGTAAACATTTCTAAAACATATACATGCATGTGTGTACATTTATTTATACAAAGTTATTATACACAGTTATGATGTAAACAAAAACTTTTATTCTGCTAACGATTAATCGCGATTAATTGTTTAGCATCCCTAAAAGTAACACTTCTTCACACATATTCTTGCTCCAAAACAGCCCAGAACAGTAATACAGAAAAAGATATTGAATTTTTCTCATGGTGTACGCAGTCACTAACAAATTTTCATGTACCAATAGCTTATGTTGCCAGACTGTCTGCATGTCCAAACTTGTCAGAAAACAGATCACATACTGTACTGTATGACCACTAAATCTACACAAACACGCATTAACAGTAACTACAGTACAAAATCCATTTTTTAAGCTGTTTTGAGAGAAAAAACAAGCATACTTTTCCTCTGAAGCACACAATGCTACATTTGAAAGTTTTTATTGGGCATTTGTCTCAGCGTAAGCTAAATAACATCTTTTATCTTGTCAGTGTGTGCCCGTCTGTTTCTCAAACAATACGACACTGTTTTCATTATGTTAGCTGTAAGTGTTCAGTAAATCCCCTCAATCAAAGTGACAATGTGTTGTGTAGATGAGTTTACTTGTAAACATGGTGGTGAACTACTGGTTCTTCCAGACTTGCCCATTCTGCATTAAAAGAATCCCAACTATGTACAATCAATGCCCAATTTTAGCCTACACATTTATTTTGGTGGCCCATACAAACAGCAGATCTTGCTTATAAAGCAGTGGTTCTCAAACTTTTTCAGCGTGCGGCCCCCCTTGTGTACGGAGCATTTCTTTGCGGCCCACCCAAAGAAAATTTATGGCAAAACTGTTCTAAAACTCAACTTTTAATTAAAAAAACATATTGAATGATACAAAGTAGTGCTGCTGTTGGTGAGTAGCCTTATATTTTTTTTAGGTTTAATTCCACAGAATTCATGATAAATTAATTAATTTTGAGAACAGTTTGAGAACCACTGTTATAAAGGATGCTAAAGAGATTTCAGTAGTTATTATGATGAATGATGGGGTAACATCTGGTGAAAGCAAACCTCATTTGATTGTCGTCATGCATTATCATCAACACTGTCAATACGGGGTTTTGTCCGGCATCGTGCTGTGACCCACCCTGCTGTGTGTGTGCATGTGTGATCAGGCAATAACATGATACTCTGTCGTTCTGTACACTGTTCTGGGAACAGCTCCAGTATTGCACATTATATCATTATGGATATTTTGATAATTTGATTATCTGAATAAGCAAAGTAAGAAAATATAAAAGTCACTTCAATGTGAACTTTTGGGGCATCCAAAATGATCTTAGATGGTTGCGGACATACTTATGTACACATGACACATGCAGAGTTAGTTGGGTATATAATTGCAAAAAATATAATTAATAGAAAACATGTTTATATAGGAGTTATTTTTGTAATTTTAATACAATAGTCCCCTTGGTAACTTTCAATAGCTGGGAACTATTTTCGGCACTTTGTAATATCATTGCGCCTGCTGCAGCCATGTTACGGCAGCAAAGTCCTTGATTTTTACGCCAGAATGAGAGTTCCTAGCCATATCTGCCTAGAAAATCACAACTTTAATTTAAATTGTCGGTCTTCGTACACAATGTAACTACAGTAGAGTCAAGTGTTAAAACAGAAAAAAATATTGAAATTCTTTGGTTATTTTTAAGTGCAATGCTAATGGTCTAATCAGATTCAATGGATTATGCTAAGCTATGCTAAAAGTGATACCGCCAGACCCGGAGATCACTGAATGGATTCCAAAACCGTAAAAATTAAATATTTAACTCTAGGGAAACTAGAAAATGTGCTTATTTTCAAAACAGTGGAGTGTCCCTTTAATTAATGGAGGTCCATGGATAGTGTGATGCAAAAGTAAACAAACCAGGATTCTTTCGCACTGCATGCTTTGGGGTAGTTGGGAATTGTGCTTAGTGCACATCATAAAAGAGGCTGAACATGTGAAAATTAAATGAAAATGTATTTACATATGCTTTTTCTCTACACATTAGATAAGTAAGAGTTCGTAAGTGAAATGTTCTCCTAGCCATGTCGAATTCGGGAAGTCCTACGGTATCACCACAACTTCTGTCATCTCACTGTTTCTCTCTCCCTGCCCTTTGTATCTTATCATTTCTCACAGACTTCTCTT
Source organism: Paramisgurnus dabryanus (assembly GCF_030506205.2). Taxonomy (NCBI): domain Eukaryota; kingdom Metazoa; phylum Chordata; class Actinopteri; order Cypriniformes; family Cobitidae; genus Paramisgurnus; species Paramisgurnus dabryanus. The sequence goes on from NC_133357.1 coordinate 22,758,715, forward strand.
TTCTCCTGACACGTGCCCTTTTGCACAAAAGGCTTTCTATTTTCGTCCTCTAGTCATGTGAGTGTAGGGCTCAAGGGTGTGTGGTCAGGTTTAGAGGGCCAGTATGAGCTCACTGCTGTCCCCCATACACAGCAGATGGCCCTCGGTCTGCATGCTGGGTTAGGGTAGGGCCCACTAGCTGTCCTGGAAAGACCCTCACATATAATCTTCTCATCTCCACCTTCTTGAGTCATAAGAGGAAGCTGTCTATGATTTACACATGGTGATACTTACTGTCTGTGTGAATTTGGATCCAGAATATTAACGTCATGACTTCAGTACAAGGTAAATTGTAAAGACTGATCGTTGGTATGTTTGGTGTGTGGTGTGGAGGAGTTTAGGTTATGGCTTGCTCATATGGATTTAATATTGATGTTTAATCTAGAACAGCATGTTGCATTTTATGAGTTGTTGTACATGGAACAATAAATGTAAAGCTATATAAAATTTTATTGCCAGGTAAATAAAACCTTGTGCTTCATAATGGTTTTATTGATGCCAGTTGTTGGGTGCTGTATTTGAATGGATTGTTGTTTAGAGTTAAACAGGTTGTAGTACTGATTTCTATAATGCATCAGGGTTTAGACACACGACTGTGTCAGTGATGACATCATATTTAAATAAAAAGAATAGGGAACCTAAAAGTCGGAAAGTTTTAAAAGACCGAAACAGGTGCCCAGTTAATGCATTGCAGGTTTTCCCTTTTGGTAAGAACTAAACAGGTGTTTTGTCAGTTTTGTAGATGGTTCTCTGAGGGTCCATTTACGTGACAATGTTTTCGACTAAAAAAGTCGTTATGGTTTTAGCATTTTAGCAGTTAGTTTACACAAAAACTGGGGTTTTGGGTCCCGAAATAAAGTGCAGAAGAGTATTTTTAATAAAGTGCAAGTTATTGAACACAGCGTCTTTATCCTTTTCATGTAAACAGCAAAAACGCAAATCTGTGAAAGCGATAACATCAAGCGCATGCGTGTTTCCCATTTGTTTTTGTATTTTAGTCGTTTAATGTAAACGCGGATCGTTTTGACGAACAGTGTCGTGTACACTTGAAATTTTTCACAAAGGCAAAGAAAAACTTTTACGTTTTTAGCACAGGCATTGTTGTGTAAACCTAGCCTGACTCCTGAAACTGTTTATTTTATTTTTTATGAAATAATAAACTAAAAGGGGTGAAAATCGGACAGTTTATTGGGACACGATACAGTATCGGTTATTTCCGCCAATGATGCGATGTTTGACGATACATCAAGCATTTCTTCGGTGCAATTACAAGTCGATATGATTAATTCATCGATACTGGGTGATTTTCGTGAAATTAGACTTATGAGATGTCATGAAACATTTTGATAAAAGAAGTAAATACAAAGTAAGAGTATCAAAATAAGAAGCATACAGTTACAAACATCTCTTCATGTACTATTTTGCACATGATTTCAAATGACATCATACAAACCAATTTTTTTCCACATTAAAGGGAAACGTTTCATAACCGCAATGTGTCCATGACTGGATTTGGGTTCTTTGACATGGAAATATTTATAATTAAAAAAATCTAAAAAATAAAAAGCTTCAGTGCATGTTATACTATAAACATTTACAGTAAAGAAACATGTTGTATTTGGTGATCATTGGTAAATGTAGAGACAATAATAAGGAATATAAATGTGTCCAAGAAAAAAATTCTCATCCTCCGTAACAATTTTCAATCATTGTTTAAGCCCTCAAGGAACTAATATTTTCAAAAAAAAAAAAAATTATTGGAAGGGACATAATTGACTGTGACACTCAAGATGGCTACCAAGTAAGCAGTTCTTATTTTTTCTTTCCAGATAAAAGTTTAAATTTTGTTTGTCATAGTACCTAGACAACGTTTTAGTTCTCATTACCGAAACATGAGTTTGTAAATGCATATATTTAATGTAATATCATGTTGTGGTAATGATCATTTTTGATAATGCTAATCTAAAAATTTTTAATAATTACATAGGAAATATTTTTTAAATCCTCTAAAAATAATGGTTATAGTAAGCAGAGGCGTCATGCCCATTGAAACTGAGGGGGCACGTGCCCCCTCGGATTTTTGAGCCAAATGGATTTTGCAAGCAACCTCAAAAATAAAAAAAAGCATCCATTAATCTTTTAATCTGTTTAAAATGCCCAAATTATCAATTTTCTGCTGCATCCGTGTCACTTTTCAGACTTTTGATAGTGTTTTGATCGTGTACATTACTTTATTCTGGCGGCAGTCGGCGCAGCCGCAAACGTCAGCGTCTGAGCGCGCTCACGAGCTTAGCTGTTGCTGCTCGACCTTATTAGCAGGGGCGGCGTTTGCGTATGGCAGTTGCCATACCCTAGCATTCAGACAAAACACCAGAAATCAACAGGCTATAATGATGCTCATTAAAGATAATTTAAAATATTTTCAGTAGAACATATCTAAACATTGGTACATCACTAATAAGTATCATTTACACGTGTGTTCGACTTCATGCTATGACACTGGAACCAACAAGCGGATGACATCAACGTGCCGCGACAGCGGTTTGAAATCAAACTCTTCCGATGATTCCTCGAGTCACCCTCGCGGTACTTTGACGTCATCAGCCTGTCGTTCTTACAGCGCAGCTTGAAGTCGAACACAATCTATAGTGGGGTGCGCGCTGCAGGAGGTCTCATGATGACCGCTGCTTTTATAATCTTTATTTTCGCAAGTAAAATCCTTTTTGTTTTAACATTTAAACAGACTCCTGGTTCTCCCCCACACTCGCGCTTTGCATATTGCATACATTATTCCAGAAGTAAAATGATTTGCTCTGTGGATAAATAAATATGTTCTCCTCCACTGGGGATTGTAACGCAGCCGAAGTGAATTGTATTATTTTTTTGCGCGCATTTTTGAATATGGCCACTTGTGGAATAAAAACTGCACGACGACAAAAGGTAAGACTTGTTTTTGCATTTAGCTCTGTTTTACTAAGAATTTTATTTAGTGTTGGATAACTATGTGTGCTCTATCACATCATTTAAAAGTCTTTATTGTGTGTTTATAAGTGGTTTTGGCGGTTGTCGTGACAAGATTTGTGAAGGGATGTCACAGTATGTTTTGATATTATCTTGTTTTAGTTTATCTGTTGCTGGAGTTGTGCTTAGTTAAGAATTATTTGAAAAGCATTTTAAATAATCATGATTTCTATTGTTCTATTGTTGTTGTTTCATTTGTATTGCTTCCGTATTGTTGTCAGTAGTGTACATCCGTGCAGTCGTAGGATGCTTTTGTACAGGTTGGTGGAATATGTACACATATGTGGTTTTATAGATTCTTGTACGAAGAATTTTTGCCATACCATAGCCTAGGTTTTCGTGAAACGCCGCCACTGATTAGTAGAGATTTCTAGATTCATCTTCTTGGCACAACGCCAAAGTTCGCCAGAGTTCACGGGGGCGCGGAATCACACATGTTCACATATAAGGTAAAATTTAATGCAAAAATCCTTTCCTCTAATAATTGTATCCAAACATTTTTTTTTTAAATCATTATTGAACATTAAAATCAATCACGTGGCTATAGCTTATGGCATTTTCGTTGTTTATATACTTTATGGATGTAAATTACATTAATTTCATAGGATAATGCAGTTGTTGTGCAAAATGCATTAATGACAGAATTAAACAAGTCGTTAAACAAAACGTAAATAGAACACATGCCGTTTCAGATGTAAATATGATGCCAATATGTCATTAATCCGATTGAATAGTATTTGAAATAAAAGTTAGTCAACACTTTTATTTTGGAGGTTTTTGCACTATGGCAGGGGCGTTTAGAATGTTAGAAATGTAAGTGCCATGGAAAAGACTGAAAGCTCTATAATATTTCGTTTGATGTATGTGTTTGCGCAAATTTCTGTGAGCTTTGCACACTGTGCCCCCTTAAAAAAAATTGGTGCATGACGCCCCTGATAGTAAGTGCAGACCTTAATCTTATATGTGCAAAAAAAATTAGCTTCAAGGGCTGTTTAAAAAAAAATCGAATGCTGGACACCTTCTTAATCTGGATTTCGTGAGAATCCTTCGCCTAGTTAAGCAGTTACATTTTTAGTAACTCATGAATGCAACCAAAATATATAACATGAACGTTTAATTAAACTCTTAAAAAATGGCACATTTACAACAACAAACTAAGAAAAAAAATTTAAATAAAGAAAAATAAATAATAAAGGGGAAAAATGTCACATAATATCAAGCTTATGATGGCAACAGTCAAAGTCTTTATCGTTTCAGCTGGTGCTGGCAAAGGTTTTCTGCCAATCTGTTTGTCCAATACATTTTCCAAATACCAAAATATTTCCAAACCCACGATTTGCGTCCGATAGCAATCACAATGTCTTCTGCCTCTTTTGCTGTGTTTTTGCTGCTGCAACCACTTTGTTGCTGCATTGCATTCACGAAAATAAATGAACGGAAATGTTATTTCAAGGAATAAGGATGCAAAGAGTGTCCAAATAAAGCTATCTCATATAGTTATTTTACATGTGGCAACGATGCATTGTATCATTAGAAAAAAATCGATGCATCAGTCCACATTGATGTATTGTTACACCCCTATAAACTAATAGTGTTAGTTCACTCAACATTGACGGTTCTGTCATTATACATATAGGCAAACTATGTTTCCTTTGCATTCTGCATGCTGTTGCCCATCAATAGCAGAGCAATGATAGGCCACTTAATCTCAATCTTCATGTCCTTTGATATAACCCTTGGTAAGAAGATTAGTTCAGTGCAGGTCAGGCAACAGTCCAGTTTTCCTTTCCACAATTCCAAGCTCTCATCCATGGGCCTCGTGCCGAGCCTTCCCTAATTGACAGTTTTGGCTCTGAGTGTTCTCCTGACCTCATATTCAGCGGTTTTGCTACACCTTTCAAAACAGTTTGTGGAAATACCTGACGGATGTTCAGACAAACGATACCCACTGACAAATCCCATAAGATAAGTGATTGATGACACAGTTTAATTAAATCCATGAGTGTCTGTGTGTTCGTTCTGTCTCCCAAGTTGAAGGATTTTTGCAGTAGCAGTTTTAACATAAAGTGGCATGGCATCTTACGCACAGAAGCCACTGGCACGTGCCACTATGTTTAGTGGCACTTCCGGGTTCCATTGGCTCGTACCAGTGGCTCGTCGAGTGGCACTTCCGGTGTCCAGTGGCTCATGCCACTTTTTAGTGGCTCGTCGAGTGGCACTTCCGATGTCCAGTGGCTCATACCACTCCGTTTGGTTGCTCGTACACTGACACATTTCAGTAAAACTTAGGTCTGTTTGATTGAGGCATGTGGCACTGATAGTCACTGATCGATCATTACAGATTCGAGCGTAACTTACGCGTGCTGCTGCTATGTTCATTTAATTGTGACACAATGATTTTGTGTGTCCTTTTAGACTCTGATGTTTCAGGTAACCGAATGCGTAAATTGAGTCGAGAGCTATCATCTTGACGCTCGTTCATAAAGGAATTGTATGATCACAATATTTAAAATGGAAATGCATAATATTATGAGTGTTTTCATTTAATAAAGCACAGTATTTGTCTGAGCCATGGTCGTGTGAACATTGTGCCTTTTCTTAATATTTATTCAGTTTTTGTAAATCTTTTTTTTTTTTTTTTGCCTAATTTAGGTGAGTCTACTACCCTTTAAATGAAAGACGAGATCGAAGAAAAAAAACTGACCCCTTCTTAAAGCATACTGTAGGCAACATTTAGATCCATTGAAATGCATAAAATAAAGGAAAAACTGTGTTTGATTTAATCATTTGTAAAGTGTTTTGCTAAGTGTTTTGTAAATCTGTTTTGTTTTGAAATAATCCAACAATTTATTTAAAATAATTACTCTCTCATAAATGTTGTGAAATAATAATTTGTTCAAACCCTTATTTCTTATAGACAACAATCTATATAGACTATATAAAATTTAATTTTGAAGGGCACGTGACGTATCTGCACTGTCAACACCGTGTAAATATCAAGTTGTAAAAAAATAAAATAAATATCAAGTTGTAAAATATGTAATAGGACATTGTTTTTTTAAACATAAACATGGTTAGACTGACACCTACTGTTTTGGCGTGCATGTGTGTAAATGCGGTACTTGCAGAAAAAAATATTATAATATCCTGCGAGATTCTTATAAATGACACTTTTTATTAAATACAACACATTGGCACTGGTTACAAATAAAAACATGCCACTCACAGACTACATTTTCACAAATAATGCAATTAGAAAATTTATATTAAAAACTAACAGTATTATGAAATATAGCTCAGGCATGTTGTGCTTTATTAAATATATAAAATATTTGCCTTCCCATTTTAAATATTTACATTTTTAATACTTAAATTGTGAATTATGATCATTATGAATATCGATGCATTTCACGCATTCGGTTACCTGAAACACCAGACAGTCAAAAAGGACACACAAAATCATTGTGTCACAATTAAATGAACATAGCAGCAGCACGCGTAAGTTACTCTCGGATCTGTAATGATCGATCGGTGAATATCAGTGCCACATGCCTCAATCCAACAGACCTAAGTTTTACTGACATGTGTCAGTAGACAACCCACAAACGGAATGGTATGAGCCACTGGACATCGGAAGTGCCACTCGACGAGCCACCACTAAACAGTGACATGAGCCACTGGACACCGGAAGTGCCACTCGACGAGCCACTAAACGGAGTGGCATGAGCCACTGGACACCGGAAGTGCCACTCGACGAGCCACTGGTACGAGCCAATTGAAACCGGAAGTGCCACAAAACACAGTGGCATGTGCCACTGGCTTCTGTGCGTAAGATGCCATGCCACTTAATGTTAAAACCCCTTCTCGATTTTTGGCTCACACCTGTACACACCTGTTCTTCAGTAAAAGACTGAGGTATGCAGGCCAGCTGGGGCTTTCTTCTCAGCTGTTGACTGAATGATAATCAAGTTGTGTATTCATTTGTGTTGTCTGGCAATGTTCCCTCTAAGCTGCGCGCGTGCGCGGCCGCGCAGGCCAGCCAAAGTGGCCGCGCAATAGATTTGTCAGACCGCGCACATTTTTCAGACCGCACATAAACATTGATGCATTTGCTGTTGTAAAAGAATTAAGAGAGAGAGAAGGCGAGTGTTCTAGAAGGAGAAGAAACTTTCAACCAATCGCTGATCTTGCTACGGTGACAGACACTTTTATGAGCCAATGGTAGCAGCGCATTCAGTTCACACAGTGACGCTGCCAGCACGCACGAGCACAGAGTGAGAGCGAGCCAGATGAGCAGCTGCACGGGTCGATCTCAAGAAACTAAAATATTTATTAAGAGGAAAAAGTTCAGATTCAAAACAGTGATTTAAAACAAATTATTGGATTCCTGAAGTGATGCGATAACTTGGAAAAGCTGTCGCTAGAGTGAGGAGAGAGCAAAATAGAGAATTAGAACGGAGGCAGATGCAGAATCACACAGCATCAAAACACTGCGAATGAACTTCTTCTTTTAAATAAGAAGTTAAAATGTATGCTTTGGTGAGTTATATTCTAAATATTAACTTGACATTGTGGCATAAGTGTTGCAAATTTGGCAGCAAACTATGAGTTTTATTAGTTTGTTTACATTGGCCGTTGGTATATAACGAACGAGCTGAAGCTATTTACATTTGAAAGTTAACAGTCAAGTAACGTAAATGTGATTAAAAAATAAAAATTTAAGTGTCAATATGTTCAATAAGTGTTGAAACCCTGAGTTAGGTTGTTATTTGAAATGTTTACATGATGCTTATTGATAAATCTGTTGAACTGAAGATTAATTACTGTTCTGCCTTGTGTTTTTACAAGGCTGGGTTTTTTTGTGAGAATTTCGAACATCTGTAAAGTTCTCCTGCTCCATCTTGGACACGCGAGACAATTAAGTGAAGGTGTATACAAAAAGGCGAGCCAACCAGAGCTATGCTTTGAATTCATCAGAACTGGTAGGAGGATATTTTTCCTTTTTGTTTCGGACAACTACTAGGACGTGAATTCGCTGAAACTTCATTTTCCGTATTTTCTTGGATTTTCTTTAAAGGACACTGACTTTGAACTGAACTATTTGAACTATATAAAGGAACAAACGGTCCTTTGAACCGAATCAATTGATTCATGAATTCAACCCAACAGAGTCATTTAAGTAAATCATGAATTTGGATTACAAACAAAATGAAACAGTGTTACACTTTTACAAGTATTTTATTTATTTATTTATTTGCACTGTAGTATATGAGAACTGATTTTCAGCTTGAGGTGAACGGTTTAATCTGCTAAACCCAGGTACCTGGTAAATTCAAAGAGAGTGTTAATTACATGTATTGGGATTTATACACAGGCCCACATTGAACATTATACGTGTGTATACACTAAACCCCGTTACACGCTACACTGTCATCTCTTTGAATCTCCTATGGTTAACGCAGGCTCGTGTTCATTTTCGGCAGGTCGTGTGGTTGCGAATTCCTCACAGTACTGAAATGTGTGCTCAGAAAAAAAATTATTTGCTCAGTGCTGAAAAAAATTAGAGGGAACATTGTTGTCTGGTCGGTAGGCTAACTAGAACAGCCAGATACTTAAAGGGAAAGTACACCTAAAAAGACAAATTCTGTAATCATCATCTACTCATCTAATTTACACAACGGATCCGGTTCGAAAGTTTACATATGTATGATTTTTAATACTGTATTAAAATTGTATACTTTTATAATATTGTGTGCATGTGATTTGTAAAAGGATGCATGCATCTCACTATCTCACCGAGAAACTAAATTGACTTTTTCGCTGACCTGAATCGAAATTATTAAAATGCTGTTTGCTTTACAAGCTTCACTGGTCGTTTTTATTACACTGTCAAACTACATTACCTACCGTATGTCTTTTTTTCTCCAGATCCGACTGGGTGGAGATCGTGGAGCCCCGCTCGAGGGAGCGCATGTACGTCAACCTGTTGACTGGCGAGTGTGGGTGGGAGCTGCCGCTCGGCGTCCCTGTCCGACAGTCGGACGGCAACCAGTGGTGGGAGCTTTTCGATAGCAATAACAATCGCTTCTACTATTACAACAGTACAAGCCAGCAAACCGTCTGGCACAGACCTCAGAGCTGTGACGTAGTGCCTTTAGCCCAACTCCAAGCCATGAAGAGAAGCTCTGAGGTGGAGATGACGGGTCAAGGGAGGATCCAGAGGGGTCCACAAGCAGATGGCAAGCGGACCCCCGTGCCTGGAATGGTTTCACCCAAGCTGCCCTCCTCTCAAGAGCTGGAGAACGGAAGGGAGACACCAACGTCTACAGGGAAAGGGGACAGCTTAGAGAGGAGCATCCTGGGAAATAGGTGAGGTGTTTTAGAAAGAGAAACTATTAACTAGAACTTAGTTTTAGTCAAACTGTAAAACTTCACATGAAGGCAGTAGCCTGCAGACATCGAAGCCTTGAGCTCTGCTTATGGAATCAATACATGACACTTGAATGAAAATGTTTATTGAGATATTTGACTGTTTTAAAACAGTCTTAGCCTTAAGGGGGTCGCACACCGGACGAGAAGAGCAGCACCGCGCCATCAATCTAAAAACAGAATACATTATTTTCTATAAATGTATGCACACCGGCGGCGACTGTCGGCAGCTGTCCGCTGTGACTCAGAACGCTGCTCAAATCCCTGTCGCGCCACAGAGCGCCACTCGCATAGTTTAACATCAAATAACATCATATTTGTCCCAAATCGTTAGCGATTAACATTGGCTACTAACGTAAATTTGCATTTTGAAGTAGACGCTATCTGACTAAGCTTGCGCTATTTTTCTAGATGCGACACGGTGCTTCTTGTCCGGTGTGCGACCCCTTTTAGGGGCGGGTCATTTACACGATAACAAAGTTTAAAGGGCCTGTAAACACGAACATTTAAAATATGTGTAAGATATAAAAAGGCGAATTTGTGAAAATGTGATGCACATTTAAGTATGCGTTCAAACATTGTGTGACTTCACTACCTAAACTTGTCATTTTTGTTGATGTGTGTACAGAGATTATTCGTCTGTACGTGAAAAAACATCTTTAATACATTGTTGTCTTGTAAATGTACTCTTAGGTTATCCTCTCAGTAGGGTAGCTATTTTAGCATCATAGATTTTTCAGTACTTAAGTGTCGCACCTGAATCCAACAAAAAATTGGAGTTTGGGGTGCTTGTCACTGGCAGTCCGTATACCATAAAAGCAATCTGGTTAAAAGTAATGCAAATTGATGCACTAGTCTTCTGAGAGGAGTGTGTGCTCTTTGCAATTTTCCCGTCCGACAACCGTAGCTTCTGAACCGAACATTAACCGTTAACTTATAAGATTTTAATATGAAATTGTCATTGAGTAAAAATACAGTTGATGGTTGTCTGTGAACTAGTAAAAACAAAACATTTAATTTGAACGTGCAAACAGCAGCGACAGATCAACAACAGAACCAGGATTCATACATTATCAGATATTCACGCAACATTACCTTATTAAAGAGCACGCGATCGGTCCAGAGGATTAATATCCAAAAAGGGCAGATTGTCTCTGTTTCATCTACCACAGTGGTCATTTCTTTCTCCGTTTGTGCAAAAAAAGAGATGTTTATGGTCAGGGTCAGAGGCCATCATCGAACGTCTGTCCGGATGTGCGCAAGACGGAGACGGACCGCATCATCTGGCGCGGACACGCGCACGTCTCCGTTCAGCTTCCAGACACGCATACAAATGATTTCCCATAGAAATGATTACTTTATCAGAACGTCAGGCAGCAATAATTTGTGTCATTTACAGGACATTCACAAATTAAAGATAGAAAAGTAGGTAAATGTCTGTCGGCTCATGACGACACGCACCATGCATTAACAAATATTTTTTTCTTTTAACTGATAATGTTAATCGGTCATAAATTCTTACCTTCGGTTAACGGTTAAATGGTCAATGTGAACATCCCTACCTGGGGACCTACTGTGATTTAGAAATTACGCCTCTACATCTGAGTTTCGTATGGCCCATTCGCAGGGGATAATCAAAGCCTGCGATTTTGCCCAAATTTACTGACTCATCTCCTGTATATGATGTTAAAGCTTTGCGTAACACACCGTGTCATATACATGTAACCAGGGACGTGCACAGACATTTTGAGGGGCAGGGGCTCAAGTGAAATAAAGGGCACTTCTCATAATTACATATTTTTTTGTTTTGTTTTTTAAACAAAAAAAGTATATATATTAACGCAACTCTGACTTCCTTTTTAAAAAATTTATTTAAAAACTTAATTCATTTTTTCTTCCTCAAACTCACACAATTGTTTCATTTTCAAAAGATGTCTACAAAATAATCAGTTCACACAGAAACCATGGTCTCCTTAGTCTTCTATGTTTATAGAGCAGCAAAGGAAACCATTACACAATGTGCATGTTTTGAAAACATTTTCTATGCTACTAGTTTCAAGTATTAGAATAACCTAAAAAACTGCATCAAGCAGAGGGGCGTGTTTTAGTAATTATTTGTTTATTTTTGCACAAGGCACTACATCATTTAAATTATTTTGGCGTTATCAGAACACATAACACTTTAAAATCAACACAAAAATTCACTCTAAACTGAAGAGGGCTGTTGCTGCTATTTTGTTAACTTTACTGTCAAAAATCACTGCAAAAATGATTGACAAAATACATCAACTTAATAATAATTTTTAATTTTTAATGTTAACTAATTTCTACTCAGTTACTCAGATTTACTACATTTTTAGAGTGTATCCTCGTATATTATCACAGGACCTTAGTGTTTGGAGAAATGTGGTAGGTCATCTGCAGGGGAATTTTTACTTTACAAATTACAGACATGGCAGATTCGCAAAGGGTTAAGATCACAGATATCCTCCCCAGTTATTACAATGATGATTGGTTCTTTCATGGTTGATTCATCTAAAGTTGTTTTGTATTGTAAATGTTTAATCTTAGTATCAATAAGAAAGTCTTTTTTTCCATAAAAACTCTGTAAGTTTACAGCAAAGAAAGGGATTGTATTTTCTTGAGCATTACTCAGAATGGATGCAAATCTTATGGAGATCTTATGTAGATTAATGTCAGCTACAGCAATGACCTCAGGTTCCTCAGGAGACATTTCTCATTCGCTCTATAATTCTTTTCTCTCTCTCTCTCTCTCTCTTTCTCTGTCCATTTTTCTCTTGTATTTCTCTCTCACTCATTTAACTCATTCCCCGCCAGCCTTTTTTTTTAAGTTGCCCGTCAGCATTTTTTGTGATTTTTTTTATAAAAGTTTCACAAAATGCCTTCCAGGAAAATTTTCTTCTAAAGATATATAAACAGAACAGACCTCTGCTTTCAAACAAACAATAAACAAACAAACAAAATGGAAAAAAAAAACGTTTTATCCTATCTATATTTTTTTCGCTGTTTATAAACTCTTAAATATGGGTTATGTTTCTTTAAAAAAAATATTTTTTTAGCAAAAAGCTGCATTTTTGTGAATAAAATTTTGTTAGAGATCAGATTCAGGATAATCGCGGTATTACAGATTAGCATAAAACCTCATAAGGAACACATTTTTTTATGCAAATGTTTTCTCTTAATTGACAAGATAACTCGTCAATGGCGAGTTAAGTTAAAGAGTTAAAGTAACGACATTTACCATAGTGTTATGGTAAGCACACAGTTGGCGGTACCCATTGACTTCCATAGTATTTGTTTATCCTACTATGGGTACTGTCAGCTGTGTGCTTACCATCATTAATCAAAATATCTTCTTTTGTGTTTAACAGAATAAAGAAAATCATACAGGTGGGTGAGTAAATAATGACAGAATTTTTGGGTAACCTTTTCCTTTACGAGACTCAACACAAACGCTTTAAACAAGAAGGCAACATACTCCATTAGGAATAGTTCACCCGAAAAAGAAATTCTGTCATTATTTTGGTTAATTTGTGGATTCTGTGATCACCTTCAATCCATCCTTGATGTAAAGTATATGACTTCCTTTTATCAGTCGAACACAAACAAAGATGCCATCTTGTGGGCTTATGTCCTTACATGGGACTCGGCATAGCCCTTTTCACACAGACATTATGAAAAATACATCGGGATTGTTTAATTTTTAGGTTCATTCACACTGCCAATGATTTTCCGTAACCACTTATGGCATTGTTTCTGTACTGGGTCCTCTTTACAGGAGCGATCTCAGAAAATTTACAGGTTTGTTTTCACACAGAAATTGGCCTCTCTGCCAAATTTACGGACATTTTCTGGGACCAAAGTGCTGTGTGGATAGGGTTCATTTTGTAAATCCAAAAAGCACATACAACCCTGATTAAAGCCACCCAAATCACTATAGTGCGTTAATAATGTATTTTGAAGTGAAACCATACATTTATAAGAGACAACAATTAATATTTTAAACATATTAATCAAAACTGAAACCAAAGCAAACACATATTAGCGTTTAATTAAAGCAAACCAGTTCATTACCTAGCCAGGTGGATGAACCTTTCAACATGTTGATTGGTGTCAATTACTGTAAGTAATATTGACACGTTTCCCAAAAGACAGAAACGCAAGTAAGGCAAACCAGAATATTTCTATTTATTTAACCGCATTTGTTTCATAGGAAACGTCTCGGTTACGGATGTAACCCTCGTTCCCTGAAGGAGGGAACGGAGACGTCACGTCGTGACCGACGAATTGGGAACTCGCTTAGAGAGACCAATCTGCTTCGTATACTACTAAAACGCCAATGAACTTGGCATTGAGATATTTGCATAATGCTGGCGCCGCCCCGCCAGGTGCCTTTATAAGCAGCAGGTGCAAATAGGGAAAATAGCTTCTTTTCGCTGAGAAAGCCGGGAAAATGAGACCGGCCGATAAACAGCAGGTGGCAGCACCTGTGGCGACGGGACGTGACGTCTCCGTTCCCTCCTTCAGGGAACGAGGGTTACATCCGTAACCGAGACGTTCCCTTTCAGTCGGTCACTACGACGTCACGTCGTGACCGACGAATTGGGAATCCCTATCAAAACGCCACTAGGGGCTGACCTCTTCCAGTGACTGCGTAAAAGCCCTCCGGTTCCACTTAAGGAGGAGGAGGTAGGTTTTAAGGCAGAAGGCCGGGCACTAGATGTTCCTTTAACCCCACAGAAGTGCCAGCGACTGGGAAGCGCCCTACCTGAGCGGGATAGGAACGCTGCGGAAGCCACCACCCGTCTTAAGGGCCAATGGTGGGCGAAAGTCAACCGTAGTTGAGGTAAAAATGACAGCCGTGGCTGTGTAAGCAAAGCAGTGCTCTGCTAAGGGAAACGTGGGCTGGTAGGATTAACCCCACGGAAAAATACTCACAAAGGAACCCGGTGGGACACAATGTGGAGCCCGAGCCAGACACGTAGGTTCGCGAGGATACAGCTAGTGAAAGGCTGACAGCCAATGCTCCGCAACAAAGGCTGCCAAGGCAGCGGAGGAAGAACAATTCAAACCATTACGCATTTTTGTTCTGAAGGCCTTCCATACTGACACAGTTATGAAGCATCAGTTGGAGGCTGCAAGCCGACCTGCGAGACTGTTCTCCGTGCTCCCCCTGGTGAGGAAAGAACACGAGAGGATACAGGCTCGATACGAACACTGTAAAATCTAGTGAACGTATTAGGTGTCGCCCAACCAGCAGCTCTACAGATGTCTGTTAGCGAGGAACCACGAGCTAAAGCCCAAGATGAGGCAACGCTCCGTGTGGAGTGCGCTCTCAAATTAAAGGGGCAAGGAATACCCTGAAGATTATAAGCCAGGGCGATAGTATCAACTATCCAATGAGACATCCTCTGATTAGTGACAGCTTTCCCTTTCTGCTGGCCACCATAACAAACAAAGAGCTGGTCTGAGGTCCTGAGGCTTTGCGTGCGATCCACGTAGAGTCGCAGTGCGCGTACGGGGCACAACAAAAGCCATGGTTGGGTCTGCGTCCTCCGGGGGCAGCGCTTGCAAGCTCACCACCTTATCTCTGAAGGGAGTGGTGGGAACTTTGGGCACGTAGCCTGGTCTGGGTCTCAGTGAGACAGCAGGACCAAACTAAAAGCACGAATCGTCAACAGAGAATGCATGTAAATCCCCTACTCTTTTCATGGAGGCCAATGCTATCAGGGTCAGAGTTTTCATTGATAAAAACATCAGACTCGTAGACTGCAAAGGCTCAAAAGGGGACCTGAAGGCTTCAGCACCATGGACAGGTCTCAGGCGAAAGAGGGAGGGCGCGAGGGGTTTAGCCTGCGAGCGCCTCTTAAAATGTAATAATTAAATCATGCTGGCCAACTGATCTGCCGTTGATAAGTGAGTGATAAGCAGAAATAGCGGCGATATCAACTTTAATGGCGGAGGGACAGCCTACCATCTAACCTATGTTAAAGATATAAAAGCACAATGTTAATGGGCATTCTCTGGGGTCCTCGCGTTTGCGAAGAGCACCGGGTGACGAAAAAGGTTTCATTAAGCGCGTAAGCCCGTCTTGTGGACGGTGCTCGAACCGCGTCGATGGTGTTAGATACCGCTTGCGATAAATCACCTAAACCTTGCGCGCGCTCAACGACCATACATGGAAACCCACAGGTCGGGGCGCGGGTGCCATAATGTGCCCCTTCCTTGAGAAAGAAAGTCTTTCCTCAGGGGAAATCGTCAGGGAGGGGCTGTCGCGAGGAGCATTAACTCTGAAAACCAATTCCTGGCAGTCCAGTACGGGCGACTAATAAAAAGGCTCTCCTCGTCCTGCCTGACTTTGCACAGTGTCTGCGCAATAAAGCTCACTGGAAGGAATGCGTATTTACGCACCCCCCGCGGCCAGCTGTGTGCCAACGCATCCACGCCGAGGCTGCCCTCGGTTAGTGAATAAAATAGGCGACAGTGGGTATCGTCCGGCGACGCAAACATATCCATCTACGCACAACCGAACTTCTTCCAAATTAGCTGGACCGTCTGGAGGTGGAGTCGCCATTCGCCGGGGGCGCAGCTCGGGAAGCGCGTCTGCCGCTGCATTAGCGAACCCGGGATGTAAATGGCACGAAGGGACCTCAGATGCTTCTGACTCCAAAGGAGGAGATGACGAGCGAGATGCGACAGGTGACGAGAGCGCAAAAACCGCCTTAACGGTAAATAACGCAACAGTCGCAATGTTATTGGTGTCGGCTAATACATCCTTCCCTCGCATCTCCATAGCGGAGCGTACAAGTCCCAGATATACAGCGCACCGCTCGCAGCAGTTGGGGTGCTATGCACACCCCTGAGACTGCAAGCCCGTCATACGTGGCTGATCATCCCGTGCTGAGGGCATTGCAATATACAGAATGCCAGGAGACCCCTCAGGGGCACATCTTCTATCGGAAATGCCGGGTCTACCACGGGGAAAAATTGAGATGACACGCAGGTGTAATATTTACACGGTGTATGTCGGTGTGCCACGCTCTCCTCGAGACTCGATCGTAAGCCAACGCTGAAGCGGTCTCATATGAAGCAGCTCGGGCGGATGTCACAGCCGCAGCATGCTGTCATATGTCCAGGAGCTTCTGAAATTGTTTCAGAGGGACCGCGTACTTCCCTCGAATTAAACCGAGGCAAGTCAGAACTGACTAGGTTGCGCGCTCTTATAAAACACGCCAATTAGTCGATCGAGTCTTATTTCCATACTGAGAAAAAGGATCCTCTGCACGGGGCAAAGTTGCTCTTTCCCAGTCGACCTGAAGACTTAAACGAGCGAGATGCCGAAGCATTAACTCTCTGTGTTCGCGCACGTCTGCTAAGAACGGGCTATTATAAGTCGACATACATAAAAGCAGAATGCGAACAACGCTCTCTCTCTGACATTTTAATGCCGTGACTATGGAGACACGGAGAGAGAGAGACAGCTCGAATGGTGCACTTAGTATTAATATGCCCACCCCACGACGCAGAGCGAAAAAACGGTCTAAAGCGAGGGGAGATGGACACATAAAGTACACGTCTTACAGGTCTAAGGCTGCAAACCGATCTGAATATTGAAATACGAGCCTCGGCGTTATCATCCAAAAAGAACACCTTCGTAGAGCCGGTGCGTAAATCAAATCGATCGTAACCCGCCGCGTATTTTGGGTACTATGAGATAAAGGCTGGAAAAACCCCATCATCATCATCATCTCGGTAAGAGGGACCGGCTCGAACATCCTTCGCCAACAGGATATCGACTTTTGCACGCAGTACATGTGCATCGGACGCTTTCACCACAGTGAAACGAAAGCCCGAATTTTGGGGTGTGCCGGATTCGTAACCGAGGCGGATCGTGCGTAAAACCCAACGAAACGGGCTGGAAACTGAAGCCAAGCACCCAGGCACCGTACGAGGAGAAATAACGACACTACCGAAGTACCCGCGGTGGGGCAGCGAAGCGAGACAGGTGGGACTGCCGGTGCGTCTGCTGTGACAGCATAAACATCTACAGTATGTGTGTGTGACACTGACCTGAGCCCGCTGAGGGTAACGGTCGTCTGGTCTCCTCTACGGAGGGCGCAGACTCCGATGAGGGTGCTGGTGGTCCGGTCTCCTCAGCGGAGAGCTCGGACTCCTCAGGTCACCCGTTGGCGATAGAGGAGAGGTAGGGGAGCTGGTGTGTACCCGCTCACGGCTCTCTCGATCCTCCGGAGACCTAGAGAGGGAAGAGGAATGCACTCTTATGTGTGGTTAAGTGGGTACCGGCCGAACAGCCGGTGGAACATATGCAAACCAAGGTTTTTCCACCCGACCCTCTATCGGGGGAAGGAGCTCCATCTCCTGAAGAGTGATCCTCTGCCAATCCGGGTCGCCCTTCACTGGCCACTTAAACTCCCGAATTTCACGGGAAGCGGCTAAGCGGGCGGGGCGAGCTGCTGACGACCGGTTCCCCTGCGCTGCCGAGATGGGGTCCGAGGAGGGGAACGGAGGTGGTCGCCGCAGGACGCCGACGGCGAGAGGCAGACTGAGGAGCCGGCGTGGTGGACCAAGGGCAGCTCTCTTCCGCCGGGGCATGACCTAGGAGATCGCCTCAGTCTGCGCAGCGGAGCTGTCCGACTCCCCTGGCTCGCCGAAGAGGCCGGTCTGTGAGACAGGAGCATTCAAGTTGTTCTCGTCTGCGTCCGTCATGTCAGCCAGACACAGCCAAAGGTGGCGATCTTGAACCACTGGTGGACATCGCACGACTGAAGGTCGCGGGCTCCCTCGTAAATCCTTGGTGAGCCTGCAGCAACGTTATTGCGTGCAGGGCCGAAGCCGCCTCTCCGGCATGCCTGATGGGCAGCGCCCGTAACCGGACGACTGTCTACAAACACGGGAGGAAAGGGTTGGGTGGTCCCTCCAGGAACGCATCCCGCTCCACTGAAGGGGTCCCCGCCCTTAGCGGCTCCGTTGGTGAGGGAGGTGAGGGGTGAAGCTGAACGGCGGGACGGCCGCAAATCACGTCAGCTCTTCGTGCCGCGGGAAAGAAAGGCACAGGAGGAGAGGACCGAGAGGCCCGAGCAGCTCCGAAGTACCAATCATGTGGGCGGGACGGTTCGGGCGGAGAGGGGTTAACCTTTCCAACTCTACCGTCTCCGCCGCTCGCGGGCACGGCCGCCATCTCCGGAACGACTCTGCCTCGGAGGAAAAATGGACACCCCTCTGATGCTGCAGAAGTGACGGGACCAGAAGGAGGTCCAATGGATTCGGCAGACATCGTAGAACACGACTCTGCAGTCTCCACCGGAGCCTCAACCGGCTGAGGATGAGAAGGCCGGTAGGCGGAGGACGCATCCTCCATCCTACTCAGCGTAGTGACGCGAAGGGCGCCCTGCGAGCGCTTGACAGCCGCACCATGGCGGCGTCAGCACTGCAAAGGCGCGGACAGCGTTCCCGTAGAAACGACAGTCGTCTCCGCAATCCAAGAGGTTTATGCTCTCACAGAGAGAACAGAAACTCTCCACGAACGCAGCCCCGGAGTGCTCGATGCCTGAGCACGAAGACAGCGCTCGTGACCGTCACTGGAACCCTTATACTTCTCGCATCCAAGATCGCACGGCGAAAAGCTATCCTGAAAAGGACGCTGATCTCCGCATATACGAGAGAGTGGCTGCCTTTAACAAGGCACAAAGCTCTCTCGTATCACTCTTTTAGGGAAATTCACTCAGATGCTTAGTTGATGAGCGCACAGGAAGGCAACGCACACACTAAACTCAAAACAATAAACAGATGTAGAGCCGTGGAATAAGCGAAGCGTCCGCTGTGATACTGCTAGTTCAACCAACTTCAGCAATCAAATCCCAACAGAGTAAAGTAGCTTCTCAGTAGCAGATAAAGCCGGCTTTCGAAGCGAAAAAGCTATTTTCCCTATTTGCACCTGCTGCTTATAAAGGCACCTGGCGGGGCGGCGCCAGCATTATGCAAATATCTCAATGCCAAGTTCATTGGCGTTTTAGTAGTATACGAAGCAGATTGGTCTCTCTAAGCGAGTTCCCAATTCGTCGGTCACGACGTGACGTCGTAGTGACCGACTGAAAGGGAACTCAGAGGCCTTCTGTGTGACACCACTGCGATGAAAAATGTGCTTTCTGCATCTATGACACATATAGATGATGTCACACTTTGTCTTTGTGGGTCACCACAGATGACGCCCAAGTCTTTTTGCGGGTATAAATGCTATGACTGTTCTGTCCCTCAGCGGCTTTTCGTGTAATATTTTCTTCATCTTGGCAGCTGTTTTGGCATCCGCACTACGTACTGTAGCTGGTAGCGCGCCAACAGTGAAAAACACAGTGTGTGCGAGTAAGAGACCGAGAGAGAGAAGGGGGTGTCTGGTACTAACAAAATCAACCTTAAATGGTCACACACTTTTTCTTGTTAACAAACACCCGTTAACACAACCTGGAATGCGCTTTCATGGCGGTACTTAAAATGGTTTGTTAATACCTGCTTGCTAATTGTAGCTACTTGGGTGGGACAGACACTTGTCGACCACTTTAAACATAGGATCTTGTAGTATTTTTGCAGCTTTTGTGAATTGTGATGATTTGGGGGTGTAGAATTGTTTACTTTTCTTTTATAGGTTAATTACATCATTGTTTTCTCTTAAAGCACCCAGAAATTTAAATTAGCCCATCTTTTACTCACCTTAATGCCATCCTAGGTGTATATGACTTCCTTTCTTCAGCCAACCAGATTTATAATTTGAAGTTATATTTAATAATATCCTGGCTCTTTCCAGGCTGACGTCAACCGGAAATGTGACGCTACTTACCATGTTTGAAAGATTTGGTCGCAATGCAATGCTAACAAAAGTTAACTTACAGGTTGTGAGTCCAAGTGGGAGGAATTATAATAATGTCGGTCTTGTTTACTCAACAGGCCCAGGAAGTAAGTAGTGTAGTATAAGAAAAGAGATTTACATTGGAACCGATAACTCGCATCATCGTTTATGTTAACATGTACTAATACACACTTACACACCAAAAGAAATAAAAAATCTTGAATCGGTCCATAGTTGCTCTTTAAGGTTTCTGCCAATATGACGGTTTACAGCAAACTAAATTTAAAGAGCGCTCATGATTAAATTTTTGATTGACAGGACAGCTGCCTTGGTGGTTGCTAGCAGTATAAAAAACACAGTGCTTTCTTCTGAAGTCAGTGCGGTCCGCTTTACGTTTATAACTGTTAAAATGCAATCTGTATGATCGGACGCTAAGTGCGTCTGACATGTTTTCTTGTAAAGGAGCCATTTTTCTTAATGGATTTTATCAACAAACAGGCATTTCTGAATGACCTTAGGTCGGGCTTTCGAAACTGAAGTATTTAATGAATGTATAATACAGTGGGGCAAAAAAGTATTTAGTCAGCCACCAATTGTGCAGGTTCTCCCACTTAAAAAGATGAGAGAGGCCTGTAATTTTCATCATAGGTACACTTCAACTATGAAAGACAAAATGTAAAAAAAAATCCAGAAAATCACATTGTCTGATTTTTAAAGAATTTATTAGTAAATTATGGTGAGAAATAAGTTTTTGGTCAATAACAAAATTTCATGTCAATACTTTGTTATATACCCTTTGTTGGCAATGACAGAGATCAAACGTTTTCTGTAAGTCTCCACAAGGTTTATACACATTGATGCTGGTAGTTTGGCCCATTCCTCCATGCAGATCTCCTCTAGAGCAGTGATGTTTTGGGGCTGTTGATGGGCAACACAGATTTTCAACTCCCTCCAAAGATTTTTTATGGGGTTGAGATCTGGAGACTGGCTAGGCCACTCCAGGACCTTGAAATGCTTCTTACGAAGCCACTTCTTCGTTGCCCGGGCGGTATGTTTGGGATCACTGTCATGCTAAAAGACCCAGCAACGTTTCATCTTCAATGCCCTCGCTGACGAAAGGAGGTTTTCAGTCAAAATCTCACGATTCATGGCCCCATTCATTCTTTCCTTTACACGGATCAGTCATCCTGGTCCCTTGGCACAAAAACATCCCCAAAACATGATGTTTCCACCCCCATGCTTCACAGTAGGTATGGTGTTCATTGGATGCAACTCAACATCTTTCTCCTCCAAACACAAGAAGTTGAGTTTCTACCAAAAAGTTATATTTTGGTTTCATCTGACCATATGACATTCTCCTAATCCTCTTCTGGATCGTCCAAATGCTCTCTAGCAATCTTCAGACGGGTCAGGACATGTACTGGCTTAAGCAGGGGGAAACGCTTGGCACTGCAAGATTCCAGTCCCTGGTGGCGTAGTGTGTTACTGATGGTAGCCTTTGTTACTATAGTCCCAGCTCTCTGCAGGTCATTCACTAGGTCCCCTCGTGTGGTTCAAGGATTTTTGCTAACCATTGCGGTGATCATTTTTACACCACGGGATGAGATCTTGCGTGGAGCCCCAGATCGAGGGAGATTATCAGTGGTCTTATATGTCTTCCTTTTTCTAATAATTGCTCCCACAGTTGATTTCTTCATACCAAGCTGCTTGCCTATTGCAGGTTCAGTCTTCCCAGCCTGGTGCACGTCTACAATTTTGTTTCTGGTGTCCTTTGACAGCTCTTTAATCTTGACCATAGTTGAGTTTGGGGTCTGACTGTTTAAGGTTGTGGACAGGTGTCTTTTATACTGCTAAAAAGTTCAAACAGGTGCCATTAATACAGGTAACAAGTGGAGGACAGAGGATCCTCTTAAAGAAGTAGTTACAGGTCTGTGAGAGCCAGAAATCTTGCTTTTTTGTTATTGACCAAATACTTATTTTCCACCATAAGTTGCAAATAAATTCTTAAAAAATCTGACAATGTGATTTTCTGGATTTTTTTTCTCATTTTGTCTCTCATAGTTGAAGTCTACCTATGATGAAAATTACAGGCCTCTCTCATCTTTTTAAGTGGGAGAACTTGCACAATTGGTGGCTGACTAAATACTTTTTTGCCCCACTGTATGTGCCGAGAGAATTCGGTTAATATCATTATCAAATTTTTTGACATGGGGGCATTTAGCGGCTTTTGAAGTGATATGATACATTTGTGTGAGAACGATTCGTATTTTAGGTATATTTAGCAACCTTTATGTTCGGTTTGATCGTAAATGTATCTAGATCTAAAATGGCGGCTCTGTGTCCGAATGTAAGACGATTGTGGATTCTTGTGTGTCACGTGACTGCGTTTCATCACAACACACATGACGACTATTCAAAGGCTCGCGAGAACCAATCATCTTCTTATGTAATGGCACGGAGCTGACGTGTCCCGCCAATTTAGATTTGTGTTGTTCACATTTGAATGCGAAAATTAGATCTCTCAGAAGCTTAAAATACGAATGGTTTTCTCTCACAAACGTATAGTTTTGCTTCAAAAACGAATATTATATCTGTAAAACTGTGTATGCTGAAAGTGACTTTGTACGGCACTTATCATGTTATAGCATTCCTCGCTCAATTTTTAAGTCGCTTTGGATAAAAGATCTGTTTAATGCCTAAATGTAAATATAAAAAATCTATTAAAGGGGACATATCATGAAAATCTGATTTTTTCCATGTTTAAGTGCTATAATTGGGTCCCAAGTGCTTCTATCAACCTATAAAATGTGAAAAAGATCAACCCGGTAACTTAGTTTTGGTAAACCATTCTCTGCAAGCATGTGAAAAAATCGCTTATTGACATTTGGCTCCCCTTGTGATGTCAGAAGGGGATAATACTGCCCTTAACCTGCACTATCCAACCACAGCACTGCCATTTAGTGCAGAGATCAGCTCATTTGCATTTAAAAGGACACCCCCCCTCCCCCCCCCCACACCTACAAAGTGTCAATTTTAACATGTTATAATAAATTATCTATATGGTATTTTGAGCTAAAACTTCACATACGTACTCTGGGGACACTAAATCTTTATTTGACATCTTAAAAAGTCTTGTGAAATGTCCCCTTTATATGAATTCCTTTTCTGTCCTATTCAGTGACATTACAAGGCTTAAAAGAAACAAGATATTATTTAAAATAACTCTAAATGTGTTTGGCTGAAGAAAGAAAGTCGTATACATCTCGGATGGCTTTAGAGTAAAATGTGTTAATTTTAATTTTGGGGAAAATTCTTTAGACATGTTTATTCACTCCTTATGCATCATTCTTTTATGCGCGCACGTCTGACGCACACACAAGTTCTCACCAAAGCAAATTATCAGTTTGAACTCAATTAAAAGTAGGCCAAGTATTTCAGGCTTGGGCGTATTTTGGGGCGAGTGCGTGTGCGAGCGTATGTGGTGCAGATAGAGGACATCAAGTACAAGCTGCCCGTCAGAAGGAGTCTAGTAATGGTGAGCTGTTTATGGGTACGGTTATAATGCAAGTCCTTTAGGGTAAAGAAGGACAAATGGTGCTGTTTCAACATGTGCTGTGGCCTGTGATTGACAAAGAGGGTAAGAGGTCTGCTGACAGTCTGTGTGTGTTCTCTCTTTTGGGGGGCGGCCTTATTTGACAGTGTTTTGGGGCATCATATGCAGAACCACATTATTGTCTATTTTGGATATTTTATGAAGTCTGTCTGTTATATTGTCTCTTGAAACATGGGTATCGAGGGTATTTAATTTTTATTTTGTTGGTATAATGATATAGTTATTTGAGAAAGCTTACATGTTTGTCCTGTTCATATTATTTCGGACAGTTTTGACAGGGTTATGATCAGTCGTGTTTGCTCAGGTAAAAATCATTGTTAGATTTGGTCATTCTTAGGATTAGGAATTTTAGCAATTGTATTAAATGTTTTTACAGTATGTAATTCACTTGTCACTGCTTGTGTTGTGCACATGAATAATGCCTGGGGCTTGTTAAAGAAATCTGTGCCATTAATGTTCAAGTAATAACTTACACTTGAATATTATAGAGATGTTGAGGTGGGCTCATGTTAGTTGTTTAGGGTCAAGTTAGTTGTTAGTTGTTAAGTGGAATAAAGTTAAATTAGTGCAATTTAAGTTCAAGAGAAAGCCGCGTTACCGCTTTTGGACATTTTTGAATGAAACATCGTCTCTCCTTCTTCTTCTTCATTCGATAACTCCTCTCCTGGGGACGCACAGTATAATAAAGTGTTCATCGAATAAACAGTTCGGGACCTTGCCAGAGGATCTATTTATTCGGACGTACTACTCGCCTTGCCTACTGCTTTTCGCTTACCATATAATATGAAAGTAGACCGTTTCGGACACAGCCCCTGGCATCAATAGTGAGGTTTGCAAGTCTAAAACATCTTCTCTCCTGTTTGCAGTAGTGCAGTTGTCATCTTGGTTTCGAGCTTGTAAAAACACACAAAGGCATGGTAAGGGCATTATGGGTGGTGTGTTTGATTAGATGATATACAGTGTTTATTACTATGTTACTTACTATATTAAGGCTATGTTGTTTACATGATATGAAAAATTTGACGTACAGTATAATAATGCTGTCAAAGGGATCAGCATTTACACGGATCCGCAAAGACAAGTAAATACGCTGTACTATGTGTGCCAGGCCACTAGATGGCGATGTTACCTTGTAAAGAAACATTGCACACCTGCGCATATGCATTCTTCTACAGAGCGATAAATACAAAAAATTAACTCTTTCCCCACCATTGATGATTTATCTCGTCAATTAATAGAAAACGCTTCCCTGCCAATGACGAGAATTTCCGGCTTTCTGCAAATTTCGCTATTATCCACCAGGTGAAAGCAACTTCCGCAACTTATACAAGCCGGTAGTAGCGCCTCACGTGAAAGAGAAATAACTCTGGGTATGTTTTAAAGATTGCTCTGCATCTGATCTCTATCAAAAGTCCTTCACAAAAATGGAATTATCTCATATTTTTGCTCAAAATTGGGTGTTTTTGAAGAAACCTTCCCATTTGAGAGGTGATAAAAAGAGAACAAAAAAATTTTTTTGAAAGCAGATGGTCTTTTTCTTCATTTGATTTATTATTTGTTTATATATTTAAAGAAGAACATTTTCTGGAAGGGATTAAACTTTTGTGAAAATCATGAAAAATGCTGGCGCTATCTGGCCACTTTTTTAAAACGCTGGAGGGGAAAGAGTTAAGAGAACACTTCCCTGCAATGATGAGTTTTTACGGCAATCCATATTTTCGCTAATATCCACTAGGTGGCGTTCTTACCCAAATTATAAAACACTGAAGCATTCACTGATCCAAAAAACAGTAAAAACTCTGTGTATGTTTTGATGATCGTTCTGAATCTGATCTCTAACAAAAGACCCCTACAAAAATGCAATTATCTCAGCTTTTTGCTCAAAATTTGTTTTTTGTTTTTTTAATGAAGCTTACTCATATTTGAGAAGTAATAAAACAAAATTATTTCAAAAGCAGTTTGTTCTTTTATTTGATGTATTGTATGTTTAGAAATTTAAAGAAGAACATTTTATGGAAGGCATTAAACTTTTGTGATAATCATAAAAAATACT
The DNA here is from genome assembly GCF_030506205.2 of Paramisgurnus dabryanus. Taxonomy (NCBI): domain Eukaryota; kingdom Metazoa; phylum Chordata; class Actinopteri; order Cypriniformes; family Cobitidae; genus Paramisgurnus; species Paramisgurnus dabryanus. Next base: position 22,784,752 of record NC_133357.1, read on the forward strand.
GGCGCTGGCAGGCAACTTTTTTTAAACACTGGTAGGGAAAGTGTTAAGACAGCAGGGTTTTTTTTATTAACGATGGGGTAGGTTTATTCCTCCACCAAAATGTTATAAACTTTGTTGAAGAAGTGTTAATAAACTCCGTATCTTAAGCAGCATAAACACATTCCTGCACGTCGCCATTGTTGTTTTGGTTATACTTGTGCATGCCTATAGACTGACTTTACACATGCGTATTACGTCACTGTTATGACAGATTTGCGTTCATGTAGTTTACACAGAGACAACAAGGCCTCATTGTCAAAAAACTTGCACTTTGAAACCCATCTTCAATAGTTTGCATTTTCAAGACATTAAAACGCTGTCGTCATGTAAACAAACAGCCAAACCGTATAAAACTTCCCAGTTTACGGTGTGTGTGTGTGTGTGTGTGTGTGTGTGTGTGTGTGTGTGTGTGTGTGTGTGTGTGTGTGTGTGTGTGTGTGTGTGTGTGTGTGTGTGTGTGTGTGTGTTACATGTGTTCAGCGTTAAGATATTTTAGTCATTTAGTAAATGACTCATTATTTAAACCAGAGACATGAAGAATTGTGGGAATTTTGTATTTTACTTTCTCTCTTCTGTTTTGTGTCTTTTCCACACTCACTCACTTTTTCTTTTCTTTTGTAAAGAGGATTGCGGTGGGTGACAGTAATCTGTCTTATACACTCTTGCATTATATCGTCCTGTAGAAAGCAGAAAATCCCTTTAGATCAGAATGGAGAACAAAGAGCGGGTTTAGGCGCTCATCCTCTTTACCAGCCACATCACAGCACAGAAAAGACACAGACACAAGAACATTGACACATTAATCTCAGAGGATTAAGAGATGAGAAAAAGAGCAGGGCATGAATTATGACAGTAGATCTGTTTTCAACAATTCACCCAAAATCAAACATCTGTAATTATTTATTTACCCTTGTATCATTTCTGAACACACATGCTGTTATTATACAAAAGTAGTACATTTAAATTTTTTGCATTTATGCACTTGACAGACACTTTTATATTTTTAATCAGTATGTGTATGCTGTAGGACTGAACCCATGACCTGTGCTAATGCAAGCAATAGACATATTCCATATTCCCTTACCCCCATACAACATCTGATCAAAAATACAAAAAGTAGTCCACACCAAGATTTCACAAGATATGCAATTGTTTTTTTCCTAAAGAAGTTTGAAGAACAGACCAAATCATCACCCCTTCTGAAGACCCTTTGTCTAGCCCATATTTAGATTTTTTTAAAGAGACACTCCACTTTTTAAAAAATATGCTAATTTTCTAGCTTCCCTAGAGTTAAACATTTGATTTTTACCATTTTGGAATCCATTCAGCTGATCTCCGGGTCTGGCGGTAGCATTTTTAGCATAGCTTAGCATAATTCATTGAATCTGATTAGACCATTAGCATTGCGCAAAAAAATAACCAAAGAGTTTCGATATTTTTCCTATTTAAGACTTGACCCTTCTGTAGTTACGTTGTGTACTAAGACCGACAGAAAAATAAAAGTTGTGATTTTCTAGGCAGATATGGCTAGGAACTATACTCTCATTCTGCCGTAATAATCAAGGACTTTGCTGCCGTAACATGGCTGCAGCAGGCGTAGTGATATTATGCAGAAAATCGCAACTTTTTCGTCACCATGCTAATGGTCCAATCAGATTCAATGGATTATGCTAAGCTATGCTAAAAGTGGTATCGCCAGACATGGAGATCGGCTGAATGGATTCCAAAACGCTAAAAATCAAATGTTTATCTCCAGGGGAGCTGGAAAATGAGCATATTTTCAAAAAAGTGGAGTGTCCCTTACATAGTACATTAACGTATAGCCATTGGTTCTCATGTGGGTAACCAAACAGTACTTGACATTTTTTAAATATTGGACTATTGGCTAGCTGCCAGCTTCAGGGGACAGCAAGATTATCAGTGACAAATGATTTAAATGTCAGTCTGCTCCTCACATAAAGCTGCTGTGTGGCTTTAGAAGACTGGGGGGCAGATTTACTAATGGCGCAAACTAACGTGAGAGTGCAATTCCCAAAAAGCTCAGATGGGAGTGGTAATATCTGTGGGTTATTTACTAAAAAGGCGCAGATTACATAACACAAGCGCAACAGCTGATTTCCATAATGACCAACGCAATCTACTAAGAGCAGCCAAAATTATTTCAGGGTTACAAATAAGCAGAGCAAATGCTCCTCATGTACGGGTGATCTTTAACGCCTGATGCGCTTGAGTTCAGCACCACGGACATCACAGCTGAAAATTGGGTATGTAAATGTTTCTTAAATAATCATTTTGAATGCGATTAATCACGATTAATCTTTTCCCAGCACTAATTTTTATTGAAACTTAATCCATATTCGAGATATGTGATAGGAAAAGGAAGAAGAGTGAGTTTGGCAAAAGGGGGATTCGAACCAGGGACATCGCGTCAAAAGCCAGTTTTACAAGCCTTACTCATTACTGAATGCATCGCTGAAGTTGAGGAATTTTGCTAGTTTTTTTTTTTACTTTAGTGACAGTGGTGGGCGGAGTTGCTGTAAACAGTGTTTGCCAACAAAGGACGATCTTTGCGCTTAGTGTAAATAGACAACAATACAAGTAACTGCCTCATAACTTTTAATACTCCTGCGTCAAAACGGAGAGAAACGAAATGCCTCTAGTGAACATACCATCAAAAGAAGAAGCGATATGTACCTGGAGCAATGTATTTTAGGTTATGCAGCAAGGTAGGCAGAGCTATATGGCGGCGAGTCAGTCTGGATTGTTAAAAGTTCTGCTACAGAAAACCCAAAACCTGAAGTTGGATAAATAATGACAACATTTTCATTTTTGAAAGTTTCTTCAAAGCACGATGAAAGTATTTTGTGATGAAACTCTCACATACCGCACTTGCCTCTCACGAAAACTTGTTTTTCTGTGAGTTTGTTTTAAGCGTACGGAGGGACAGCTTGGCATCTGTTTTAATCTTTGGAGATCACCTCATGACAGACCACCTCATCTTTGTCTTTGTTACACATTTTTGTTGATGCTTCCTTTATTGTCTGCACATGCTTTTGTTTTTAATCCAGCCTCTGGATCCTCAAGCGCCCTAATCTCAAGCTTTAATTGGACGTGTCTTTTCCTGTCCCTGCCTCTCAGATCTTGTTTGTTATCATTTTCTCTTTTGAGAGCAGAATTATTTTTGACATGTGGAATTCTTGGCCACGTGGTCTTCAGAGAAAGGGAATCTGCAAATTGTTTATGCCCACGTGCATGTGCTTGCATGTCATACATCGTCCTTGAAATACATTAGGTAGTGAAATCTATTAACAATTGTATCATAACAAAGGTCAAATGACGGGCAGCAGCGGCTGCCAAACATAACAATAGTCCAAAAACAATAATTGTACGGATTTTTTCTCTAAAGGTTCTGCAGCCATATACTGTTATTTAACATATTTTCCCCAGATTATTATGATCAAACTCCTTAAATAAAATGACAAATAAAAGATAAAATAAAAAGACATGATTGTCTCTGCATTTTACCCATCCACCGCAAGTCATGAACACACACAAACCAAACACAGACACTGGATTCTTACCGTTCTGGAATCCGTTCAGCTGATCTCCGGGTCTGGCGGTACCACTTTTAGCATAGCTTAGCATAATCCATTGATTAGACCATTAGCATCGCGCTAAAAATAACCAAAGAGTTTACGCAGTGATATTATGCAGTGCATGAAAAAAGTCCCCTTGGCAACTTTTAATAGCAGGGGACTATTTTCAGGCACTGCATAATATCATTGCGCCTGCTGCAGCCATGTTACGGCAGCAAAGTCCTTGATTGTTACGCCAGAATGAGAGTATAGTTCCTACCCATGTCGGCAAAATTGCAACTTTAAATTTTCTGTGGGTCTTAGTACACAGTGTAACTACAAAAAAGTCAAGTTTAAAATAGGAAAAATATCTAAACACATTTTGTTATTTTTAAGTGATGCTAATGGTCTAATCAGATTCAATGGATTGTGCTAAGCTATGCTAAAAGTGCTAGCGCCAGACCCGGAGATCACTGAATGGATTCCAAAACGGTAAGAATCCAGTGTTTAACTCTAGGGGAGCTGGAAAATAAGCATATTTTCAAAAAAAGTGGAGTGTGCCTTTAAAATAAAAGTTGAGCTGTTAATTGACAGATAATGTTTGTAATTTTACAAAGTTTTAATTATAATTTTTAAAAATAGGATGCACTGTAAATAATTCTTTGCTGCATGAAATGTTTTTGTTAAATCAGATTTACAAGTCATTTTAACTTACTATTATTTATCTTGACTAGAGATCAGTTGTTATAACTTATAAAATGAAGTTGACTTATTTCAACTAGCCTATATTTTATAAGTGGTAGCAACTCATCTCTTGTCAAGATAAATAATAATATGTTAAAATGACCTGTAAATCCGAGTTAATTAAAGAAACAAAGAAAATAAGGCAGCAAATATTTTTTACAGTGTGTACTAATGCAGTAAATCCCTTAAGGATTTAGGCAAACTCTTAACCCTAAGTATATTGCATAATATATTTGTGCTGTGAAATGAATGATGCCTGAATATTGTGGCTTGTTTAGGAGAAGTGGGACGATAAAATATTCAATATGTAGAGATAACAATATGACAAGACACGTTGGGTTTGGGCTTTTTTGACTCTGGGCAGTAAGCAACCACCTAGAAACCAATCAGAAAAACGTAGTAAACCATATAGCAACGCCCTGGCTGTTTTTGATAGTATGAGCCACACTAAAGCTATACACACACACTATAAACACACACCTGTAATTGCCCATGTTAAGTTTCTACATAGTTTGACAACAACTTTTTTCATATTTTGTCTAAGAACACTTTTTTAACAGTGGTAAAATTAATATTAAAGATATCAAGGTTATATTTTTACGGAATGTCCTTTCCATTATTTTATACAGAAAACAGTAAATCAGGAAAACAATGTAGTGGAGTTATATATTAGTTATATATTTGCTCATGTGAAAATAGCAGTGTAATAAGCTGGCTAATCTACATCTAGCCAGTGTTATCACAAATAAATCCCTTTAGGATTTTATTTTCACCCTGTGGGGATTTATTCTGCAATAACAACCGGGTGCATCATGCATTACGTAATGCAGTCTTTCATAGCATTTGCTTTTTCTCACCTTCATAACAATAATATTAGTACTAACCACAACTATCGTCACTCACACCCAAACCTGTATGTTCAAACCTGGCCTAGCCATTGATTTTCCAAAACGTCTGCTACTTAAAATCAGAACAGCACACCCCTGCCAGAACCTGCCGGGTATGGTGGAGAAACGATTTGACCAAGCCCAGATTGGCATGGCTCTCTTCATATAAACACATACACACTCATATGCTACTCGAGGAGGTATTCACATGCTTCCTGAGGAGCAGACCAGTGAACACAGAGACACACTGTTCAAGTTTAAAACAGACTCCAAAACCATGAAGCAGAATTAAGGTGGGTCGACTGGTAATCACTAGAGAAAGCAGGTGATCGTACTGGGATGAATGGAGGTTCAGAAAAGAGGAAGAGGTAGGAGGAATTATGTTCTACTAAAATAAAACAGGCACATTTGGTCACATTGAAGATACGTCAGTGCTATTTTTTAGTTGAGTGGGCTAGATGTGTGCGTTTATAGAACGGAACAGGAATGAAGGAGGAACAGACAGATGTGAAACTGGTGACATGTCCACCCAAACATACTGGTGCTTTTTTATTGTATGGTCTGCCCTAGTAAACAAGTGTATTGTTGAGATGTCTGACACAGGATATATTTTGAAAAACATTGCTGTGTCATTTAATGAATAATATTTGTGTATAAATGGGAGGGGTGATACGACTTTATCTTTCTTAGCTTATCTATGGAGGCAACTATTATTAAGCCATTTGTTGGTTGATGTTGCCCCCAAAACTGTTTGTTTGAGTATCCCGACCAGGCAGACATGGCAAATGGTGTTATTTTAATACATCTGTAAGCACCGACAGCAGATGGTTCAGTGTTTGGTAAAGGTATTTCAGGTAACACTTTACTTGAAGGGGTGTTCATAAGACTGACATAACACCTTCATAATCATGACGTGACATGTGAACATGAAGGAGATTTTATGCACATTTATCACAACTGTTGTTATTGTCATTCGTTCAATTGTCATTTTTAATGCAAAGATGACATTGTATGAGATGTCTTTGTTATGACAACTTGAAATTAACCAATTCATCAACTTGTCCTGACCACTTTTTACCAGTCATACAAATCGAATTTGTCATTAAAATGTCATTAAGTGTTAATACTCTTTCAAATAGTTTTTAACAGCATCATGAATATTTTTCTTGACCTCAACTACAGTGGTACAAATATAATTTGTCATTAAAATGTGATTAATTGTTACTACTCTGTCAAATAGTTTTATAACAGTACCATTAATATTCTTTAGTTCATAATGTTTTTTTAAGTTTCCACCATGTATTTGACAGATAAAATCAATCGTCAAATAATAATGATAATAATTAAAATTGATAAAATTATATTTTATTGCATTTGGAAACCCATTCAACTGAAATTAAATGAAAACTGTACAATAATGGGTTAAGCCATGCAGTGTTGGGTCCATATCACTAAAAAAACAGTTAAATACATTACATTAAATTAAATAAATTAAATGGTTTTGTTTGTTTTTGTCAGAAAATTTCAGAACCCTCTGTGTGTATTGTGCACATACATAAAATTAAGTATAATATTTTGACGTGTCTGTTGCATTTTGTTTAGGTATTTAAAATTATTTGACACAGTATTAACACTTATTGACATTTTAATGTGTTTAATTATATTTGTACCACTGTAGTTGAGGTCAAGAAAAATATTCATGATGCTGTTATAAAACTATAAACTAGTATTAACACTTAACGACATTTAAATGACAGTTTAATGTAATGTTAACCCATAAAGCTAGGCAGATTATTAAGTTTGATTATTATTCTGCCATGTCATGTTTATGACAGATTTATGACAAGTTATGATGTTTTGGTTTATTTCAAGTTGTCATAACAAAGACATTTCAAACAATGTCATCTTTGCATTAAAAGTGGCATAATTGAACAAATGACACTTAATGAAAGTTGTCTTAAATGTGCATAAAATCTCCTTCATGTTCATGAGCAGAGAATCCTGTTTTTTCAAGATTTGGATAACTTATATTACTTACATGGCAGTTTTTTAATCATTCAAATTTGGCTGGGCATTTTTCTGTAATGTGACAAACACTTTTTATATATCACTTTACACAGACTTTATAAAGTAATGTAGTCATATTTTTACTATTAAATTACCCGTTATTATCGAGAACAAGAAGCAAACGTAAAACTGGATAATTGGTATGACCTTTATGAAATAAAAAACCTACAGTTACTGTGATATTCATGATGTTGGTTCACATTATATTAGCAACAAAACTGTAAAACTCTTGAAACTGTGCGTTTTGTCACGACACATATGACGAAAAGTCACGAGAACTAATGATCATCATACTTACAGACGTGGAGCCAGCATGCCACCATTTTAGATCATACACAACTAACAGTGTTTTTTTACATTTAAATATGACTTATCAGTCTCTAAATAGGCTAAAAACATGAATTGTTTTTCCTCACAAACGCATCGCTCCTCCCATAATGCATATGCAATAAGATCAGTCACAGTATTCACACGTTTTCAGCACTCATTTTTTACAGCGTGTCTATAGTAAATCCTGACAGTAGTTTTTAGCGCCAAAAGATGTTAGTTAAAAATCCACTTTGTAGATTTTAGCGGCATCTAGTGGTGATAATTGCAACCAACAGCTTAGTCCACAGCTCACCCCCTCCCTTTCGAAAAGCATAGAGAAGCTACGGTAGCTTTCTCAGGACAAACATGCCGTCATCTGAGACAATGTTGTGATGAAAATGCACAGTTCGTCCTTTTAGAAACATGGCGGCGCTAAATGTTGATTTCCATGTAAGGGGACCCTTGCTGTATATGTAGAATAAAAGTGGCTCATTCTAAGGTAATAAAAACAATACCGTTCTTTCGTAATGTCTTTATACAACACTGATAATATAGTTATGTGTATTATATTGCATTTCTGTCAAGAGATTTTTATAAAAGTTACACAATGCACCTTTAATCTGGCCCTAAATGTGTTCAGCTATAGAAAGGAAGTTATACTGTATACACCTATGGCATTAAGGTCATTTTAATTTTAAGGTAAATAGGCAAACGTATTGGAAATATCAGACTACATCACAAAATCTGTGAGGAACAATACAATTGTTTGAAGCCTCTTATGGTAGTATTGGTTGAAGTCATGTATATTTATTGCGTATTTGCTCTAGTCTGTAACTAATAAATGCAATTACAAGGGTCCGTCAGTTCACGAATGCCTCTCACTTAGGACCCACATGTTTTAGCTGTCTGTGTTTATGCCCGTCTGAATACTTTCCATATTTTCCTCCTCTACTTTATGGCACATAGCCATGGGAAATACACATTTTCACCATGGTACCACTTTCACTGAGAAAAAGAAAGAAATAAAGAGGAAGACAGATTCTTAACATTAATCCAATATATATGTCACCGTTTGTCAAGCATATACTGTGTCATTCAAGTTTATTTTTATGGTCCTTTTCACAGTTTTGGGTTTTTGCAAAGCAGCTGTATAAAAAACACATTGTGGAGCAAGAAATAGTGATAATAATATATAATAATAATAATAGAAAAAAATAGAAAAAGCCACGGAAAAAAATAAGAGACCACTTTAGTTTTTCCTTTAATCATCATTTCTACATCAATCATTTCTTTTTTATCATAAAACACATGAAAATGGTAAAATACAAGTGTTATATTATGACTTGCATTATTTATTAAATAAAAATCAGAATAGAATAAACAATATTCGATTAAAATTAGAGCTGGGCATAGATTAATCTAGATTAATCTCATACAAAATAAAAGTAATTTTTTGCATAACATATGAGTTTGTGCTGTGTGTAATTATTATGTATATATAAATACACACACATTCATGTATGTATTTAAGAAACATTTACATGTGTATATATATTTATTTATTTTTTTATATATTTAAATTATATAAATTTAAAATTATATTTAAATAAAACATTTCTTAAAGGTATATATGTGTGTTTAAATATACATAATATTTACACACATCACAAACTCATATATTATGCAAAAAAAATACTTTTATTTTGTATGAGATTAATCTAGATTAATCTATGCCCAGCCCTAATTAAAATAAAATTTTAAACTTAAGGCTGGCTATTTCACAAAATGTATAAAGCCTTCGATAATGGTCTCTTCAATATGGAAAGACAGTAAAAATGGTTTGGATTAAACCATTTCCTGGAGTCAACTTCAGAGCTGTTTTGTCTACAAAACTAAGTGCGAAATTTAGTCTAGAGACAACACAATACTAAGCTGAGTACATCATTTAACATGTTTGTTTGACATCCATATCCATTTGTCATAAATCTGCCATAAAAGTCTGTAGCAGCCCCCGCTAGTTTACAGTGAAATCTAATCCTTTAGCTATTCTTTAAAAGGTATAAACAAAAAACCCAACGCTAACCACCTTGTTTAACTGTTTTATCCACCTCATAGTTTCAGAAAACATCTCTTTTCTTCATCTCATCCTGTCACTGTTTCTTCCACGCTAATTCAAACGCCCTGCCTGCAAACCCAATTTGACTCTCCGTGACCAAATTGAGTTAGCTTACATTTCAAACAGGTCTTAACTTTAGTTTTCTCTTCCTTCAAATTTGCCAGCTTCAAACGTGTTTTCTTCCTTAGAGATTCTACACACAGTGACAGAGTTGACAGAGAGCTCAATATATGAAACTGAACACTGCGACTGCCAAATCCATTCACCCACCAAGGCTCAGTGATGCCTTGAGCCGAACGAGTGTCGTGTACGGTGTTTGTCAAATGTAGTGAGCGATCTGGGTCGGATAAGGGTGTGTGAGAGCGGCCACATGGTATGCGGAGTATTTTTGGCTCATATTCCCGACATCATGTCAATAAGGTCAGTCTGGAGGTCAGCGGTCAAAAGTTTTGACCTGCTGAGTTGAGATGAAACAGGAATAGTCTCATGTTCGGCCACACACACACACACACACACTTTCTCTCCATATGCTTGTTTATGTGTTATTCAGTGTACTCTATAATTTACACACTTACATGCCTTCACAAACAAGCACACCCATAGTTTAATGTTCTTTATATTCGCAACATTGCTTAACCAGAGGATGCCGAAGTCTCTTTGGATTCCATGCTTGACTTTCCCATGACAAATCCTTTTAGGACTCCGCCCCCTTTCTCCAGACTTCTCTTTCTTGCTCTCACAAATAGATCTGTGATCCTTAATATTGTGTACTCTGTTTGGAAACTTTATTGTTTGAGTGGGTGTTGTGTGTGTGTGTGTGTGTGTGTGTGTATATTGTTGTGTGTATGGTGCTCTGACTGATCAGTGTTTGTTTGATGCTCAGATTGAAGTCCAGCTATGTCCATCACATAGGCTGAAGGTCTCACTTTGCTCCGTGCCAGTGTGCCCGCTGTTGCGTGCGCACTGATGAAAAGCAAATAACGTGTTTCATTAATTCCTATGGAAGGTAGGCTTCACGCTCATGAATGCGGGGGACCCGCGTCAAAAACGGAATGTGTGACCCGGTTGCACGACGCATCAATGTTTTTTGTCACCATGCGCTTAGTTAATCTACAGATAACGCAGCCTCGTGTGAGGTCTGACACAATTTAACTCAGAACATCAAAAAGTGCAGTGTCATTAGACATTGCAGAGATGTAGAGAGATATAGACGATTTCACCAGTAACAACATAAACAAGTGGCTTTCGTGGAAAACACGTTACCTTTCGCTAAACTCTGCTAAGAATAAATAACAACAAAGTCCTTTAAACGTAGTTCATTTATATAACAAGCAAAATAAACAACACATAGCTTACCTAGGAAACCAAAACATTTCTTATTTTCAACGAGGTATTTGTTCAAGAGTTCAGTTTAGCAACTAGTCAGACCATTAAACAAACAGAAACCGGAAGTAAAGTTCGGACCAGATGCGTAATCGCGTCCCTGCACGTGCGTCAGATGAAACCGTCAATAAAGGATTTACGTATGCCACTCATATCCTTACAATATGCTGACTGGGTAATACTGGATATAATTTATTGTATAGACGGTTTCATCAGACGCACGTGCGGTGATGCGATACACGTCTGAATCTGAACTTTACTTCCAGTTTGTTTTTTTTAATGGTCTGACTAGTTGCTAAACTGATCTCTTAAACAAATGCCTCGTTGAAAATAACAAATGTTTTGGTTTCCTAGATAATCTATGTGTTGTTTTTTTTTGCCTGTAATATAAATAAACTACGTTTAAAGAACTTTGTTGTTAATAATTCTTTGCGGAGTTTACCGGAAGTTACGTGCGGACCACGACAGCCGCTTGTTTATGTTGTTACTGCTGAAACCGTCTATATAAATAGTTAATAAAATAATGTGTTACCAGCAGCAAATCAATTTCAACCTAACTATAGTCAGGGGTTATATTGGGATTTATCTACTCCTATTTATTTACTCAAGTATTCTGACTAAAGTAGTTATATTATTGTATTTATATTATTATATATATTATTATAGTAATTGCATAGACTATTTGCTGACTTATCAGCATAGGGAATTTCTATGATTTATCTTATTCCTTTTTTTAAGTTTGATCCATTGTGCATAATGACATGTGCAACAAATGCAATAAGGGGGTCAGACTCATAGATTTGCATCATGTAAAGTTCAGATGCTCTTTTAAAAATATTTTTGGTTCAACCTCTGGCACAGCTTAAAGGCTGAAACTAATCAAATCCTATCAGAGGTCCATCATGTCACTGAAACACACCAGTGGCTTTGCTGTCATCAGTATTAAACATGTTACCCCTCGGATCCACTCAGTTTTTGATTCTGGCCTTGATGTCATTGGACGTTGTTTGAAAAAGTTGAAAAGAAATTAACCAAAGAGTTGGATTTACTTGTCAGTCATGTTGTGTCTACATAAATTATTTGTTTTTTTATGTTAAGTTCACTTGTTTAGTCATATTTTGGCCTCACCATGCAATTAACATATAATTCACGCACACATAAAAACAACAGTACATAAAATACAGTATTGAATTTACAAATAATAAGATAAAGTCAAATTTTATACCCTTCATTCAGAAAACCTTGCAGTTGGTACAAAGGTTGGTTTGTATATTGAAATAATCTTGTTATTGGATTGGTTAGTTCATTTACACAGGTCTTTAATACACAGGACTCGTACCAATCGTATCGTATTCTTCAACTTTGTTCCTATTTTCTGCTACATCATATCTACCATAAAACAAATTTAAATCATTGACCCATTTTAAAATATCTGTATCATTGATATCGTCATTTACATTATTAATTCACGCCCCATCATCTTATTCAAACCTCGCCATAAGATGATGGGGCGTATTTACCGCTAATTTAAGTATCACATGATACTTGTCACATGTATGGCACTGGCAACACACATTATTAAAAAAATGAGGGCACACGCTGTACTTTTTGCAAGCGGGTTTATGTGTAATGTGTCAACACATACATAAAGCAATAACATAGTGTTGTGTCATTCAAAAGTTGTTTCCTTTGCTCATATCTTACGAACAACTTTCTTCAACCAAACTTTGACTTTCAACATTCATTCAGAGATTAAGCTGGACTTGACAATAGACACTGTGTGCAGCGTTGCCAAATCCACAGCCTTTCGGGAGCTAATTGGGATAGTGTTTCTGTGAGTAGCCCAATTACTTACTTTTTCTTTTTTCTGTGGGTTAAAGATGAAAGGATTTTGTTCATTATTTGATGGTTTCGGCATGGATGCTTTTTGGATTGTTTTAAATAGTCATTGGGCTGGTTTTGTTACGAGGATCTGGCAACCTTTGCGGTGCACTTGTGCAGAAGTTTGGTTTGGGTTGGTACATCTAAACAAACATTTGCAATTTGATTGAATTAAGTCGCATTGACAAAAATGTGTGCACGTAAACATAGCCATTGTTTTCACAGTGCTTTCTTTGGTAAACTATTATTTAGTGTACTCATAATACATTACCATTTATAGAAATGTTGTATTTTATAATATCAATATTAGTACCTAAATATTATTATTCAGCACAACCATTCAAATTGCTAGTATGATGTTGCATAATTATATGTGGATAAGTATACCAACAAGAGTGTTGGCCAGTGTGTTACAATGCATTTGCAACATGTGATTGGGGAGTAGAGAGAAGGGTGGAGATGTGGTGCGAATTTTTAACCTTGTGAAGCAAACTGCACGTTTTTGTCTATGTGACTAAAAGAGCAGAACAGGATAACAGCCACAGAGAGAGAGAGTGAGAACAAAGGCACATGTGACTGGTTTGCCCCCTCACACTCGCCCACTGAGTATCAGTATGTGTTTGTTCATCAGACTCTGAGCTCCAGTGAGAGGTTAGACTCAGACAGTTTACTCTGACCCTGTAGTATAAATGCTTATGCTGCACATATTCATCTATATACATATTTTTATACTAATGTTTAAAAGCAATTAGTACTCCCTTTCATTTAAACTATTATAATTGGAATATGTTTCTATCATTGCAAAAAGGACAAATGTCTATTATAGAAATAATGCAAAGGAATCCAGTGGGTTAATATGTGACCCTGGACCAAAAATGTAGATTAAAACATCACCTTTCCATTGATGTATATGTTGAGATTTAGTCTAGATACAAGCATTTGAAAATCTTGAGGGTGCATCAAAATATTATTGAGAAAATCACTTTATCAAAATAAAGTTGTCCTAATGAACACATATTATTACTGATAAATTCATTTTTATATATTTATGATAGGAATGTACAAAATTTCTTTACTTAATATCCTTATATTTTAGCATTAAAAAGAAATTGGCTATTGCTATTAATATGCAAACTTAAGACTGGTTTTGTGTTCTAGGATCACTAAAGAAAAACGATATGTTTGTGAAAAAAACAATATTGTGAGCGTATTTAGTGTAATTGAAACCAAAACAAACGCAAATTAACATTAAATACCAATATGGTTGCACATGGTTAACTTTAAATCTCAGTGGCTCTTGCATGTCTGGTTGTCATGTGAAATTTTGTCATGAACCAATTATTAATGTCATCTGTTTTTAGTTTTATTTTATTTGTTTATTTTTTGTTCTTCAATTTTTGGAGTTTCTGTCTTTAATGGCTGTTTTTCAGTAATGATGTTCTGTGTATGTTCTCTAATAAAGTTTTGGAAAAAATAAGAGAGAAAAAAAGACAAATAAAAAAACAATTACAAGTGAGTAAATCAGATTTTCATATAAACACGGCCCACGGAACAAAAGTCTGTGTATGTTGTGAGAAATCGGGTCACATTTTTGACATTATTGATATTTTAAATTGTAATGCAACGTGACATTAATTAAGCCTTTTTGGTAAAAAGCCTACAAAAAAGAACCTGCACACAGTGACAAGAAATATAAATGAATATTAAAGTGTTTAAATAAATACGGCTACTAAATGCTTAAAATGAAGCTTCTAACATCATATTCTCTTCATGCAAATCACTAAAAATATATTTTCGTTCTTACATATTTAAGTTAACTTACTAAATAAAGAAAGAAAAAGGAATTGCTAGAATAATGTTTGACTCTGAGGTTAAACGAAATGACAAATAAATAAACATTTAATATACTTTTTGATGAGCACAAGAGCAAGCCTACTCGTGAAGAGCGGAGTCGAGGAGCGCGCATATCAGACGTGAACAAAAGGAATAATGGGTTTAATTATGCTTTCACTTCATTTCCTGACAGTTTCACTTGTTAATGAGGATATTAATGATGCCGAATTACATACAATATAATTACCTAACTAAATCTTGAGAGAATGCAAACACATTACAATATTTTTTTCCTCCGCCCGACGGGCAGGGCGCATAATTTTTTTTTTAGCCCGACAGGAATTCGCCATAGCCCCGGGACTTCGGGGTAGTAATTTTGCGAGTCCTGCATAGGTTTGTTTTGTTGAAAGACTTTCTTTAAAGTGAATTTTGTTTTGTATAAATTGTATTTTAATATTAATCAATGTTTAATCAAACAATTGTCTCGATTTAATAAATAAGAAGCAAACCAAGAACGTCTGTGGTGTGGATTGAAGTGAACCCACTATATTTCCGCAGCCTACACGTCTTTCTGCTTTTAATGCATTTCTTAAATGAATGTCTCAATTACACAGTAGGCTTATAGGTTGTTATGATATGCTATTTGTTGCTTAAAAGCAATAGGCTATATTGTATAAAGTGTAGCAAAAAACGTGGCGTGACTTATAGTGCTGAGTTAGAGAGCTGGTATGGCTCTCGGTATAGGCTATCAAACAACATCACTGTGATCAGATGTTTTCTTTCTATTTTTTACCCCGCTGTCATATTTGTTGTGTGTTTATGTTATTGAGAGGAAAGCGCGGAGTACATATTTATAACGTGTTGTTATTCAAAATACGTTTTCCACTTTTTAAAAAAAAGTTCTCAAAGTGATCATGGCTGAAAGCTGCTCGGGATTATTTTTCTCATTAACCATAATGTAACGCAACATTCAACTGCTTTATAATAGTTTTTAGTTATCAGGCTTACTTATAATTTTACTGTTTTTAACATAACATGCAATAGATAAAATACACCACATAAAGTAGTATACATGTCTAACTATACAGAGTAGTATTTTTTACATTTCTGATTGGGCGGGCCAGCTGTGCCTGAGTCTACCCGCATTCACAAACATACAAAAAGTGCTAAACATGCCAAACATCTCAGTCTCATAGTAATTCCTCTTTTAGAAATGTCAGCCAGAAAACGGCCCAATCTGAAAAACTGATGCTTATGACATCACAGGCATCTAACTGCCCCTCCACTTTAAAATAATTGGCTAAATTTTTTGAGTGGCAGCAAGTCAGCCAATCAGTAATGAGATTGCAAGTTAAGCCAGTAGGGGGAGCCAAATAGGTGCAAAACCACTTGTTTAAAATCCCCCACCCTAATAGAGCTATCTGAGAGAGGTTTTTAGGAAGCTTCTAAGGCATTACAGACCCAAACAAAACATTTTTTGTCTACATATCACATCACAGAACAAGGATAAATACCCCGTTCAATCATTCTATGTCACCTTTAAGTAAACATGTATCAGTACAACTAGATTTTCCTAAATGAGAACATTTTTAGATTTAAAGTCAGTCAGTGAAGCACTGTCATCACAAAAAAAAATAATAATAATAATGCGGTAATACTAACCATTGGACATTTTAATCGCGGTTAACAATTAAACCGGTATTTGTTACATCTCTAGTGCCGCCATATTTTAATTCAACACTAACTGCATTTGAATTTAATATAAAATTGGTTGTGTTCAACTTAAAGTTATATACATCTGGGATGACATGAGGGTGAGAAACTGTAAAAAAATATAATTTTTGGGTAAATTATTCCTGTAATGAAAGTGCAAGTTCTTGGATGACTCAGCTTTTGAGCTCCCTACATTATAGTTGGACTTTGACAGCTGATTGGTCATTGAAAAAGTAAACGCCTAAAATTAAAGATCAAATTATTATTTGCCCCCTTTTTGAGCAGGTTCATGGGTTTAATATCTCAAATACATTGCAACAGTGGTATTTGCTATTAAAAAGGGTTGAGGTTTGGCTGGTTAGCCCATGCGGTTTGATACTGCAACTTTAACATTCCTTGTGATAGGAAGCATATTTTTCCAACTTTCTCCAATTGAATGCTTAGCATCTGCTGCAAACTATTTTATTTTAAAATGATCAGTCACGTGACATTTATAATTTAGGTGATTGGCTCACAATGAAGTCATAATTCTGACGTTGCATGCGCTACCCTAGTGACTGCCATTGAGATAAATGGGAATGCTAACAGACAGCTTTATTCCGGTACCTCCTTGCTATTAGAGAAATATATTTGTGTTTTATTGCGGTTTGGATGCAGGTGTACTATATGTGTGTTTTAGACCGCTACACTACAACTTAACTCCGGACATACGCTGCTCTCTCAGCTTAGCTCAGCTCATGGTGAACGCTGCGCTGGTATTTCCTGTTTACGCTGTGACAGAAACGCCCTTTGAACTTTTTTAACACGCACTCCCTCAGGACACCCCCAATCTGCACCTCGGCCCCCCGTCTAACTCTCTCAGCATCCTTTTGTGTCCGGACAGAGCAAATAATACAATCAGCTCGGTCTAATCTAACTGAGACGAGACTCTTTTGTGCTTGTGTGAGAAACTAAACACCTGGGCAAGACTTCCAGCCCTATGATGATAAATGAGCTGGTGTCAGTAGCAAGTCACAACTGTGTGCTGAAATCAACAGACGTCTCTTTCAGTTTAGTTAAATAAGGAAAAACAGAGTAATGACCCTGATGTATTCACAGGAAAGCTCTTCTGCGTTCTTTCATCAGGGAAGAAAGACATTTAAAATGTTGTTATAGACCAATGGTAGTAAGATGGTATTTAAAGCTCACATAACACACGCTGTTTCCGCTTATCTCATGTGATCTTGAGAACCTATAGAGTGGTATTTAATCATTCATATTTTCAAAGTTTAGTTTAGTTTTATTAGATTTATAAAAGACAGATCACCTATACCGATTCTTTCAGAATAAACCTAGCTACTGGAGGCGTACTACGAGTCACAAACAAGAAACACACAAAAAACATTACCCCACTGGACAACTTATGTTTCACTACATGCTCGTCCTACATTATAAGCACTTAACGTGTCGATTGCCAACAAATGACAGACATATGAAGCAGTTTTACAGGTACTTACCGCCTCCGACTCCATTTAAACAAAATCACGCTTTGAACAAACACACACACACAAATCCATTGCTACCCCAGATAAACAAACTATATCCATTGTTTCTATTATTCTGGGTTCTTTGGAAAGCTGAACAAGCTTAAATTTTCCTCACAAACAACATCACACTTCTTTTGTGAGGTTGATTTCATATCAGCTCTTGGTTGGTGTGTGCATATAAGTGCCCATATAAGGACTTCCACTGTACTTCCTGCACTGAAATTGCCCATAAAAGAAATAAAGCAAGATCGTTAAGTAAGAATCTTTCTTGTTTGAAAAAACTTGGTAAAACTTGTACAAACCCTGGCGCAGTGCATTCGACACATAAAATACATTATACACCCAACGGCTTTTTTGACACTTTGCCAAAGTTTAGCGTGAGGAATCTAACTCTTTAACCGTGTTAATAAGTCAAAATGCATGAAATAGCTAATAGCTTCATTTTATATATTGTATGTTTATATATATATAAAAAAAATAAATTCTGGAAGGCATTAAACTTTTGTGAAAATCATGAAAAATGCTCGCACTGGCTGGCAACTTTAAAAAAGAAATGCTGGCAGGGAAAGAGTTAAAGTGACACTCCACTTTTTTGGAAATATGCTCATTTTACAGCTCCCCTAGAGTTAAACATTTGATTTTTACAGTTTTGGAATCCATTCAGCTGATCTCCGCGTCTGGCGGTACCACTTTTAGCATAGCTTAGCATAATTCATTGAATGTGATTAGACTATTAGCATCACGCTTAAAAATAACCAAAGAGTTTCAATATTTTTCCTATTTAATACTTGATTCTTCTGTATTTACATCGTGTACTAAGACCGACAGAAAATTAAAAGTTGCGATTTTTTTTTAGGCAGATATGGCTAGGATTCGGGCACTGCGTGATATCGTTGCGCCTCCTGCAGCCATGTTACGGCAGTAAAGTCTTTGATTGTTACAAACTAAAGAAGAATCAAGTTTTAAATAGGAAAAATATTGGAACTTTGGTTATTTTTAATAATAAACATTTGCTAATGGTCTAATCAGATTCAATGGATTATGCTAAGCTATGCTAAAAGTGGTCCCGCCAGACCCGGAGACTCCAAAACGGTAAAAATCAAATGGGGAGCTGGAAAATGAGCATATTTTCAAAAAAAGTGGAGTGTCCCTTTAAAGGTCGAACTGTTACAAACTCAAACACACCTTTTTTGTGGCAGTATTTAGTTTGACACCTGTTGTTTTGGTTTTGGGGTGGAATATTTTTGGATTTTTACATAAATGTTTTGGATGACGACGTACCAAAATTGTATGCACTAAGATTAACTTCAAATATACTGTGTTTGTGCTGTAGTAATAAGTATTTTGGCAAAGCATACATGCACACTGTAACAGACGTTGACTGCATTAGTATGTTTGAATCGGTGAAGTTGCAAACTTGTCAAACTTTATCAATTGAGAGAAAACAGGATGAGTTTTGAGAAGATACAGGCCTGAAATGATGTATTTACTCAATAGTTAGTTAACATTTAGCCGTGAGGCAGTTAGACACAATGGATGAGAAAGACCACAGCGGGGAGAGGGTGAAGAGAGAGAGAGAGAGAAGATCTGGCTGTGAAGAATGTAAAAAGCTTTTGATTGAGAGGAGCCGGACAGCCACTTATGGAGAACAAAGGGTTTGAGTAGAAGACCTTGAGGAATAAGGTGTTGTCAAGTGTTGAAAAACATAAAGTGCATGAGAGACGATAGGTTGTATTTTGTTAAAGCACTTTTAGTACTTTTTTAAGTTTATTTTTTGCTACATCTACATACAGTGTAAAATGTAATACACTTACATTTTTAAGATTAATCAATTTGAATTTACAATTAATCTTAACTTTCATGACTAATGAGGTGTTGCTATGAATTATAAAAATAAAGCTGAAATAGCTTGGAAAATATGCTAATTTTCCAGCTCCTCTAGAGTTAAACATTTGATTTTTACCATTTTGGAATCCATTCAGCTGATCTACGGGTCTGGCGCTAGCACTTTTAGCATAGCTTAGCATAATCCATTGAATCTGATTAGACCATTAGCATTGCGCTCAAAAATAACCAACTTAAGCTAATTTAACTCTATTTATATATTTTATAGCAAGCAACTGCAACTCCTCACTAGTCAAGAAAGTAAAAAGAAAGATTGTAAATTCAAGTTGATTAAACTTACACAAGAATTCACAGTGGAGTTGTTTATGCATAAACTTGTTTTAATAAATGTGTCAAGCAAAACAAACAACATTTTGTAATTCATCATCTTAATCAACACCCTTAAATAATTATATTGTGCATCTTAATCAAATGTGTGTTGTTTCAAAAATATTTTTACTAGAACACAACTCTTAATTCCTCTCTTAGTTTGGGGAACACACTGAGAGTCTATCTGATTCGAGTCTACTGGATTGAGAATGGTCCAGGGGAGTGGCGTTCCAAGTTGTTTTGTGTGTGTGTGTGTGCGTTGTGTGTTACGATCTCAAGACTCACATTCTTGCTACTGTAACCCCCCCTTCTCCCGTCTTTCTCACCCTCCCTTTCCTCCTTCGCTCTCTGTCTCTCTCCGTACCACTCCATAATTTAAAGATCGCGTGGTGGCGGTGAGATTTTGACAACCTGAAGAATTACAAAGAGACATCGGTTGGAGTCAGAATTTGGGGCATTGCCTTTTCCTCGATTTGGATCTTTTTGGCGATTTCATTTCCTCTGGGTTTTTAGTTTAGAGAGGTGCTGTCTAGGACCCCAAGTACCCTTACAGATCGACGAGTGTGCCAACTCTGGGTATGCCAGGAGTAAGTATGATTGCTGAATACATGATTTCTCACATGCACTGTGTCAGGTGCATGTGAGTCGAGATGGTCACGTGCAACAGGTGTATCTTCAATAGAAGGTGCAGTGTCTTACTGAAAAGTCATTTTTATATAACTAAAATAAATATATTATTATGTCACTTGTTAGATAATGTTGATGAAAACCTGGATCGCTTTGGTTTGAATCAAGGTCGCATGTTATGTTGCTTGTTCATCTGAAGTGGTTTTGCTGGTTCTTAAGTAATTTAATTGCTTGTTGATCCAGTAGCTGTGTGTGTGGGATAGGTCACTGACAAGGTCTAAGTGCAGTGTACACACTTTCAGAAAAAAATTGTCAAAATGGTGTACCACATATGTACCATGTAGGTACAGATACTGTATGTATACATTTGGTACCAATATGTACAAATATGACCTATTTAGGTGCAAATGTGTACTTTTTGAAAGGGTACCGCCCCAGTGACAGCTTTTTGACCATTTTTTAATGACGGTTTTGTGAGCTGGCAGGTTGAAGGAAACCACTTTCCTTGCAGACTCGAGATTATCATGCATACGCAGTTTAACACTACAATCTAGATGAGTTGGTTTATATCATTAATATCCCAAACACATCAACCCTTAATACGGATTTAACATTCTTGTGTTTGTTTGTGTACAGTTTATTCATGATTTTGTGTTATGTATTGAATCATGTGGTGCGTTTATTAAGCTCTACAGGTTTTGCGGTATTTGCAGCAACACAACACGTGGTTGACATTAGTGTATGCATGCATGAAATAACACATGCATGTTCTTATATATACTGTACAGGCATTACACACGTGTGTGCTAATCGATTATGGGCAAAATCATAATTGTGATTATTTAAAACGATTACTATAAAAAACATGCATTTATTTAACCTTTTTTATTAAGTAAGCAGTGGTGCCTTACAAACACGTCAGTCCAGCAGCACGCAACTCATATTTTAATCGCACAATAATTGTTTTAGCTCGATTATCTTGTTTTTGTTGTTGTTAAAACATACGATTAATTGCACAGCCCTATACACAAGTGTTTGCTACATTTAAGTAAACAGCAATGTTTGCATATTTTTATTTAAACTAATTATATCACTACTTAATGTAAATATAATAGTGTTTGTATGTCTCATGCATGCATGCGATTGCTGCTTCTTTACTTTTTTGGTGTGTGTGTGTGGGCGATAGATAAGTGAATGCAATTGTGCTGGTATTGTTAAAATGCTCTGTTAATATTGCTGCGACTTTCTGATAACGTTGCTACAGCAGATCGTAGTGCATTCCTGTTTTTCCGCTCTTGCTGGAACACACTGTCTGTACAACCTTTCCTGTTTCTCCTAGACACTACACCACAACGGCCTGGATACTGTGTCTGTGTGTGTGTGCACATTGTTGTTCGTAATCAAAACAGTCATAAGCAGCTCTCTGGTACTTAAACAATTCACTTAGAGCAATAATAATTATTGAATGTGTTACTGCTTTAACATTTCTTGGCAGATTTCTTCTTATTTGTATGTATGACCTAATTTTTCAAGAAAATGAGGAAAATACTTTGTCAGGCTTGGCACGGCAGCCATGCATTCCACTGTATTAGATATGGGCATACTGTACTTGAAGAGGATCTCGTGTTTAACTTTCTACAATGCAGGAATACATGGAAAGCAGCATGATGGATGTTTTTGACTTCAGTGTATGCAAATGTATTTCATTTAACAATTAGCTTGATTTGGTTACATGCATATATTTATGTGTGTTTGCATACATTTGATTACAAAACCTTGTAAACTGCCTACCTAGATAGCATTTTAAGACAATTTAGCCACACACTTGCAGAAAAAATTGTCAAAAATGGTCCCTAGCTGTAACTGGGGTGGTACCCTTTCAAAAAATACAGTTTTACACTTAAATAGTTCGTATTAGTACCTTAAAGGTACATTGGCACAAAATGTATGCATATCTGTACCTAAATATTACATATTAGGAGCTCTTTCAAGGTCACTGCCCCAGTCACAGATTGGGACTATTTTTTGACAACGTAGTCCTTCTTTAAACGGATAGTTCGGCCAAAAATGATATTAAACCCATGATTTACTCACCCCCAAGCTGTCCGAGTTGCATATGTCCTTCGTTTTTCAGACAAACACATTTTCAGTTATTTTAGAAAATGTTTTAGATCTTTCAGTTGATTAAATGTAATGTTACGGGGTCCACGTCCTTCAAGTTCAAAAAAAGTGCTTCCATACTTCACAAAATAAATCCAAACGGCTCCAGGATGATAAACAAAGGTCTTCTGAGGGTAATCCGCACGGTGTTGTTGTAGAAATATCCATATTTAAAACTTTATTAATGAAAATAACTAGCTTCCGGTAACGCCGCCATATTAGTCGAGTCCGCATTCAAGATCAGAGCTTTACGCAGCTTACGGAGGCTACTCTGCTGCTGCTCTGTGCCCCCGCCCTCCTAATTTGTCATACGTCACTAAGAAAAGTGCGTACACTACGCTAATACTCTCTCCTGAATACAGAGGAGTCTAAGATGGCGGCGCTACCAGAAGGTACTTATTTTCGTTAATAAAGTTTTAAATATGGTTATTTCTACAACAACACTGCACGGATTACCCTCAGAACCTTTGTTTATCATCCTGGAGCCGTTTGGATTTATTTTGTGAAGGATGGACGCACTTTTTTTGGACTTGAAGGACGTGGACCCGTAACTTCACATTTAATGAACTGAAAGATCTAAAACATTTTCTAAAATATCTGAAAATGTGTTTGTCTGAAAAACGATGGACATATTTATCTCGTACTCTTTGGGGGTGAGTAAATCATGACTTTAATATCATTTTTGGCCGAACTTTCCTTTTAATATCTTATTTTGGACCATATTCTAAGGCAACATTGCAAGTATTTTTGTATAAAAAGCAATCCTAGTATTTTAAATACAGACTTCAGGCTAAATTTTAAACAACATTTGTGTTAACAGCATTTATTTGTATATTTCAGAGACCCTACTCAAAGATGGCAGCCTGCTCCTGGATCCAAGGCGGCCATGTTGGTAAAAGTTAACAGCATTGGTAGAAACCAGTCACTGGGTCCTGCAACTGCCCAACACCTTCTTCGCTTCAGCCCTACACAGTTCACTACACCTAAGCAAGGTTACACAACGCAATCCGACAGAAGCAGTCTGCTCAACAAAATGGCGGTCCCTGGAGACTCCAAGCAGGGTTATCACATAAAAAAGGCAGATAATCCCAACTTCTGTCTGGTTCTGCCCACTTCCGGCTCTTCCTCGTACCCTGGCCACCAACGATCTTCTGCGGGTACACCTCGCCCCTCCTCCCCTCAGTATGGAGCCACACCCACAACACCCATCTACGATGAACCCCCACTCTTGGACCCACCCATTTATGATGAACCCCCAGTGGAGATGGAAGTAGAGGGGGCGCATCACTTAAACCGAGGTCCCAATCACAATCATTCACGAGTTGGCCAGCCTCCCAAACTTCTTCAGTTCCCCCAGTCCAAACACACATCCAGCTCTTCAGCTAGTGAGTATAGTCCGGCTGGCCGAGAGTGCATCAAACACATGGTGAACGTAGATGTGTCAACGTCTACCTCCAAGCACCAGCACCAAACCTCAAATTCCAGTGAGATTCCTCTAAACCCATCCAATCCTCAGATCCGGCCCCAGTCTCCCATCACTCCCCAAATTAAGAAGGAAGCCTCTCTGGAAAAGAAGCAATCATGGAGGCTTTTAGAGCCTCGCCATAGTCGTCAAAGCAGCTTGGCCTCTCAGGAATACCCAGGCCCGGCTGCTGTCACGTATCAGGACTCCGGATACTCTACCGGGCCGTCCCCGAGCCTACGGAGGAAGAACCGACGCCGTGCAGCTATGGGTGCTGGGTCAGGAAGGCCCGGGTCCGTGGGCAGCAGCGGAGAGTTGAGCGCACTGAATGAGAAGTTGATGGCAGAAATGAGGGCGGTGGTTAACCGTTCCAACACGATTCATGGAAGCAAAGCCAGTCTGGACACTGAGGTGGGATCGGAGGCTTCTGGGAGTACCACACGCTCCCCTCTGAGTTCATTAAAGAAGGGTGCAAGAGGAGGTGGAGTGTTGGGGTCCAGAGAGGATGTGGCAGCACTGTTTAGGGGTGGTGTTATTAATCATGGTGATGTACTGGTTACGGATTTACTTGCGGGCCGGCAGAAAAGGACGTATGAGAAAGTGGATTCGCTGGAGAAGAGTGGGACATCGCAAACCAGCCTGTCCTCTCCAGAACTACCCAGGTCGCCCTCACAGGTACGAAAACAGATCTCCAAATTTTTCTTTTTTTTTCCATAATATCATACGCCTTCTCCTTTTCATATGAGTCCTTACATTTGAGGCACCCGCTGTGTTTTATAGTCTCTCAGAGTGGAAAAGCAAAACACTCTTCCCATCCGGTCCCATCCGGTCGTTGTAGAATCTGTTCAGGAGATGGCGAGGCTTAGGGTTTCCTGAGATGGAGAGGGTGTGAATGTTTTATTCTAGGAAGAGTGAGTGTGTGTGTATTCATGTGGAATTACATGGATTAGGGGGATTGTACAATGTTTGGCTGTTGTTTTGCTCATGAAAGAGCATGTGAGAAAAATGGAGTTGCTAGTAGGTCAGTGTTCAGCTTGAGAACCAAATTACTGTATTTGAATGAATGTGAGTACGTGATTGAGACCATGTACTTTGATCCTGACGAAGTTAGGTGACCAACAAAGGTTTAATATTTCTAACCACATTCCATAGGAAACAAAGGTGGAAGGTGACTCGATTATGAGTTTACATCTTTTTTTTAAAAGGTACCCCGGTTATAAACACAAGTATGGTTTAAAAGATAAACACGGTGATTGTCAATATGAATGTAAAAATAAAAAACAGTAAAAAATTCATAGTTTTAAAGGAACACGCCCATATTTTGGGAATTTAGCTTATTCACAGTATCCCCCAGAATTAGATAAGTCCATACATACCTTTCTCATCTCCGTGCGTGCTGTAACTCTGTCTGACGCAGCCCCCGCTAGCTTAGCTTAGCACAAAGACTGGAAGTGAATGGCTCCAGCTAGCATACTGCTCCCAATAAGTGACAAAATAACTCAAACATTTTCCTGTTTATGTGAAGCACTATTATCGATTCATGAGGGTCCAAACAATCCCCCCCCCAATCACTATACATGATGTCAAATGGTTGCAATAG
This sequence comes from Paramisgurnus dabryanus, assembly GCF_030506205.2. Lineage (NCBI taxonomy): Eukaryota > Metazoa > Chordata > Actinopteri > Cypriniformes > Cobitidae > Paramisgurnus > Paramisgurnus dabryanus. Next base: position 22,810,888 of record NC_133357.1, read on the forward strand.
AACACGTTCTATTAACGCTACAGCAAGGTAAACGTTACAAAGAAGTCTTCAATCAGTTGTTAAAAAATGATGTTAACAGAAGATGAGAATTATAAACGCAAAAATAAATGTATTTGGTCTGCATTTCATTAATAATACAACAGCATGTCTTCTGTTCAGCCCTTTTACAGAGAGTAACATAAATGAAGAATAATACAGAAAACATACTAATTAAAGAAGATCAAAATAAATGCGATCTTAGAGGTAAGAATGTGTGTAATAAAAATAAAAAATTCTCACATGAAAAACTATAGAAGATACCATAGTATTTACTATAATAAACCGTAGTAATATTTCACAAAAACCATTACACTTCATTAATTTCAGAACGCAAAACATAATGACGGCCTCCATAGGTTCAAATGAGTATTACATGTTGGGTTTTTTTAAGTAATGAAAATATTAAATGTGTTTCTATCAATTAATTTTAGTAGTTGAAAGCATACAGGTCTTCATAGTCGGGTAGCATTGCTGTATAACACATACAGTATTATTTCTTTTGTTTATCTGAACCTTTGTTTTGCTAAACCAGAGAGCGGATTGAAACACACCCTTGATTTCAGTTTAACCCTTAGGTAGCATTGTGCTAGCTGATTTTGGAAAAACACTGGAAAAACTGGAACATGAATTAACCTTCAGTCTGGACCCCACCAGAAACAACTTCTGTTTTTAAAAACATAACAGAAATACAGGTCCTGGTCCTGTTCGCAGAATCATTATTGAGGATAGTGTCCCCTCATTTACAAAGCCAGATGCTTTTCTTGTGCAGACAGTCGGTCCTTACACCTCGCAGTGATTTGGCACATTTGGGTAATGTGTTTAAATGGGTGTGCTGACAGATCCATTTGTCTTTAGTGTAATTCTGCACATGCGGTTTGACTTGTGGGGAGCACAAGGGAGTCGGTGCAGTTCATATTATACATCTAAACATACTGAAAGAGGTTGTCATCAATCAAATGATCTTAAACGATTAAATCAATCTTACCCACAACTGCATCTAACCAAAATGACGGTATTGTAACATTACAGTACATTAAAGGGACACTCCACTTTTTTGAAAATCAGCTAATTTTCCAGCTCCCCTAGAGTTAAATATTAGATTTTTACTGTTTTGTAATCCATTCAGCTGATCTCCGGGTCTAGCGTTAGCACTTTTAGCATAGCTTAGCATAATCCATTGAATCTGATTAGACCATTAGCATCACGCTCAACAATAACCAAAGAATTTTTATATTTTTCCTATTTAAAACTTGACTCTTCTGTAATTACATTGTGTACGAAGACCAACAGAAAATTTAAAGTTGTGATTCTCTATGCAGTTATGGCTAAGAACTATACTCTCATTCTGGCGTAATAATCAAGGACTTTGCTGCCGTAACATGGCTGCAGGAGGTGTAGTGATATGACGCACTGCTTGAAAATAGTCCCCTGCCATTGAAAGTTACCAACATTGTGTAAACTGGTTACAAATCAAGGTCACTTAGATTCTGCCACTATGGTTTTTCTATTCATGTCTCTAAAAATAAATCTTGCATGCGACACAACCCGACACGTTAATTCTGCCATTATTATAGTCACATGAAGAGCCAATGAGGGATGACAGGTTGAGCATGATGTCATATGTACACATTTGGCCTGATACATTAGTGGTCTTTTAATGTATGGGTTACAGTACATGCCTTGGCAATCCCTGGCATTACGTCAATGTGACACCGTGCCCTTAACAATATGAATTTAACAATGTGGTCATATTTAATAATAAGAACAGAGATTTTCTCCACGAGTCTGGACATTAGACTGGGTTCTCTCTCCAACAGAATGTAAAAAGCTTTCTCTGAACCAAATCCTTGAGTCAATGTTTCCAACCTCACAAATCTACATTTACATTTATTGATGCATTTTAATCTGAGAAAGGGGGAAAGAGAGACACTGATGATGAAGTTAATGAGGCATGTGAGGAAACCCACTGCAAGCTGCTAAAGGAGGCTGAATAGATAAAATCTCTGTATAAATAGGCTGGTTTTAGGTTTACTTGACCCCAGTGAGATGTGTATCTTAAGAAACGTTTACATTAGATCCATTCTTGCATTCAAAACCACTGTGTAATGGGATGGAACCGTATTATAGAGGTCAATGAATGAAACAGTAAGGCAGAGGCCCCTGAGACGGCTTTTAAAAAGCTAGACTAAATGTTAACTTTACACATCATCCTAAGAATTCGTCATAGCAGAATGCACAAACAATTGTGGGACGCAACATAAGGGCCAAAAATGTCCATAAATGTCCTGATGGTGGTTCATAAAAGAAGAAAGATCTTCAAGAAGATTTTTTAAGATCCTGTTTACACCTGGTTTTAAAGAGCACCTATTTCATAGCTAAAACAATGTTATTTTGCGTAATTGGTATAATACAATGGGTTTGCATGTTTTTTTGTTAAAACACATCATTTTCCACGTACCTTTTTGTAGCTCCAGATTTCACTCTCTTCCTGAAACGCACGGATTTGAAAAGTGCTATGTCCCTGATTGGCCAGCTAATCTGTATGTTGTGATTGGTCTGAATGGCTCTGACATCAGCCGAAAATGTGACGCTCCTTACCATGTTTGACTTACAGGCTACATTATTATAAGAGAAATTATAATAATGTTGGTCTTGCCTACATCACCAATCCCAGGAATTAAACTGTTGCCTACAGTACAATCTATGTGTTTGTTGTAGTCCAAGAAAAGAGGTTAACAGAATGCAGCATAGACACTCACCTTTAGGTTTTTTTATAAATCCATTATCCTGCCCGATTAAAACATAAACATTGCACATGACACCAGAATTAACAATTAATTTATGTACACATATGATCCGAAAAATTAATCTTGTGTGACTGATAAGCTGTAAAGCGGGTGAATTTAGATCATGATTTTGAATAGAAGTCAATAACGGCCTCTGCCGGTTGGGTATACCAAGATGGCCGATCGAAATCTGCGCTGGCTTCACCAAACGCTGTAACGTTAAGCGTTCTATGAACAATCCAGTTATTAATATACATCAGTGACTAATACACACCTACACACCAAAGGAAATGTAAAAACGTGAATCAGACCATTGGTGCTCAGGGCTCTACACTAACTTTTTGCACTGGTTGCACTGGTGCCTTTTTCTTAGGTGCACCAGCACAAAAGTTAGGTGCACCCAAATTTTTGAACGCATTGCATTTAAAGTTCACCCAAAAATGAAAATTCTGTTGTAATTTACTCACTCTCATGTTGTTACAAACCTGTATAAATGTCTTTGTTCTGGTGAACATGACTGAATATTTCGGTCACACTTTCGAGCCCTGGTGCTCTTAAAGAAAAAAGTGCAAATCCTCTTTTGCCATAAAAATGACTGTCAAACGCTGAAGAGGTGTGGACAGTAACAGTTGTTTTTATGACTGACCTTACTGCATATGAATTTGTATGAGTTTTCCTTATGCAAAACTTATTTAAATTAATCACGCAATGCGATTGATTTACTAAAGTTTGCATTCACTATTTTACTGGTATTTGTGCCATTTTTTAATGCCTAAAAAGCATGCATTGTTAAACCATAATGACAAATGCTGCTCTTGGTAGATTGCGATGGTCATTATCGAAATGCTATTTTTGCGCCTGTGTTATTTAATATTGTCAGGAAGTCATCTACAGAAAATTCTTATCGGCACTTTGTGGAAAATGCGCTCAAATGCTAATTTGCTCTATTTAGTAAATCTGGCCCTTACTATCAATTTAAATGAGTTTTCTTTAGTGTGGGAGTGGAACAGAAGTTATAGAGGAATTAATGAGGAATATAGTAAGTAACTGAGTAGAGAGAGGGAAGCAGTAATGTTTGATCTTTGGATTTTATTTCCATATTGGGTCACCTATTTAGGGAGCAAGATTAATCCATGGTTTCTGCTGGGAGAGTGAGTCAGCCAATCAGCTGCTACCTACGCAACACATGCACTCACATTCAAGTGCATCATACAGCATTAAGGATGCAAATAAACGTTAGAAGAATTGAATCGCAAAATACTGACATCATGTTTTTCTTTCTCCAGCCAGCAACACTGGAATCCAAAACTCAGCAGAACGTCTCGTCCCAGGACTGCGAGCATGACAGAGCGGTTCGCGAAACCCCTCACATCAGCCGTAAAAACAACACCAACAGCCCCCCTCCTGGTTACCAATACCCATATACCACCCTATGCAAGCCTCCGCTAGACGCCAACATGGAGGACTGGGCGAGCAAGAACCTCAACCAGCACACGCAAGGTCTTTTCCGCCGACGGGTCTCCATCGCTAACATGCTATCCTGGAACCGTAGTTCTATTAAGAAACCCATGCTGATCACCAGCGATCGAGTCGTCAAGAAAGAAGCCTGCGAGTTGTTTAAGCTGGTCCAGGGCTACATGGGAGACCGCCCTGCCAGGTTGGACAAAAGACACGTGGCCCTTCAGGTGGTAACCAAGTGCTGGGGAATGCAGGGCCTGAGGGACGAACTGTACGTCCAACTGGTGCGACAGACCACCGATAACTCGGGTTTGAGAAGCCTGGAGGCCGGCTGGGAGCTAATGGCCATCAGCCTGGCGTTCTTCTCGCCCTCGCCTAAATTTAGACGATACCTGGAAGGCTACATCCAGAGACATCTTGAGCCCAGTAACGATAAGAAAAGTAAGCAAGCCTTTGAAGTGGACTAGGAAGTGTGTGTCTTTTCTTTTTGCGTGGCTCCGAAAAGTACTTAAGAGGTCGGATTAATACGTTCTGGGTTAGTTCAGGGTTTTGTATTTGTTTATAGCACAGAGAACGGATACACACAGGGAAGTGTTTATGTTTAAGCTGTCCCATACAAACCCTGGAACGCTCATATCAATATAAACCGTGCCAATATTGGTTACGTTGCTAAAATTACAATGGCACTGTGCCTAATCAAACAGGATGTAACGCTGAGGAAGAGAAAAATAAATGCAGGGGTCGCTGCAGGTCACAAAACAGCCATGTATTTTTCAAAAGGGCCATTGGAGTGATTGGTGTGTAATTGTTTTATTGTGTTTGACAGTCCTTCAACATATCATGGAACAGCAAGACATCAAAAACAAGAAGAATTCAAAGTCCAGGAAGAAGAGGAAACAAAACAATGAGGAAGAGGAAGAGAAGGGTGAGTTTTAATGTGAAATGACTCTTATCTTAAATACACACACAAAAAAGACAACGTTAGTGGTTTTTGTTGTATTGTGTTTGAATACCTATGCATTATAAAATCCGATCAACTGTTTAAATACAAAGCATCTTAAAGGGACAGTTAGTAAGTGTTTTATTAATCAAAATCAATGTCTTTATTCATAAATATGTCCTCGTTGGTGTCAAATGACCTCTGCCAATGATCTGACTTTTCTTTGTAAGCTTAAAATTTCTTGTCTTTACTTACATTGAACGGGTAAGTCCAAGGAGACTTCCATGTCATTCCGCCATATTGATAAACTATAATAGCAGATAGGGACAAAAAGCACTAGCCTACCAATGCGTTTCCACAACGCGTTTTCATTCAAAACACGTGAACCAGCTGAAACAGACAAGGAGATCAGTGAGTACATAACGGCTACTGTAGTTGCAACACGCATTTGGAAAAGCGAGGCGCTAGAGAGCACTGTTCGTTTGAATGCAAAATACAATTTCACCACTAGATGGGGGTAAATCCTACTTTTTGTCCCTATTTCATTATGTTTTTTCAGACGAACACAATCGCAGTTATATTAGAAAATGTCCTGAATGTTCCAAGCTTTATAATGGTAGTAAATGGTGCTTTTGATTTAAAGCCCAAAAAATCCATTCATCATTCACAGAAGTAATCCACATGGCTTCAGGGGGTTAATAACGGTCTTCAAAGGACAATCAATGTGATTTTGTAAGAAAAATATCAATGTTTTAAACTTTACAAACTAAAATAACTAGAAGCACCATTCAGAAGCACCATTAACTACCATTATCAAGCTTGGAATGCATCTCGGACCACCTCCAGAAGTGGTTTGAGCGATCGACTTTAAAGTGCACCCATTTAATTGCTAAAAACAAGGTTATTTTGTGTATTTGGTATAATACAATGTGTTTGCGTTTTCCACATACCATACATCTTTGTAGCTCCAGATTTCCCTCTCTTCCTGAAACACACTGATTTTGTACAAAACTCATTGATTTGAAAAGTGCTGTGTCCCTTATTGGCGAGCTAATCTGTACGTTGTGATTTGCCTGAATACCTCTGACGTCAGCTGGAAATGTGACGCTCCTTACCATGTTTGAAAGATTCAGTTTCTAACATTAGTTAACTTACAGGCTGTGAGTCAAAGTGGGAGGAATTATGATAATTTCGGTCTTGTCTACATCACCAATCCCAGGAAGTAAACTGTAGCCTACAATCCGTGTGTTTGTTGTAGTCCAAGAAAAGAGATTACATTGGAGACGATAACTCGCGTCATTGTTTACTTTGGGGTTTGTACCTTTTGCATATCGTTAACATGTACTAATACACACTTACATACCAAAGGAAAGGTAAAATCATGAATCGGACAATAGATGCCCTTTAAATCCGTCTTGAGAGTATTTTTGAGGGCATTTAAAAAAGATTATTTTTGATTGTGTAGTTTGTTTAGTGTGTTGTGATTCGACAGCAGCTTAGCTTGACGTTAGCTTAGCTGGCGACTGACGTATTCCTGTGGGCGGAGTTTAGTCAAAAAACTGTTTTAGTGACGTCATTAAAGCAGGAAGTAGAGGACTGTAGTCCAAAGCGGCCGTTCGCTGTCGGCTTTAAAAGGCAAATTCTCTTAAAGAAAATATTTCGCCTAACAATGAACTTTGAGCTTTATCATTTTACAGATATTATTTATGCTATCATTACAACATTACACACTAACTAGGGTTTAAAAAATGGGATCAGAAAGAACGTGACCTTTAAACTAAATGCATTACGAAGTATGTTACTTGCTGTATGCCTATGCATCTAATCTTCAATAACACACATATGATGTCATGGGTGTTTAGTGTGCAAAGATAATTGGGGAAGATTCCTGCAGTTTATATCAAGTTACTCCAAAGTATGTGGGTAGATGACTCTTAAAAATTCAGACATGCCCAATTGTACTGCAGAGCATAGAGTTTTAATGATGCCCATGGCCTGATAACAGAGAGAGAAGAAGATACAGGAAAGGAGAAACCAGCTGACCCAGTACAGAAAGACAGTACTCCCCTACACTTTATTTTCTCACTCGCTCGCTTTCTTTAAAGGGAAGATTAAAGCTTCGAACAACAAGACTTTCTGCAAATCCCACGCTTCTTTGGCCAACCGCCAGAGAGCGAAGGGGGCGGTTGGTTGGGATGAGAGGCAACAGAGATCCTGAGAACGCCTTTCAGTCTTTAACCGAGAGTGACTGGAGATGGAAAGACAAAAAGGAACGGAGATGGAGACGTAAAGAGCAGGACATTTTTATCAAGTTACACTCTCGATGGCTTCCATCCAACTTAACTTTCAGTTTACTCTTTTATCTCTCTCTCTCTCTCTCTCTTTCAAACACGCAGTGAGCTTTTCTCAAGAGCCCTGATCCAAAACAAAGCGTCTGAGGAGACGGCTCTGCGTGGGCTCTTAATAATGTCGCTTCAGCCTGGCCTCGGTTAATTACACTGTGAGCTGTCTTAACATGAGACGTGTGCTCCTTCGTCAGGACCAGAGCCGTGAAATAATGAACGCTATCTTTGTTTCAGTAAGGCATGTAAGGCATCGTGGGGTTAACACTGAAGGATAGTTTAGCAAAAAATATTATTTCTGTCTACATGTACTTACCTTTATGTCGTTCCAAACCCAACCCAATCTCAAGGCAAGTTGTGTTATAGTCATGAATATTTTATTAATTTATTTGTGTACACGATTTTCTGATTTTTTTCGTGCCATTAAGCGCACAAATGTCTTTTTCGTGTCAGTCAACACGAATTTCTATAAAAAAAATTCTATACAAGTTTTTCATGTTTGTGGCACAACTTTCTTTGTCGTGTCATTTTATGTATTGTTTTCTCATTGTTTTTTTCCAGTTTTCTTACCGCTTGGGGTTAGGGTTTGAATTATGGAGGACCACAAGCGTCATGCAAAATGTAATAAAGAACTTAAATTTTTAATAACTACCTGGACAATAAAAATAGCAATTAATAGATTTGTTTAAAAATTCATTAATTAATCTATAATAAATAGACAAAGTTACAAAAATAATCTTTATGTAATATTTTATTAGGCAATAAAAGGTGAGATTATAAAAATAAAAAGCTCTCTCTATATAGCTTTTCCGTGACTCTTTTGGTCCTCATCCGAGATCTATAAATCTGCGCATGACGTACAATCAGAGCCAATCAGCGAGCTTGTTACATCTACCAGGCCATAGCTAATTTGCATTTCTCATTTGACCATTTGCAAGGAAGAGTCAAAGAGTCACGGAAAAGCTAAATAGAGAGGCTAAAACAAAAAGCAAATCGAATAGCGAAAAGAATAAGGAGAACCATTGTGAAATGAAAACAGAAATGTTTAACGGAAATGCCCTTTTAAATGCCTAATTTAAACCTGTATTTGTAGTTCAATATATAAATCCAGTTATTTATTTCTCTTTTTAAATCGCTTTTTGAAATACATTTTGAAATTCCATTATTTAATTAAGAATTTATAAATGCAATTTAAAATGATGAACTTATTGAGTGTTTTATGCTGTTTTTGTAAATTGTTATATTACTTTGAACTATTTATAAATGGATTAATATTTCATTTCTACGTTATTTTTATAATCTCACCTTTTATTGCCTAATAAAATGTTATATAATTATTTTTTTGTAACTTTGTCTATTTATTTATAGATTAATTAATGAATTTTTTAACAAATCTATTAATTGCTATTTTTATTGTCCAGGTAGTTATTTAATTTTGAAGTTCTTTATTACATTTTGCATGACTCTTGTGGTCCTCCATATAGAATCACTTTTTATTACATTTAAGACATCCTAACCCAAACCCCAAATCTAAACCCAAGGGACAATGATTTAAAAATAGAAAAACACAATGAGAAAACAATACATAAAATTACACGAAAAAGAAAGTTGTGCAACGAACACGAAAAACTATTTATAGAAATTCGTGTTAATTGACACAAAAAAGACATTCGTGCTCAATGGCACAAAAAAGGTGGAAAATCCTGTCCATGCACATTAATAAATTAATCAAATAATTTGTGACTATAACATGACTTGCCATGAGATTGTGTTGTCCAAACCTGTATGATTTTCTTTCCTTTGTGGAACATAAAAGATGTTTGATTTTTATACGACTTTTTTCTCTGCCGTTAAAAAACTTAATGTTAAGCAGTGGTTTAAATGAATAATAAAATTCTCTAATGTAGTGACAACTTGCTGTTTAAAGCAGCTTATGTAAATAAATTTTTTTTACGTTATTCGTAGGAATGCATTAATGTATCACATATAATTGTTATCGCAGATTTTTCCTCTATAGAACATTGGCCGATTGTTTAAAAGCAGTCGATGATCAGGGCGGATTATATCCTGGGAATCAAAAGAGGCGGAAAACGTGTAAAAACAATACTCTCCTCCATTTTCTTTTATAATATAAGCCCTTCGCTGATTGGTTTGCGCGACAGCGAGTCATGCGAATTTCCCACTCGAGTTTTAACTACGTGAAAGTCGAAATGGAGGTGCGTATTGAGCATCCGCAGCAATAACTTCACCCAATTTACTTAATTAGCATTTTCTGGTGAGAATTCTCATCTATTTGTGTCTTTGCACTGACTATGTATTGGTGTGCGCATACCATAAAGGAGGTCACACACCGGGCGAGAAGCGTTGCTTTGCGTCGCTTGTCGGTCAGCTCGCAGGAATTGCACACTGGACGTGCACATTCAATAGCGCAAACTTAGTTCTTCCAGATGCAAAATATGCGTTCGCAACCTATGTTAACCATTAATGATTTGGGATCGTTATTTAATGTTAAACTATGTGAGTGCCGCTCTGTGGCGTGGCAGGGATTTGAGCAGTGTCCAGAGTTTAAAATACAAAACTCCCCAGGTGTGCGACCTCATTTTATTTCTGTTATGTGTGTTGCAGGTCATACGCAAAACTATTATAACGCAAACTATTATTAGTTCTTTGGAAGTCCGTGTTTAGACTGTGATGGTGTTTGTAACAGTAAAACACTGCTGTCTTGTATAATTCCAGGGTCCATGCGTGAAGCCGAACATTAGGGGCGTTGTTATGTTTCTGGTGGATGGAGAATACAAGCGACAGCTTCACATGGTCCCACAGTGCAGTCATAAAGTGCTGCTGTTTTTCTTAAGTCACACAAAAGATTGTTTTGGTTTAAGTTTAACTTTCCCTATGAGACCTCTGTGCCTTCTCTTACTCGCTCACGGTGTGTCTTAGTCAGGTGGACGCTGGGAATGCTTTAAAAGCACAGAGACAATGTGGCATTAGCGTTGCTGGGCCTCACCAGCTGTCCACCAACGCCTCGTGCCCCAGGAGATGGCATTGTGAGTAGGGCTGAAGTGCAGAGGCACTGGTATCCGGCCCTTTTGAAAGGAGACTTTTTTATTCAGTGTGATTTTGAGACGGGTTTTGTGGCGATGTGGCAGCCTCCTGTAGAGTCAGAGATGCATTGTGGGTAAAAATGCCCCATATGGACCAAGAGAATTTTACTTCATTGGCTATTTGTATTATCATACATACATTTGTGGTCAATAGAAAAGCGTTTTTTGTGTTTACTAAAAAAGTAGTAAATATAAGATAATAATGTTATATGAAATGGAGGAATAAAGATGATAGAGTAAAATAACATAAGGGATGGATATCTGATGTCAGAGAGCCGAGAGACAAGCGCTTGTGAAATGTCTGACCTGCTTGGCAAACATGTTTTTACAAATTTATTGAGGCAAAAGTCATCAGGGCACAACAGCAGCTATAAATCTCAGAGACTTCATGATTCATTTGTGTCTGATGGCGTAAGACAGACTCATACAGACCCACCTGTTTCTGTCAAGTCTGATACTGAGAGACACTGACAACAATATCCAGGCCTTTTGTTTTGTTTGTCTGTGAGGATGTTGTTGTTCAGAGCTTGAACTGTAAAACCTTAGTGCTTATTGGACTTCATTGAGCCTATAACCCTTGTGAACTTCCCTGTGTGACAACTAGCCCCAGTCACCACTGTAGTGCATGAGTGCCATGATTACCAAACAGATTTATATGATATTACCATAAATACAATTGCACTTGTTGTATTTGCTGTTGTTGTTGATTAAAGGTGTATTGTGTAACTTTTAGGGAGGATCTCTTGAGAGAAATGCAATATAATCTACATAACTATATTATCAGTGGTGTCCTTACATTATGAACTGTATTCTTTTTATTACTTTATAATGAGACGTTTTTATCCACAAACACCAAGGGTCCCCTTACATGGAAGTCGCCATCATGTTTCTACAGTAGCCCTAAACGGACAAACTGTTTGTTCCTGTGCCAAATATATTTAGCTGCCTGTGGGCCAACGTAGTGACGATGACGTTTTGTCCTGTCGTGGCTACTGTAGCTTCTCTATGCATTTCGAAAGGGAGGAGTGAGCTGTGGACTGAGCCATCTGCCACTAAAAATCTACATAGTGGACCTTTAAGTCACATTTTAAACAGGTCGGCTATCTGGCTGTAAAGGGGTCATATGATGCGATTTCATGTTTTCCTTTGTCTTTGGAGTATTGAAATCTGTTAATGGAAGATCGGTAAAGATTAAAGATAATCTTTCTAACATTAAAGGCTCATCCACTCCTTCCTAAAACGCCTCATTTAAACAGGCCCCCACATATATGCGTCACTGTGTGGAAAGTTTGCATAACACCGCCCAAATGTACACGCAAAGAAATGCGGCGTAACATTTGTTCTCACTTTAGTATTATTATTGCCACCACCGCCATGTCATGGAGATGCTGTGCTTTGGGAGCTGATGTGCTTTGGGATATGGTACACTGAAAAAAAATTATTCATTCAATTTACTAAATTTTTTAAGGTAAGTGGTTGCAATTTAAGCTATATTTTTTTTTAAAAAAGTTTTAATTTTTATTTGTTTTTTCTAATTTTGTTTAAATGTAGCTTAAATAAATGGATTGCAACCACTTACCATAAAAAAAAAGTAAATTGAATGAATTGAATATAATTTTTTCAGTGTAAGGGGCGTAACATTTCCGTCACACGCTTGAGGTATTCAGCCAGTCACAATGCACTGGATAGCTGGCCAATCAGAGCACACTGCGCTTTTCAGAATGATGAGCTTTGTAAAATTCAAAGCATTTTTTGAACCTCAACTCATACCCTGCCAGCCTTGTTTTTTTTAGTAGCCCGCCAACAATTTTTTTTTTAACAAAAGTTTCACAAAATTCCGAAATTTTTCTTCTAAAAATATATAAACATGCAATTCAAATGAAAGAACAGGCCCTCTGCTTTCAAACAAACAAAACAGGAAAAAAAACGTTTCATCCTATCTACAGTATTTTTTTTCTCTGATTGTAAACTCTTAAATATATTTTTTATTAAAAAAAAGAAAAAAATAGCAAAAAGCTGAAATAATTGCATTTTTGTGAAGAAATTTTGTTAGAGATCAGATTCAGAATTATTCTCAAAACATTCATGTAAAATTAGTAAATAATATTTTTGCTTCCGTTTTTTTATAAATTGGGTAAGTGGATAATCGCGATATTACAGATCAAAATAAAAACTTATCAGGAACACATTTTTTTTATTCAAATGTTTTCTCTTAATTGACAAGATAACCCGTCAATGGCGGGGAAAGAGTTAAACCGCGTAAACACATTGCATTACGCCAAATACACAAAATGTGCTTTTTAGCAATGTCATATAACCCCTTTTAATTTGACTGTTTACTGTTTTATTTTGCCATAATTTTGCACGTTTAGATATCTATCTAGAATTTGTGTATAATTATTACGGTATTTTCTCAATATATCAAATGAGTTTGAACAAGGCACGCCAGTGTCAAAGCTGTTTTTTCATAATTTCAATATGCAAATAATATAGATGTGCCTGTTTCATGTGCCAAATAAATTTGGCTGCCTGTAAGCCATCAATATTAACAAAGCTTCAGATGTGTACACCTAAGGGGAGTCCTATCAGGACACATCATTAAACTTTGTTGAACTGTGCCAGTACATTTGAGTTAAGAACATGTAAGAACAAAGTCTGTGAAAACCCAGCTAAAATATTTTATTGTGATTTACTAAATAAAATCATCCTACATAATGTAAAAAACAGTAACCTTGATATCTTTAACACTGACTAAGATCAAGATTAAAATCAATGAATGAGATCAAACTTTGATGCTCCAGATCTCACCATTACTTAGTGTAGATTATGAGACTTCAGCCTTAAGTAAAATGCTATTTAGGTTGTTTGACTCACAATCTTGTAAACCCAAGATTGAAGACCTCATGGTTTCAAATACAAGAGCGTGTTTCCCATATAACATTCATTTCCCTGAATGTGTGAGTAATGTCTGTAAAGAGCCCTGAAGTGTGTGTGGCTTTTGTCTCCCAGGCTCGAGTTCAACTCATTGCAAACTCCCTCACCTGTTTGCAGTAAATCTGCCCTTGTGGATCTGAATTTCAGACCCCTGTAACAGTCTAATAGTTGTTCAGCCAAAAAATGACTCACGTTTCCAACCAAAAACAAGGGTGGGAAACTGGCGTCAAGTTTTGAGTGTCTTCTCTTAAATGGAATAGATAACAGATCACACTGTTGTGTAATTCATAAAGATCGGTGTGTTTTAGCCAATGAGCGTAGCTGTATCTGTTTCATTTCAATATATACTATCAGAAGAAATGGTCCCAAGCGGTCACTGAGGCAATACCCTTTGAAAAGGTCCTCATATGTGCTATTTAGATAGAGATATATACATGTGATGTACTACAATCAGCTTTATAGGTGCAAACTGTACTTTTTAAAAGGGACCATTTTTTCTCACAATGTAGATGTGGAGTGTAATTTCATCTAGCGAATCATGCATGTCAGATACTGTTGGTGCAGAAACGTTCTTGGTTGGTTTTCGGCCAGTTTGTCAGATCATAGTTCAACTTCTCGCCACGCAACTATGAGGAAACATTCATTTATTGCATGCATCTCACTTTAAAGGTTTACGTCCAGCGTGACATTGATTATCTCTATGAGTCATTATAGCAGGAGTTCACTGTAAGATTAGAAACTCTGTCCTGATCTGAGTCAACTTGTAGCTACTTGCACTTCACTTACGTATGAGTTAAATTTGTTTGATCTTGTGTTGGTAACTGGATCTGTTGAGAGCGTTGGTTAACAATTTTCCGTGTATTTTTTCTCTGATTCAGGATGAGCCATACATAAGCGCTCTATAAATCATACAGTGACGGCATAACTTGCAGAAATTGTTCATTTGATGGCAACAAAACAGATTCTCTACTAAATTTGCATCCTTTTACTGGCAGTAAACCTGTTTTATTATTATCCTTTGGCAGATATCTGCCACCATTGCAACTATATGCTACTGTTGGAAAACACTAAATAATATATAATACTATTAATTTATTAAAAAGTATAAAATAAAAAATGTAATAAAAGAATAAAAAGAATCAAACCTATAACTAAATTATTATTTACATTATTTAACAAAAATATTTGATTGACAGCATAAACATATACAGTACTGTGCAAAAGTCTTAGGCCACCATGCCACCACCAGATTTGTTGTTTTTCCAATGTTATAGTGATCATATATAATTATTTCTCAGTCTCTTTAATATAATACAACCATAAAATACAGAAAATGTGTATATAGTATTAAAAACTATATAAAAGTATAAGCTGAAGTGTCAAGTACACTCTCAGAAATAAAGGTCCTTTGTACCCAAAGAGTGCCTATTCTTACTTTGAACTTCCAATATGTACCTTTAAAGGTACATATTTGTACCTAAATGGTACATTTTAGGATCTTTTTTAAAGGGTACTGCCCCAGTGACAGCTTTGTACCATTATTTTTGACAGTGTATTTAAGTTTCCCAGACAGGGTTTAGATTAATCCAGGAATAGGCCTTAGTTATTTAAGGACATTTACATTTACGTTTAGTTGCAAACCTACCTTACAAAAAATATACTTTTACTGATTTTGAGAAAAACTATGCCATTGATGTATTTTAAGATATGTCAGTGCAAGATGTTTAAAATGAATGCAGCTCAAACATGCATTTTAGTCTGGGACTAGGATAAGCCCTGTCCATGAAACCATTTCCATTATGTATTATTTGTCAAATATTACATATATAAAACCATTTATTATCACGTATCATTGCTAACATATACACAATAATTTTGCTGTAACTAATAATTTAAAAAAATTATAAAAACTAATAATAATAAAAAACTAATCATTTAACTGTAAAACCTATAATTTATAACAACTTTATTTTATGACATAGCCTTGTATTTTTTGTAAAGCAGCTTTGAAACAATAAGCATTGTGAAGAGGAATATACAAATAAATTTGATTTAAATATTACCCAGCAAGCAATTTTGCATTTAAAATACATCTAATAGCCATCCAAACACAGCTTAGACAGAGGTCTAGGCTAAAACCAGACAAAATTTGGTCTGCCATAGCCCAAAAATAAATGCAATAAATAAATAAATGAAATCAAACAATTTGCAATCACTGTTGACTTTGCTTACATGAGGGTGTATCATACATTTTATTATTTTGGCAAATAAAAATGACATGTAACCAAATTCAAGTTTATTTGGCTACTCATAGCCAGATATTGCGTCTATATAGTTAACCTAGACAGGGAAATGACATCTATTGGTTACTGGGTATATTTTGTAAATTATATTACAAAAAATACACACACACACAAAGTCTTTCATACTATGTTTGACCATAACACCATAGAAAATAAGTAATTGGGCATAAAGATGTCTTTCTTTAAAAAAACCCCAGTCTAAAATCCTTATACTTTGATACAAGTCACAAGATACAAATTCACAAGAATGAAACTATCTCCCCTTCGGCTCTTTGCATTCTGGGAAAGCAAAACACACTTAATTATCAGGAACTCCGAATTATTAGGACACTTAGCGGCTTTCCCACATGAGCTCTGTCAATGGTCAGTAATGTCTGTATTTATTGTTTTGACAGGTCTACCCATCAGCACTTATGCTAAGTACTGCTACCGTAAACTGCAGAAAGTGGCCATCACTGGAGGCAAGAAGGTAAGGGGCGGCAAATCAAATCCATTAACATTAACCTATGATCTAAATCCAGTGTTGTTGACATGTAATAGGCTGGTATGGATTAAAGTGCACCTATTATGCCCATTTTAACAAGATTTAATATAAGTCTCAGGTGTGTCTAGAACGTATCTGTGAAGTTTCAGGTTAAAATACCCCACAGATCATTTATTATAGCATGTCCAAAATGTGTGTACCTTTAAATGCAAATGAGCTACAGCTCCTCCCTCCCTTACTAGCAGACAGTGAAGCTTTCAGTTAAAATAGATCTGATTTCTATCAATACAGTCTGGGACAATAGTATCTTTAACCACATTAGTGCTACAATGCTACACATTTAGAAAAGCTTTTGGGTTAAATTAAACAGTCAGTCAGTGGCCATGGGCGGGGCTTTATCAGTGTGATGTCACATGAACAAGATAATCAAAAACTATTTCTAATGAGACATTTCATTGTAGGGTTGTTGTGTTCACGCACTGCCAATACACATTTATGTTCAAACATCTTTTAAAAGTGGATTTTGTATAATATGGTCCCTTTAAAGGTGCAGTGTGTAATTTTTAGACAGAAATGCTCAATAATATACAAAGCTGTATTATCAGTGGTGTATAAAGACCTTTCATAATGAACCGTTGTGTGTTTATTACATAAGAATGAGATGTTTTTATCTACATATACAGAGGCTCCCCTTACATGAGAGTTTTCATTTTGTGCCGCCATGTTTCTACAGAAGCCCTTAATGGACAAACGTTTTTTACTAAGTTGTCTCCGATGACATGTTTGTCCGGTGGCCAATACTGTAGCTTCTCTATGTGATTAAAGGTAACATAGAATGATTGAACGGGGTATTTATCCTTGTTACGTGATGTGAAATGTAGACAAATTTTTTTGTTTGGGTCTGTAATGCCTTAGAAGCTTCCTAAAAACCTCTCTCAGATAGCTCTATTAGGGTGGGGGATTTTAAACAAGTGGTTTTGCACCTATTTGGCTCCCCCTACTGGCTTAACTTGCAATCTCATTACTGATTGGCTGACTTTGCTGCCACTCAAAAAATGTAGGCAATTATTTTAAAGTGGAGGGGCAGTGAGATGCCTGTGATGTTATAAGCATCAGTTTTTCAGATTGGGCCGTTTTCTGGCTGACATTTCTAAAAGAGGAATTTCTATGAGACTGAGATGTTCAGCATGTCTAGCACTTTTTGTATGTTTGTGAATGCGGGTAGACTACCATTATTCAACAAAGACAAGGTAAAAATGTTTTTTTTATTCTCTGTCCCCTTTAAAAAATGAGGGGTAAGCAGTGGACTGAGCCGTTGGTTGCAATTCACCAGCACATCACCACTAGATGCAGCTAAAATTTACACACTGCACCTTTAACCCTTTCCCTTCCATTGATGAGTTATCTCTTCAATCAAGAGAAAACACTTCTCTGCCAATGATGAGTTTGTATGGCAATCCATATTTTCGCTATTAACCAGGTGGCGGTCTTACCCAACTTATAAAACACTAAAGCACCCACTGACTTAAAAATAGTAAAAAACTCTGTGTATGTTTTGATTATTGTTCTGAGTCTGATTTCTAACAAAAGTCCTTCACAAAAATGCAATTATCTCAGCTTTTTGCTCAAAATGTGGTATTTTTTTAAAAAGTTTTGTTGTTTTTTAAAGCAGAGGGTCTTTTCTTTTATTTGATATATTGTATGTTTATATATTTAAAGAAGAACATTTCCTGGAAGGCATTAAACTTTTTGTGAAAATCATAAAAAATGCTGGCGCTGGGTGGCAACTTTTTTTAAACGCTGGTGGGGAAAGAGTTAATATGATAACAGTGGATTTAAATAAATTTGATGTAAAATGTTTGAGCTCATATTGAAATCTTTAAATCTAGGCTCAGTTTGTGACATTGTTGAAATCTCATCTGAAACTTTAACGGAGACATTTCGGCAAAATCTGTGATTCTTCTTTTCAGGAGAAACATCTTAGATGCAGATTTTGAGACCATTTGGTCTTCATTTAATCTCATTGTTGTCTATGAGATAAATTGAGATATTAAAGAGATCTCATCTGTGATTTTTCTTTCTTATGCACTCGACATTTGTAGTGCATATAACACATTTTAGCCGGACACATGGAAGCTGGAGGATCCCATCACGTCATGACTAATGATAATTGAAAACACGCAGTTTTCCCTTGGAGTAATGTTTATTTATAGATGCCAGCAGTGCTGTGAGATCGTACCCAGGAGTCTCCGAATAGTCAAAAGAAGCAGTATATAGTGTAGCCGTCTATAATCGGTCACATCTGTTAGCAATCACAGCACCAGACTTTAAGGGACGCACCATGAGAAGTACTAATCCACTAACCCAAACTAAGGAGAAAAGGTTACAACAACCCTCCAGGGCCCTCTTAAACCCGTACACGAGTTACATGACAAACATCACCAGTAACATCACTGGCATTGGTTCGTTCACCAGTCCCGCCCTGTAATCAGACGTCCCACCACTGTCTCCTAAAGTTTTACCGGGGGTTACACCACACAGTTATGCATCATCTCGCTCATTCCTGGTATTCCATATTGTGTTCAGATGGTGTTTGTGGTGAGATAATGCATGTTTTTTTTGTGCATTTCTTATCCGTAGGGTTTGAGAAAGCCCACTCTGGAAGAGATCGATCACGGGCGAAACGCCATCGTGACCCCGTCTATGTTCGGCAGTGCTCTGGAGGAGATCATGGAAAGGCAGAGCGGACGCTTTCCAGACAGAAAACTGCCCTGGGTGCAGGTGCAGCTCTCTCAGTGCGTACTGGCCCTGGGTGGAGCCCAAACTGAGGGCATCTTCAGGTAAGACAAAAAGTGGTCCTGTCATAACAGGAAGAATATTGAGCACTTCATAACTCATATGAGGTTAAGGGGGCGTTTTAATTGGATTAATTACTAAAACACATGCCTATACCCAAGTATGAAGATTTATGAATTTCCCATCTAAACATGCACACACCTTTTCTGAACTTCCTCAAATCGCCTGCACATGGAAACAGATCCAGAGCGAATATGAGAGTTGTATTGATCTAGGTGGTCTCTTAAAATATTTTTAAAAAAATTAGAAAATGAGAATGAGAATGATTTGACATACTCATCCCTTCCTATTTTTTTTGTTTTTATGACATCCCTCTTTGTCCTTGATGGAGGTTAGGATTCTTCCCGACGGTTTATTTATTTTATATCTTCCCCTTGTTGCCAGCATGTATCCTGACAGTAATGAATCCCTTTTTTTAGAGATTTTATTACCTTTGAGTACAAGATTCTTCCTGTACACATTGTAATTGTCTTTTGTTTACTCCGAGTCAATCCCCATGTGTGCGGTATTCAACACGCTCGAAAACAAACATGCAATCTGAGTGGGAAACTCTCATAAAGTACAGTGAATGTAACATTGCAAAGTATGGTATATTGGCCCCACCTTGTGGTTAAGTGTAACAGTACATGAAATGAAGTAAATAACATTAAGAATTGTGGCTGGTGACTTCTTTTTCGAGGGTGCACGATGCGAAGCTCGTCACAACATGTATTTAGCCCATCATGTCAAAATATGTGTTTGGTGCATCATGTGCATCATGCATTTTGTTAAAATATGTGCTTGCTGCAGATGCTTAAAAGGGGTTTATGGTAAAAGAGACGCTTGTGTTTCCCAGATACTCACTTAATCTCATGTGAGTTTAGTGTTAAGTGAGTCTCTTGCGAGTATTTTGGGAATGTGAGTGTTTTTTTATCATAAACCCTTTCGGCGTGTGTGCGGCAGGTACGTATTTTTTCAAAAGGCATGATGCACATGGTTCACATGACGCAATGAACACATATTTAGAATTTGCGCCTTAAAAAATAAGTTTAACAATCTAGTGTTGTTATCTTGTAGAGTACCGGGGGACATTGATGAGGTCAACGCTCTAAAGCTACAGGTCGACCAGTGGAAAATCCCGGAAAACCTCTCAGATCCCAACGTCCCAGGTGAGAACATAAATATGATGTGAAACGTGGTTAGCATATATAACATATGAGATCAGTATAGGAGATTTGTGGCTTTCCATATCTGTTTGCCTTGTTGTTACCTATATGCTCGTGCATTTCGTTAAGTTAACTTGTATCCTAAAAACTTTGATTATCATTTTTTTAACTTGTAATCCTTGCAAAAAAATTACTAGGCTACTGTAATATCTACTGTAAGATCCATATTGTACAGTACTTGCCAAAAGTTATGTCCGTGGAATTTTTTTTTACAATATTTGCTTTTAATGCAACCTCAGGTTAGATTTAACAAAACACTAAAACTTTAACTGTGCGTTCATACCAGACGCGAACGAAGTGAATAAATCCAGCTATTCGCTCGTAGTTGGACACTCTAACATTTTGAGTTAACTCGCGTCATTCGCGCGTGAAATTTGTGTCATTTGCGTATGAAATTCAGAGACAAATTGCTCAATTTGCCAGCTTAAGCTAGCTTGTAGTCTCTCTCTCTCTCTCTCTCTCTCTCTCTCTCTCTCTCTCTCTCTCTCTTTCTCTCTCTCTCTCTCTCTCTCTCTCTATATATATATATATATATGTATATGTGTATATAATTATATATAGATTTATATATATGTATATACAGTCTTGTTCAAAATAATAGCAGTATCATAACCAGAATAATCAAGGTTTTTAGTATATTTTTTATTGCTACGTGGCAAACAAGTTACCAGTAGGTTCAGTAGATTCTCAGAAAACAAACAAGACCCAGCATTCATGATATGCACGCTCTTAAGGCTGTGCAATTGGGCAATTAGTTGAAAGGGTTGTGTTCAAAAAAATAGCAGTGTGGCATTCAATCACTGAGAAATCAATTTTGTGAAGAAACAGGTGTGAATCAGGTGGCCCCTATTTAAGGATGAAGCCAACACTTGTTGAACATGCATTTGAAAGCTGAGGAAAATGGGTCGTTCAAGACATTGTTCAGAAGAACAGCGTACTTTGATTAAAAAGTTGATTGGAGAGGGGAAAACCTATAAAGAGGTGCAAAAAATGATAGGCTGTTCAGCTAAAATGATCTCCAATGCCTTAAAATGGAGAGCAAAACCAGAGAGACGTGGAAGAAAACGGAAGACAACCATCAAAATGGATAGAAGAATAACCAGAATGGCAAAGGCTCAGCCAATGATCACCTCCAGGATGATCAAAGACAGTCTGGAGTTACCTGTAAGTACTGTGACAGTTAGAAGACGTCTGTGTGAAGCTAATCTATTTTCAAGAATCCCCCGCAAAGTCCCTCTGTTAAAAAAAAAAAGGCATGTGCAGAAGAGGTTACAATTTGCCAAAGAACACATCAACTGGCCTAAAGAGAAATGGAGGAACATTTTGTGGACTGATGAGAGTAAAATTGTTCTTTTTGGGTCCAAGGGCCACAGGCAGTTTGTGAGACGACCCCCAAACTCTGAATTCAAGCCACAGTACACAGTGAAGACAGTGAAGCATGGAGCATGATATGGGAATGATATGGGACACCTACTATGGTGTTGGGCCTATTTATCGCATACCAGTGATCATGGATCAGTTTGCATATGTTAAAATACTTGAAGAGGTCATGTTGCCCTATGCTGAAGAGGACATGCCCTTGAAATGGTTGTTTCAACAAGACAATGACCCAAAACACACTAGTAAACGGGCAAAGTCTTGGTTCCAAACCAACAAAATTAATGTTATGGAGTGGCCAGCCCAATCTCCAGACCTTAATCCAATTGAGAACTTGTGGGGTGATATCAAAAATGCTGTTTCTGAAGCAAAACCAAGAAATGTGAATGAATTGTTAAAGAATCATGGAGTGGAATAACAGCTGAGAGGTGCCACAAGTTGGTTGACTCCATGCCACACAGATGTCAAGCAGTTTTAAAAAACTGTGGTCATACAACTAAATATTAGTTTAGTGATTCACAGGATTGCTAAATCCCAGAAAAAAAATGTTTGTACAAAATAGTTTTGAGTTTGTACAGTCAAAGGTAGACACTGCTATTTTTTTGAACACACCCCTTTCAACTAATTGCCCAATTGCACAGCCTTAAGAGCGTGCATATCATGAATGCTGGGTCTTGTTTGTTTTCTGAGAATCTACTGAACCTACTGGTAACTTGTTTGCCACGTAGCAATAAAAAATATACTAAAAACCTTGATTATTCTGGTTAGTCACATTGTACTGCTATTATTTTGAACAAGACTGTATATATATATATAATTGAGTAAAGAGCGTTTTTTACAACTTGTCCGACCTCCTCACTTTCTTCCAAGCAAGATCGTTTTTATTCCTGTTTCTGTAAAAGTACAAAGATGTGTCGCACAGCTCCGGGTGTCCACATACAGCCACAATGATTTTGTCCTCCATTGTTGTTTCGTATTTCTGCCTCCACTCGCTACGTCGTAATCACGTAACTATAAGAGCAAGCTCCTGATTGGTTAACACGGGCGAATATCTCCACAGTTCAGATTTTTTAACTCGCATGTCAAAAAATAAAAAGCTCAATTCACGGCGTGTCATTTATGCAAATCGCTTCATTCGCTGCGCCTCATTCGCAGAATCACGCCGCATGATCTCTAGCTCGTTTTTGCATTGACTTAACATGTAAATCACTTATTTGCATTTGGTATGAACGCACCATAAGGTCAAGGAGCCCTTAATGGGTAGAGAGAAGGGGACCCCCAGTACATGTAACAAATTAAGACTGGATTTTTATACTTTGTAAAGATTGTTATGTTACAAAGATATTAAAATAATCATTATTTGGTGTACACATACTGTTAACATACTACATAACATTTTAAATTTCCTGAATAGATTTTAATGTGGGAACCTTCATTTTTAATCCAATTAAATTATTCTTAGAATATTCATGTTTTTTTGCCATTATATAATATTTGATAGGACCTCTGGTAATACCACCAGGGACACCTGAGGGGGCACGAACCCCCAGTTGAAGACCCATGCTTTAAAGGGGACATTTCACAAGACTTTTTAAGATGTAAAATAAATCTTTGGTGTCCCCAGAGTATGTATGTGAGTTTAAGCTCAAAATACCATGTAGATAATTTATTATAGCATTTTAAAATTGTCACTTTGTAGGTGTGTGCAAAAAGTGCAGTTTTTGGGTGTGTCCTTTAAAATGCAAATGAGCTGATCTCTGCACTAAATGGAAGTGCTCTGGTTGGATAGTGCAGATTATTAAGGGGCAGTATTATTATCCCCTTCTGACATCACAAGGGGAGCCAGATTTCAATTATCTATTTTTTAACATGCTTGCAGAGAATGGTTTACCAAAACTAAGTTAGTGGGTTGATCTTTTACACATTTTCTAGGTTGATAGAAGCACTGGGGACCCAATTATAGCACTTAAACATGAAAAAAGTCAGATTTTCATAATATGTCCCCTTTAAGGGATTTATTGGACAAAATAATTTGGTAAAGAAGCAAACCATAGTGTATAAGTGAAACTGGATTTTATTTAAAGAAAAATAAAACATTTCAAAGCATACATTTACTACAATTTTATTGGTTATATATATTTGTTGGTGTTTTTTGAGGTAATATTTTGCAGTTATTGCCCTGACCTGGGGTCTCAATTATAAAACTGTGCTTAGGATCCTTACTAAAAGTGTACGTACGCACAAAAGCCCAAAATATTGATAATCATAATACTACAATTTTGAAAACAGAGCAATGTTCCCTTTATAAGTCACAGATCACCTGCAAGTGTGCGTACATGAATCATTATAGACTTCCATAGTAGGAATAAAAATATATAATGGAATTTAATGGGTACCGTCACCTGTGTGCTTACCATCATTTACCAAAATATTTTCTTAGTCATTTATAACAATACTTCCAAAATATTTTTTCCTACTATGGAAGTCTTACTTCTGTGTGTTTACAATCATTTCTCAAAATATCTTCTTTCGTGTTCATCAGAAAAAAAGAAACTCATACAGGTTTAGAACAACATAAGGATGAGTAAATGCTGAAAGAATTTTCATTTTAAAGTGAAGTATCCCTTTAAGTTTTTTTTTTTATATAGATCACGTTTCAAGCCCCTGGTCTGTCTTTATAAACGTTGCACATGTGTTGTGTAACATCCATACAAAATCTTTAAAGCACTTTTAATAAATATATTTAAACAAATATGTCAATTGTTCAATTCTGGATATCACTACTGTATGGGACTGTGCATATCTGCACAAGAAATGAAATTAATCCAGTAATCCAGTGTAATCTCCTTCTCTCTGTGTTTCAGCATCTCTGTTAAAGTTGTGGTACAGAGAGCTTGAGGAGCCTGTTATTCCTCAGAGCTTTTATACACAGTGTATCAGTCATTATGAAGATCCGGATGCCGCCATCGGTGTGGTTCAGTCCTTACCGGAGCCCAACAGACTTGTGCTCTGCTACTTCATCAACTTTTTACAGGTAAACCCTGACTATCTGAACACAACTCCTGCATAACACTCGCAGTATGAATCTATAAAATCTGTGCGTTTTCCTCCCACCCCAGATCTTTGCCCAGCCAGTGAACGTTAGCAGGACTAAGATGGACGTGAATAATTTGGCAATGGTGATGGCGCCGAACTGCCTGCGCTGTCAGTCGGACGATCCTCGGATAATCTTTGAGAACACGAGGAAAGAGATGTCCTTCCTCCGTATACTCATTGTTCATCTGGACACAAGTTTCATCAGGGGTTTAATCTGAGATATTTGACATCCATCCAGAAGATGATGGGAATCAAGACAAATAAAGACAACTCTTGTTGAGAAAATGACTCTTTTGGAGCTTGTATGAACTGAATCGATTCATAGGATTTGATTTCATGCTGACCTTTTTCTTTTTGGGTTATTAAATAGTGTGGAAAGACATCCTTTAAACAATCCTAATACCATACATGCAATAAGAGTATCTGATTAATTTAATTTGGTATGAGTGCTTATTTAATAGCAGCTGTTTGTAAGCTCGAGTATGAGTAGAGAAAAAATAAACGCTTTGGTTTTGTGTATAAGGCTGAAGCTCAGGAGCGTAAAAACGCAAAGAGGTAAAGCGATATTTCAGTGTTATCTGTAAAGGATGCATAAAGGTCAATGTTTGGGGTCTGGCACCCTTCATGCGTCCTTAGGAGTGGGTTTGGATGAACTCTTTGTTGATGTATAACAATGTGTGTGATGTGCCCGTGTAAACACACAACCATCCATGTTTCCACATTGTCACAGGCCTCAAATGAAAGGTTACCACGAGCCAAAGATTTTCTGGATTCTGCTTTTTCAATCTGTTGCTTACAGTAGTTTCCCAGTCAACCCAACGTTTCCCGTTTGTAAATGCAGGATTGATTTTCCAATGAACCGATTACATCAGTGGGGGCTAAATTTAAAAACAAACCTCAAGAGGGCAATACATTTACCGTCAAATGTCTGCGCTGTTAAAAAAGTATAAACATGTCAACATTTCAATTCCTTTGTTCTGCTGAACACAAAGAAAAATATTTTGAGCAATGTTTGTAACCATACAGTTCTGAAGCACCATTGACTTCCATACTATTTCCAACTATGGAAGTCATTAGTGATTGAAAAATATCTTCCTTTGTGTTCACCGGGACAAAGAAATTTATACAGGTTTAGAATAACTTGAGCGATTTTTGGATGAAATATTCCTTTAAAGGTGCAATAAAATACACATACCTATATTAATGAACTGTATTGTTTGTTTGTTTTTTTTACCTTAGTATGAGCCGTTTTTATCTACATACGCCGTGGGTCCCCTTACATGGTTGTCATCGTCATGTTTCTACAGTAGCCCTAAACGAGCCGTGGACTGAGCCGGTCGTTGCAAATTACAATCTCACCACTAGATGCCGCTAAAAATCTACACAGTGGATCTTTAATGCTTATAATTTGCGGTTACATGAAAACTGCAGCAATGATTATTCACTCAGAACTACTGATTTATCTCTGGTATACAATAAAAAACACATTTCACAAAAATCACACCTGCCTTTGAAGTGATTGGGATTTGGCACAGATGCTTTTGTATATATAGATCCTTGATCTGATGGATTTTTGTGTTTATATGAATGATGAAAATAAATGATCTGTCTGAATTGGGACACTACACTTATCTTTGTTTTACTTCCTTTTTGTTGCACTTGTTTTTTGGTTCTTTTTTTCTTATGGGTCTTCATGATCTTTGCAGGGTCTGATACTCATCCAGCACCTTTACTGTAAATGTCCTTAAAAGATTGTGTATGTGTAAGAGACAGCGGTGGATGGATGAGAGTTGATGTGTGTTTAAATATGCATAGTTTCATGATGACCTCTGAAAGAATAAAGTTTGTAAATTTGTATAATTTTAAAGAAGTTTCCCTCCGATTTTTTAATCGATTCATCTCTGTTTCATTGACTGTGCTTACATGCTGATATTTGTGACATGACCAATATGTCACTTATAGAGGATTAAGATGGAAAAACTTAAACATGCACCTAATTTTTCCAAATTGTAGGCAACAACGTTGGATTAAAACAAAGTTTGCTAGTCTTTACTGCCCTCTTGTGGCCAATGTCAAGAGTCTCATCCAATGTGAACCCTGTAGATTTGAATGAGTTTTAATAGAAAACGTTACGTATAATCGATGAAGTAGGTCTACTGTACGTATCAGGTAGGTGTCGTCCTTTAAAAGCTGATACGTCTGCAAGCACGACCTAAAACAATGCCAATGACTAGTGACTTTAGAAAATGTACTGCCCATTAATATTTTTACCAGTCATGAAACTACTTTTTGCAACTACTTCTACACCAACTAAACATATTTAGGCAACACTTTGCTATAAGGTGCTATTTGTTAACACTTGAAGAGTTTCGTTGCAAAACGAGATAACTCCGTTTTTAAAATTTTTGTCAAAACATGTTTATTACTATGTTATCATGTTATTATTTTTGTTTTATGATGCTACTTAGCTGTATTTTTAAGTTATGAAGGTTTAAATCAAAACAAATCAACTGCAGTTGAATTGATATTAATTGGAATGCACAACCAAAAAACGAGATTTCTGAAAAATTTAAAAAACGGAGTTATCTCGTTTTGCAACGAAACTTTTCTAACTGCATTAGTTAACCTGACAATAAATAATTCTACAACATTTATAAATCTTAGTTAAGATTAATTTTAAAATGTACTTACCATTTTCAACAGTAGTTGATGCAAATAAACAAACCTGAACAGACAACGGACAATGCATTTGTTAATTGTTGTAACATAAAAAAAAAAGATTAACTTATGCTAAACTACATTAACTGGGTTCATGAATAAAACATTAACGTAAGTGTTATTGTCCATTTACTGATTTTTCTAATTTATCTTTTCAAGAACAGCAAACAGACTTATTGACTTAAAAACTTTGAACGCATTTACTTCTCATGTAAATGTTCAGCTTAAAACGGAGCTACGCAGATCTATCAGTGTATGACGTCAAAGTACCGCGAGAGCGATTCGCACTGGTCCCAACTCGTTCTCCCGATTTTTGTCTGTCTGTCTGTCTGTCTGTCTGTCTGTCTGCCTGTTCTATCTATCTATCTATCTATCCATCCATCCATCCATCCATCCATCCATCCATCCATATCTATTTTGGGTGCAATGCAAAGCTTGTCCTGCGGGTGGCAGTAATAAACGTTCTGCCAGGAGGAGATTACGGAAACAATAGCGAGTCTGCGCGCTTTAGAGAGGGATTTCACATATTCATTATACAAGTAACAGAAATATATAGTAATATATAATTAAAAAACATATCTTGTTCACCTAGTGAGAAAAAATATTAAACGGTGCTGTATAAATCTGCATGATGCAGTCATGACTAGCAGCAGAGTCAGCAGATACCAGAGAACAGGTGTAACTAGTAAGATATATCCTTTGTTATTTATGCTAATATAATGAGATATAATTTAACTTTGGCCATATAATTAAAAATAAGTGGTCTGTTTTGATCAAGGACAAATTAATCAAATGATCAATGTGCTGATAAATAACCTGCCTAAGTGTACTGTATGTCATTTGTGGGTTGTTTTACATTCATATATGTATGGTTCAGTTTACAGATGCAAAAAAGTGCCTATATGGGTTGTTACATTTGTTATTTTGACTATACAAATTGTGTTGTCAAATAAATTATAATAAAACATTAATTTGAGTTGAACTTGTTTTAAAAGGTTATTTGCTTATTAGTTTACTTCTCTCTAGATTAAGCAGAGGGAGACATGACATAAAAAATTCTGCGTGTAGTTGATATTGCGGTGTTTGGAGTGTTTTTATGTCTCTGTCCTGTCTTTTATGATGTAAACTATGTTTTTATTTTATTTTTAATAATAATTGGATTAATGTATCGTTGACAATCAACAATCGTCAACAATCATGTTTTTAGAGGTGCTATATAAATAAAGTTGAGTTGAAAAATGGCTTTAAATAATCATGAAAATGAACAGTATTTTGCCCCCTAAAAGCATCGCTGCTAATAATAATGATAGACCAGTGGATCTTATCATTTTTTACTTCATGGCCCATTTGATTGGCCACAGCAATATTTGAAGGCCCTACTCACAATTTTTACTCAAAAAAAAAAACCCTTCTAGACCTTGACATAACTGGACAAATTTCCATTTTTCAGGAATTGACTACCATACTTGCTGCATTTGAGCCTACTACATCAAGTCAAGTATGCTTTGATGATAAAACTTGGATAAATATATTTTATCTATGGTATATAGTTTCTTTTTGTATTTGTATTACCTTGCATGAATGTCTGCTTATGACAAAAACATTTATTTATGTTTATATATTATATAGTTTTTATGAATTTTCCTAAATGTCCAAATAATTACCATTAAGATTCCAATCAGGAATATTTTCAAAATTCTCCATGAAAAGTTTAATGAGTCTTTTTTAAAAATACAGATGAAACAATAATTATTTGTGTGTTGACAGCTCATGCACATTGTGTTTGTCTATTGTAAATCACTTCAACCTGCTAGTGCAAGATATTCCTCACTAAAATCTAAAAAAAATTAAGCTCTTTCTTTGACATTTTTATACAAAAGGAGTACATAATGGTTGTACTCTTTTTTTCATTCTTTCCTTTCCTTTTATGCTCTCCGTCTTATGTTTTTTAGTTCACGTTGTGTTATGAAGCATGAGAAACGTCCTTCTGTTGTATTATGGCATATATATTGTTGTACATGCTATTTGTTTATGAATTATTAAACAAATCATCCTTACCAGGAACAATTCCCCGCGCGTGCGCAAATAAGCTCCACCTCGCGGGCACCGGCCTCGCTGCTCCCGCCGCCTAGCCGGAGAAAACAAACTGCGTGGATGCGCCGTGCTCTCAAAGCATGCGACTTACAGCATTGCCAGCGCATTTTCATTTGCTTTCGGAGTTTCTCATCAATTAAGGTAAACGACGCTTTGATGATATTTTGCATTAAATAATAAGCAGTTGTCTTGAACGTTTTGTTTTTTTGCCATTTTAAATCCCACAATGTTTATGTGATGATGCTGGTCTATAAATCGAAACTTGCCTCCATGCATGTGTTCCTCTGTTGGATGCTAACGGGACCCGTGAAAGTGTTTTTAAGAAGAAATGCATTAGGGAAAAGTGTTGGCAGCAACAGCCGTAGTCATATTGTATATCTAAATATCTGAGCTTTGAAGGCTTCTTCAACACATGGTAGACTTTTGTTCGAGTTGTCTTGTATTCCCGAGTCATAATGACGGCAGCTCCATGCAGCAAAGAGCAGGCCGAGCAAAGGCCGCTTTGCGTAGAGTTTGATAGACATGCGTGTGAGCCAATGAGAACGCTGGAATCCGCGTCAGTCAGAGACTTGAACCAATCAAATCGTTTGCTGTTGTTGTGCATGGTGGCCGAAGAGTGAACAATGTAATGTCAAAATAGCCCTTTAAAACAACAAAAATAATTGATTGAACTTTTCCAGGGGTTTATTCTTTATTAAGATGTGAAGGTTGTACAGCGTTGCATTTCGTTTGTCCGCTGTCTTGAACGGTACGCAATACTGCGCGTCAAGTTAGCAGACAACGTTGCACCCACGTTGTCTTCGCATGTGAAGTGGAGGAAAAGTCGAAAGCCTGATTTCAATGCAGCTTCGAGAAAATCGAACAGTCGAATTTTTTGATATTTTTCCTGCTTTGACTAAGTAACTACATTAACAGGAAATGCTGTCTGATGTAACAATTGGGACTTGCAATGACAGACCTGAAAAAATTAGCCGCTGGCCTTACAAGGTAAACAACTAGGAAACGTATTGCGCGCCTTTTGCGTCACACAGCGCTCGATCGCCTGCCGACATGCGTGACCGTTAAACTCGGTCAGCTGAGAGGTTTGTGCGTGTATTGAATTTTCATAATAGCGGTTTCCCGCTATTATGACGTGTTGAGAATGCATGGATCGTGTCTTTCCACGAGGACGGACAGAAGCCCGGAGGTTGCGCGCGCACCTGGCGAGCAGTTCGGAGACTAGCGGCGCTTGTGATGACGCGCTTTCATTTGATTTTCATAATGACCACCACAGTGACTGACTGAGAAGTGGTGATTTCTTCCCGATTTTGATTTAACCTTGTTGACATTTAAAGGTCCCGTTCTTTCTGTGTTTTTGACGCTTTGTTTGTGTGTACAGTGCGCAATGTAACATGTGCTCATGAGCTTTATCATTTTGCAAGTATTATTTATGTTCTAACAGCAACATTACAAACTAACTAAAGTTTGAAAATGGGATCAGAAAGAACGTGACCTTTAAGTTCTATTTATTTATCACTGGATCTTAATTTTTTTTTTATCTCAAGACCCCCATTGTTTACAATTTCTACCAAATAAAAATATTGTTGAGCTTGCCATAACTTAAAATATGTGAATTACGTTATTAAAATATCCATAGACAGGAAATATCTTGTTTTAAGTTGTGTTTAGCTAATTTTTTAACTTTTTTTTACATTTCACAAGACTTTTTAAGATGTCAAATAAATGTTTTGAGTATGTATGTGAAGTTCTAGCTCAAAATACCATATAGATCATTTATTTGTTAAAATTGCCACTTGTAGGTCTGAGCAAAAAATGTGCAGTGTCCTTTTAAATGCAAATGACTTGATCTCTGCACTAAATTGCAGTGGCAGTATTATCCCCTTCTGACATCACATGGGGAGCCAAATTGCAATTACTGGGTTATTCTTTTTCACATTTTTTAATAATAATAATAATACCTTTATTTTATAGAGCGCCTTTTAAAAGTGGCTTTCTCAAAGCGCTTTACAGAGAATACAAAACATTAAAACCTAGGGGCATTATGTCTGTTTTAGAGCCATTTAAGGACAGAAAATTATTAGACATCCAAATTTTGATCTCAGTGATACAGTTAGAAAGATGCACAATGTCCACATGTTGACCTGGCCATGAATGGATATAAATCTGCGTGTCATCAGCATAAAAGTGATAGTTAAGGTCTAGAAATCTAAGTAGATGACCAAGTGGATAAATATACATCCTAAAAAGTAAGGGACCCAGTACTGACCCCTGTGGGACACCCGTATGTACAGAACCAACTTTGGACCTATAGCCACCCATAAAAACAAATTGACTGCTTGCAATAAAATAAGTCCTAAAGCCAAGAAAGGTCTCTGACAAACCAAATACAGTTTCCAGAAGATTAAGTAACGATGCATGATCATCAGTGTCGAAGGCAGAACTAAGATCCAAGAGAATGAGAAGAGACGGGGAGCCTGAGTCGGAAGCTATTAGCAAGTCATTAGTTAGGGCGCACTCACATTATCCCAACCAAACCAAACCATGCCTGGGCGCGATTGCCACCCCTCCCTACTCCCCCAGGTGCACGCACTCACACTGTACTTCTTATCGATCCGAGTCCGGGCGCGCTTTCGTCATTAAGATGCGATTGTTTTGAAAAAGCAGGAAGTAAAGCGCTCTCTTAACACTGGAACCCACCGTAATGATAAGTCTGTGTTTTTTATTCGGAGTCGTTTGGTGCGCGATTACAGACAGCCCTCTCACATGTCATCTTATTGCTTAGTTGATCCGTCACGTGCGCAGCTCGGACATTCACGTAACCCCGCTGCGCGCATCAAAAGGTTTTTACGGAGGCAGATGAAGGTGAGTGGTCGCGCAACTGACGTCTTCACCTTTTGAATCGCGCTCAGGCGCGATTTCGCTCACACCACAGCCTTCCGCGCCTGAGCCCAAGTGAACCGCGCTCCGGCCCACCTCTGCAACCCGGCCGCGGCGCGATTAAACAATCCGCGCCCGGGCGCGGAACGAAGCGATCACACTAGTCGAACAAACCAGGCTTTGGGGGTCAAACGCGCCCGAGCGCGGTTTGGTTTGGATAATGTGAGTGCGCCCTTACTTTAACCAACGCAGTCTCTGTGCTGAGGAGTTTCCGAAACCCAGATTGATGGGGCTCAAATAAACTATTTTCAATTAGGTGGTTGTTCAATTGGGCCGCAACCACCTCTAAGATTTTTGCCAAAATGGAAGATTAGAAATTGGGCGATAATTTGAAAGAACGTTCACATCAGAATTTTGCTTTTTTTAAGATGGGAGTGACAGCAGCAGTTTTAAGTGCTGTTGGCACCAAACCAGTTGAAAAAGAGTCATTTATTATAGCAAGAACTGAGGGACATAATGGATCAAGGCAAGATTTAAATAGACTACAAGGCATAGGATCAAGTATGCAAGTGGAAGCTTTCATACGAGAAACCTGCTTGCAGAGTAACTCAGGTTGTAATGCAGTAAATTTGAAAAAGGGAGTACCAGAAAAGCTTGATGTGGTAACTATTTGGACAGCAGACCCAGAAGAACTGCAGATAAGTTGATAGAAGCAACTACAAGCACTTAAACATGAAAAAAAGTCTTCATTTTTATGATATGTTCC
Source organism: Paramisgurnus dabryanus (assembly GCF_030506205.2). Lineage (NCBI taxonomy): Eukaryota > Metazoa > Chordata > Actinopteri > Cypriniformes > Cobitidae > Paramisgurnus > Paramisgurnus dabryanus. The sequence continues at coordinate 22,844,267 of NC_133357.1, forward strand.
ATTTATTAATTTAAGTATCTTCTTCCCAGTTGAGAAGCACTGATTTAGATAATTTACTGTGTGAATTTATAGAAATATTTAGTTGCATTAGAACATATTGCATATTTATTATAAGGTAATCCATAACTAATTATGCTGTTATTATGTTAATATAGCAACACATAAATAAGATACACTTAAGATACATTAAAGGTGTATGGTCATTAATATGTCAAATATTAAAGAATGGGACATATGGAGAACCAAATCTGCTATAATTAAACATATAAATAAGTATAATTAATAATAGTTAAATAAATAAAGCAATTGCTTGCTTAAACAAATATATATTTTATATTAAATTTAGTCCTGATATTTTTGTAATACCTTTTTAATTTAATTGTTCAATTTTATTTTTAACTTCATTTATGCATTCAGTTTTATATTTATTTTCCCCATATTTAATTTTAACATATTTAAACATTCAATCCTTGTGTTGATCCAGTTTATCATTAGTTGAGAGCTTACATATAGAAGCATCAGATCTGAAGTAAGAGGCTGTTTACATAAAGGGGGCAACCTTCTGGTGTCTCTCATGAAGCCAACACAGAAGTGACTTAAACTGCAGCTCATTGACTGCCCGGCCCGCTAGAGGCTGGCTCCAAAAGAGAGCTAATTCCCATAGACCCCCCCCCCCCCCATGTTAAAATGCCCAACTTTACAGCCTGGTACAAAAAGTGTTTTTGGCCTACAGCTAATTTTGCCCTTCATGACAACTGACAACTCTTCCACTTAAATTATATTAAGCCTTAAATTTTGCATAATTAAGGGCGTGGCCATTTGAGTGACGGATGAATTGCCACTGCTGTCACTACCGTCAGGCTAGGCGGTTGTGGTTTCAGCAACCTATTTTTGTTTATTCGTGATTGACTCGCTGCCAAGATGGCCACAGCAGACTCCGCCTACTTTGGGCTTCAAAATGCTCTTCACAAACCTTCGGGTGACGTCATGGGCACTAAACCATATTTGTTACAGTCTATGGTTTACACCTGGTATTAAGATGCGTTATGCATATTCAAAGGTAGTTGAAAATGCAATCGACTGGGTTGTTTTTGTGATGTAGACACTCATGTAGTTGAATGTGTTCACGCAGACAGAAAAGATGTCCTACTCTTAGTCTATTGATCTAATTTGTCTACTGAGCACAATGTTTTAACATCGGTCCTGCCATCTAGAGCAAACCTCAGTGTGAGTCTGAATTGATATTGTATTGTTAAAAATGGGGAAAGACTGTCAATAAAGGGTCCTAACAGCACTGGCATCCAATATTAGCCAGTCATGTGATAATTCTAAAGCACAACTAATGAAAAATAATAATATGATGAATAATATTTAATATAATACATTACTATTATTTAGAAACAGTGTTGCAGCATTCATTATATTGTGTCTTTGGTGACAGTTAAATTCATTTAACTTTGATCCTGTGATGTGTTCGCAGTGAAGTGTGTTCTTACTGTTTTTTGTTTTGTATTGTTTTTGTTTGTTTATTAGGTTGGTGGGTGCATGTGAACAGCATGTCAAAGACCCCTCCTCACAGGCGTGGGATCTCATTCGAGGTGGGAGCGCAGCTGGAGGCTCGAGACAGCCTGAAGAACTGGTCAGTGTCTTCTTTCTGCTTCGGCTTATCCATCCTTTCATTCACTAAGAGAACCTGATTGAAATTCAGATGCCCTAATACAACCACCAATTTAATTTTCTATCATAAATAGCACTAGCAATAATTTTAGAGGGGGCAATGTCACAAGTTTAAAACAGGTGACTTATTCTTGTTTGTGTCTATAGGTATGCAGCTAATATTGAGAAGATCGACTATGACGATGAGAAGGTTCTGATCCACTACAAACAGTGGAGTCACCGTTACGATGAGTGGTTTGACTGGAGCAGTCCGTACCTCAGACCCGTGGAAAGAATCCAGCTGAGGAAACAAGGTCTCAATGAAAAGCAGACTGCTCCAGTGAGTTCCTCTTTTCAAACTTTGACTCGGAGTCCTATTTTGCCCATGCTGACTATTAGTAATGAGGAAAGATATATTTACACATGCAATTTTTTTTATTTTTTTTACCTTTTCAGGGCTTTCATGTTAACCAGAAAGTTCTAGCTAGCTGGTCAGACTGTCGCTACTACCCTGCTAAGATCCTGTCCCGTGACAAAGATGGTGTGTATTTTAAAGCTTATTTATAGATATGCATACAGCAGAGGCTTATATTCAAAGCAATTTAAAGGGATACTCCACTTTTTTTTGAAAATATGCTCATTTTCCAGCTCCCCTGGAGTTAAACGGTTGATTTTTTTTTTTTACCGTTTTGGAATCTATTCAGCTGATCTCCGGGTCTGGCGGTAGCATTTTTAGCATAGCTTAGCATAATTCATTGAATCTGATTAGACCATTAGCATCGCGCTCAATAATAGCCAAAGAGTTTCGATATTTTTCCTATTTAAAACTTGACTCTTCTGTAGTTACATTGTGTACTAAGACCGATGGAAAATTAAAAGTTGTGTATTCTAGGCAGATATGGCTAGGAGCTATACTCTCATTTTGGCGTAATAATCAAGGACTTTGCTGTCGTAACATGGCTGCAGCAGTCGTAATGATATTAAGCGTGATGCTAATAATCTAATCAAATTCAATGGATTGTGCTAAGCTATGCTAAAAGTGGTAGCGCCAGACCCAGAGATCAGCTGAATGGATTCCAAAACTGTAAAAATCAAATGTTTAACTCTAAGGGAGCTGGAAAATGAGCATATTTAAAAAAAAAGTGAAGTGTCCCTTTTAAAGTATAATTGCATTCAAGGTTATACGTTTTAGCATTATTTTCTCTATATTATCAAACGTTAGCCTTTGCACTAGTAACACTAGTAACCGCGTGTGTAATTGACTTGTATATGACTATGCTGCTGTGTCGTCCAGGGTCCTACAAGGTGAAGTTCTTTGATGGAGTCGTGAAGACGGTAAAGGGAATTAAAGTAAAGCCTTTCCGCAAAGAGGTGAGAGGTCGCTGCCTTGGCTACAGTAATAGCCCTTTATCGAGAAGACTTTTTTAATAAGTTTGTCTTCATCTACAGAGCTCCCATGGCAAAGCCAATCAGCAAGCTCGAAAGCGGAGCGACCAAAGCAATAAAGAATGGAAACCCAAGGAGAACGGCAGGACTAACGGCTCAACACACAGCACCTCTGATCAGGACGGCGAAAGTGGATCGGAAGGAGAAGAAGAAGATGTCACGGTGATAGATGAGCCTAGAAACCTCCAGAACGGCGGAGCGAGCGAAAACGGGGAGACTACGAAAGCAAACGAATCGGAGCAGAGCTCCCCCGAGCAGAAAGAAAAACTGCCATGTGAAGACGTGGTGGAAGAACCGCTGAAAAGCAGGGAAGAAGACATCAAAACTGAGAAGGTGGAGAAGAAGGAGATGAATGAAGAACAGGAGGAAGAGAAGCCCAACGCTCTTCAAAATGGCATTGACAAGAGCGACGGGGAGAAAAAGGAAGAAGCAGCAGATGAAGGTCCCAGTCTGCCCAGAAGAACACGGAGTAAGATGGCAGATGGTGAGATTTTTGGATGAACATGGTGTTACTTTTAAATATTCAATTTCACCCAGCGAATATTACTAACGCTAATGAATTTTAAACAAGAAGTGCAGCAAAGGATTGAAATTGAGAGCGAGGGATTGTTGGGTGATTTATGCTCAAGTCAATTCGGTGTTTGATGACCCAAGCAGGTTTTTTGCTGAGTTGTGAGCTTGTCTGTCTGTCACAGGGAAAGATGCAGATAAGCCCAGCGGTCCAGCGCTGAGGAAGAGACGTGCATCTACAGGTCAAATTCAACCGTCCAAAAGAAGCAGAGCCAATTCAAGCACAGGTATGACACCGTTATTTGTTTTTGGTTTTTTTTGCTTGGTGACGTTATTGTTGTGACACAAACATTGTCTCACTAAATTCTCAACTGTAAGATTGTTTATGTCAAATACAAGTATACAGCATATGTTGCCTTTATATTATATTTACATTACATTTATGCATTAGGCAGACACTTTTATCCAAGGCATCTTATAGTGCATTACAAAATAGACATTTGTATCAATTTGTGTTTCTTTGGGTTTAAACCAATAAGCTTTTGCACTGCTATTGCAATGCTGTACTACTGAGCTATACATGAATGGTACTGAATGCTACTGAGCTATACATGAATTATACAGTAACACATCCAAAAATCAACAATAATTTTTATTTTAAGAATGAGTTGATGAAATGTTTCAAACAATACTCCAGCCAAATTTCAAAATTCCCCTATGATTTACTCCTTATCTGTCCATCATCTTTCAGAAGAACACGTTTGGAGTTATTTTAGTAAATGTCCTTGCTTTTCCAAGCTTATAAAACAGGGGGAAACCGGATTCAGGGAACAACGTCTGACTTTAAGCCCCAAGAAAGTGCATCCATCTTTCACAGAAGTAGGGGAGATGGGGGCACAAGCTAACGCTTTTTGGTTTTGGCTCAATCATTAAAAAATATTTGTGTTTGATTAATTCCAACTTACCCGACAAGTGCGATTAATTGTAATGCTGCGTTCAGACCAGTCAATGTAAAGACGCGTTGATGTGCATCTGGAGGCCTCTCGGTGCGAATGAGGCGTTTAGTGCGGCGCCGTAGATGTGATTCCGCGTCTTGTTCGCGCGAAAGGCTCAAATTGAGTGTTGTCGCGGCAAACGCGCGAGTTGAAAAATGTGAACTTTGGTGGAAAAACGTGCCGCGTTAACCAATCAGGAGCTTCCTCTAGTAGTGACGTGATTACAGAAAGGGACCGGAGTCACAGAAGCCCCTCCCATGACGCATATTTCCGCGCGAATGTCTAGATTACTAGATTTTCACGCGCGAATGAACGAGTAAACTCAAACTGTTCAAGATGCAAACTAGACGCGATTTTGATGCCTCAAACACGGCTAGTGTGAACCCACGGTAACAAGCAGGGGGTTAGTTGTAACCCTTGCTAAAAATTAAGTTTTCAGGCAAATATTTCGATACTGTTTTGTGTGTATATTGTTTATATATCTGTCTATAATAGACAGGTATTTACACTATTCATCCCTCGTCTAACCATAGTTCAATTATAAATGGAAACAAATGTCTAAATGTCTAAATATTCAGACATTTATAAATTAACTTACATGTCACCAAAACACTCATCAATAACTCTCTGGAAAAACATTATACTTTTCCATAAATTTGCAGGAGACAGGTCTTCTGGTAGCGTGAAAACAATACAGGAAAAACAAATCGCTCAACCGTGTGCAACAATGTAAACGGTCCGTGTTACAACTAACCCTGCATTAGTTTGTGCCCCGCCCACCCCTATTTCACAGGGCTCCAAGGGTTTAATAAAGGTCTTCTGCAGGTAATCAATGTGATATTGTAAGAAAAACATCCATATTTTAAACTTTATAAACTTGTATAACTAGCTTCCTTTATTAAAGGCATCTTGGACTCATGTGATTTACGAGATTCACTGCTCAACATACCCGTGGCAACAAAAGCTCACTACGCGAAAAACTCTCACATGAGTCCAAGATGGCGTCTACATTACTGTGAAAGAAGAATGCACTTTTTGGGGGGTTTAAAGTCAGAAGTTGTTCCCTGATCCCTGTTTTCCACTATTATAAAGCTTGGAAGAACAAGGACATTACTAAAATAACTCCAAATGTGTTCGTCTGAAAGATGATGGAAATGTGTATCTTGATTGCTTGAGAGTGATTAAATCTTAGGTAATTTTAATATTTGGCTGGAGTGTAGCTTTCATCCATGGAGTTTTAGCACTGTCTCACAGGCTGTTGTCTCCCCCACAGACAAAACCAGTCGATCCCAGATTAAAACACCCAAATCAGACTCTGTCCCAGGAACCTCAGAGAGTAAAGACAGTCCAACATGTCCTGCAGGAAATCCAGCACCCACAGAAGAAACCGCAACAACGCCTGATCTCGGTACGCCCCCTAAATTTCATTACCAAAACATTTATGCAGATCTAATGTATGATGTGCTAATTTATAAGTTTCTGTCTCAGCTTCAGCACTTAAACAGCAAGTCCATCTTCCAACCACGAACAAGTACAGCAGAGAACCACGTGAGTACACACTTCGTCTCTTACATGCACCTACACGTATGAAAATCTGCTTTTATGTCAACTTTTTTTCTGCCCTTAGTGTACAGGGTCATCAAAAATCAACCGCCCCCTATCCTGTCCATCGAGTTGGACCACAATCCCTTCAAATGCAAGGTCACGGGCTGCCTCAAGTCTTTCCGCAAGGCATCTCTGCTTCACTATCACATGAAATACTACCACGCACAGAGCGATCCGAGCCCTCCTCAGACGCGCTCCTCAGACAAGCAGAACCAGGAGACTCCTCGCAGGCGCCGCACGATCTCTGGCTCCCAACGTTAGTTCTCACTTGTTTTGTTTTTTTGTCTGCCTTTATTATGCTCCAATGCTTTGGTGAGTGTGTGTCTTCTCATCTCGGGACATCATCAAATTATATTTCCACAGATACTCCTTCTCCTTTAAGTGACAGTAAATCAGGACACACTCTGTCGCCCCCTGGTGTTGGCAGCATGCACCGGCAGCGCTCATCCACGCTGGGCTCAGAGAGGAGCAAAGAGAACCAACACAGCAACCGCTCGCTGCATGATGAGAGAGACTGGGTTGCCAGGGAAACAGGTATTGCAGAGCATCGTGATCATTCAGTCCATTTCCTGTGCTCATGCTCAACGATGATTCCTCTTAACATCCACATGACAGAAACTGAGATTGATATTCTCTTCTGAATTCCTTGCGATAGGGGTGAAAGAAAGAGAGCGGCTGAGGGAGAAACGTCAGAGGGATTTCTTCCGCATCAAACTGAAGAAAAAGAAGAAGAAGAAAAAGAGGTCAAAGTCAGGTTAGACAGCTTTTTTTAGTGTAGTGTTTTTTGTGCTTCTCGTCTTTTGCCTCTTTACTGCCCCCTCTGATTGTCTGCTGTAACAACAGGTTTTCCAGAAGGGCAGGCAGTTACGCTTATATTTAAAGCTAATATAGTCAACAGGATATGATGTCATATGCTAGGTTTGCTGGTTTAAATAATAAAAAAAACTGTAAAAATACAATCCATTCTGGTTAATCTTTGACATCGCAAACCATTCTAATTTTTAAACTTGGTTTTCTTAAAATAAGCTAAAAAAAATGTTTTTGTAATGTTTGGTTTTCAGTCAAAATGTCAGTGTTTGACATTTTAGATGATCTTCCACTGATCTTCTATTGTGATTTTAGATCTGTCTTTGCCTGTGTAAATTTGCATCCTAGAGTTAATCAAGCTTTACCGTTTTACAAGATTTTACATTAAAGGAGCAGTATGTAGGATTGTGGCCAAAACTGGTATTGCAATAACAAAACTTGTGGCTAAAACTGGTACTGCAACCACACAACTGGGGGCCAATACACAAAATGACAACATAAACATCAGTTGAGGGCTGCAACTCAACTTTTAAAATGACAATATCCTGGCCAGATCAATGTTGTGAGTGATATAAGTATTTAAAATGAAAATGATTTCTTAATGTCTAGTGACATATCAAGGTCATTTTATGATTAATTGATATAAATTTCTTACATACTGTTCCTTTAAATTACATTCAAAATCATCCCAAACTGGGGGTTACAAACCCCTGGTGGTTTGCGAGGGAATGCAGGGGGTTTGTGAGTTGATGGAAAATGATTAACTAATTGCAATTAAATCCGAAAAATGTAAATAAATAATTTTAAAATATTTTTTATTTGATACAATTAATTATATTATATTATATTATATTATAGTTTTTTGTTTATATCTATATATTTATTTATTTATTGACATAACACTACAATATATCAGAAAAACTGAGAACTCAAGATGGACAATAATGGGTAATATAACAGTCACTATGAGCAAAATACTACTGAAAAAATTTTAAACAGGTGAAAAATACTTTTAAAGGAAACTTTAGAAAATTATTGAAATATTTACTTAAAATCTACAGGGGTACTTCAAGTAAATAATTTAAGTCGTTTCAGCAAACAAAAAAGTTTGAAATCCCCTCATTTATCCAATATTTACTTAGAATTCACAAAAATTTTATTATAATTGTAGACTGTCTGCCAATTTAATGGGAACTCTCAGTTCACCAAAATAGTAGGTGCATGCACAACTATGTACACGGGGTTCCAAAAATACAAGGACCCTCTCGTTCGTGTAAAAAATGGACCATACTTCGGCCTTAAAGGATTAGTCCATTTCCTTAAAAAAATCCAGATAATTTACTCACCACCATGTCATCCAAAATGTTGTTGTCTTTCTTTGTGTAGTCGAGAAGAAATGTTTTTTGAGCAAAACACTCCAGGATTTTTTAATGAACCCCAACATTTAACAGTTTTAATGCAGTTTAAAATTGCAGTTTCAAAGGACTCTAACGAGGCACAAGGGTCTTATCTAGTGAAACCATTGTCATTTTTGGCAAGAAAAATAAAAAATATGCACTTTTAAACCACAACTTCTCGTCTTCCTCCACTGTGTGACAAGCCAGCTCGACCTCACGTAATTGGGTAATGCCGTGAAAAGGTCAAGTGTTACATATATGAAACGCACATTTGCGGACTGTTTTAAACAATAAACTGACACAAAGAAATGAATTACTATCATTCCACATACAACAACGTCGGAATGGTCCTCTTACTCCACACTTGTAAACACTGGGGCATAGTTTCGCCTACGTCATCCATGACCTCTTGACGTGATGACATATTACGTGAGGTCACGCTGGCGCGTCACTGGACCGGAAGAAGACGAGAAGTTGTGGTTTAAAAGTGCATTTTTGTTTTTCTTGTCAAAAATGACAATCGTTTCGCTAGATAAGACCTTTATGCCCCGTTTGGGATCGTTTAGAGTCCTTTGAAACTGCAATTTTAAACTTTATTAAAACTGTTATGTGTTGGTGTCCATTTAAGTCCATTAAAATGAGAAAAATCCTGGAATGTTTCCTCAAAACATAATTTCTTTTCGACTGAACAAAGAAAGACATCAACATTTTAGATGACATGGTGGTGAGTAAATTATCTGGATTTTTTTTAAGAAAATTGACTAATCCTTTAAGCATAACCCACCTTGGTACTGTATGGAGTACTTGACAGAAAGCAGTATTCTTAAAATAACTTAATATTAACTTGCTCTATGGTTCTAGTTGATATTTATCAGTCTGTCACTCTTTCTAACTCGTTGTCCTTTCAGCTGTGCTATTAAAAGCTTATGCTTAAAGTCAGTAAATACACACATGCTTGAGCAAAACTGTTCTGCAGTCCTAGTTTTAGTCTTGTCATGTGTCCTCTCAATGATTTTGCCTATCCTGTTCAGTCTTATGTTCAATTAACCCTTCCATATTTAGATTTTGCACCCCTGTTATTAATTGAATTAATTCACCCAGAATTTAACATGCCCAGAACATAAGCATCATTTCAGGACTCACTGAATCAAGCCGCCTCATTGGCTAGAAACGGATCAGTCTCTGTTTAACCCATGTGTGGCGTCTGCTCTCCCCTCCTCTGACAGACTTTAACAGCACTGAGGATAGCATTTGCCCAAAGCCCCTCCTTTGCAATTTGAATTCGGCCCTCAAATTGCCCCCCACCCTCACACATCGCTCCTACGTGGAACCCCAGCCACAAAAGATGCTCAGCCAGAGTGGGTACACCTCAGATCTCACAGCCTCCTGCTTTGTGTCTTTTTAAGATTGTGTCTTTGCATAACTTTCCGTGTCTTGTCTAACTTTCTTCAAATATGTGTGTTAGGTGTCTGGTGTGATACGCGTTTAATGTGTGCATGTGTGACTTAGGGTAGTGGGTTTCCTTGCATGAAGGATCGTTTTGTGAAGGAAGAGAAATGAAAAATAATGACATGGATCTTATTCGTGACAGGTGAAGACAGCAGCAGTGATTTGTCATCTGACAGTCCTGTATGGAGTGAGGACGAGTCTGATACTGAGCTGAATCTGAACATGCCTCTATCAGAACAGGGCGTAGAGAGGCGCTCTCACGGCTCAGAGATCGTACGCTGTGTCTGTGAAGTGCAGGAAGAGAATGACTTCATGATACAGGTCAACATTTATCCTTTGCTACAGCTTCATATATAATATCTGTTTTTTGTTTATTTGTATAGGGACAGATAGAATAGATATAGACTAGCATGCATCACAGGGGCTGTTTACACTTGGTATTAAGATGTGTTTTCATCGATCGGATCACAAGTGGACGAGAGAGACACATTACGTTTACACCTGGTATTTAAATCCGTCTCTCTTGTCCACTTTCGACCGCTTCTGTCCTGAATACTGTGAGGGGATGGTCTGTGAGACGGTGGGCGAGTCTCTCTGCTGTCATTCAGACGCGTGCGAGAGTAATTATGAGTTTATATGGACGCAAACTATATTATGTCGGAGTTTACTGCTTGTTTAGCAAGTAAACGTGCTGCACAGTGTGTTGTACGTGTGTATGTAAGAGCTTTCTCTGAATTTTCAGCGCAATTGATGAAATAGGATCGCGCAACTTTCACACGCTTTCAAAACGAAACTACGGAGATCAGCCGCTTTAGGTTTATCAATGAAAGGCTAAAAACCACATGTGCGTTCCGCAACTCCAAAGCGATCCGATCGAAAGTGGTTTCGACTACCTCTGGATGTGGTTGAAAGTGGTCGAAAGTGGACGAGCTCAAAACGTTTTGAACACCGTTACACCTGGAATTAACGTCGTCCACTTGTGATCCGATCGACGAAAACGCATGTTAATGCCAAGTGTAAACAGCCTCATAGTGCTTGTAGCTTAAAGGGATAGTTCACTCAAAATGGAAAATTCTGTCATTTACTCTCATGTTGTTACAAATCTGTATAAATTCATTGGTGGACCCCATTTACTTCCATGGTATTCTTTTTTCCTACTACGGAAGTAAATGGAGTCCGTGAAACGAATTTCTCAAAATATCTTATTTCGTTTTCAAAGAAATGTTTACAGGTTTGTTGCAACATGAGGGTGAGTAAATGATGACAGAATTTTCATTTTTGGGTGAACTATCCATTTAAGCTAAATTGCAACACTTGTCCCTAAAAGGGCTTTAATAATAACACGACATTCAAGAATAATTTTAAAGGGAAAACTATGAATATGCCACAGATTTTAAACAATAATGTAGTTTCTTTTCATTTACATTTTAATACATTTGTGTTAGTACACCAAACACCAAAGAGAAAGTGTGTTTAACCAAAAATAAAGCACTCGATTGGCCTGCTACTGTTAACAATGCTTTGCAATCCTGGTCCCGCCTCCAGGGTTTCAAGACGGCGCGCAACGGTCAAACATCTCTATCTGGCGTGTGTTTATATAGAAAAGAATCCATATTGATTAAGCGATAATAATACTTTTGGTGCTCAAAATGTCAGTCCCAGACTTATATTAACGGAAGCAGCACACGTTTTAATTGACATTCATAGACATATATATGCAAAAGATGCCCTATAAGTGATCGAGCTGTTAATGGAGCATCTATGCATATATATGTCTATGAGAGGTCGAATGAGGCATTTATCTATTTTTTTACATTAATGCATATGTCATTTATCTAAAAGTGACCCACAGGGCATTTAACTTTTCCCCGCCAGCACTTTTAAAAAAAGTTGCCAGCTAGTGCCATAATTATTTTATATTTTCACAAAAGTTTAATACTTAGAATTAGTTTTTCTTTAAATATATAAACATACAATATATCACATAAAAGAACCCTCTGCTATATTCCTATCTTTAGTTGTCCTTTTATCAAATATGGGTAGGTTTCTTCAAAAATACAAAATTTTTAGCAAAAAGCTGAGATAATTGCATTTTTGTAAAAGACTGTTGTTAGAGATCAAATTCAGAGTGGTGATTTTTACTGTTTTTGGATCAGTGTATGCTTTAGTGTTTTATAAGATTAGGTAAGAGCGCCACCTAGTGGATAACGGGGGAAATATGGTAGGGATGTCTCGATTCAATATGCTGGATCGTTAGGACATCGGATCGAGGGCCGACATCCTGACCGATCCAATTCCGATAGCCGTGGTTGTTACTGACAAGCTATTAAAAGGATAACGTATTATAAAAGCACCATAAAAGTTTTATGCCCTATATTCGAAGTCTTTTAATTCACTCAATAGCTTCATGTGAAGGAACAAACGCACATTTAAAGATATTTAAGTTCACAGAAACACTGTAATTTACTCACAAACTGGGTTAATTCACTGGTGAAGCGGACCGATGAATGGCGTCATTCACACATGCACACACACAATAACGTTAGGCTATTTTAAAGATCTGATTTTATAAAGTCTCAGTAAGCCGTCGGATAAATGCAATTCACTTTGTGCTGAGCACCTGGCACATCTATTCTCTTTGTGTTTTAACAGTTATGAACTTTCTATTGCGGAGCGAGGATTCTCATGAGAGGATTATTCAAGGGCATCAATTCTGCACCCGGAATGTGCATAAAACTCCGGCCAAGCGCATAATTCCCAAAAATAACCATTTGCACACTAAAGCTTTTTTACTATGACAATTTTACACAATTAAGAAAAAAAAATATTTAGCCTACTTAATCGATCAAACGTACCTATTATATGTTCTCCTAAACACTGCCATGATTAATATTTAGTAATGTTTCCTGTAACTTGTAAATTGTTTTAAATTATTGATTTAACATTTAAAATGATACTAGATTTAGTAGAAAGCACTTTATGCATTTAATTACAATAGTTTCGGGCAGATATCGGTATCGGCTGATATTCGGAATTCTGGTATCGGAATCGGATCGGGAAACATACCTAAAATATGGATTGCTGTAAAAATTTGTCATTTGGCAAGCAAACATTTTCTCTTAATTGAAGTGATAACTCATCAATGTCAGGGAAAGAGTTAAGTATACATTTTGCAGTATATGTGTTCTCTCTGAATTATCATAAAGCCGTTTCCTCTAAAACATTGAAATGTGAAGTCTAAAATTGATAGCATTGACTGGCACTGTTTGAACATTCGGTGTTTGTCTGTGATCTCTGCAGTGTGATGAGTGTCTGTGCTGGCAGCATGGGACTTGTATGGGACTGTATGAGGAAAGTGTGCCAGATACCTACACCTGCTACATCTGCAGAGACCCACCAGGTGAGAGACTTCATATGGTGTATTAACATCTGTCTTGACCGTATGAGATAGAGAAAGTGCAAAATGAGAAAGAGAGAAGGCAACTAAACATCTATTTCTGTTCTTTATACGCCTCATGGTTGTTTCTTCCACATTACGTTATATTTTTGTATTTGTTGTCTATGTTTGTGTACAGCTCTAAGGCAGAGCCAAAGGTTCTGGTATGATAAAGACTGGCTGAGCAGCGGTCACATGTACGGCTTGTCTTTTCTGGATGAGAACTACTCTCACAAAAACAGCAAGAAAGTGACCGCCGCCCATCAGCTCCTGGGGGACGTCCACCGCGTGTTTGAGGTGGTCAACGGCCTTCAGCTCAAAATGAGCATTTTGCAGTAAGTCATTCACATATTTATATTTCTGATGTCCTCTTATTTGAATCTTAATGGATTTCATCCACATTTCAGAACCCAAGCCCATCCGGACCTGAAGCTCTGGCGCCAGCCCTGGAAGCCTGCAGATGGCCTGCGAAGGAAGATGGCGGGAGACTCCGGCGTCACCACTCCCTTTCCCCCCTCACCTCCTGATATGGGAGGGAGCGAGCTTGATGTGTTGAAGAGTGAAGTCCCGTCGCCCGTGGAGAAGCACTGCTCCTTTCAGGACTCGTACATCAGCAGCGAGCACTGCTACCAGAAACCTCGTACGTACTACCCGGCAGTGGAGAGGAGACTGGTGGTGGAGACGCGGGGAGGCTCTGAGCTGGAAGACAGCCTGAGGAGCACAGAGGACCTCCTAGAGATGGCAGAACAGAGGTACGGCGCATCGCTGGATCATGAACAGCACAAGCTCCAGCTGGCCGACCGCTCCTTTACCAAGGTGTGTTACAAGCAACTGATGTGTCTTAACTCTTGAGGTGATAATAGCCACTGATGCTAGCATGGTGTTTAAAGAAATTTAAATGGACACTCCACTTTTTCTGAAAATATGCTCATTTTACATCTCCCCTAGAGTTAATGAATTGATTTTTACTGTTTTGGAATCCATTCAGCTGATCTCCGAGTCTGGCGGTACCACTTTTAGCATAGCTTAGCATAATCCATTGAATCTGATTAGACCGTTTAGCATTCAAGTTTGTGAATCTGGAGGAGAAAAATTCAAGGTCCTGGGAAGTTTTTGAAAATGTACATACATAGATGCAGGTCATTGAAAGTGCTTGAATCTATTTTATGCAAGTTTTCTGGAAAAAAATCCATATGTGTAGTGTAGGATAATATCATACATTTTTTAGACTTTTTAAGAACGCGTGCTAAACTGTTCCCTTTAAATTCTTATATCTTCTGTATGCAAATGTTGATTCATACCAAAATGCTTTTTTGCATAGTTGTGTTTGACACATGTAAACTTCTCGGGTTACGTATGTAACTGTTGTTCCCTCCCTGAGAGGGGAACGAGACGCTGCGTCTCCCTTGTCATACTTCCTGCGTCCCTGTAACGCCGTCTTTGGCAATATTTCAGATAGCTATATACTTCCCGGCTCCCGCATTACCCTGTCTTTGTCGTTAAGCCTCACCATTGGTTGAATTTGATATACACATTCAGACGCACTTACCCTTGGAGGAGTCCCCAAAGTGTCACCGCAGTGATGCAGCACGAGTTCCCTCGAAAGGGAACTGTAACAATATATATCTTAAAAGGTAACACAATGTAACCTTGCTCTCACTTGAAATGTATCCCCACATTTAGTCCTTGAATTTGAGGGTATTGGACCTGGAAAGTCCTTGAAAGGTCCTTGAATTTGAAGCTTACTAAGGTGTGGGAACCCTGATACTTTATTACATGGCATTCATGGGACTCATTGGTTTGTGTTATCAGGAACTGGAGTGTCGTATGAAACGATTGGTTTCCGATGAGAAGAAGACCTGTGCGGTGGACATAAAGGAGGAGGAGGAGGAGCCTGACCCCGTGACCCCTGATTCAAAGTCTGACCCTGACCTTATGCTGCACCAACAGTGGCAGCTGAACCTGCTGGAGCACATTGAGGTCGTGCAGGATGAAGTGATGCACAGAATGGACCTCATCGAGCGAGAACTGGACGGTGAGACATGTTTCACTAAATATAAACCTGTACACTCAAAAATTTTATGGTTAAGGGTGAGCAGTTTCAGTGTTTGATCTAACCAGTTAACAACTTTAAAATTTTGCTGCAGTGTTGGAGAGTTGGTTAGACTACACCGGTGAACTGGAACCTCCAGATCCGCTGGCCCGACTTCCTCAGCTGAAACATCGGATCAGACAGCTCCTGACCGATTTGGGTAAAGTGCAGCAGATCGCACTATGCTCCTCGTCCTCATGAGGGCGTCAGAGAATAGTGAAAGACTGGCAAATGCCCAATGCGCACAGGCATGATAGTGAATAAACTCTGAAACATGAAGTTCATGTTAATTTACAGAGTCGAAATCTGACATAAAACTGCTGAAACGGTTGTTTTGTTTGTTTTTTAAGAGGGAATACCTTGCTAAGCCATCCAAACTACCTTAAATATGATGCTCTAGTTTCTCTAATATAGAGATGTGTGTTGAAATGGTAAATATGAACAGCAGTTAAACAGCAGTCAAGACTACAATTATAAACAATGATGCAAAGGTTTTGTTCACTTTTTTTCTTTTCTTGTGAAACTTAAAGCTTCTTTGTAGCACTTAGCTCTGTCTGTCATAGACCTGATGGTAATTTTGTTAGACTTTTTTAAAAAATGTATATTTCTCTATATTCTTGACTTGCTAAATACTTCTTATTTCTTGTTTAGTCATAACAAGTGATAATATTTGACTGTTGGCACGTCTTGGCTCTCGATAAGAGCTTAAGGACTCGAATGATATTATGAGTTAATGAAAATATTGTTACATATGAGAATGACAATATATTTTAACCTGAACGTACTTTCATTTTACTTCTATATTTGTACTAAATACGTCATGTAATCGTGTAAATAACCCCTATCACTTGCTCAAATTTATGTTCTGCCTTTTTTTAGCTAAACTATGTTGAATCGGCATTTATAGTAAAGACTTTACATAATGTTGTGTATACTATAGTACTGTACTTTAATGTCATGTATCGTTCTCTGTTTTGACACAATTGGGGTTTGCTTGCATTTCAAATCGGCGTGCTACGTTTTCACATAACGTTTTCTTGCATACTGAATTTTTGGTTGTATGGATTTTAATTGTTTCTCAGTGTTGTCTCTTTTTTTCATTTATTCTCTACAAGATTCATTTTGATTTTAAGAGATTAGATGCCTTTAAGTTATTGTAATTGAATTTAAGTTATTTAACTTTTCCACCTTGTCCCTTCTGTCAGCTTTTGTATAGTCCATGTCTGATGTTTAAGTGTCTTTTCAGTGTTAACAACACCTTTTGGTGTTTTATCTCTTTATTACTGTTAAAAACAAGGTCAGTTTGTGTATTGTTCACCCTCAGACACGCAAACTGTAATTGTATTTGTGGATTCTTAAATCTTACTGAAGGGTATTTGAAGAGTTTGTGTTTTCTCTGTACAGCTGGTGAGCGATTGACAGCCTGTTGACTGCTCTTCAATATTATGTAGCCGATTATAATTTTACATCTGCCCTCTTGCTTTCTAGTCACTTTAAATCTGGTTATTGAATATAAGTATTTTGTGCTCTTTTGTACATTTAAGTTTTCCGTTACTATATTTTTACATTGGGTCGCCTGGGATAAGTTCTGAAAAAATTGACGCCTTATCCAAAAGCAAGCAAATAAATGCGAACATTTAAATTCCAAAACGTTGTTTGTTTTTACTTTGTATAACAGAAGCAGATAAACACATCTCTGTGTTTTAGATGGCCAGATGTTTCCTACATTGCAATATTTGAAAAAGCAAAATAGTGAGATTAGTGGTAGTTTGTGTTAAATCTGTGGTTCTCAAACTGGGAGCCCCTGATTTTATAAATACATTCATTTATCATAAATTCTGTGTAATTAAATATCAGGAAAAATAAGACTATTAACCAACAGCACTAAATTGTATAATTTGTTTTGTTTAATTCCAATATAAAGTGAATGTTTTATGTCATACATTTTCTTTGGGGGGAACATGTACAAGGGGGCCCGCACACTGAAAAATGTTGAAAACCACTGTGTTAAATGATAATTTAAAACGCTAAATATTTGGGATAGTTCAACCAAAAATGAAAATTCTGTCATTATTTACTCACTCTCATGTTGTTACAAACCTGTATAAATTTCTTTGATCTGGTGAACACATAGGAAGAAAATTTGAGAAATGTTTGTAATCAAATCGTTTGTTAACCCCATGTACTTCATTAGTATTATTTTTTGGAAGTGAATGGGGTCCACGAACAGTTTGATTACAAACATTTCTCAAAATATCTTCCTTTGTGTTCACCAGATCAAAGAAATGTATACAGGTTTGTAACAACATGAGAGTGAGTAAATAATGACAGAATTTTCATTTTTGTGTGAACTATCCCTTTAAGTAAATTGATTTTTCTACAAAAATCACTCTTCATTATGTAAAGAACATTATGTAAAAATATAACCTTGAAATATTTGATATGATCCTAATCTCATAATCCCATGAAACTTCAGCCTGGATTTATATAGATGATGCATTATGTACACTACAATGATTATACAATTGTGTTATAGAGAACATGCGTATGCATTGTTGATATAAAAATAAGCTACACATTTAAAGGGGACATTCACAAGGCTTTTTAAGATGTAAAATATATCTTTGGTGTACCCAGAGTACAGAAGTGAAGTTTACCATATACAGTGCTCAGCATAAATGAGTACACCCCCTTTGAAAATAAAATTTTCTCCATTTATTAGTAAATATGAGACCAATTTGCTGTATTTTTACACACCAGTTTTATTAAACATTTATGTTTCTTAACATAAGAGTGAAAGTCACTTACCATCTTAAGGATACGAAAAATAACACATTTAAATCAAATGAGGTGATGCAAAATCTAATATTTTGTATGGCCTCCATTATTTTTTTAAAAACAGCACTAATTCTTCTAGGCATTGAATAAACAAGTTGTCAACATATAGTTAACATCTTTTATTCTCCATTCTTGAACAATGACCTCTTTCAGATCCTATAGATTCTGGATGGAGAATGAAGTTCTGCTTGTCTTTTCAGAACTCCCCATACCTCAACCTGTGAATCACTTTTACCCTGTGCTTCTTCTAAAATGAATTAGTGACCTTAGATGTGTATTTTGGGTCACAATCATGTTAAAAGATTGGCCTTTGATCAAGGGCATGGTAGCATCTTCTCTTTCACAGTACATCTGTGTATTCATGATGCCGTCTATAAAATTCAACTCCCCGACACCTGCCGCATTCATGCAAGCCCACAGAAGAGCACTGCCACCACCATGCTTTACTTTTGGTACCATGCATTTTTCATTGTACTCCTCACCTTTGCCACACCATATTGGAACCCATCAGAGTCACAAAGATTAATCTTTGTCTCATTACTCCAAAGTATGGAAAGCTAGAGACCCAATAGTCTTTGCCTTTCTCAATATGACCTCTAGCTAAAGCTTTTTGAGCATTGGCTTTCCCAGTGGCTTCCTCTGTGGATGACAGCCATGCATGCCTCTCCTTTGCACTGTACAACCGTCGTATGGTGTCAAGGGGAAACAACCCAGCTTGACTTTCTAATGATTAAGCCAACTGTGCTGAACTTGCATGATGACTTTTTTCAATATCTCTCATCACAAAACTCTCTTGACGAGGTGTTAACTTTAGTGGACCTCCAGGACATCGCAGAGTGCTTCAAGTCCATCCTTTTTACATTTTTGGATCACTTTCGTGACGGTATTCAAACTTAAAACTTAACTAATTCTCTTGAAACCTTGAGCATTTTGTGCAAAGTAAAGATTTTGTTTCTCATGAGACATTTCTTTACCATGTGGTGCTATTCTGTTAGCATTACATGAGAGTGGATTTTTTTATCTTCAATACCACTCTCAATTGCCAGTTATCCTGTGGCTACCTGTGTGATGATTATTTATATTCATCATTTCCTAGTGATTTCCTGTTAATTACACTTTATTTAATTTTTTGGCTAACATATTCATCAGGGTGTACTCATTTTTGCATCACCTCATTTGATTTAAATGAGTTATTTTTGTATCCTAAAGATTGTCAGCAACTTTCACTCATTTGTTGATAAGAATAAATGTTTAATAAAACTGTTTTGTAAAAAAGAAAGCTAATTTGTCTCATATTTACTACAAAATAGAGAAAAATCTGAATTTTCAAAGGGGGTGTACTTATTTATGCTGAGCACTGTAGGTAACTTTTGAAAAATTCCATCTTCATAGGTGTGAGCAAAAATTTGGTGTTTTTGGTTGTGTGCTTTTAAATGCAAATGAGCTGATAAAATGCAAACACTGATGGCCATGATGGTGGATTGTTGAAATTGGAACTCAGTTGTGCTGTCAATTATTTCTCTCTCTCTCTCTCTCTCTCTCTCTCTCTCTCTCTCTCTCTCTCTCTCTCTCTCTCTCTCTCTCTCTCTCTCTCTCTCTCTCTCTCTGCACTAAATGCAGATTAAGAGGTGGTATTATAAAATAAGATCACCTTGTGACATCACAAGGGGAGCCACATTTCAATTACACAATTTTTCACATGTTTGCAGAGAATAGTTTACCAATAAGTTACTGGGTTGTTCTTTGTCACATTTTTAGGTTAATAGAAACACTGGGGACCCAATTATAGCATTTAAACATGGAAAATGTCAGATTTTCATGATATGTCCTTGCAAAAAAAAAAAAAAAAAACTTTGCCACTCTCCAGCCATTAAGGCTATCCGTCAGTCAGCTCTCGTGAGCTCCTCCTCCTTCAGCCTCAGCGCGAGGACGCAACTAGAGCACACACTCTCGCGCACTTCAGTGATTGCAACACGCTGTGGAAGTCAACCTGCGCACCCTATCATCTGATCCTACGCAGTTTAATCTTTGTGAACGGTGAGCCGCTATATCTTAATATTTTTAAAGCACGGTGCTTGTATATAAACCCGACATTACTTTGTTCCGCTTGATCGGTCCTTGCTCGAGTGGTGTGAATGTGTTGCACGCGAGCTAACAGCAGGCTAGCGCAAGACAACGAAATCAGACATAACGGCTTTATTAAGGAGTCATCGGCCTATAACAGTCGTTTTGTAAAAGATAGACTTTGAGGGAGGTAACGCTATCATTATGGTCTCCTCATGAATGCTGTTGAAGGGAGATGTGTCGGAGAGACAGTAGTACACTGACGTTAGCCATATGTGGTTAATGAGGAGATCATTCGAGAAAATTGGATATATTTGTTCATACTTTTCTTTTTACTGGGTGGATTTTGTGTGTGTTTGAGGTGGTAAAATAGTGTATCAACTTTAACAGACCACTTTCACGGACACGGTCCAGGATCATCAGACTTAACACTCGTGTACCCGTTTGGACTTTGGTCTCTTCAGAGATATAGAGAGAGAGACCGATATATTGACGTGTTGATATTCATATTTATTATCAGAGTCTATTTAAATGTATTTTAGTAAGAGGACATCTGTTATTATTTATGACAGGGCACTGCTACGTTATTTTCTGAAGTCTGTCAATTTACCGTCTTGTGTCCTATGGCATCCTTGTCTGTGTTTTATTAAAGAGCATGCTAACCAGTTTCCCAAAATACTGCGAGAATCACCATTCATCTTATTATTAACATGTGTACAGATGCTGTGGTAACATAAACATTGCTGCAATCATTGCTTGCGCTATATAACAAAAACCTTTATTTTGGTCAAGTTTGCTTCTAAATGCTTAAAAAATCCTGATAATTTATTCATCCCCATGTCATCCAAGTTGTTTATGTTTTTCTTTGTTCATTCGAGATGAAATCTTTTTTTTTTTTTTTGAGGAAAACATTCCAGGATTTTTTTCCATATAGTGGACTTTAAGGGATCTCAACACTTTACAGTTTCAATGCAGTTTAAAATTGCAGTTTAAATGCAGCTTCAAAGGGCTCTAAACAATCCCAGCCGAGGTATAAGGGTCTTATCTAGCAAAACCATAATCGTTTTGTCAAGAAAAATAAAAAAACATGCACTTTTAAACCTCACGTAATGCGCAAGCACGTCGAATGGTCACGCGTCACATATGTGAAACGCACATCTACGGACCATTTTAAACAATAAACTGACACAGACATTTAGGGTGTACTCACACTATCCAAACCAAGCGTTTGGGTGCGTTTGAGCCCTAAAGCCTGGTTCGTTTGACTAGTGTGATTGCTCTGTAGCGCGGATTGGTTAATCGCACCCCGGCCGGGTTGCAGAGGGTGCTGGAGCGCAGGCGAGGAATATGGTGTGAGCGCAATTGCGCCTGAGCGCGATTCAAAAGGTGAAGACGTCAGTTGCGCGACCACTCACCTTCATCTGCCTCCGTAAAAACCTTATGATGCGCGCAGTGGGGTTAAGGGGCTGTTTACACTTGGTTTTAAGATGTGTTTTCATCGATCGGATCACAATTGGACGAGAGAGACACATTACGTTTACACCTGGTATTTAAATCCGTCTCTTTTGTCCACTTTCGACCACATCTGTCCTGAATACTGTTAGGGGGTGGTCTGTGAGACGGTGGGCGAGTCTCTCTGCTGTCATTCAACACGAGCGGGAGTAATTATGAGTTTATATGGACACAAACTTATATTATGTTGGAGTCCGCTGCTTATTTAGCAAGTATACACAGTGCTGCACAGTGTTTTGTACGTTTATATGTTGGAGCTTTCTCTGAATTTTCAGCGCAGTTGATGAAATAGGATCGCGCAACTTTCACGCTTTCAAAACGAAACTATGGAGAACACCCGCAGTAGTTTTATCAATGAAAGGCTAAAAATAGCGCTGTTCTGACTTCTGCCGTGAACATATGGTGAAAAGACGTAAAACTTGTGTTTAATACCTCAGATTAGATAAATGGGCGGAGAGAAGGCGGTCGCGTGTGGCTGTTCGAACACATTCAACCACATTTGTGTTCCGCAACTCCAAAGCGATCCGATCGAAAGTGGTTTCGACTACCTCTGGATGTGGTTGAAAGTGGTCGAAAGTGGACGCTTTCAAAACGTTTTGAACACCGTTTACACCTGGCATTAACGTCGTCCACTTGTGATCCGATAGACGAAAACGCATGTTAATGTCAAGTGTAAAAAGCCTCTAAGTGAATGTCCGAGCTGCACACATGACAGACCAACTAAGCAATATGATGACATGTGAGAAGGCTGATGACATCTGTAATCGCGCACCAAACGACTCTGAATAAAAACACAGACTTATCATTATGGTGGGTTCCAGGGTTAAGAGAGCGCTTTACTTCCTGCTTTTTTCAAAACAATCGCATCTTAATGAAGAATGATCCTCTTTCTCCACACTTGTAAACACTGGGGCGGTAGTTTCCCATACGTCATGCGTGACCTTTCGACGTGCTTGCTTACACATAACGTGAGGTCGCCTTGGCTCGTCACACGGCTAGTGCAAGACGAGAAGCTGTAGTTTTAAAAGTACATATTTTTTATTTTTCATGCCGACAATGACGATGGTTTTGCTAGATAAGACCCTTCGGTTGGGAATCATTTGGAGCCCCTTGAAGCTACGTTGCAACTGTAATTTAAACTGTTAAAGTCCAATAAAGTCTATAAAATTGAGGTTTCCCTTAAAAAAAAACGTAATTTCTTCTCGACTGAACAAAGACATCAGCATTTTGGATGACAAAGTGGAGCAATCCTTTTATCTAAAACAACGATGCGTGTCCATCCACATGCGCGTGACATTTTGTTGTAGCAATTAAAAGAGATAAAGTTTGAGACCTGATTGATGTTAAAAGAGTTATTAAGAGCGATAAGACATGAAAACAATCTTTTTCGCATTAACTGACAGATCCAAAGCACGCACGAGCGCTTGATCTCCCGATATATAGATAGACATTTACACACAATTCCAGTTTTTAAAATATCTGTTTTAACAAGAATTCACACAGATATAATCTGTCATGTCTTAAATAAATGTTTGGTTAACTGTTGGGAAAAAATATCTGATGTGTAACATTAGATCCTTGCATTACAGTAGATCTTAAAGCTGTCTATCAATTAAACAGTAAGAAAAAAGTTGAACATATATTTTATATATTGTTTTTGACTTTGTGTGTGCTAAATCTATTACGTTACCAGTGATTTTAAGGTATGGATGCAGTGATTTTGCTTCTGAACCATCAAACATTTTTAAATCGATTTTTCTCAAAACTGACTTTGCTGACTCAATTCAATTTCAAACACGTGTTTTTTAATAACTTATGTTTGAAAATATCCGACACTTTGCCAGCATGGGTCCCATATGCTAATGTTGCATGTAGCACCTGAATTGTCTGGAAAAGAGGATGTGTTTTGGAAGTGCTTGTTGTTCTGCATCCATGTGATGACACATCCCTGGGGACATTTGTTGTATTTCATTGATTTACTTTAGGAAAGAGGTTTACCAGACCTAACATGACCGGCTGTTTTATGCTCTAATGGGACACTTAGACATATGGATTTGAGATTAAATCATGTGATGTCTTTGAGTCATTAAATGTGGGAGTTTTAAAATGGTCATTGTCATTTTTTTCCTATGAGTTTTATACATGAAGAGGGCTTAGGTTGATGTTTTAAATGTGACCCTGTCTGTGACATCCAGGCTAAAAAGTCTCATAATCTGATAAAGGTTTGATTCTACTCATCAATTTCACTTTAATTTTCAATCTTTGACGTGACCTTCCTCAATAAAAAAAGAAAGTTTTTTTTTACATCATGTAGTAGGATGATTTTATGTAGAATACTAAAATAGTAAATCCCCAAAAATGACTTCAATTGGGTTTTCACAGGAAGGGTCACAAATGGTCACACTGGTGGGCACTACCTTGTGATGAGCATCCACTTCCCATTGCACTTTCAGAGCTGTGTATTAAAGTTTCCTGCACAGTTTGGATGCTGTAGCCTATTTGTATTTCTTTGTGGATTTTTTGGCAGATGTATACTAAAGGACAGGTTACAATTTTTCATCATACAGTATGTGTATCCCCACCACATCTCTGGAGAGAAAACACTTGTTTTTACTGTTGTTATATTGATTAGTTTACTCTGCCTGCCCTCCTCTCATTGCTATGCCAACAACGTCCCTGGGTGACAGCTGTTGTGTGTTTTCTCTTGTTCCTTAATTTCCATTGGCTGTGCTCCCCATAGTCCTCCATCAGTCCACGCCTGCATCTATTTCTGGTGCCGTCCCCCATGGGATGACCGAGCACATGGCCTCCGCTGGATTCCTAGAGATAAAGCCTGTTAAAAAAGAGGTTTCTCAAAAAAAGAGATGCTGTTTATCTGTCTGCACCTATCAAATCACTTTTCAAGAGGGGAACAGCTGTAAATCATAATCGTAAACGGACTCTGTTGCTTTTCTGAATGAGAGAAGCCTTTGACTGTTTTGATGTTTTTAGAGTTTACATGGCACTGATGGTTGTTTTATTCATCACTGACTTTATAATCCTTTTGCAAAACTAACAACTAAAACCAGCTGGCATGACAGACCCCTCGGATGGGAATCCCGTCTGTAGCAGCATATCGTTTCAAACATGAGCAAGTGTCGCTAAGCCCCAGTCGTTTGATCTTGGTATGGCTGCCGAGGTGGCACAGCATGTAGTAGATTAGTCTCATTTTTAGCATCATTAGGCTTACCCACCACTACGTGATATCCAGTGAATTACATCGATTTTATTTGTCATGTCTTTGGATATCTTTACATTATTTATGTTATCTGTAATGGAAACACAGGAAGGCACAAAATAAGTTATCTATTAAAACTATGCATTTTCTTGAAATGAATAACCTATTAATGCTTTATTATCGTTGGATCTGATAAGCCCATGCTTGTACAATTAACCAAGCTGAAATTAATACAGTTCATTGCTTTAGATTTCCAAGAATGGGACCCCACAGGACATCATCCCTTGGTACTTTATCTGTAACTACAGTTAATGACAAAGTAAAAATTCATCAAATGCAGATCATGGAAATGTATGTGGGAGTTTCACATTTACATTTACATTTATTTACATATATATGTTTATTAATTTAGCAGTAGGGCCACAAGATATAGCTTTTTTCCAGGAAATATTGTGAATATGTATTCTGTGCTTGTGCACATCGGCAAGGTTTGCCATAACTCAATAATTTTAATGCTTCAAAAGTTTTTTGTACACTGTCAGAAGTAAGCGTTCAAACAAAGCTGTCTGTATCCTGTCACTGTTTTGTACCTTTCCAGGCATACTGAACATAATACAATGTTGGGTATATTACTGTACCTTAAGGATCTATTGTGTACCTTTTAAAGGTTTTGTACCCCTAAAATTTACAAAATTGTTCCTTAAGGTAAACAATAGGTCCTTAGGGTATAATATTGTACCCAACATTTCAATGTGTTGTATACCCATAAAGGTACAAAAATTAACATTTGAGGGTACCACTCCAGTAACAGAAAAGATATAGTTTTGTACCTTTTTTGTAAAAAAATTTCTGACAGTGCAGTCACCGTTATTTGCATCAACCTAAACTGAGACTTGCGAGACAGAGAGGCCGATGCTGACTTTTTCCAGAAAAAAAGTTAAACGTATGCTTTGTTATGCAGCCCTGTTTAGCAGGGGTGTATTCCAGAAAGCAGGGTTAACTTACCATCAGATTAACCCCGAACTTTGGGTTGATCAACCCCAAACTTGCTTACTCGGGGTATGTCGGTTCCAAAACACAGTTTAAGAGTTAGGTCAATCAACTCGCTGAAAGTAACCCAGAGTTAAAGCAACACCAAATAGTTTTTTTTACCTTAAAATAATGTTTCCAAAAAAGTTTCAGTGGTTCATCCACTCAAAACAGGGTGAATGGCACTTTCACATTCGCTTTGCAGCCCTCTATCGGCCAAAACCGCACTAAAGAAGTTTCCAACCGTCGGGTAGTGGTTCTGTAGTTCGAGTGAAAACTACAAAAACTTGCTTTACGGCAGACCTACAATCCAATCAGAGCCAGCTATGCTGCAGTATTTACGACAGTGCTAATGAACAATTACGCGTCTAACCTGTAGGGGGAGCAAAGAGCAATAACTCTTCAGTGTTGCTTTAACGCGCGCTCACGGTAACAACATAAAGGCATTGTCAATGGATCGCAGATTTCACGAGTCACCATGGAAACGTCAGAGAACTTAAAAGTTTTTAAATGAGAAATAACATTATAAACTAATATTTTCTGGCAAAATCAACGTTTTATAATCGGCTTAGAAGTGCGTGATTACAAAACAGATCAAATTAATTAATTAATTAATTAATACGAACCCATTTTACCCCATTTAAGTCCAATATTATATGTGTCTCAACGAAAATACACACAATTTTATTTAAAATAATCTAAAACAATCTAAAATAATTAATATAGTCAAAATAATCATAGATTTTATATATGATTGTAAACATATGAATTATGAATATATTTTCCCCTGTGAAAAGTAACAATGGTTTTACTACAGTAAAAAACATGGTTACAGTAAAACCATGGTAACCACAAAATAACCATGGTTTTCAAAAAAACATAGTTAAACGATGGTTAGTGTAGTAAAACCATGGTTCTGCTGATAGTAATCAATGCACAAAAAAAACATGGTTACTACAACTATACACCAATAAAACCATGGTTAATTTCATAAGAGTTGTGGCACATAAAGTGCAAATACATCATAAGGCTTATTTAAAGTTTTTTTTTTTTTTTAGATATGATTGTATTGTGTAGGCATAAAATGCACTATGATAATATTCACTATATTGTACTTATTTTACTTCTGCTCCTTTGGGTGACCCTGTTTAGTTTTAGGACTTTCCTTGTATGACACTGTGTCACCATCTTTTTTAACATTTACTGATAGCTGATAGATTAATGCACCCTCTTTTAATTGTAAAGCTTCCTTACAGTCCTTACAGATTTTCAATAATGTTGTGTAATGCTTTTCATTACACTACACTAAGAATGATCATTCATTTGCATTGGACGATTAGGATCTGCTGTGACAGAATTGGAGAATAGAAATGTTACATTAGTGTCAATAGTAACATGTTGTAATATATGTCCTGTATCATCTAATATATGCAAATATCTTAATTTCCCTTTGCTCAAAAATGATAGCTCAGGAAAGCAGCTACAAAAGGTCAATTTTAAAGAAATAAAGGTGATTTAGAAAAACACCAACTATAGATCAAATGTAGAGAGAGGGCTAAGGATCTGAAGTGCATGTTTAAGAAATAAATATTATACTATGAAATATATATTTATAATTTCATTTCATTGTGTACATGATTCTAACTGATATAATAGAAAATCTCTGACCACTATGCCATGTCTGTGATTCAATGGTGTTTCACCTAATGAAGTCTGTGCTTCACCTGTGTCACTATGTGGGTCAGTGTTAAATCATGCCTTTGCTTCATGGGTGTCATTCTGTGGGCCAGGTCAGATGCACATGCCTATCAGAGACTGCAGGCAGGGGTAACTTCTATCCCTCAGTAATTATTATTATGATAGGCATCATGTGTTTCTATTTGTTATATCCATTTACTGTAACATTGCCACATTGTCACTTAAGTAACATAGGTTAAGATTCATTAATGACAATGTATTTGCACACACATTTATTATAACTTTAGATTCATCTCAAATTATCTAGTAAGTGAAAGATGAGGTTATTTATGAATTGACAAAATTGATATGGAAATGTACTTTATTGTTAACATTAATTAACTGATGGAATTATGTTTCATACATCCACTGATATTTGGAGATATATTACTAATGAACATGATTAAATGTATAGTATTTAGTCCGAACACAAATATGAATAAATTTTTAATTAAATTTAATTAATAATAAAATTTATAGTAATTAGTCCAATCACCAATAACAATCCATGTTATTAAAGAAATAGTTTCTTTAAAAAAAATTCATATCACACATTTTTTAAGACAGCAATAAATATTCGCGACTGTAAATATAATAAAATAAAATAAATGCTTTAACATTGTAATATTATGCAAAATATATGCTTCCACGCCCGCTGTACGCTCGTCATAAGTACACGCATGCGCAGACTTCCTCCGGAGCCTCGTTTTATTAACTAAAATGAACTTACCCTGCAACATAACCTGCTCCGGAGCAGGTTATCTTCAGAGAGTCAGTTGCTATGGTTACTTACATAACCCGAAAGTTACCTCCGTTTTTGGAACCGAAAGCAGAGGTTATCCGCTTACTTACTCCTAAACTTACCCGGGTAAGCCACATAACCAGCTTTCTGGAATACACCCCAGGTACTTTATCCAAAGCCAAATAAAAACAAGGAAACATGTCAAGCAACTGTCAAAGTCAACAACAAATGTATAGCGTACGTACAGTGCCATGTTTATATTTTGACCTAGAATTTTACACAAGCTAGAGCTTTTAAAATCCTGATTAAATCAAAACTGACAATTCTTTTTAAAAATAAAATATTGCAGTGTTTATTATAAACAATTTATCCATGTGGGTCATTATGTTTTTAAAAATTCATGTGTCCTCATAATCTTGAATCAAAATCTGATACATACATTGAGAAGCATAGCAAGTAGGGATGCACCGATATGGAAATTTTGGCCGATAACCGATAACAGGGTTCCCGCGGGGTCTTAAAAAGTCTAAAATTCAGAAAGTTCAATTTAAGGCCATAAAAAGTCTTAAAAACGGCCAGATTTTCATCCTAGGCCTTAAATTTAATTAACCCAAGTCTTAAAATTCTTACCTCTGTTTATTCCCGAAAAGCGTTGTCCGCAAAAAATTAAATAGTAATTTAAAACACTGAAAAATTAATCAGTGACGGAGGAAGAAAGTGTTTGATGGGCGGGCCTCTAAAAAGAGAAGTTCTGCACTTCGTGCGTCACTGAATCGCATTTCAATCCAGTTTTTAATCATAATTTTTTAAAGAGGATACAAATGTAGGCCATTATAATCCACGAAATTCATGCCATAAGCTATATTTCAGGTGTTGTGATCTGACTGTATACTGTAGGTTTGGCGAGAAAAAAACCTTAAATGCAGTTTTGTATAAGCAAAAATCTTTTCTGTGTTAATTTAACCAACTAGCCCGTGGCTTACCTGAGCATTTGCCTGGTTCTGAAACAGAGGACCCAGAAGCGAAAAAATCAACACTGCTTTATTGAAAATCAACTTAAACAGTCAGGCCGTCGAGTCCCGAGCCACCAACAACGAGTCAACTTTAGTGTTACACAGTTTTTACTTAGGAAGCTTTTGTTTACCTCACTGCTTCATGCGCGTTTACTCCCTTGACCTTGAAATATAGGGTGAACCCTCACTGTCCTGTTAGTTCAAATAAGTACTGAAATAATTTTCTATCAGAATAAAAACTGTATCTTTTCTTCATAGGCAGACAGCTTAATGAATGCACTAACGGTTGTCATATGTTTGGTGTACACTGTAAGTGCAGTAAAGTGTAATGTAGGCTGTGAGCAGATCACTATACTGATTTGTGCTCTGTAGTGGCTGTTTAATACAACATAATGGAGTTTGACAGCAGCAATAATCTGCACTAACATTTTGCACATAATATCAAGGGCTAATTTAAAATTCATGGTGATAAAAGTAACCAGCTAAAAAGGGTCATGTTGTACAGACATTTTCATTACTAAAATGATCATGAATTAAATAAGGTGCAGTTCCAGCTTCTTGTTTAAAAGGTTAGTTCACCCAAAATAAATATTATTGGTCTTTTATTGGAACTGTAAAGATGATTTTTAGATAAACCATCGTCCTTGGTAATCCATATAATGTAAGTTTGCGGAAAGGGATGGGACGGTATGAAAATTTCCTATCATGATTATAGTGACCAAAGTTATAACAGTTATCAATATTATCATGGTTTTGTTAAAATGAGATGGAAATTAGGGCTGCATGATGTGAGGAAAAGTTTTTTTCATGTTTTAGGGGCCATTTACATGTCACGCCTAAAAACGCGTGGAAAACGCTAGACACGTAGGTTATTGTCACATGATCTGCACGCTGCGCTTGTGTCATTCTGAAAAGGTAAAATGTTTTTGAAATACCTGGAAAAAAGGAGCGCGTTGTACCGCGTGCGAGTCGCGACCGCAGCGCTTCCAGAGCGCACATACATTTGAAATAATGAACTTGAGCGCGCAATAGACGCAATATGTGAATCACCGCTTCCACAGTACCTGTGTTTGCGGCGTCATCTCTCCTAAATCCAAAATAATTCCATGATATAGCTGAAGTGCTGTTCCTTTTCACCACAAGGTCTTCGTCTGACAACACATTTTCCTCACTCTTCTCTCCTTTCTCTGCCATCGTTTTTGCTAACAGGCAGAGCGTCGATCTGACACCTCACAAATCAGACTTGGGGGTTCCCCTGATTGGCCTAATAGCATGAATGCGCAAACCATCCGTGTGTCCCAAACTGCCTACTTCCATACTATATAGTATGCAAAGAGTATGAGAAGTAGTGCTTTTCGCCTACTATATAGTTTGGAATAGGGATGCACCGATACCACTTTTTTGGAATACGAGTACGAGTACTTGAATTTCAGTACTTGCCGATACCGATACTGAGTACTTAATAAAAAACATGATTTAAATTTACAGGTAACAGCTTTAGTCATATAATTTTACAAAAAAAACAAGGGACTAGTTTTCCAGTTTGTTGTAAACTCTGCCTCTTTGGACAACACAAGAGGCATTAACCCCTTACACGCCGCTCAAACATAGACATTTCTCAGACCGTGGTATCGATCCCTGGTATCGGGGGACTTTTAACGAGTACGAGTACTTTAGAAAATGTGGTATCGAGGCCGATACCCGATACCAGTATCGGTATCGGGGCATCCCTAGTTTGGAAGTATGCGGTTTGGGACGCAGGGCATGTCTTCAGGACTAAACGTGATAGGTCAAACGTTTATTACATGCGCTTACCGTTTTCCCTTCATTCATCGCGTCAAGGCTGTCTGTTGCAATGTGTTCATCGCGTGGGTTCATATCGCGATGACGATGAAAATTCGATGTATCGTTCAGCCCTAATGGAAATGTTCAAAAAGAACTGATGCACCCACTGAAATAAAAAAGTTATATTTTTGAAAATAACAATTTAATAATTCATGTCCCTGAAATTATGTCTGTGGTAAAAAATAAATAAATCTGTCTAATAAGTTTACAGTGAATGAATACAATACATTATCCATTAAATGCGTTCTTGTGCAAACTATGTTGCATGTGCACACCTGCGTCAAACTGATTCTGGCTGGAGTTTTCAAAATCACGGTAATCAAACACGATTTGTAATGATAATTACATTTTAAACGATAATACTAATCGTCAGGACATTTTATCGTGGTTAATCGTGAAACCGGTAATTGTCCCATCCCTATCTGCGGGTATCATGACATCATTAGATTAAGAGACTTTAGCCTGGATTTCACAGGCCACATTTGAGCTGTCCACTACGATTTTGTAGATATGTTAGTTTGAAGATATAGTGGCTAGGGCTGTGCAACTAATCGTTTTTCAATTTAGATTTTTGCACTTTTTGAAAAACAA
The DNA here is from genome assembly GCF_030506205.2 of Paramisgurnus dabryanus. Taxonomy (NCBI): domain Eukaryota; kingdom Metazoa; phylum Chordata; class Actinopteri; order Cypriniformes; family Cobitidae; genus Paramisgurnus; species Paramisgurnus dabryanus. The sequence continues at coordinate 22,876,248 of NC_133357.1, forward strand.
GATAATCAAGGTTATTCGATAAGTGTTCAGAATTTTCCAGCGTCTCTCTCGCACATGCACGCACTCTCACAGCCCTGGCTATCCCAAAATATAATGCGCGCCTGTGACGTCTGGGTATTTTGAATTAAACATTCAGAACTGTAGTCAAATAAAAGTGTATATTTTGCAAATTACAGGTCCTTGTCACTGTTTTGCTATTATAAATGATGTTTTAGTGATGTGAATTAATATTATTGCTGCAATATTTTGCTTGTTGCGTTTTGATTTGTATATTTCTAAGGTTGGTTACTTTTACATACTGTTGGACAGTTTAATCTCCATCAATGTGTCATATTTTCTACAATAAACTAAAAAAATAATGTCTGGCCCCATATTTATTTTTAAAAGTCTGATAGGTCTCAGCTGTTGTGTCCCGCTGACAAGCGTAGTGGGTGGGAACAGCAGGTGACGCAACTCCCCCGTAGGCTATACTGTCTCATTTCAGTTCACTATGTGGACGGACTGTAGAGGCTGCAGCCTTAAAAGCATCCAGACCCTGAATTGGGATGCAACCTCTCTCTTGCTTGCATATCCAACGTCAGATCACTGGGTAGTAATCCTGTTATTTTTTTAAAGTAATATGCATTTCAAGCAAGTTCAGCAAAATCATGTTTAAAATATGAATCTCATTCCGCTGGACCGATGTTCATTTCTGAAGGCACCCTGCTTTGACACCTGTAGCCTTCTGCATCAACAAATGCATTGAATTGTGTGTGTGTGTGTGTGTGTGTGTGTGTGTGTGTGTGTGTGTGTGTGTGTGTGTGTGTGTGTGTGTGTGTGTGTGTGTGTGTTACAGTCAGTCATAAATTAATCATTTGAAGTAATCAGGATTATGGTTTTTAACAAATATAATCAGGATTATGATTCCCCCCCCCCAATCAAGCAGCCCTAGAAGTGGAAAAAGTTGGAAAAAGTCATTATAAAATTTGTAAAATTAGGTCAGTTTTAGTCTGATTATAGCAGTCCATCTTGATAAAGTCAATTAGTATTTGCATGTCGACCAGGTGCTTGTAAAAAGATTTATAATTGTGGATTCTATCATTTATTCTCTTAATCATGCTGGCACATGAGTAGGACACAACCCTCTCTTGTACCTTTTCTATTTTTATTCTAGATAAGCCTGTATTTGGTGATTTTCACATTGTGTGCAATTGTAGTGTTCCTGGCACTTGTGAACATAGCAAGAATGCTAAAAGCTAATCACATCTGAAGTGTTGCCACACTGTCAGATCTGTTTATAGAGCTGTTTATATGTATCTATCCTGTAAAAAGACTGGTTGACTCTATTAAATAGATTTAATCTTTTAGCCAATTTACGGATTTACGATTGTTCGGCTTTTCCTTTCTTTTACACTTTTTTGGATTATTTATTATTTGTGAATGCATTGTTTTGCGAATTGTCAACATTTTTAGTTGTGATCATTTCAACCAAATGGTTTTATTTTGTGTGTCTGCCATTTTAAATCACTTGTGTCTGGGTTCACTGCCATTGCATGACCTATTTTCCTTTTTGGTGACAGATCAATGAGACATCTTGACGTTCATATGCATGTTTGATTGTAGTGGAGTTTGTTAATACAAGCATCATTATTACTAATAGTGGATGAGCATTTGGTGAGTATCTCACCCAATACCTAATTTTGCGGCTTGTTGCACAAGTAACATTACCTTGAGAAAATGTTTAGTTTTACCCTTTCTATTTCTTTAAAGGTCAATTTACGCAGAAGCCCCTTAACATCCAATTGTGAGCATACCCTATACATTTTTTAATTCCAATATTATCCACCTTATTTTATTTTTTGTAAATGCGGCCCCGCCATCTTTGAGCTCATATGGGTAAAACCTCCGGTGAGCCACTACAGCTAATGGTAGACCTATTGCAAGGGATACGAGTCGCTGTTTTAACTGGCATTTTAATGCTTATTATGAAATCCAGGAAGACCGGCATAATTTGTGCGGTTAGGGGTTGCCATAAAAGCTGAAACAAACACAGTAAATCTCTACAAAACATTTTTTTAACCATAATACATGCACAAGAACTGAATGTGTATGTGGCACACGTGCATCTATTATCCACACATCCATCCAGTAAAACCTTTCATAGAAACTGACAGTGAACCATAAATACAATAATTATTCAAAAACAACTAATATTATGGTGATAAAAATATGCTGATTTAGCTGGTTTATTTATTCTGCTACTATACAGTATATTATTACAAAAATGAGATTATAGTACAGAATATATATGACATAAACTGCTTATTAGTTAATGTTTATAATAGTTTGTGATGTGTTTACGCGTAACGTTACTTTTGATATGTTTTTAATTATTTTTTTAAAATAAGCAAATAATTTCATAAGCTCATGTCTTATCTACTGCATAATAATTTTTCCACAAAACGAAAACAATACTGAAAACATGTAATAGTAGTTTAATATTTTTATTAAAATTATTATGGTTTGTTTAAATAACTTACAACTGTTGGATGAGAAGCATAAGTTACTGCTGTTGTCGGATCGCGTGAAGCTTGATGTGTCGATTAAAAATTGCATTTAAAAAAAAACCTCACAGCACAGTTCTGACAACTTAAACCATCACCTGAAAAGGTTAAAAACAAGAAGTCTCTGTAAATTCCATGTATTAAACACTCGACTGACTGTCTCACTGTAGAGATACTGGTATGTCTCTGTGCTTTTATATTTGCGCATTGAAGACCCGTCACCCCGAGGAACAACATGAAACGATTGAATATATCTTCATGTGATGTATCAGGACATGTCTTAATTTCATCCTCACACTGGCTCATACATGAAATTATGACCGTAATCATCATGGAAAACGCCGGTTCCGGTTCAGTGACAGTATGCGCCGAAAGTCGCGCCCATAATTCGTGCAAAGCATCATGGGGCGTAGGATTAGTGTGAATAGATGAGTATTTTTATAGCAGACTTATTTTTTTGCTTTGGCAAACCCATATTCATTCTTCTGGGACCTCTTCGTGTAGACAGTCCCATTATTAAATCAAAAGCATGTGGTCTCACCAGTGTCACCACTAATCGTTTCATCGAGCTGTTCAATGGTGATTCATTACTTTTGTCTGTTTTAAGATTACAGTCTGTTGCAATGAATCATGGGTAATTAGCCTCACTGCAGTTCATCCTTTGTCTTTGAATCTCTGACCTAGAGCAACAACACATCACAGTGTAATGGTAGTGCTTGGCTCTGCCTGCGGCGTTTTTGTCTCTCCTAATACTGCACTGTAAAAAATGCTATGTTTTAACCCAAATTTGAGATTTGGTTGTTTCTTCCCATAGTTTGGTAACAATTACCCATCATACGGTTATTTATAACTCAACAGTTGGGTTTATCCATATTTGACCCAATTATGGGTTGAAAACAACCATGCATTTTTAGAGCGTGCTAAGTGCCCCAAAATCAACCTCAAATGACCCAGTTTATGTGGGTTTCGGGAGGAAGTCAAGGTCTGCTCTGAAGATTTGATAACCCTTCGGGTATCTCCTTGTTCTCTGTCCATCCATGGTATCTCTGGTTGGAGGGGGCAGGCGATCTCACCGCAGCTGTTACATTCTGCCACTGGCAGGATGCCACTAATGAGATTGCAAACAAAATGATGCCAGAGACCTTAATGAACAACAACATGGAGATGACAAATGAGAGCTGTTTCAGGGAAGATAGCTACTTCAGACAACACTTCTGAATAAAGAAACCTGCTGTGAGGTATCTATGAATGTATAGATGTACATATATATCGGTTCAACACGTCATTCTCATAATTTTGGTTCATTGCAGCTTCACGCTCTCAACTAACTGTGATGGGCACTAAGTGCTGTTTTGAAATATGGAGTGATAAGTAGGTAGAGACATTTTTACTGTCCGTGAGAACATTTACAGTCAAGTCTGCCAGTAGTTATGGATTTGTTGGATAATTCCTGCCAACTCTGTGCTGTCCTCGTGTCTGTTTGTATGGCGAGTGTTGATAGTCTCTGTGGCCTGGTTTAATCACCCTGGCGCACTGTTCGGCTAGCACTCATCCCTTTTGCCTGGTTTGCTGTAATGAGAGTGCATACCAGTGGGTACCACACAGACTTTGCAAACCAAGTAATGGACTGTTGTACAGTGCAACAAATGTTATTTGTGAGCGTCTATTCTTTGTAACCATGCGCTTAGTAATTTACAGGTGGTCTGCGCAGGCTCGCGTAAACTTGAAATCAAACACAGATTAAACCACGAAAAGGTGCGGGATCATTAGACATTGCAAAGATGACAGATAGAGAGAGCAGGATAACTTCTAAATTAACACCAACATTACAGATATAAAGGTATTTTGCTTCCTATTAAAGTTTGATCAATAATGCATAATGACATGTGTAACAAATGCATATAAAGTCTATTTATTATAAGTATTTGTCAGTAATGCAGATATTATGGAGACAAAGTAAATAATTGCATTCTGTGCACCTAACTTTTCTGCTTGCGCTCTTAAAATTTTCAGTCAGGGGCTACAGAACAGTGCTCCTAGTATAAAAGGTAGTCATTATACTTTGTACTTTAAAACTTTTTGTGGACTTGCGAAAAGAGACTAAAGAAAAAGAGACTTAATCTTTTCCTGGAGATTTAGTTTTTATAGTTTGTCAGATATCGTTATGTATCATCATAGCATGCAAATAAATTGATTCTAAGCGAATCTGTGAGACGTCACTTTTTGTTGATGTTTGAACTGTTTTCAAACAAACGAAGTGTAGCTAACTCCTCCCCCTCCCTTACGTGCTTTCATGAGCACGCCCAACCCCCACCCCCAAATCCTTCTTGTCATTTATTGGCTGGAACATTTTGTTTTGTTTTCGTGGTGCTAGGTTTGGCCACTGTGTTTATATTTGTAGTTTGAAGTTTGTAGAGCCTGTGCTGTCTACAGAGATCGCGTTTTTTACAGTTTGATCAGCGGACAGGCAGCAAGCAGATAGTGAGGAGATGTTTGCTGTATGTAACAAAAAATGTTTATGGTCTAAAACGCGTGAATTCGCTTAGAGCACCTTTAAAGGGACACTTTACCCAAAAATGAAAATTCTGTCATCATTTACTCTCCCTTATTTTGTTACAAACCTGTATAAATTTCTTTGTTCTGATGAACACGAAGCAAGATATTTTGAGGAATGTTAATAACCAAACCAAGCATCAGCCCCATTCACTTCCATAGTAGGAAAAAATAATACCATGGAAGTGAATGGGGCTCATGAATGGTTTGTTTACAAACATTCCTCAAAATATTTTCAGTCATGTTCACCAGAACAAAGACATTTATACAGGTTTGTGACGATATGAGAGTACGTAAATTATGACAGAATTTTCATATTTGGGTGAACTAGTAATGCGATGCGGTCAAAAATTCGGGTGCACCTAACTTTTGTGCTAGTGCACCTAAGAAAAATATTGGGCGCACCAGTGCAAAAAGTTAGTGTAGAGCCCTGTCTGAGAATCGTCACAGCAGGCCATGTATCGTATATTGTATCGTGAAGTACCCTGCGATTCCCACTAGTCCTATAGAAATATAGAAAAAAATAAGATGTGCTAACTTGCCGATAAAAATGTGACTACATGCACAACTTTGAAATATTACCAGTGCTATAGACATTTTGCAATATGAACATTTGCTGATCATTTCGATCTTGCTGCCCTGTATTGCAATACTGTATTCTTTTTATTTTAATGCAATGCCTTGCCTTTCTATTGCAATTCAATTCCATTGTACATTTGTATTACTTCAAAACATGTACAATAATTAAATTAGGTATTATAAAAAAAATTTGTGTGCCACAATGACTTCAATTTGGTCTAATTTATTGCTGTTATTACAGGCAACTTTATGGATTTACTGTTTGTATGATGGTTAATGTTCAGGTTAAAATGAAGACATTAATATTAGTGATGCACCGATGTATCGGCCGCCGATATTTATCGGCCGCCGATATTTATCGGCCGATTTTTGATGAATTTGAAACCATCGGCATATCGGCAATAGCACGAGAAAGGCAGATGCCGATTGTTTATTAATTAACTGCATAAAGAAATCCATTATATGTAAAAAATGAGTTAATGTTGTTAATAAAATAAATGCTGAATAGCAAAAACCACCTTTGAAGGTTGTCATGCTGTCTTATTATATTTGTTTTAGCTTAATTTGTGCCTCTCTTATTATGTTGGTCAGTTGAATGTTAATTAGATCCAATCCATGTTCAGTAAAAGTAATGTGATGCAGAAATAAACTAGCAAATAGACCAACTGTATAGTATTGTATACAAGTGTTTAATATCGGTTTCGCCATCGGTATCGGACAGAAGTTGTCTGTTTAAATCGGTATCGGTATCGGCCCAAAAAAATCAGATCGGTGCATCCCTAATTAATATGTACTGGTTTTGGCAGTGATGGTTAATGTAAATACATGGAAGTAATTACAAGCCTTTCTGTATAAAGGGATTACAAGCGAGCATCGTTTCTTAGCTTAAGAGCTAAAAACTTTAATGTCATCTTCTGCACTAGGCTGATATTGTCTCGAATGTGCTTTTTCAGTCAGTAAATGTTTGGTCTGACAGTAAGAACATTTTAAACTCATAATGCTGATTTACACCCTCTTACCGTGGAGGCAGTTTTGTGAAGCAATTTGCTATAATGAAATAGCTGACTCATATTTCATAACCTTCATCGTATTTCTGTGTGATTAGACCTTTATAGAAAAGACTAGGAAACAAGTCTGAGTTTTTGTTGTTGATGATGAGATGGTGAAGGGTTGACGTGGCTCACGGCAACCCTGATGAGTCAAGTTGATGGATGGTGATGGTAATTGTGCTATGATGGATCACAATAACCCTTATGGTGATAATGCTGTTGGTGTGTTTAGAGAGGATTTGGGAGAAGAATAGAGTATTTAGAGTCGTTCTTTTTCTCCTCCGCCTTGATGCTGATGGTGATTCATCAGCTGGTTGTTACTGCGATGGGAAGAGGCAGTATTAAGATTGCCTGTTAATCAAATGGGCTGGGCAGATGGGTATGGAGTCCAGAAAACAGGCAGATGTTCAAACCAAATTATTGTGAATCTTCTCTGCTTTGTATTCTCTTTAAGCTGGAGTAACGGCATACATTTTTATTTTTTGACCAATATTGCCAGTTTTGCTCTCAAATACCATGCTGATGGAGTGATTTAGGTCTGTTTTAATTTACATCATGCGTAAGAACCCAAAGCATGTTAAACTCCCATCAGCTTAAATCTGCTGTTGAAGAGGGAGATTTCCGCTTTACTATGAGCTGATTAAAACCAAGACAGATTAGTACAGCTAATGCACATGCTGCTGCGACTATTCTGTTTACTTGAGTATTTTTGAATACGATAATAACAACAAGCATTACTTTCTTGTTTTTATGCATAAGAGCAGGGCTAGTCAACTGGCGGCTTGCGTGCCAAATGCAACCCTCCAATTATCTTCATCCGGCCCGCCGGTCATCTTTGTCTGATTTAAAATCAGCGTAGTTACTTTAAAGCTGCCTTTCTTTACATGACCAATGACGGCCGATAAAATGGAAGGAGCTGCATGTGGAAAATTATTAATCCTTTTTTTGTTAATTTTATTAGTAACACTTGAATAAAAAAAAGGATTACTGATAAGTAAATTATTAAAGAGTAACTAAACCTCTGGTCAGAGCTAGGGATGTTAACCGATGACCGTTTGACCGATGGTTGACCGTATCAACGTTAACCGGTCAAAGTTGTCGGTTGTCGGTTAAAAAAAGGGATCTGTAAATTAGGCTATTACAGTGGACTAAACCCTACTACAGTTAGTCATCTCTTTCTTTCCAAGATCATTTTGTGTGAAGTGAACAAATCCCTCACACTCAGTTTTTCATAACTGGTCTGTTTGTACTTTATAAACCAATAAAAAAAACATTTGGCGCGAGGTCACTGCGTTTGGTTTCGCATGCTCACAAGGTTTGCGAAAAGTAAATGCTACAGGCTATTTTTTGATAAATTCCTTTATTCGAATAGTAAATAAAATACAGCAATAAAATAATTAAAATTAAAGTCTCTCCTGGTTGTGTTCCAAATTATTAACATTTATGTCTTTTAGGCTAACAGTATAAAGTGCAGAGTAAGTTTTGTTTCTGTAAATCCTCAGCCATGATTTTTACCACTTTATTAAGTTTTGCTTTGTAGAAAGCATTTCTTTAAAGTGAATTTCGTTTTGTATAAATTGTATCTTAATTTTAATAAATGTTTCATCAACCAAATGCATGTATTTAATAAATAAAAAGCAAATATAGCAGAGTATATAATTACCGGTCCATGCATGAAGGCGCCAGCACGGCGCGTTTACTTGCATTGCATTGTTAATTAGAACGCACCTCATCATAAATAAATAAAACTCAGCGTAGGCCTATATGCCTCATACAAGCATTAAATATCTTTGCTGCATTTGTTCTAGAACAAACACAGTGCGAGACCTGCTTTGGCCGGTGCGTCTTTTACACATTCTGAAGGTGCCCGTTTAATCCATTGGTTTTATCGTGTTGCAGTCTATTAGGCAACATTCCGCATAAGATGGGTTTAGATTTGGAAATACATTACATCTATATTTCAGTGGTAACAGAAAAGGTGATGATGATCATCCTATGTCTTTATTATTACTACCCCAAACTAAAGCGCAGTCTCTTCTGAGCTGTCATTTTCTTAAATGAGCCGCGGCAATTTTCAAATGAGCTTCACAAACGCCTTTATTTTCAAGTTCAACGCGATCACCTAGTACCTAAACTATTTCGAAACTAAGCACGGCGCCGCGTTTGCGGGACTTATGTTTCGCGCTGTAGGGGATTTAAAAAGTGTTGTGAGGTCTGTGTGTGTGTGTGTGAGCCGGAGGCAGAGCGCAGAGAGATGCAAGTTGCGAAATTGCAGGCGCGGCTCGAAATGGTAGGTATGTGACAAAAAAATATAAATACTAGAAAATTCATATATAATTATAACCATATGATAGATAATATAAAAGAACTTTAACATGGTTTTTAAATTATTAAAATCGGATAATTATTAAGAAAGTTATGGAATTTTTTATCTCGAAAATTAGGGGGCATTTTGTACCCAATTAAAACAATAAAACTATGAAAAACTGTGACCTCTTCCGCTTGACCAAACACTTTAAAATATCATAACTCATTTCTTGGTCTATTTGCATAATTCAAACACCACATTGTAGGTAATTAAAAGCCCAACAAGATTAAGATGACATCTTTTTAAAAGATATAAAAAAATGTTATTATTTTTGATTAACCACTAATTAATGAAACCCAGAGCATCAATCCACGCATATCTTTCCATATGAAATCAAAGCCCTCTCAAATAAAATTGCTGTATTTTTATATATTAAAGAAACATTTAATTGTTTCTTTAATATTTCTTAATTGACTAATAATGCTGGCGAGCAATTTAAATTGTCAGATATTATTAATACATTAATTGATGATTATGTAATTTATCATTCATAAATCAATAAATGCATGCATGTATTTATTTATATGTTTGACAAAATTATGCCAATAATGTAATCTAGAGAGTCTAATCCTTCGTTCTGTATGATTACTTTGAAAAATACTGCACGAATTGATGAAAACGGAGAAGTTTTGGAAGCCAATATGATTGAATGGGCGATTCTGCTTTTGACAACAACGTCACTTGCGGATCTTAAAAAAGCACATGTGAATGTTACAATCAATCCCAAACTTCACCTAATTCAAGTTAAATGTATATTCTATAAAAAGTATTTGGTTTGAAACAAAAAAATACTCGCCTTCATAGAGGATTTCAATGTCAAACACGAGAGAAATTTTGCTTCGCTTATAACTTTCTTCTTACGACAGCTGTCTTGGAAATTCGAACGTGAGAATCAACGTGAGGAAGTAATTTATGTCACTAGTATATGGGCTTTAGAGGTATTCACAAAGCAAAGATATGACAGATTTCCTAAGTCACCAACGTGTCTGGCGCTGAATACCTGCTGGGAACACAGCCGTGGGAACAAAGCGCTCGTGCGTATTACGTCATTTTGTCACATACCTAGAAATGGCTGTTATTTTAAATAGCATAGCATATTTTAAACTAATAGGCCTATCGGTTAACCGGTTTCAACCGGCTAATGAGGCTCGGTGGCCGGTCAAGAAAATTTTTCGTTTTCGCCATCCCTTGTCAGAGCCTGACTCCACCCACTGGCAATATTTGAAAAATGCAAGAAAAGTGGGCAGATCCCAACGAAGACAGAGGGGACGAACTAAGCTCGTATCAAGTGTGTGGTGAGATCGTAACGAGGGCGTAGTGAGCTTGAACCTGCTTACTTCACGAGTCATTTTTTGGACCCAACATCCAATGGGAAAATTCAACTGCAGTAGCCACCGTTCAACCTGAAGAGGGCAGCAATCAGACGTTTTTACACCATATATTGTAGTATTGAAACACTTTGGGCTCTATCTTGCACCCAGCGCAATTGACTTTGTCCGTGATGCATGTATCATTCGTATTTTGCCCCGGCGCACAGCGGGTTTTTCCCGTCACAGAAGCACGTCGGCAAACTAGGGAATGAACTTGCGCTCCCTGGGTGGTTCAGCGCAAAAAAAGAGGCGTGTTCCAGCGCAAACCATCCCTGATGCTATTTTGCAGTTTCAAAAAACAATTGCGCCACTGACCAGAAAAAAAAAGTTTAAAGTCAGTGGCGCGTTGCGCGTTGTTCATTATGCTATTTTAAGGGCGCATGCTTGACCATAATGTATAGCGTGCACAACGCGCACACACTTTGCTTTTCTAATCTACACAGATGCAACAGTTATTTTTGCAAATCATAAATTGTTACACTTAAAAATATTAATACACGAGATAAGGGGAATCATAGTGGTGAGCATTGTGGTGATAGTTTTTATTTATTCTCATGCAAATAACGATTAAAATATTTTCATAACTTTGTTGTGTGGCTGTATTACGTTTATTTTATGTAAATAATAATTAAAATGTTTTCATAAGAATCCTTAATGTATATGAACTTGATTTGTAAGAGTACTTTGGGGTTGGACCTTGCTTGCGTTTCTTGGGTCCGATTTCAAAGCCCCCAAACCCTTTCAGCGGTGAGGGTGGACGCAGCGATGTCCTCTGCTGGCGTCAAGTCCTGAGGCAGATCCACCTCCCGTTACACGGCGTGCCCGATTTATGCTGGCAAGCGTGGGATTCCCCCGTACAAGGACGTCGGTCTCCTCGGCTGTGAACCGCTCCTGGCGTGCGCCTGGTAAATCCGTCATAATAATAGCAACCCGCCATGGAACTTGCGCCCTTGCGTTTAAAGGGAATGTTGGCTAGCGTTCTGATTGGTTTATTTGACGTTACGCCCAAACCACACCTATGAATAATGAACCTACTTCAGACCAACCCCTTATTGATTTGCGCCCGGCGCAAGAGTTATTTCTCACGCCGGGAAAATAGCAACAGCGCCCAAGAACCGCCCACAAACTCACTTGCGCATTGCGCTTCGCACTTGCGTTTCAGATCGTTAAAATAGGGCCCCTTATATCCAAATGTCAAAACAATTACTAAAATCAATGAACAGCACTAATAAAGCATCATTCTTACAGATCACTAACTAAAAAAAGTTGGTTTAGGGTTTAGTTACTCGAAGTATAAATATATTCGTATAGTTAAGGTGTAATGAGTTTCTCTTCCATGTTGGCACAGACTTACGATTTAACTGAAATTTCATTACGACTGCCACTAGGGGGCGAACTCCGAAAGTCGTGTCCGAATATGGCATACAATAGAAAGGCGGTTTAGCTTATATATCTTTAAAATATTAAAAAAGAAAACATGCAGTGTAGGGATGCATAACGATTAATCGCGATTTATCTATAGCAGAATAAAAGTTGTTTTGTTTACATCATAAATGTGTGTGAACTGTTTATAAAAACATTGTATAGATAAATGTATACATTTGTATATTTATTTATATTATATATAAATATATATTTTTTCTTAAAAATATACATGCATATGTGCATATTTATATATACATAATAATTATACACAGTTCACACACACATATATGATGTAAACAAAAACTTTTATTCTGCTTTAGATTAATCGCGATTAATCGTTATGCATCCCTAATGCAGTGCAATTTTAGTCATTAGGAGAATACTGACTATATGTTGTAAATACTTGAAATGTAACATTTTATGAAAGTTAAATGGTTATAAACAAAATAAGTTTAAGAGCTCTGCATTACAGTTAGTGCTATATAAAAATGTGTTGATTATTTACACTGGCATTTTTTTTGTGCCATGGTCATAGTTTAATTAAAAACATTTGACCCTTGAAAAGTTAAACTGCATTTTTTTTTTCAAATATTAAATAAGAAAATATTAGTTTTCAGTCAAAGTACTGGATACTGGAAGTGTGTATATTTTTTGAAAATGCATGTTTTTAATGTGTGACCTATAACAAAAAGTAACAAAAACAATATAAGTTATAACATAAGTATGTATGTATGTATGTACGTGTGTGTGTGTGTGTGTGTGTGTGTGTGTGTGTGTGTGTGTGTGTGTGTGTGTGTGTGTGTGAGTATAAGTAAAATAATATAAAACATGAAAATAGGGGTAAAAGTTTCGACCATATCATATTTACATTTTAAAAACTGTCCCTTAAAAACTGAAGAGTAGTTGACCAGTCTCTCGCTCGCGATCTCTCTTTTTCTTAATCTTTCTTTATTGTGCACTTTTTCTTGTTAGTTAATTCCATATTTTAAGTCACCATGAAACGGAAGTAGTGATTGTCTTATTTTCCCCATCATGATGTATATTCGAGTGAAACGGCTTCTGAAGTGAAAAAATGAAGGGCTGGACTTGAATTCACCCATCGAGATCTGATTGGATCGTTGGGGCATATTGCTATTTGCTGATCGCTGCAATACTTTCCCAGACCCCGCCCACCTGCCATACCATATGACTGGAAAAAAAAGAGATTGTTTCGAGCAGGGGAGGAGATTTGCATTTTTGATTGAAGATTATGAGGGCATATGAATTACAAAAAATAATGAAGTTCACAGATAAGTCATTTATAAAAAAAAACACAATATTCCAAAACAAATGACAGTTTTTAATTTTAATTTCATTTAATTTCATTCAATTTAAAGCCCCTCATTTGTATCTCCATCTCATCACTTTGCTCATGGGTAACCTTCTGCTCACTTGTTGCAGCCGAACATCTGTAGTCATGGAAACCATGCAGCTCTTTGGAGCAGGTCGGATCTGTCTGATAGGACTTTGGCAGATTCAATTTACTGCTTGATGCCCTGAAATTGGGTTTGGGAGAAATGAGAAGCAAGTTTTCTTATATACTTCCAAAGCCAAAAAGGTCTACAATACATATGCTACCAAAACATCACTTTTTTAGCAATATTAACTGGTCATTTAAAAAAAAGAGAATTTTATTGTCTCAAAATAATGTGCAGAATTTAACAGTACGATGCATTTAAGGTGGGACTGCCCTTACAAATGAGAGACCGAAGGGGGTGTGTTTGGGATTTTGTTTGGTTGTAGTGTTTTAAAAATTATGCTTTACCTTTGAGACTTAAGGCCCAAGTAAACATAATTATTTTACTTGTAGGCGAGTGTACATGCACAGCCTTGCAAAGTATATTTCATTTGACTTGTACACACCCAGGCTTCGACACGTGCATTGATGATAAAATTTGTCTCACACTCACCCTTACCTATGCGAATTATATGAAGTATACCCAGGCTTTTACTGATCTTAGATGCTTATGGATGCTTGTGTAACTTCCTTTTGCTACAAGTGTTAAGTGTTTACTTGTTTTATAAAAAAAACTATTTTGCATTAGTCCTGTCTTGTTTAATAGTTCTGTTGTCTTTGGAACTTCTGCCTCTCCTGTACTCCCAAACATATTCTTTCTCATATTTCTCCCATTATCTGTCTGTCGTCTTTCTTCCTGGGTGATGATTTATTCTCCTCCAGGCTTCATCTTCTCAGGAACCCACTAGCAACAGGACACAGATGCTCGTGAACCCCTTTCACACAATGTGTTGATCCCATAAAATTGGGGAATTCCAACATGCCCCCGAATCATCATGACTTTAACTTGCCCGTATTATAAAACTGTGGTGCACATTTAGTTAAAAGCTATACTAAGTGGCAAATTTCGGCAAATTTTTATATTTCAAAAATTGGATAACTGAGACTCACATGGCACGTACAAACATATAGTTGTAAACATTACAAACATTTGTGGTTTAAATATTTTCCTGCTTTATTTTATTTTATTATTTATTTTATTATGTACTATAAGCTATTATCAGTTATCTCTCTTTCACGTCCCTATAACGTCATTACTAATTATAATTGAGAGAACTACAATCAGGACAAACACTGCTAGGTGTATTTCCAATGAGAGAATGAATGGTATAGGAATATATAAACCCCTCGGTTGTTTTCTATGACCTGAACCCACACAATAACTAACAGTCTATAATTACACTTTCACATGCAGGCGTTAAATAGCATAATTAGTTTATAAAACGAATCATAACACTGGCTTTATTATTAGAAACAGAATACTGTGGAGATTTGTTTGTATGTGCAATGTCAAGAACAGAAAGATTTTATGTTCGCTAGCTTTTTGAAACGCGTCTCTCCGTGTATGCACTTTTCAGTGCACTTAAACGCGCATGCACACGCAGAAGGAGGGCGAATTCCAAATGGCACAGCATAAACAGCCGCTTCACATATAAAGATTGCCCTTTTCATAATCAAATGAAATGAATATTGCTGTGTATTCAATAACAAACACAATGAAAAAAGACACAGCATGTTACAACAGTTTGCTACAAAAGAACAGCCAGTCCTCACATATTTCTATCGAATCAAACACCTTTCTCACACTGGTACATCATGTCTCCGTTGTTTTAAGAGAAGATGTTGGATTTTTTCATCTTGTACTAAAACATCAACGGTGAAATGGCACAGGATATACAGAAGAGCAGAATTATATTTTATTTAAAGCTGTGAGGCCCTTTCTCATGCTATGCCTTTAGACAGATCGCTAATCCCATACGCTGTGGCAGATTGACATTTTCTCTCTGAGTCACTCTATTAAATCACGTAATGGACACATTTGGCCTTCTGTTTCTGACTGTGACCTTGTCAACAAATTTCAGCCCTCCGTGAACACCACCAGAACACCAGTGGGTCACCTTACATCTTTTTTTCAGCTCATCTCCCAAACTCACCACCACAGACAGTCAGGTGGGCTCTAGGAGTACAGTTAGTTCATACGACCTGCCTTGAATGTTTGCTGTCGTGCATTTGACAGATTTAAAGGTGACATAGAATGATTGAACGGGGTATTTATTCTTGTTCTGTGATGTGACATGTAGACAAATATTTTTTTGTTTGGGTCTGTAATGCCTTAGAAGCTTCCTAAAAACCTCTCTCAGATAGCTCTATTAGGGTGGGGGATTTTAAACAAGTGGTTTTGCCCCTATTTGGCTCCCCCTACTGGCTTAACTTGCAATCTCATTACTGATTGGCTGACTTTGCTGGCACTTAAAAAATGTAGACAATTATTTTAAAGTGGAGGGGCAGGGAGATGCCTGTTATGTCATACGCATCAGTTTTTCAGATTGGGCCGTTTTCTGGCTGACATTTCTAAAAGAGGAATTTCTATGATACTGAGATGTTTAGTATGTTTAGCACTTTTTGTATGTTCATGAATGTTCATTATTCAACAAAGACCAGGTAAAAATGGTTTTTCATTCTCTGTCCCCTTTAACTGGATGCCAAGTTATTACACGGGGCTTAAACCGCAAACCAGACACCTGGATACTATTGCACAGGTGCATAGGGCTTTCTTCACCGAATCGAAAACAAGTTCCCCTTGTCTCAGACAGCACAACGGTTGTAATGAGAACGGAATGAAAACGTGTTTTCAATAAAAGACGTGTGCGTTGACCTTCAAAAAGTGAAATGCTGAATTAAACATGAGCTCATCTGAATT
This sequence comes from Paramisgurnus dabryanus, assembly GCF_030506205.2. Classification (NCBI taxonomy): domain Eukaryota; kingdom Metazoa; phylum Chordata; class Actinopteri; order Cypriniformes; family Cobitidae; genus Paramisgurnus; species Paramisgurnus dabryanus. The sequence continues at coordinate 22,892,391 of NC_133357.1, forward strand.
CTGTTAGCAAGGACAATGGAGGATTTGATAGTCATTATTTAGCAGGATGTTAAGCACATCTCTCGCTCTCTCTGTGTGTGTCTGTTAGAAATTAGTTGATTTGATCACTATTCTTTCTATTCTGGTTAGTAGGTCGATCCTGACTTATCATGTACTAATCCAGTTTCTCTTCTTCCTCTCTCAGTGACGGACAGCTGTCAGATCTGAGGATGGATGAGCTACAGGATGTGCAGTTGACTGAAATCAAACCCCTCCTGACAGACAAGGTGAGTTCACACATACACCCAAAATCTGATTCTCTGGTGGTGTCGTCAGATGTCACATGTAAACATGTATAGTTTTCCTTTACATTTAAAAAAAAATTCTTGGTCACATTCCGAGGGTTGCATACTTGACAAGTTTGTCACTTTCATAGGACCATAGAAACTGAGTTTTACCCATGCCAGGCTAATAAATGACAACGTTACTTTAAAAATAAAAACACAGAGCGTAAAATACAAATAATCAAGACTGCAAAGCATCAAGCAATTTTGTTTAGACAGATGATAAGGTATGCTTTTTGTTTTTTACTTAGTGACCCAAATTATAAAAAAGTTTCCTCGCTTCCATTAGCACGATTCAATCCGGGCTCTTCCATGCCCTAGTCTAAATGGTGGTTACCAGGATACCAGGCTGTACCAGAGCAATGAGATCAGAGAGATGATGTATGAATGTCATCAGATTCTCATCTCACAGCCATCTAGATCACCGGTCTAGATTCAGAGCCAGAAATGAGCTGGTGTAAGAGAATCCTCCTTGTAGAGGTCAAGGACAATAGTGTTCCTGTCGCTCTAAGTTTGGAAGCATGTGCCAAATGCATAAATGAAAATGTTCAGAAAGGATGCAGGCTTTTAGGAGAGCTTTGTTTTCTTGTGTATTGTGTAGAGTATAGCCACAGTTCACATTTTGCGTCTAAATTTGTGCGGAAAACGCGACCGTTTGTTGGTTCTTGTCACATGAGCTGCGGTGCACTTGCGGCATTCTAGAAAGTTGAAATGTTTTTAACTCGATGCGGTGCGGACGCCCCTGGAAAAAAAATGTGTCGCACCTTGTGCTTCCATTATGACACGCATACCGCGCGACTACATTTGAAATAACCAACTTGAGCAAGAGAGAAAAAGACGCGAAATGTGAATCGCCCGGATTGGGTGTACACTCGTATCAATCGTACCAGAGTATGCTTGCGTTATTAAAAGATGCAATGCGGTATATACGTGACCAAACCGTAAAACTGGGTTGATCGCTTCTGGATGCCAGCATGTGCAATCATAGCTTGTTATTGTTATTCATAGTATTATAATTAGGGGTCAAGCCCAGAATGGGCGAAGACCCCTATTGTATCCGTTAGTTTTCTTTTTCTTAACTATTATTCTTCTTCCTGTTCCATTGCGGTCTATGGCAGCCCATAGAACCGTACGTAGGACAGTTATGAAATTTGGCACACTGACAGAGGACAGTCCAAATAATATCCACAGCAATTTTGGAGTCTCTATCTCAAACTCGCTAGTGCCACCAACAGTCCAAAGTTGCACTTACGTTTTTGCTTATAACTTCTGATCTGTAAGTCGTATGAATTAAATTCTTGTTTCCTCTGATTCCTTGGCTCAAGTCGATTCGATTGGACCCTATGACGTCATTTTCCATCATGAAAAATTTTCTGCCATTTTGAATTATTCGTAAAACCTACTTTTGCGAACTCGTCCTAGAGCTTTTTAGCCTGGCTCCGCCCTCCTACGTGCGTCCGCTTAATTTTCATTTCGCTTCAGCAGAACGTCTGGGACTGCTCGTAGAGTTTCGTTTTCTCCTGCAAAAATCTGCAGGTCCAATCAGCGAACAGAGGGGGGTGGCTAAAATGATGACGTTGTGGTCGTGCGTCAGTTTGAGTTGTAGTTCATCAATGGCAGCGGAGAAAGACGTGAGAAATGCTATTCGGTCGGTTGTTGCAAAACTGCCGAATATACAGAAGTTAAAGCCGGAGCAAGAACCAGGTTTGCTAAGTTTTGTTGGTCTGATTATTCGTACTTGTTGTTTCCGTCCAGTTTCGGCGCATGATATACGAGTTTTTAAAAGATGATGCAAGCGAATTGTCAAACCTAACCTCTTTCCTCTTTTTCTTTTTCTTTTTTCATAACAGAACGGACAGAACTTCCAGGACTTTGATTGTCAGGTAAGAATCTCCTGTGGTCACTGAGGCATCAATTTTTAATTACTCTTGTAAGACCTGTAAACCCTGACAAAATGTATTTCTAAAAGCCAGCAGCAAATGGCTGAATCCACAGGGAACCGCTTCCTAATTCCTGTTGAATTATCATCTGAAACCTTTCTCAAAGAATTCACATCTACCCCCCAAGACAGTTACCCCATGTGGTGAGACACCCTAGAGTCACACACCCTACCACACTTTCTCGTCCCCCTCTCCTCATGTTCTAAAAGCAAACTGTATACATTCTACATGCACAAAGAATCTGAAACTGGTCTTGTTTGGTGTTATATGAAGTGTTTTAATGCAAGTGGTACATTTGGGTTTATTAATATGACAACAGGATTCAATGTTAATCTGTGACAATAAATAAGTAAACTTAACCTAATGTTGGGAGACAACTCCTGCCTTAGAGATGTTGACCAATCACCCACTGAATGTATATTAGGCAACACCCCTGAATTTTACAACAACCAATCAGTAGCAAACTCCTATATGCTTTGTCTCTCTGGATATTTAAGGGAATGATGTAAAATGGTTCGGCGGGGTCTTTCTGTTCATGGAAGTTCACCCCCATGATGCTGTATCTTTGATACAGCATCATGTATTTTATTTTACTTTGAGAAATCTGTAACCAGATATTCATCACTTGCCAGGTATGCATTATTCTCATTTGATTATATTTGTTTTCTCGTATTTGAATTGGAATGTGAATTGGCTTCTGAATTATGTTTTACCTACCTGGTTAATAAATTGTTATATTTGATTTTATTCTGTGTTGCTCGGTAAATGTTGACACTGCAAGTAATATCGTTGTATCCGTAGTTACCGTAAGGACTGAAATCAGGCTAGGATCGGCCCAATCCCAGTTAGATAGTGAATAATACATCAGCTGAGGATTTGAGAGATACGACTAGCAATTGGCGTTAGTTTAAGTGTACTTAGAAGCGTGGAGGCTGTGTTTCCGTTTAGAGTAACATTTCTGATTACTCTAAATAGGGTCAGCCTCAACCTCTGTTTATTTCAATGTTATTCTATTCATTAATCTTGATTAGAAATAATAATTGTAATAATTAAGTGTCACCTCTAAGGGGACTAAATAAAGTATGTTTAAAGTTGAGCACGCAGAAAGCGGCCGCTTAAGCGTATAGTCCAACCTCTGGCAGCGACCAACACTGATTCGCTTACGACCGTTGACCAGTATATTAATTATGAGGCCCGTACTAGGATCATGTGCGACTGTGAGAACCGAATGAACGAGTGTAATACCAGAGCTTTATCAGAATAAATAAACAAACATCCATCTAAATTCTGTAAGCTTTAAAAGTAATAATCAATCAAATTTGTAATATAATATAAACTAAATCTTTGTCTTTGGAGTCAGATTAGAGATAAATATACCTAAATTACGTAACGCCAAAACGTCATCTGCAAAGCTCCGGAAAAGACCGAACGCGCTATCAATCCTTCCCATGCGGTTTGGACTTCGCCATTGGGCCAAACGGATGGATGGGGGACATAATTTTCACCCCCTTACACTCTTTTAATTACTACATTCACACAGCCATTAATGTACTGCACTGCTACTTTATTTCCCATTACACACTTCCTGACCTTTACTGAACTGTGAGCATCTAAATTCACAAATGTGTGTCTTTTGTTTTTCTGTGGTTGTGTGGGAGGGTTTGTGGGTGGTGAATTGAGCCGGAGAAGCCGTGTTCATAAGTATTGTCCATATGCGTGTTGTCTCTAAAATGCACAAATGCATCAGCAAACTTTATTCATTTAGTTAATTTTACTTTAATTTCTGCACACCACTTTTTATTTCCTCTAGTGAGTTCAGTTTCAGTCTCCCCATTACAGTTTATTTTCCTGTCGTGGCCTCCGTAGGAACGAGAGGTGATCCGGTTCGTTCCAGACAGCAGCACGCAGCTTTTATTGCAGCTCACCTGCTCTCTATTATTTAGTGTCCTCCATTATCATAAACCCAATCAGGCTGACATTTGAAGCCCTGCAGGTCCAAGGTGGTTGTCGTCTAGTTTCACCCAGGAAGAAACGGGAGTCTAATTACTCTCCTATTAAAAAGCTCTTATAATAGGATGCAACTACAGATATAAATTACTTTAGTAATGACTTTTAAAACCTCATATTGACAATTAACTTAATTAATTAAGCATATTAACAAAACTTTTTTGAGTACATTTAAAATAGGTTCTTACTGTGTGTTTTTTATTATAACTACAATTAACTGATAATGTGGGTATACATTTAACCAAATGTGTACATTTTATTTAATTTTATAGGACTTTATTTTTGGAATGGAAGGCAATAAGTTTGAGTTGTGGAAGTCGGGAAGGTCTGGACCTATTTCTGTTAGGGGGCGTGCACACTAGAGGAAATGTACCCGACCCGATATGACCCGAATTACTTGATACCCGAACCCGACGTGCATAAATATTTTTTTTTTTTAAAAAGACCCGACCCGAGACAAACCCGAGAAAATTAGACCCGAGTCCAACCCAAACTAGCGGCAATTATTAGAGCAAGCGCTCTTGGCAAATTATTATTATTAGAGCATCTTGGCAAACAGATGAGATGTTTGAAAAGGACATTGACGCACACACGCGAGAGAGTTTGGGTTTTCTCGGATCCGTTCATCAAAAACACATTTATATTACCGGAGACACGATTCGGCTATTATTATACCCGTCCCGTGTCCGAGGCGCATGTGAAACTTTTATACCCGAACGCAATCGGGTCTCGGGTCGGACCTCGGGTTTTTGGATCTAAGGGGCTGTTTACACTTGGTATTAAGATGTGTTTTCATCGATTGGATCACAAGTGGATGAGAGAGACACATTACGTTTACACCTGGTATTTAAATCCGTCTCTTTTGTCCACTTTCGACCGCTTCTGTCCTGAATACTGTGAGGGGGTGGTCTGTGAGACGGTGGGCGAGTCTCTCTGCTGTCATTCAAACGCAAGTGGGAGTAATTACGAGTTTTTATGGATGCGAACTAATATTATGTCGGAGTCCGCTGCTTGTTTAGCAAGTAAACATGCTGCACAGTGCTTTCTACGTTTATATGTTGGAGCTTTCTCTGAATTTTCAGCGCAATTGATGAGATAGGATCGCGCAACTTTCACGCTTTCAAAACGAAACTACGGAGAACACCCGCAGTAGTTTTATCAATGAAAGGCTAAAAATAGCGCTGTTCACCGTATGTTCCCGCCAGAAGTAAAAAAAAGAGGTAAAAATACCTCAGATAGATAAATGGGCGGAGAGAAGGCGGTCACGTGTGGCTGTTCGAACACATTCAACCACATTTGCGTTCCGCAACTCCAAAGCGATCCGATCGAAAGTGGTTTCAACTACCTCTGGATGTGGTTGAAAGTGGTCGAAAGTGGACGCGTTCAAAACGTTTTAAACACCGTTTACACCTGGCATTAACGTTGTCCACTTGTGATCCGATCGACGAAAACGCATGTTATTGCCAAGTGTAAACATCCTCTAAGTGGACCCGTGAAGACCTCCAGTGCACACCAAAGCTTTTATGTTTTCAATAGTTTCCAATGCAAGCTCTGCGTTTTAAAAAAAGCCAGCAACTAGCATTTTTTTTGCGATAAGCACTGAGCGCCAAGAGTTGAAAAATATTTAACTTTGGATGAAAAGCTCTGCTTGTCAGTGTCAGTTCTCACACGGCCTTCCAATCACTGTGGAGGAGGGGCGGGACATTACCACAGCAACCAACCAGCGCATCGTACAATGACCAAAAGCTGAAGGAAGCTGGTGCTCAGCTAAAAAAAAACAGCTGGCATTAGGTGTCCTCCAGGCGTTTTCAGCCGCTTTTAAAAGCTTTGGTGTGTACACCCCCTTAGGAATGTTGATCTTCGAATAACTGTTGATTAATAATTAAATCAATAAAACTTGACGATGGTCGAAAAAAGCAAGGTCATGCACGTGGGTGCAATGCCTGTGCCGTCACATACACCAAGAGAAAACAATTAAGTGCCCTTTGTATGCTTCTTGGATATAATTACAACAAACAGTATCTCAACAACTCGCAAAAACTCCCATATATCACAAAACGTTTTTACGCTCACATGAGGTGGTTTTTCATGCCATTTGGAAGAGGTGCATTTCACAAAACGACAATGGCAACAGTTTATTTGCATTTTTCCAGGTCACCTGATGTAAGTACAGTGGTATGTACTAAAACCTACCAGAAACACCTAAATACGTGTTTGTTCCCAAGTATAACAGGCTTTTCTGGCCAATAATGCGTGGATAACACTACTACATTTCTTTTGATTTAAAGTGATGTACTATTACCTTCAAGAAATACATTGGCGCTCCTAAGTATAAGGGGCTTTCCTTGACATTAAAGGAAAACTCCACCGTTTTTCAATATTTGACTATGTTCTTACCTCAACTAAGACGAATTAATACAAACCTATCTTTTTTCAATGCATGCCCTTCATCTTTGCACGGCATGTCGTGAATGTGTTAGCATTTAGCCAGAGGTGTAAAGAGTAGCTGAAAGCCATACTTGAGTAAAAGTACAAATTCCTTACTGTAAAAATTACTCCACTACAAGTTACAAGTCACCAATTTAAATACGACTTGAGTAAAAGTATTAAAGTAACCCAATTTAAAAGTACTCAAGTATTTTTACTCGTACTGAATGTTGGCTCAAAGATGCACTAGTCCTCAACACAAAGAGACATTGTAGGTCTGGGCAGTGAAAACTAAGAAAGTTTATTTATGAGGTTTTATTTCCTAATATAGAAAAGAAATCAAACACCTCAACATTTTGACCTGGCAGAACAAACACAGATTAAACATAGTCATAGTCTTTTGACAAAAATTTAATTTAGTTTTAGTCAAATTTTTGTCATCTGAATTGATTCAGTTTTAGTCTAATTGTATTCCACTAAATGCCATGAGATTTTAGTCTAGAAATCTACATTAAATTTAATTTAAACCCATTTAATTTTAGTCTAGTGTCATTGTGTACTTGAATGTGCCATGCTGAATAAATATATAACCTAACTTTGTGATATAAATATATGGTAACACTTTACAATAAGGTTCATTAGTTAACATTAGTTAGCTACATTAGTTAACATGAACTAATAATGAACTGCACTTATACAGCATTTATTTATCTTTGTTAATGTTAATTTCAACAATTACTAATACTTTATTTAAATCTTGTTAACATTAGTTAATGCACTCTGAACTAACATGAACAAACAATTAAAGCTTACATTTTTATTAACTAACATTAACAAAGATGAATAAATAATGTAACAAATGTATTGCTCATGGTTTGTTCAAGTTGGTTAATACATTAACTACTGTTAACTAATGAACCTTAGTGTAAAGTGTTACCAAATATTCTTATATAGGCCTATCCTAAAAAAGATATAATTTTAATATTAAAAAAATTCCAGTAAACTAAAATTACACTAACAGAAATATGATAATGCATATTAAAAACGTGAAGTTGTTCATTTGAAAGATTAATTGTAAACACATGTAGTACGTAACACGACTATCTCACAAGTGCCCTACAATTCTTCCGTCATGCATCCCTCTTTACAGTAAATACATTACAGCATACTTGATTAAATGTGAGGACAGTGAAATTGTACACTTATTTTCAATCTTATAATGTACTTAAGTTACTCGGGCAATCAGTACAGGACCTCGCTGGTTTATTTTGGCTTATATAGTAAGTTATATCAAGTTATGTACCAGCTCAGGTTAGCTGATAAAGTAGCATCAGAGTATATAAACATTTGTGCTTGCCTTTGAGTTGCGGGATGACCCTCCTGCAATCGCGCATCACTTTTGTTTTGATTGTAGCATCACATGTTTAACAAAAGGTCCCTTGACTGAAGCAAATGTGATATGCATCATCCATATGTTTGCTCTTTATCTCTTCTCTCAGTCCAGACGCGAACTTTTCTCTACAGTTTATGACATACGCAGCACGCAGATGTCCCGCTACGGTGGCTCAACGCAAGCCATTCAGCGTTTGACATCGAAGTACCGCGAGACCAGACTTCTCCATATGCATTTTGATTCGCTCTCGCAGTACTTTGATTTCATACGATTGCTCTGCGCAGCGCCAAATGAAGTCCCTCAGTTGTGTGTGTACGTGTAACCTCGCGAACACAGATTCTATCCATCATCACCCTCTGACACTTTCGTCTCGTTTTTATTTGACGAATAAACAATGTAGCGAGTAACGTTAAGTGTCATTTCAAATGAAGTGGAGTAAAGAGTACAAATACCCAATCAAAAATGTAATTGAGTAGAGAGTAAAAGTTGCCTATATGTTTGATACTCAGTACAAGTACAAAGTAGCCCAAAAATACTTAAGTACATTTACTCAAGTACTTTACACCTCTGCATTTAGCCTAGCCCTATTCATTCCTTAGGATCCAAACTGAGATGAATTTATAAGCCACCAAACACTTTCATGTTTTCCCTATTTAAAGACTGTTACATGAGTAGTTACACAAGTAAGCATGGTGACACAAAATAAAACGGAATAAAAACTATATTGTATGGCGGAAGAGCACTTAGTTTGCTCCACTTCGACCTCGGTGCGCAGTAACATCATCACTCCTGACCAATGTTGGGGAAAGTTACTTTTAAAAGTAATGCATTACAATATTAAGTTACTCCCCAAAAAAGTAACTTATTCTGTTATTTAGTTACTTTTCATGGAAAGTAATGCTTAGGTTCCTTTTAAGTTACTTTTGCGTTACTTTTTCTTACTTGGCTGAGGCTTGATCTCTTTCAGGTCTTCCAGGTATTTTTTATGATCGCAAAAATGTCAAGCTCTGGCCTGCCATCCCCGTTTCTGACTCCAACTGTTCCCGCTCAGGCGCACAGAGTGTGTAACTCTACGTTATTGTGTTTAATTCAGTACATTATTTTATTTTTAAATTGAATTAATTAAACTGAAAAGTAACTTGCATTACTTTTTTTTAAAAGTAACTCAAATATTAATGTGTACATTACATTTCAAAAGTAATGCGCTACTTTACTCGTTACTTCAGAAAAGTAATATTACGTAATGCGCGTTACTTGTAATGCGTTACCCCCAACGCTGCTCCTGACTACTCCCCCTCTCGCTCAAACTTTCGTCAATATTACTGCGCCTGAGGAATGAATGGAGCTAGGCTAAATGCTAACACATTTACGACACGCTGTGCAAATATGAAGTGCACACATTGAAAAAGAAAGGAATGTATTAATTTGTATAAGTTGATGTAAGAACATAGTAAAATATTGAAAAACGGTGGATTTTTTTATTTAAAGTTTGGATAATACATTTGCATCTCCTTCAGTTAAAAATAATACCTATTGCGGTGGATGTGATATTAGTAAACCGTCCATCATCAGTCGACGTGATTTGAAATGACTTATTGCGAAAGGAAAAACTTTATTTAGTCCCATATCATCGATTAACCAAAATGCTTTCATTTTGCAATAGTTTTTTGTTGACATTTAGAAACTAATGCTAATATCTGTAATAGAAACGCTGCTATAGTCAATTAGGACAGTTTTTTACTAAACAATGGATAGTGTGGTGAATATTGCTTTTTTCGTAACACCCCTAGAAAACATGTTAATGTGGAAATAAACTAGTAGTTGCTATACTTATAAAATCTTAATTGTGTGCATTTGTAGGGAACGTTTCTCCTTTTCATGCTCACGTTTCGAGACTTTCAGGACGAGACTCATTTAAGTAATTGTACATTTGGTTTCTTTTGTGTTTTCTAGCAAGGTAGATTATTTATAGAGCATGCTGAATTGCACAGTAATTTACTGTAAGATGCTGTAGCGAGGATTCACAGGTTTATATTTAGTTGCAGTCTGCTACAGGTACATGTCAGATGGTTGAATGTAGCGAGAACTACCTCCTTACCCTCACACATATAAGATGCTTGAAATGTTATTCCCTTAGTAGTGATAGTGGAGTCAAGAAGATTAAGAGACCATTGATTTGGATTGTCAGGGTGACTGATCCATCATTTTTCTTGTGTTGCTCTTCCTGTTGAGTTTCTACTAGAGCTGGTAGCTATGCAACTAAAGAGAGCAACTATTACATAACCAGTTTTCTCTGAACTCCTCTTCACAGAGCGAGTAGATACGAGTAGACTTAACCGACTCTGCTCTTGAAACCCAGGTTTGATATTAATGGTTCCCTGAATCCCCTAATGCTTGATGGCATTGCAGTCGTCTTAGTTTTTATGGTTCCCCAGCATCCTCACATCTTTAGGAAGAGCAGTTGCCATGGTAACACTGCTAATGTTGGGCTATGTGAGATGTGAATGAGGCTCTGTTGTAAGCTGACACAGGTGATGTAAGCTGACACTTGTTGGGCTTCTCCTGCAGAGGGCAGCGTAAATGCATGAAACAGGCATTGCGTTCTCATCGAAACCTTGTTGACTTATTTGTGTGCTTTGATTTTAGTATTGTTGTCTTTTGTGTATTGATCTCTCATGCTTCAGATCTTTAAAAGGACGATGCATCATTTTACATTTTTTGGGGTAGTGTTTTGGTGTATTGCAACAAATGGATATGACGTAATCATAAATTATGCAAGCCTGCTTTTGTTTTCTTTATCTAGCTCTTAAAAGATGCACAGCCGTGTTGCTGTAGGAATATGGCTTTGGGTCAGATGGCACACAAGGGCAGCGAATGTGTTAGATGGGCATGATGCCCATTCTTTATTGACCAATCAGAATCCAGGAAAGAACTACAAGGTTTTTATTGTTGTCCCAGACATTGAAGAAGAAGGATGAAGAGATATAGAAAAAACATTTGAGTCAGATTTTTTAAAGTTGCTTGCTACATTAAAACAGCTTTGTGAGAAAATTCAGGTAGAAATGTTAGTGCTGGTGAATGCTGCCCTCTGTGGGTCATTGATAGTATTGCATTATTTTTGCATTATTGCAAACACTTTTTGTAGATCAAGTAGTCTTGAGATCACAAACCAGTCGTGCCTCTTTCATCTCTGTCTGACATCTGAGCTGATTTGGAGCATCTTAACAGCTTCCGTGACAGGATACACCTGCTGCTTGATGTGGTATATAGACGCTGACATGCTGGTTGACTTATCAAGGGTGTGTTCCAATGCAGGGGTGTATGATCGTGGGCCGATGCACAGGGGTCTTTCTTTGCACCCTGAGATTGAAGGGAAACCCTTGTTACCTTCACCCACTCTTTCATCCATCAGGTGCATCCTGGGAAAGACTCTGAAGTTACATAGCTTGAAATGTCAAGCTATGTGAACCCATTTTTTAGGACCCCCTTTGTGGGTGGTGTATGTAACGGTAGGTATTTTCAAAGGTCAGGTAAAAATCTCATGCTCCTTAGTTAACTGTTAGAAAACACATGTTCTTCAACTTACACAGGTTTTGATTCTCATATCTGTGTTGGTGTGATCTTCATAGGTCTTAGCAGTTCACAGATCTTATGTCATTTTTACTGCAATACATTCAGTAAATCCTCGAGTCGATTACATTTTCAGATCTACATTTTTTTTTTGCTACTATGGAAGTCAATGGGACCTTTGATTGGGTTGGATTCAAACGTTCCTCAAATATCTTCCTTTGTGTTTATCGGAACAAAGACATTTATACAGGTTTTGTAACAACATGAGGATAAATACATTTTCATTTTTGGGTAAAAATAATCTCTTTAACTGAAACTATCCCTTTAATGCAGCCAAAAGCAGGCCAAAGAAGAATCTGCCAATATTTTTGTATTTTCTGTGATGATAATATAGGGAGAATATGTCGAGTTCTGCAGGGTAGTTTTATAAAGTATATCCAAAAATACTATTACAGTTTTTAGAAAAAAAACGAAACTTAGGGTGTGTACCAAGCGTGACACACAAGCCCTAAAAAGTGAAGCCACAACGTCTAGATCGCCCCCCCCCATTGACTGGTCCTAGTATAGGTCATAAACCCACCTCCCCCATGTTATTCAATGGGACTTGAGAACAACTACACAATTTAATTACACTTCAATTATCTTTTTTCCGAAGCTGGTTTCTGTCACTTACTGTAGTTTTTATCACGCTGATGTAAATTCAAGTGTTTGTTTTTAAAATAAGTTTGTTTTTAGTTAGTAATTTAATGCTATAAAAACGGTGATGTTACGTCATGATTGACAGCTGTGATATGCCATTCTGCGAGAGCGAGGGTGGGGCCTTGATTTTGCGGCTTTACTTCTGCTCACTACTGCGCAGGACTGGTCCCAAAATCGCTACTGCGCAGACTCAAGACCCAAAATGTCAGCGCCGTATCGGGACACTGGCGGCTTCACTTTTCATGAATGAGCAAATGGGCGTCGTCCAATTTTTTTTTTTACAGTCTATGGTGTGTACGCACCAGAAAACAGTAGATTACATACAAAGTCAATGCAAAGACGCGAACAAACGCAAATTCACAGCTGGCGAATGACGCCAACGCTTAACAATTTACATCAAATGCGTCTTTTGTGCAAGTTGAATAATTTCAACTGAAGGGGAAACTTGGCATGACGCGTTGTCGCACGAGCCAATGGCAAATCCTGGCACTGAACCTAGCTAGCAGGTTATCAAACTGGACACCGGTCATCCTCAGGTACCACTGGAAGCAACTTTGAAGATAAATCTTGTTTCATAGCAGCTATCTTAGTCCATTAAGATAAAGGGGACTATACACTGCAAATATAAATGATTCTGGAATGTATGTAACAAGAAATTTGATAAATACAGAATAAATGGGTTTTCTGGGGACCCCAGTTTGAAAACCTCTGACATAGTCACAAATTTGAAAAAGAAAATCTGAACTAGAACTGAATCAGACAGATATTGTATGGTTGTCATACTGTCAGTAAAGTAAGGGTGATTTCACTTCTCAGTTACAGTGTTATGAGCTCATTCTCTGAGAGATGAGAATGAGATTACATTCACCCGCTTACATTTCTCATGTCATCTGTTGTCCTCATAGTGACCCATCATTGATGGTCCTTGCTACATCATTTCCTCTCCATGTTTAATGTTGTATTCATCTGAGTAATGGCAGAACACATGAGCTGAGCTGTGAATTAATTGGAAAATACTCTTTGAGGAGCAACAACCGACTCTGCAAATTTGCTTAGTGCATTGTGTTAGTTCTGAACCTCTCATCTGCGGAATACTTTTATCATTTGATAAGAGTACCACTGAGATCTGGACAGAGTACAATATACTGAAGGTGGAAACTATGCTAATGCAGGAATGTTAGTAGGCGGTGCTTTATCAATGTGACCTCACATTGATAAGAGAATCAAAACTGCATCTTTAATGAGACTGCTTTGATTTAATGGGGATTAAAAAACAAGGAGCGGGTGGATTTTTTTTCATCATAGGGTGGTTGTGTTCACACGCTGCCAACACACATTATGTCCAAACACCTTGCAAAAGTGGATTTTGCATAGTAGGTGGCCTCTAAAAGTTTGTTTTAACACAACCGTGTACATTTTTGTCATTATATTTGCTCCCTCGGAATCAAACCCACACCCTTTGCACAGCTAAAACACAATGCTAAGCCAATTGAGCTCCAACAGATTTTTTTCCATGTCACTTAACACAGTCATGCTGAACCATGTGTGCAGATCTAGCTTTTGATTTACAATAGCCACACCGGTACTGCTAATGTCCTTTTTACATTTCTATGACTTAAACCTCGATAGCCAAGACATGCTTGTCACCATGGCAACAGCAGCTTTGAACAGGTGTGTTACAGCATGTTCGATTTACTGTGTAATTTGTGTAACGCATTCAAGTGGATTTATACATCGTTATTTATTACAAATCCTCAGCACACACACCCCTTCATTCTCCTGACCCCGTAAATCCAATTAGAGACGCTTGAGAGCTCTCCATGTCTACCCCTCATCTCTCTCAGACTCCTATAGCCATTTCATACGTCAGCTTGAGCTTGCAGAATTCTCTTTATTTTCACGCTAAGTGCTTTATTTATTTATTTCTTTGTGGGTGTTGGAAGCAACGGGTAGCACTGTGATTTTTCTTTATCTACCTCGGTCCACCTTTTCATGGTGTCTGTCCCCTCCCTCACGTCCTAAGCTGCCGCCGCCCCTCTTTCTCAGGGGAGTGAGAGGAGATCAGGAGAGAACGGCTCATTCTGTCTATTTCTGTTATCGCTGGATGAAACATGACTGCAGTGCTGGATCTCGACCAGGTTTCCTGTGCTGTGATTGGCGTGGTGAGTGTTGTCCTCTCTGCGTAATAGATCGAGAAAGCGTGTTTTCTTCCTGACCAGCCTGTTGCTTTCCATGTGAAGCCGCAGCGGGAACTTTGCTAATGTAAACTGTTACAGTCAGCGTGAGTTAGGGTGACAGAGCTTCAGGCGTGTCTGGCATGGGTCGTAAGGTTGAACGATGGGTGTATCTACCTTTTGTTTTAGAGGTGTTTGGGTATGTTCTGTGTCATGGTTCTCCAGTGTCATCAAGAGGAGGTTTTTTGGTATAATAGTGTATGCAGCATGATGTCCACTTTGTTGGGGTTGCTTTTAGCAATGATTTTGGCAAGTCGTGCCATAAGAGTAAAATAGGTCAGCTTTTGAGTTTTTTGAACACAAACCACTGCCTTCTATTTTAATTTTGCCATTTTATATTTATAATAATAATAACAATAATAATAATAATATTAATTAATGTTTATTATTATTATTATTGTTGTTGTTGTTGTTGTTATCATCATTATTATTTGCTATTTTTGTTGTTATTATTATTATTAAGGTAAATAATAATAAACAACTTTTTGAGATCATTTTAATACACACCAATCTTACTTTTTAACTTTTTCCATGCCAGTGTTTTTTTAAGATGCTAGAAAATGCCAGCATTTTTATGATTTTCACAAAAGTTTAATGCCTTCTAGAAAATGTTCTTTTTTAAATATATAAACATACAATATATAGACGGTTTCATCGGACGCACGTGCGCTGAAGCGATACACGTCTGGATCCGAACTTTACATCCGGTTTCGTTTTTTTAAATGGTCTGACTAGTTGCAAAACTGATCTCTTGAACAAATGCCTCGTCGAAAATAAAAAATGTTTTGGTTTCCTAGGTAATCTATGTGTTGTTTTTTGCTTGTTTTGCTTGTTATATAAATAAACTACGTTTTATGAACTTTGTTGTTATTTATTCTTAGCGGAGTTTACCGGAAGTTACGTGCAGACCAAGACAGCCGCTTGTTTATGTTGTTACTGCTGAAACCGTCTATAAAATGAAAGAACAGACTCTCTGCTTTAAAAAAAAGTTTTATCCTTTCTTCATTTATTTTCTTTTATCATCTCTCAAAAATTGGTAGGTTTCTTCAAAAATACAAAATTTTGAGCAAAAAGCTGAGATAATTTCATTTTTGTTAAGGATTTTCTTAGAGATCAGATTTAGAACGATTATCAAAATATACATAGTTTTACTGTTTTTGGATCAGTGGATGCTCTATGGCGCTTTTCCATTGCATAGTACCCCACAGTTTGGTTTGGGTCAGGTCAGGTCGGTCAGCTCACCTCACTTTGGCTTGGTTAGCTTTTCCATCGAGTTTAGTATCACTTCGCAGTGGGAGGGATTATAGGTGTGTCGTTATATTTGCGCTGCCTACTGCTGTGACATCATGCAGCAAGTGAGAGCGTCGTTGTACATTCCCATACATTAATTTATTTCTCAGTCCACCACAAAATTTAATTTGACCACCACAAATAGATGTTTGCACATCGCGTTTATAACTACCTGTGTCTCACATGACAGTTTCTGTACAAACACCCGTCTCAGTCACACTCCGCTGAGCCTCATTTAAGTTGCATTTAAGCATATATGCTGACGTGCTCATCGCGAATGTGCCCCCCACAAACTGCAAGTCTGGAAAAAACTGGCATGGGTGTCCCTGATTCTCAACCTGTCGATGTTTTTCATCGCTAAAAGAGAGTTTTGGAAATTTTTAGCAGAGCACAGATGACAACATGTTTGCTTGAGACAGCGCAAGCTAGCACTAAGGTGAAGCTGATCTTTAACATTATAGCGATGACGCTGGTAGTGACGATTTTCTCAGACCAATCAGTGATCTACGGTGCTTTTGCGTCATGTTTGGTATCAGGTCTGATCGCTTGGAACCCCAACAGAGGTGTTACTAAAAAAAGTATCGGGTACTACGTACTACACCCAATGGAAAAGCTCTCAAAAGTAAGTTGACCCAAACCGTGGGGTACTATGCAATGGAAAAGCACCATTAGGGTTTTATAAGGTGGGTTACAGCTTCACCTGGTGGATGATAGCGGAAATATAGATTGCCGTAAAAACTTGTCTTTGGCAGGGAAGATTTTTCTCTTAATTGCTGAGATAAGTTTTCAATAGGGGGGAAATATTGAAATACAAAATATGAAACACAGGTGAATTGTATGTACAAAAAAAAAAATGTAACAGTAGAGTAACCTATTCCAGAGTCGTGCTTTGTTTTGTGGCACATTTGGATTTTCCAGAGATTTCAGTATATAGGCTAGGAAAAGGTTCAAAAATAAACCCTTACGTAATATTATACCTAACCCAACCGAACTGTACCCGAGTGTGATTGTCCCCACTCCCTACTACCCTGAAGCACACACTCGCACTGTACTTTGAGTAAACCTAGGCATGTTCTGTTATTAGGGTGTAATTTGTTTTGAAGAAAATTAGAAAAAAAAGGGCTCTCTAACACTGGAACCCATCTCGTAGTGTTAAGTCTGTATTTTTTTTTTTATGCTTAGTCGTTTGAGGCACGATGACACACAGCCCTCTCACATGCCTGTCATATTGCTTAGTGGATCTATCATTTTTGCAGCTCAGACAAAGGCAGATGAAAGTCTCACAATTGACGTCTCTCCTTTTGAACCGCTCTGGCACGATTTGCGATCACACTGCGGTTCGTAACGGTTCGTAAGATGCCCAAGTGAACCATGCTTGGTTTTGTTGGATTCATGTGAGTGCTCCCTTATGGGCGCATTTCCATTGCATAGTACACTATGGTTTGGTTTGGCTCAGCTTACTTTTGGGGGCTTTTCCACTGGGTGCAGTAAGTACCCAATACTTTTTTAGTACCACATTGGTCGGGGTTCAAAGCGACCTGAGCTGATACCAAAACGTGACGCGATACACTGTAGATCACTGATTAGTCTGAGAGAATTGTGACTACCAGCTTCATCGATATAATGTAAAGATTAGCTTTATCTTTGTGCTAGCTTGCGCTGTCTCGAGTAAACCTGATGTCATCTGTGCTTTGCTGCAAGTTCCCAAACTCCATTTTAGCAATGAAAAACATCCCCAAGTTGAGAATCAGGAACACCATAAGTTTTTTCCAGACTTGCAGTTTGTGGTGGCACATTTATGACGCGTGTGTCTGCATTTATGCTTAAATGCAACTTAAATGAGGCTCAGCGGAGGGCATCGACCGATGCCACGGGTGTTTTATACAGAAAATGTCATGTGAGACAGAGGTAGTGATAAACACGATGTGCAAACATCTATTTGTGGTGGTCGATTTTAATTATGTGGCGAACTGAGAAATAAATAAATGTATGGGAATGTACAACGACGCTCTCACTTGTATGATGTCACAGCAGTAGGCAGCGCAAATATAACAACACGCCTATAATCCCTCCCACGCTGAAGTGTTACTAAACTCAATGGAAAAGCTAACCAAGCCAAAGTGAGGTGAGCTGACCGACCTGACCCAAACCAAACCATTGGTCTTTCTGGGGGAGTTACTTTTGTACAGTCCTCCTATTTTATGAACGTCTCAAGTCTAAAGCCCGGAGTATAGTTTTTTTGTACGTGTACATGACAGTCAAATGGGCACAGCCTTGCAAAGCATAGTTTATTTGACTCCTACGTGTACACAGATGTTCGCACATTGCGACTAAATGCAATGCCTCTCCTGTACGTACATGTGCAACTTACGTGTACAAAGTACACACCGTTACAAAAATCCAGCCGTGCACATACAGTGCACATGTACTATTCTGATGGCGACATTTGCATCACGCACACTATACACAGACCCTCGCGTATGCATAAAAACTATACTTATAACTTAAGTGTTTTTTTGGCAATTTTTTACAGTAAGTAAGGAGAGGACAGGAAAGTACGGGGGGAGAGAGGGGTATGGGATCGGCAAACGACCACGAACGAGGAATCGAATTCGGGTCGACCTGCTCACTACACCGTTGGATTCGGCTCCGACATTAACAGTTGAATTTGTCTCCACTTTGACCAACTCAAGCAGAACAGATGGTGCACTGACAGCTGCCTGGCCTCTTCATGTAGTTAACCTCAGTCTCTCTCCTTGATTTTTATCAGAAAGCTTTCGTCCATGCCACATCCTCGAGCGGCCCTCAGGCACCACCACAGCTCCGAACGTTTTGCGTTTCATCTTTATCCTGCTATAGTGCTGGCTCCGTTATATTGTTGTCTTGGTAACTGAATCTTTTTTGCGGGAATATGTTCTTGGATTGCGTTGTCACTTGCTGTATGTGTTCATCACCTAAGTCAGAAGTGATTTTGGAGTGTTGTTTGCTTTTGGTGTGCACTTTTTATATTTAGTACTTTTTCCTTCTAATTTTAACATTTTAACGCTCCCCACTTGCATCAATGAGCCTTGGCTGCCCATGACCCTGTTGCCGGTTTACTGCTTTTCCTTCCTTGGACCACCTTTGATAGGTACTGACCACTGCAGACCAGGAACACCCCACGAGAGCTGCAGTTTTGGAGATGCTCTGACCCAGTCATCTTCACAATTTGGCCCTTGTCAAGTGGCTCAGATCCATTTTGGATGGACTGGAGGAAAATAGTTTCACCAGGTGTGGCGCTGTGGCCGTTTCCAGCGTACACTGTTTATTTATAACATTGTGATGTAGCTTTATTGCATCATGACATCCTCACGTCCAGCGTAGAAATTGTGCCGTTGAATAAACACCAAACAACATTCACAACTAACATGAGGTGTTGTGGAGAACCATACGTGTATGTGCAAGCTCGTACATAACCGCCACATCTATTTTTAAATGTCTTATCTTCCGTGGGTGCCCGTGTGGTTTACTTCAGCTGTCAGCTGCTTGCATAAGTTCAGGATCTTCTGTTTAGGATGATGATCACAGATATTACCTGTGTTGGTTTAACAAAAATTTGGCTTTACCTATATTGCAGACACTTATAAAGTGACTGGAGTATAGTGCATTACATATTATGCATTTCATCAATATATTTCTTTCATGGGATCGAACCCATGACCTTTTGCGCTGCCAACGCAATGCATTACAAACATAAGCCATAGAAATGTGTTAATCGGTGCACATTCTGTGTGTTAACTTATGAGTGTGTGTGTGGGTTTTTTATGAAAACGTATGTGTGTGGAGCCTGCTGTGGTTCAGATGTGGACTCTTGCAGATTTGTATCATAACAAGGTCAGTCTCGTTCGATGACGTTCAAGGGTGCTTTTGCTACACTGCAGGCCGATCCGTCCTGTATAATGAAACGTCACGCTGCGTATGGAATGAGATTAGAGTCAGACCTGCTGTTTTCCAGCTCCTCTGTACTCAGGGGTCTCTGACTACTGCTGACGGGCGGCCTTGCACCTCAACTGTGCATTTTAGGCCATTTCCTGTTTGTGTTTTTGTAGATGATTCTGTCCGAGTTGATTTGAGGTGAGATGCTTTTCTGAAGTGTCATGGAGGTTGTGGTGATGTACAATAACAAATAACATTGGGCAGAAACCAAACACTAGCCAAGTTACATGCAAGTAGAGCAGTAGGGGAAAACTTAATGTGACGTTCATGTTTTTGTGTGATTTCAAAGCAGAAACCATAAAGGAGTCAGTTGTGAGTCTGTGGGTATGAAATGGTGTTAAAGGTTATTTAAACGTGTTTTTTCACTAGGTGGGAGGATATTTCAATGCAAGTAAAATAAATAATGACAAATATATATATATACTGTAGGTCTGTGACTCAGATGCCTATAAAAACAGACAACAAGTTTATTACAAAACCAGTCATATTGGGGGTCCAAGGTCACATATATAAAATAAATAAAATTGAATACATAATAAATAAGCTTTCCATTGATGTATGGTTTGCTAGGAAAGGGCAGTGTTTGGCTGAAATACAACTATTTGAAAATCTGGATTCTGAGAGAGCCCAAAATCCAAATATTGAATAAATCCTCTTTAGAGTTGTCTAAATGAATTCCTTCGCAACAAATTTTACTAATGATAAATACATCTTTTGATATATTTACTGTAGGATGTTTAATATCTTCATGAAACATGATCTTTATTTTATATCCTAATGAGTTTGATCAAAATTGATAATTTTGATGCATACAATGTATTTTTGGCTATTGCTAAAAAATATCCCCATGCTGCATATGACTGGTTTTGTGGTCCAGGGTCACATTATGTACAAATATCTCTTTATTTGTATCACTAAAAGGGCATTGACTTATTCAGGTGGTCTTCAGCAGCTTACTTTTGATCTTTTATTGGTTCTTTAAACTTAATTTCTCTCTCCTGATTGGCTACAGGAGCACGACATAGAGACCCCCCATGGCGTCCTTCACGTGACTTTGAGAGGGTCCCCTAAAGGCAACCGACCCGTCATTCTGACCTATCATGACATTGGACTCAACCGTAAGTCATTGTATGGGGCTGTTTGCACGACAATGATTTCAACCTTAAACGGGAAAGTTTTTATGCGGTTTGGCCATTCGTTTTAAACACAAAACATTATAGACTGGTTTCAAAATGCACATTTAAAAAAAAATGTGTCTTGCTGTCTCTGTACTCAGTCTAGGCATACGCGAGTATAACCGAAACAACAATGACAGTGTTGTGTTTGTGCTTCAACACAATTTACAAAAACAGTGTTGTTGTAATAAATGCAATTCTTGGTGGTTTTGAAACATGTTTATCCTAGGCTATCTAGTCTTGCTTAATTCATAATGTTTAGATGACTCTAAAACTTTACTGTAAAACATTTGTTTTCCTCCTCTGTGCAGATAAGTCCTGTTTCAACACCCTCTTTAACTTTGAGGACATGCAGGAGATCACCCAGCACTTTGCTGTGGTCCATGTGGATGCTCCAGGCCAGCAAGAATCTGCCCCTCCTTTTCCCACTGGGTAACATAAACTGCTAAAGCATCAGCATTGGGTCACGTTTAGTTGAAATTTTCAGCATAGCCATACCAATTTGTCACTTTCGACATGTTTTGCTTTTTAGATATCAGTACCCTACTATGGATGAGCTGGCCGAGATGCTGCCCTCAGTTTTGACCCAGCTGAAGTAAGTTTGAACCTCCTAAACCTTACCCCAGGACATTATCATTTTTAGATAATCAAATATCCCCATGCCAAATCATTGATTTATACTTTATAAATATTATTAATGAGCAACTGTGCTTCAACAGGATCAACAGTATGATTGGAATCGGTGTTGGTGCAGGAGCCTATATCCTCACTAGACTGGCTGTAAGTAAATAACCTGTTTTTTTATAATAAATAAGTCATTGCATTGCATTGCATTGGCCACCACGAGAAGATGTTAGATGTGAGGATTATCTGTCTTCAATTTTCAAAAAAATGCAACACCTCTGGCCAAGCTATTCTGAGACGCAGTCACCTCATACTTCACACATACTTCACAACAGAGGTACAAACTTGTCACCTTTCAGCGAAATTCACCGTGTTGGATCCACAATAGGTAATTCTTGTGTTTTTAAAATGAGGGGTGGGGGGGTTTGCGACTAAAAACAGTAATTTACTGGTAAACACTATGTGTGAACGGAAAATAGGATTACCGGGATTTGGAATGGACGACTTCAGAACAGCTTCGGGCCAATCATAATCTTTTGATAAAGATGACGCATATACCCCAAGTGACCTAACACAATATTTGGTCACGAGCAAAGCGCGACTATCAGTGTTTGCCACAGAAGTGAAAACAACAAAATATGGACTGTGTAAACTATGGTGAGGTTATGACTTCATATGCAAATACAACACTGACCTCACCGCACGGCAGTTTAGAGTTAACTTCCGCTTTCTCAATGAGTTAATCAGTATTTAATCAGTAATACTAATGTGTGAATGATATCTTACTGGTAAAAAGATGAAATGTCGCTGCATGTGTAAACGGCACACCATATTAAAAACACCACCTAGGCATATAAACAACAAACCTGATGAAGTTTGGTGCAACAGAAGTATGAAATGAGCTTTGATTTAAACCAGAATTAGGCCTAATCATTGTTGGTGCAACCCACCCATAGACACTCTCGCTTTTGTGTTTCTCACTAGTTAAACTCAAAAGGGATAGTTCACCCAAAAGTTTAAATAATTTCATTAATGCCCTCCCCTTATGGCGTTCCAAACTCGTAAGACCTCCGTTCATCTTTGGAAAACAGTTTAAGATGTTTTATATTTAGTTCAAGAGCTTGTTGACCCTTCATTGAAAATCTACGTACGGTATACTGTCCATGTCCAGAAAGGTAATAGAAAACATCAAAGTAGTTCATGTGACATCAGTGGGTCAGTTAGAATATAAATTTTGGTCCAAGAATAACAAAAATTACGACTTTATTCAGCATTGTCTTCTCTTCCGCGTCTGTTGTAAAGCGCATGTGCGATACTAAAGTCACTTGACTGCAGTAAAAAGATGACGTACGGCACAGCTGACGTGTTATCTGGTGCGCCCCAGCTGTTTTTTTTGTGTGCGCCCGGGCTTTGTGTACAGTCTGAGGGAGATGCACGCTGTAAGTTTGAAAAAAAAAAAAACTTCGCAAACATGTCTAAGGATAACACGTCAGCCGTGTCACTGGAGTCACGTGACTTTAGTCTCGCACATGCACTTCACAACAGACGCGGAAGAAAAGACGATGCTAAATAAAGTCGTTTTTTTGTTATTTTTGAACCAAAATGTATTTTTGATGCTTCAACACATTCTAACGGACCCACTGATGTCACATGGACTTTTTTGATGATGTTTTTATTACCTTTCTGGACATGGACAGTATACCGTACATAGATTTTCAATGAAGGGTCAACAAGCTCTCGGACTAAATATTAAACATCTTAAACTGTTTTCCGAAGATAAACAGAGGTCTTACGAGTTTAAAAACGTCATGATGGTAAGGCATTAATGATGTTATTTTCATTTTTGGGTGAACTATCCCTTTAAGGGTTTGCCATACATTACATGAAGAACGCTTGCAACACAATCTGCCCTGATGCTTTCATGGCTTTTTCATCCAATCTTTCATTACAGACGCAATCATTTCGGTTCAGCGACTCTCATTCTCACCTCAAACAGCTGCAAGTTATCATATTTCTTGAACATCAGGCCATGTGAACAATCAAAATCATTTGCTCGTACCTTGAGAGCTTCAGTCTTTCTTTAACTCTGTTTTGGAACATTATGCAGAGAGGAAGACGAGGTGTGAAACCTGTGCTGTATATAGGCTCACATACATGTGGTCCATAGCTAAGCTGAATTAAAACCAAGTGTGACCTCTTTCAGTAAGTCATTATTATGGACGCAGACGTACCAAGAACTTGGTTGAGGTGGTGGGAGTCATGAGTGCATGGTCAGGCAAAGCCTGTGAGAGATTTTGCTTGGCTAATGCTATAGATTTCTCCGACCTTTTCATAGGGGTGGGCGATAAATCCCCTGCGATTCTCATGTGTATCTCATCAGTTAAGCCGGTTTCGTGATTAGTTGTAAATCGGCATCACCTGCTTTCAAATGGAGCAGCATTTACTACACAGAGCCGTATTTCACAGAGAAGCTCGGCAAAATCGCGTTCATAATTGTGGTTGAATTGCCTCCGATAATGTATGCGATTTTGCCAAGCTTCTCTGTGAATGCAGCTCTGTGTAGTAAATGCCTCTCCATCTTAAAGCAGGTAATGGCGATTTACAACTAATCACAAAACCGGCTTTTGGAAACCAGTTGATGGGAGTTGGTTTGCAAGCATCAAAGTTTGACTTTGACAACCATTAATTCAACTATGATGTCAATCTTTGACACATTCTCACTCTCCTGTTAGTTTTGCTACAAGCACCTGATCAATTTAGCTGGTAGGAACACTTTGTATTAAAGTCTGTGCCAAAAATGGACTAATCTGTGTAATGTCTTTTCGTTCCCACATCTAGCTGAATGAACCTGCATTGGTGGAGGGATTGGTGCTTATCAATGTGGACCCCTGTGCTAAGGGCTGGATTGACTGGGCTGCCTCAAAGGTACACAAACGAATATTAATCCCTTATAATAATTCATTTTCATTATTAGCCAGTAACCAAACAGCAACCCTAACCAAACCTCCATACCTCAGATTTCTCAACAGATTAGCAACTTGATCTTCTTAAAGCTTATGCACTTTTGTAAAGCTTATAATAAGATTAACACAGTAATGAAAAATGTGACACAGTTATGCTTTCAACTTTAAGGGTGCATGTGTTTGTTTCAGCTGTCTGGATGGACCAGTAATCTGGTTGACATTGTGATGGAGCATCATTTCAGCACGGTAGGTCAACACTATACCCTGCGTTTTAGTTAAACAGGTTTTCTCAGGGATATTCAGAACTATGTTTTCAAAATCGACTAGTCGTGTAATCTGTCTCAAGAAAGGCTTGTGTGATTAGGCTGGTTTTGGGGTCATTTGACCCTGGGTGGCTTGACATTTGAGATAATTTAGAAAAGCAACACTTATGAGAAACAATATACAGCCAGCTCTCAGAGATTTGCTTTTATGATGTAAGATGTAAGCCAGAATGGGACTTTTATTTGTTAAAAATGAACAAAATTCAGTTATTGACCAAGTACATAGTGATGGCATTTACACTTTAAACGCACTTTGGAAATGCAAAAACTTAGCTTTTCTTAGAGTATATCACAGTGCAAGTTGTCTTAAGGGGCCTTTCGCATTTTGTGTCTTGTACGTGCAAGTTCGTTTTAACTTTATGTTGACCTGCAGCAACCGCGCTCAAATAGATAGCAAGGCGTATGTTTTTTCAGGCATTTCGTGCCGCAGCCAATTAAAAATACTTTTCAGTATGCCGCGTCTGCACTGCAGGTCATGTGACAAGAACCAACCAATCACCTTTACCTTCTACATTTCACCATTGTGTCGTTTAAGCATTCGTTGCATTTGAAACTGCCTATTTCCATACAATATTGTAGGCCGAAAAGCAGCAGTAGGCGAGGCGAGTAGTATGTTCGCATTCATAGGCTGCGTCCGAAAACTTAGGCAGCTGACTTGTTGCCTCGCTGCCTCACGCCCCATTCAGACAGCCAACGACAAGCAGTAGCAGAGCGATGCGATCTCATTCATTTCAATGGAAACCTGGCGACTTCCGGCGACACGAGCGACAGTGACCGTTGGCAACCGTATGGGCGTGTCCAGCGACGCGAGAAAGTTAAGAAAAGTTTAACTTTATGCAAATGTCGAGCGACTTTCGGGAGCGACTACCAATGAGAACAAAGCAGTGGAGTTCACGTCATCCTTCTCTCGTCAGTTACTGGCGTGGATGGTACTCATTTGTTTATGACAAGCAGATTTAGAATCGCCTCATTGAAAGAGACAGGCGACACACAGCGATAACGTCGCTGGCTGTCTGAACGAGAGGCAATGACTTCAAAGGCATGAAGGCAGCTGAGAGAAACTCTTTCGGACACACTTCAAAGGCAGCGTGTTTAAAATATAAACAGAGAGCGCCTTTGTGATAACTAATCACATATTTGAAAACTACAATACTAATTTCTTGCTAGAAATGCAATTAAAAGGTGTAAAAAGTGAAAATATACATTTATTTACACTAAATTTGTGCTCCAGACGCTTTCTTGGCCGCCATTTTATTTTTTCAAACTCGACCAGGCTCCACCAATCACATTCCCCATGTGCGCACACACATAGAATTGTGGGATTGGATTCGGACATGCCTTGATGCCTTCCCGCCTTGGAAAGCTGCCGCAGAAAGCAGCAATTTAGAGTTTTCGGATTCAGCCATAGTATTTGCACTACTTCCCGCAAAATTTTGGAGCGTGCATTCAATGGACTCTTTACTATCCTGTGAGCCAACGAAGAAGAAGAAGAGGCGTTGTCATATTAAAAGAATGTCGTAAAGTGGTAACGCAGTTCTATTCAAATGTAAATGCATAAGGAAAACAGCTGTTCATCTAATTCAGTACGTACCGTCAACGGTTTCCGACCCAGGGATTGTATCATTCAGTATAAATTCAAGATAGAGGAACAGCTCCTGGATCATACAGTAGCTGTATGTTGCTATCTTGCAGTGTTGCCAGGTCCTCGTATTTTTTGTACTTCTATACCTTTTTAGGGGCTTAACCGTTTATTGTGTTATTAAAGTGTGAAGATGCCGGTCCCAATATTTTGATCTTTTGAGGTAAAGCATTTGGATTTATTTCAGTTTATTATTGAATTTTTCTTGTTTACTGTTTTTTTCGTGCAAGATCTGGCAGCAAACGCTCGTGCCTCTGTCATTTTCTGCACCGCGCACAAATAAGAATTTTTCCCCTTCTATGAATTAAATTTTTCAGAAGAAAGACCTGTCATGTCCATGATGCAAGTTTAAACATTTTATTAACTATTAGCTGTTTAGTTCGGTTATGTACACACTATGCAGAGTTTCTGTAAATGCGGTTGTCACTACCTGTGTTTTGCAGGAGTTAATTCGGTTGTAGAATGCGGTTGTCAGTCCTGTAAATTACTAAACTGTGTGTGTACAGAACAGGATTAAGCATTAAAAGGTGAAGTGACAACTGAATTAATATGCAGTGTGTACAAGACAACTGTCAGTACATAAAGTAAAGCACTGGCACTAAAAATTTCAAAACTAACAGTTACTGATCCCTTTTTCTATTAGGATGAGTTGACGGAGAATAATGAGATCATTCAAACATATCGTCTGCACATCGCCCAAGACATCAACCAGGACAACTTGGCTCTCTTCTGCCATTCTTACAACAGGTGACGCAAATGAAGCACTGATTTTAGTGTTGTCACGTGACCTGATCTTGATAACGTTCATCTTATTCCCTTATTACAGCCGCAGAGATCTGGAAATCGAGAGGCCCGTTGTGGGACTGAATGAAAACACAGTAAAAACTCTGAAGTAGGATGTCTGATGTTTTTGGTTTTGTTTGACTATTAGTTGTGGTGCCTTTTGTTCCTTATGCTTTGTCCTACTTCTATTTCTGTTCAGGTGTCCTTCTCTGCTAATAGTAGGGGATGCATCACCAGCAGTGGAGGCTGTGGTGAGTGACTTATCAAAACTTTGTGCACCTGTTACCAGGGCCAATATGTCATACGGCCTGTAAATAACAAAACATGTCTGTAGTTTATCTGTAGCAAACCTTTTTTGCCTATATGTGATGCGTTCTGGGAAAACCTGTCAGATGTTTCAGAAAATGAAAAAAAATGATGAATGTCAATTTTTTTTGTCCAAATTAGGTTTTCATTAAATTATGTAAGGAATAATTAATGACGTGCTGCTGAATTATTCGAAAATAATGCACACCCACTGTGGTAATGCTAAAGATGTTACTAATGATAGAGACGTTACTAAAGAGTAGGAGTCTTGATGCAGGTACACTCTTAGGGGTTGTGTACACCAAAACTTTTACGCCCGCGGCTGGCGCATGTTTTCAATTGTTTCCAATGGAAGCTCGCCGTTTTTCAAATAAGCCAGCAGCTAGCGGGTTTTTTCCGCGCTGAAAACCGGGGCTCAGCGTTTTTTCGGCGTCGAGAGTTGAAAGAGATTCAACTTTGGGAGAAAAGCTCCGCTTGTCAATGTCAGTTCTCACACGGCCGCCCAATCACAGTGGAGGAGGGGCGGGACATTACCACAGCAACCAACCGGCTCGCAGCTTAAGTATCACAGCTACCAAAGTGCTCAGGTGAAGAAAGCTGGCACTCAGCTGAAAAACAGCTGGCATTTGGCGTCCTCAAGGCGTTTTCAGCCGCGTTTAAAAGTTTTGGTGTGTCCAGCCCCTTAGAATGGATGTGTTAAAAACAACACAGAAACCCCCTATCTCTGTGTTATTATTGAAACAACACACTTTAAGTTACTTTTACTTTTTTGTGTTTTATTTTAACACAAAATCAACAGAAAATGACACATAATGTGTTAAAAGCTTAACACAAAAGATGTGTAAAATATTAACACATCCTTTCTAAGAGGGTACCTTATTCATGCTATTGTCACGCTGATATTAGGGCAACGCTTTGCTTGCTATTCCTAATGTAAGTTACAAAGTAAAATAGTCGTGCCATCTAAACATACAAGAGATAATCAAAAGTTCAGAGACTAGGCCAAGCCCACAATAAATAACGTAAAACTTCACTAAAAAGTAACAGTAACATACAATAAAAGTTAATAGATGCGGATTAAATAATATAATAACATCATAATGTTCACATGATTTTGTAAGTGTTGTGTGTTCCTCGGGGCCAAAGTAATCATTTTGTATCTTTAACAACATGCAGGGTTTCCACGGGTCCTTGAAATCCTTGAAAGTTTGTCAATCTGGGGGAAATATCAAGGCCCTGGGAAGTTTTTGAAAATATACATACATAGATACAGGTCGTTGAAAGTAGTTGAATCTATTTTATGCAAGAAGTTTTCTTAAAAAAAAAAATCCATATTCCCTATGTAGTAGTAGTATATAATAAAAAATATTCTAGACTCTTTAAGGCAACCGTGCTAAACTGTTCACTTTAAATGCTTATATCTTCTGTATGCGAGTGTTGATTCATACCAAAATGCTTTTTTGCATAGTTGTGTTTAACACATGAAAACTTCTCGGGTTACGTATGTAACTGTTGTTCCCTGAGAAGGGAACGAGACGCTGCGTCTCCCTTCTCATACTTCCTGGGTCCCTGTAACGCCTCTTTGGCAATATTTCAGATAGCGATATACTTCCTGCATCACCCTGTCTTTGTCGTTAAGCTTAACCATTGGTTGAATTTGATATACACATTCAGACGCACTTACCCCTGGAGGCGTCCCCAAAGTGTCACCCAGTGACGCAGCGCGAGTTCCCTCGAAAGGTAACTGTAACAATATATATCTTAAAAGGTAACACGATGTAACCTTGCTCTCACTTGAAATGTGTCCCCACATTTAGTCCTTGAATTTGAGGGTATTGGACCTGGAAAGTCCTTGAAAGCTCCCTGAATTTGAAGTTAACTAAGGTGTGGGAACCCTGAACATGTATAGTGACTAAAATAAGTATTTTACCACAGTAAAGTGACTTTTACTCGATTGTTGTTGTACTTGACCCGTTTTCCTCAAAATTCTGTTCCTGAAATTCACAGCGGTCAGCCAACTTCAGATAACTTTTTTGTAGACAAGCTATGAAAGAAATAAAAACAGATTTGGAAAGAGCTTGAATCCTGGTATCAAAACCTGACATATTTAAATTTTTACCATGTAATCGGTTTTCCCAGATCGCATCACATATGCACTGTTAACAACCACATCCCTAATGAATCTATCAGTGTAATATCATGTGGGTCACTTTGGGCCGCCACATACAGGATTTCCCAGCATGTCTGTATCCTCTACACTCTGACCTTTGTTTGTTTTTCAGGTTGAATGCAACTCAAGGCTAAACCCAACCAAAACTACACTACTAAAGGCATGTCATTTGTTTTCCCTTATTTTACTATAGTGTAATTGCAGTACTGCTATTGTATTAATGATATTGATCTCTTCTTATTTCTTAAGATGGCAGACTGTGGTGGACTTCCTCAAGTTGTCCAAGTAAGAATAACTGAAGTTCTACTTGCCACCAAATCTGTTTAGTACAGTTTTTAATTTAGATGTTTTTTTATTTGTAGCCGGGTAAACTCGCTGAGGCTTTCAAGTACTTTGTCCAGGGAATGGGCTACAGTAAGTATCTGTCTTTTTTCATTTTACAGTCTACTTAATTGTTCATGTTGTCTAAGTTCACTGTGTGTATAAAATGTCTCAAGTTTGCGTTCTGTGTCCAAAAGCATCTTGTTGTATGAGAGATGTCAGCATCTCACCTTAACCGACAGCTCTTCTTTCCACGATCACACTTGCTTATACGTCACTATAGTGTACGTCATGGCTACTTACACCAAGGGCTGTAATGTCTTAAAACCGGAGTGGTATAGTAGGTGCATTTGTAATTTTACCTTTGTGACAACCTTGACTACAGTACGTCATGCCGTTTATAGTTGACCTTTGCTACATCGTAAGAACACCCACACTGTAAAAAAACAAAACCTTTTGTAAGGGTTGGGTTTAGGAGATTTCTTTATCTTTATGTAAAATCCCCTGAGTCAATTTAAAGTCTTATTTATGATATGAGTATCAACTTACATGTGTGACTGTATGCAAGTACAGCAAAATCATACCTGTTTTAAAGAAAGCACATGGGCTTCAGTTCAGTCATGTCAGGAATGAGATGTTTTATCTGATGAAAACAATAATGTAGTAATAATTGACCTGAGATGAGCTCGACTTGATGCATGATACAAAGCATGTGGCTAAAAGTCTTGAGGAAAGCAGGTCTCAGATCAGCTGTACTAACACATGACTTGTCTCCTGTGTGGCGGTGCAGTGATGCGTTCTTCAGTGTGTAAGTACCAGAGTCTTCTCAAGAGCATGTTGTGTGGCTTGAGTCCTGTGTGAACAACCTTCTCTATGAACTTTAGCTTTA
Organism: Paramisgurnus dabryanus; assembly: GCF_030506205.2. Taxonomy (NCBI): domain Eukaryota; kingdom Metazoa; phylum Chordata; class Actinopteri; order Cypriniformes; family Cobitidae; genus Paramisgurnus; species Paramisgurnus dabryanus. The sequence continues at coordinate 22,923,442 of NC_133357.1, forward strand.
ATCCTCTTCTGAAAGATCTTGACTGAAATAAGCTTTGACTGTTCAACAGTTTGTATACAATGTTTATTATTAGAAATATTATTGAAAGCAATCCTCAAGGGTGAGATCTAATAAAGTGCAAGGGGCTAATAAAGGGCCTTTAATTCATTTAAAGGTGCAGTGTGTAAATTTTAGTGGTCAGATTGCAATATTACAACCAACAGCCCTGGACTATGCTTTTGCCTTCAGTTCACCGCTCACCATGTTAGGTCTTTATACACCATTGAAAACATAGTTACAGCCAAACAGTACAATTTACTCATTTAAAATGAGTGAACTGAACTCAAACCTGTGAAAAAGTTTATTAAACTTAAAACTCGTTGAAAACACACAAAACGTTTAAATTCCACAAACTCAAATAAAATGAGTCAGAATTCAAAATGTGTATTTATTACTTCAAAAAGAGTCATTTCAATACCACAGCCTTATTGTAACAAACACTGCAAATACTGACAAACTTTTGGCGGTTGTGATGAGTTCAGTTTGCCAGGGAAGCTAAGAAAGAGTCTGGCACTGCAAATTACTCCAGTTTAAAGTTAAATCAACATGATTGGTTGAGGAGGTTCCAGTTACCAGCATGCTTTGCATGAGCCTGCAATACGATAATATTTTTTAAAAGTGATATTTTATGTGGTTTTCAGTAAAGAAAAAGTTTTTAAAATAGTTTTGTGCTTACCATTGTTCAAAAGTGTAGTGCCAGTACTTAGGCTGTAGGTCGGATATGTGTTGCTTTATCATATTATGACTGTGTGAAAGTCAGCACTTTCACTGGTTTAAAATTTTCATGAGTCACATAATCTATTTCTGTGACTTGTAAACAAAAATTTAATGGTAAAAAGAAGTTTTTATAATAGTCTTTATAATAAACAGCAGTTTTATGTATAGTGTACTTTAATATTAAATAAAATTAAGCGTAAACTTTTAAGCTTGGGTTAACTTAATTTTTTTAAGTTTACTGTACTGAACATTTTTGATTTAAAAAAGTTGGTTTACTTAAACATATTGCTGTTATCAGTTTCAACAAAAATTTTGAGTACTCCGAACTTTTTACAGTGTATATATGTTGCATTGCATTTCTGTCAATAGATCAGTTTTTATTTTCGGGAACAGCCAGGTATTGCAATGAAATGCCTCTGTAGGCAGTCCACTATAGGGCAGATATGTGGAAAATAGTCTTAAAAAGCACTATAGAAAGTTCGGCAAAAACGTGTTTTCTATACCGAGAAAGTGACAAGATGAAAACCACTATTTTCTGTTACAAACTTTCACATAGCATCTTTAGGTTATAAAAACATAAAAAATTCAAATCCATAACTTGATTTTCAAAGATTTACTATAAAAACTGATGATTTTTTTCACAAAATGCAATAAATCCATGAAGTTTTTTTTTAAATGCTATAAATCTATTGAATATATATAAATGTGCACTTATATTTGTCATGTTATATTCATTTAGTTGACTAGTGGTATACACTGATTAAAATAAACATGTCATTAATCAAAACACTTACTTTGTCATATTAAGAACACTGTCATTGCTGCGGTTATACTTGGGATGTTTCAAAGCGATCAGCTGTAAAATGTTTTGGTCCTGTTCGATTTTTGTTGGCTTCGGGTAAAATAATGGAAAGTTTTTCATAAGATCCCCTAGAGTCGATGTGGAGAAGCTTGATGCTGTCAGGAGAACACGCAACCGGCATTTCTCCGTCTCCCGAGTGCCTCTTGCGTAAATTATTAGATGTTGATGGCTTACGTTTCTTTCCCGTCACGGAAAACCACCACAGGTTTATCAGTGCCAACAAAGTATTATTTTGTTTTTGTTTGTTTGTTGATCACGAAGTACAAGATGAGGAAAACTTGGAGTTCGTGTAGAAAACGTGTCACCATTGTTTGTTTACAATGCGTAGAATGGTGCGCTGTAATTTGTGATACGGATTTATTGCATGCTGCAGAAAAGGGGGAGTGGCATTTATTGCGTTTTGGGAAAAAGGGGAGAAAAGATGACAGAATAACACGGTGGATATTGCATTTTGCGTAAAATTTAGAATTTACTTTTGAATACTGACATGATATAAAACTGATTTTGGCAGTAATTAAATTTTTTTTTTTTTTAAATAGCGTTTTTCGCGTTTTGGAACCAAACTCTTTGTGTTTCTTAATAATATAATAGATGCAAAAAAATATTTTTGTTATTTAAATTATTGAAGTAGTTTTTGCATAGCTTTACAGGCTGAGCTACATAATGATACATATTCTTATAACATGGATAAAATATATTTCTTCTCACCGCCCCCCATAGATTTCACAAAAACCAGTTTGGCAAATGCACCAATTTATAAGTGATACTCACTCACAACTCCGAAACTGTGTTTTTGATGCCTGATTGCCTTACAATATTATGTATAAATTTAATATTAATATATAAATATTTAAGAAGTTGTTTAGGGCAGTGGTTCCCTTTTTCGTTTTGTGACCACTAAAATGGGTATAGTCTATCTCAGGACCCACCAACATATTTTTAAAATGGAAATATAAAAAACATACTTTTATAATCAAGTAGTTTTTATTTTCCTTGTTATTTTGTTAAAGAAATGTAAGTTTAATATCAATATAATTTATGGTATATCATATCAAAATCATTGTCATTAATTGGACTAAACTGTTTTTGTGTCATTAACCCACGACAGCAAACGACCCACCTTTAGGGGGTCCGGGGTCAAAATATGAAGATTTACATTCATGACTGCTTTAGAATAAAAGTAAAATATAAACAGTGAATAGACTCTTAAAAATAAAGGTGCTTTAAATTAACTTCATAGCGATGCCGTAAAGGAACCACTTTTGGTTCCTCAGAACTTCAGTTTTTGCACAAAGTTCTGGAATTATTTGCAAAGGGTATTTGTTCACGAACTAAATTTCCCCTTTGGACATGTTCCTGTTTGTATTCGCAACGACAGCGGGACTTTTAAACTGGCGTTTGCTGGCCGACAGCGCAGCATTTCAAAAACATAAACAACAGAAAGACATCGCAAAGGGAGCTGTCTTTTTGATGTCTGTCAAGGTTTTTGTGATAGCGAAGATGTAACCACCAAAGACCACCATTTCTTTCATTCATTCCCTTTTTATAATCTGAAGTTAAAGGATGTTCAAGGTTCTTGGAACCATTCAGCCAAACATGGTTCTTCTATGGCAGTGTTTACCAATCCTGGTCCTTGAGTACAGTACCCCCTCTCAGAATGTTTTATATGTCTCCTTATTTAACACATCTGATTTATCAGCTTGTTACGGAAACGGAAGAGGGTAATGAGTTGAATCAGGTGTTAAAATAAGAAAACATCTAAAACTTTCTGGGAGGGGGTAATAGAGGACCAGGATTGGAAAGCATTGTTTTATGGCATCATGCAGCACCTTTATTTTTATGTATATGGACTGAACAAACTCATTTTAATGTTAAAGTACCTTAGTCTCATGTAACAGCTGTGTTGGGTTTTCATATTGAAGTGATAAAATGTGTGTTGAGTTTAAGAGGAACGTGACAGAAAGTGTCCTGACTCAGTCTGAAAGTGTTTGTTGATGATTATGAAGGATGTTCCTCCTTCATAATTCACTTATCCTCCGATCTGTTGACCTTTGTGTAATTCACTGCTCTTGTGTTCTTTTTTAAAAGAGTTTAGTGCAAAACATTAGTCTAGCTCTACTATAATGTCTAGTATCATACGTGTGGCCTGTTGAGGCGAGCACTGTTTTTATTCAAATATATTACAAGCCACTCTGATGTTAGACTTGTATTGGGGATAAATATTGTTTTTGACTCATTAAACTGTTTTACTAAATGATACATATAGAACTATCAAAATTTGGTTTTATATATGATTATTTTATATTTACTTTACATTATAAATGTTCTTAGTTTTGTTGGGTAAAAAGTGACATTGGGTAAACTCAGTTGTCCACTTAATCTAGAATTTACACTGTCAGAAAAAATGGTCCCTAGCTGTGCCAGTACCTTTTTAAAGTACAACTTTATACCTAAAAAGTTCATATTAGTACCTCAACAGGTACATATTGGTACAAAATGTATAAATTACTGTACCTTAATGGTACCTTCTTAAATTGTACTGCCCCAGTGACAGCTAGGGACCATTTTTGACTTTTTTCTGACAGAATAGAGAATAGAATAGCACATGATTAAATTATTTTTATGAGATCATTAATAATATTTAAAATGTAAATTTTGGCCGTATTTCGTAAATGAATCTTTTTTTTTATAATGTAAATTGAAATTTATTCAATCGCAATCGATTTATTTAAGCTACATTTAAACAAACGTTTTTTTTATGTAGCTTAAATAAATCGATTGCGACCACTTACTTTAAAAATTGAGTAAATTGAATGAATCATTTTTTTCAGTGTATTTTATTTCTGTTAGTGGTCTCGCATGTCTAAGGTCAATTTAATTTTCTCAAACCCAGCATACAGCTTATTGACACACTGTCAGAGGAAATGGTTAAAAATAATTCCTACCTGTTACTAGTATGGTACCCTTTCAAAAAGTACACATTTGTACCTAAACAATTCATATAAGTACCTCAGAGATGCACATCGGTACTGAAGAGTTCATATAAGTACCTCAAAGGTACATATTGATACCAAATGTATACATCTCTGTACACACATTTCATATAGGACCTTTTTAAAGGGTACTGCCCCAGTGACAGCTTGGGACCATTTTCCCGACAGTGCAACTACTAAAGAAAGTTATAAAATGTATTGTATGAATATAATAAAAATCTATCAAAATAAAAACAAGAAATTGCGTTTACATTTAGGAATTCAGACGACACTTTTATCCAAGTCGATGTACAAAAGTGAAGGGAACAACAAAGGCATACGTCCTAAGGAGGCAATAATAGAGTTTGCTTTTAGTTTAAACAAGAAAAGTACCTAACATGCATTTGCAATTTGTATATTTCTTTGTCTGGAAATATCTATGAATGTACAATGAGTCAACAAAGTGAAAAGACTAATATTCGTTGGCTGATTCTGCCATTTGAGGTATCTATTGTTGTAGTGGGAGGGTTTTACTGGTGAATTCCACTGCGTTTTCAGTCTGTAAAATGTGTTTGATTGTCAATCACTTTGTTCTTTTCATGGTTGGGGTTAGGGGTGTGTGATTTTTATTTTTAGCAGCCTCAAACCCCTCTCACACACACATACAATGTCTTTTAGGGGAATATCCCAAAAGACGACGGTTTACCTTCTACAGAAGATCTCTCATTTTTACTCTGTGTACTTTTGCTTTTACAGACCACAGTATGAAAATTATAACCACAGATTAATGCACGTGACTTTTAGTTTTTGAATAATTGAAGGGATAGTTCACCCAAAAATAAAAACTTTGTCATTATTTACTCACCCTCGTGTCATTTGATCCCCAATGTTTTTCTTTGTTCGTCACAACACAAATGCAAACGAAAGTGTTGTTTTGGGTTTTCTGGTTACTCTCTAAAAATGCTAGGTTATTTTCAACCCAGCGTTGGGTGATAAAGAGTCACACCAAGCCGTTGGGTTAAATTAACCCAGAACACCCAGAGCATTTGGGGTTATAACAACCCACCATAGGTTAAATTAAACTCGACGTGTTGGGTTCGTCCCTTTTTGACACAACATTGGGTTAAAATAACCTAGCATTTATTTGTTTTTGAGTGAATGGGAGTGAATGGTGCTTTATAAGAACCCAATAGTGTTTAACGAATACCTCCTCTCGACTTGTGCCATATATTTTACTTACAAAAGGGTTTTTAGTATTTGATGAAAGTCTGGAGCTGTGCCTCTCTTTCAGTGCACATTATTTGTGTTTAGGCAGTTTTAGGATGTTCGGTTTTAAATAATGTGTAAAAACATCGGAGTAGATAAGTAATTTGCAGTTATTTATTAAAAATTGAGTTATTTAACACTTTTGGAACATTTTTGTGAAAGGGTTTTTTGGTTACTATGGGAGGGGGTCACCATCCACTCGCATAATAACCCTGAAACCCAAAACATCACTTTACAAAAAAAATGTGTCTGGGTTCTAGAACAAAGAAAGACATTGATGGTTCAGGTTAGTAAATAATGACAACATTTTGTTCTTTGGGTGAACTATCCCTTTAAAGTTGTAATGAATATCCTCAAAACGTAAAAATATTATTGCCTTATTATTTAATCCCCAATATTAGCATATTGTGTTTCTCTCAAGTTGGCTCCCAAGTATCGTATATTTAGACACTACTGGGGCGTACACACCAAACGTGAAGCATCACTTTCCTTGCTGTAGATTACTCGTGGGATTACCTTCGTGTCATCCAAATGTTTTGCTTGAGTTGAATATTTTCAACTTGCACAAAGAACGCGTCTTGAGGTGAATATTGTGCGTTTTTTGATGCAATCGCGTTGCCCAATTTGCGTCATTCGCATCGCCCCACATGGTTCACATGTATTTGCGATTTTGCATTGACTTTGTATGTAATCTACTTGCGAAAATCGTTGAATTGGCTTTTGGTGTGTACGCACCATAAATATCAAAGCAAGCTTTCCCATCACCCTCTGTCCTTGTGTCTTCTCCTATAGCTTCTGCTTAATCTTCGAAATTTCCTTTTCTCTTTCCTTCTGTAATATCAAGTAATTTCTCACTTTCCTGTCTCCTTCTTTCTTCTACCTTATTGTGTTTTCCCTCTTCTCTTTCCCTTCTTGACCCATATATCCAATGCCAACAGTCCCCCATGTGCTGCTCAGCCACTTGAACAGCGAATCAGGTACCAGGAGATCAGCCAGCAACTGAACTTGAGCCCATCATCTCAAACTTTTGTCATTGCTGTCCACATCATCTGTTTGTTCACAACACATGCATACAGATGTCTTTGTTGTCTCTGCATCAAAGTGTGTGTGTGTGTACTGCATGATAAATGGACATTTGTCTGTATATTGTCCATGTATGTTTATAAGCTGTTTGTGTGTGTGTGTCCATGCACACTTCTCTACACTTTATCAGCAGGCTTTTTCTGATTTAATTAGAAACACGCCTTTACTTTGCATGCCACATTCTGCCTTGTCCGACTATTCATTTTGCTGAAATGGTAAAATGAATCCGAGCTTGATCCTGACACAGAAATACTTCATGGGAGAATAATGACGGCTGTGTCCGATCAGGGAGATGTGTGACCTCGTTGACATCCTCGTTGAGGATTATTTTTAAGCACTAATGAATGACTTTGTTCTTGGGGTGCCAACAAAGTCATGTGGTGATGCATACCTATTTTACAAGGTGGCTAATTTGCATGAATTCATACGATCTTCTTTGATTTTTCTGCTTTTTCCGATTATGGTGCATCTTCTTACAGTTTGCATTGCACAGATTACAAAATTGCAACCTCGTAAAATAGGTAAATTTTCTCATAAGATTATTTTCCTCGTTGGGGCTCATTATGGTTTTTCAAGCTTACGCAGCATTTAAATCCAAATTGTGTTCATACTTGACTGCAGTATCCAACAGTATCAGGCAGTGGTTCATGGAACTTCACACTGCAATCTCATTGGTTGCATCACTTTCATTTGCATAAAGTCGAACTCTGCTCAACTTTGTTGCAATGGTACTTTTCACTCATGTTGCTTAAAATAGTTATTAAAAATGAATGTCGTACAATTGTGTCATTGCTACAAATATCGGTCAAGTGTGAACACTCCCTTAGTGAAGTCAGTAGCTGTGTTTTCATTACCCTTCGAATTGCGCAAATAGCGCATTAATAGCAAATCGAAAATGCATCCAATAGATAAAGGGCAATTTCGCATATACTTCTATATATGGCAAAAAGTTTTATCACTTGAGTGAGGTGGTTTTTCAGAATATTTCGCAAAATGCAATGGAAACGCATTTCTGACCGTAAATGTCACATGATCGTTCTTGAAATTTGGCGTGGCTTGTTTGATTGGAGGACAAAAAGATAGGTGTTTGCTTTCATGCGGCGTCACAAGAACCGAAAAGCGCGGTATGATATCATGTCGCTCTCACTATATTTTGATGTTATCTGTATGTCGGTCTGCGCGGCATCATAAAAAGTCGAACACATCTGTCACCACGGTTTTTGTAGTGACCTATCGAGAGACAACACAATTATGTTGTTGTCCAGCCTGATTTCACGAGAATTCATACATATTTTACTAGTTGGCTAATTTGTATGAATTTATGCAAAGTTAATTGCGCAAAAGCGTTTGTAAAAAAAAAAACGAAACCTCCCCCACACTTCACGCCACAGGGACCGGTAAATCCGTACAAATTAATACGAACTAGGCACTTTGTAAAATAGTTACGAATGGCCATGAAATTGCTTTGTGTAGTCTCATAACATATTTTACAAACTAGGCACTTCGTAAAATAGTTACGAATGGCCATGAAATCGCTTTGTGTAGTCGGATAACATATTTTACAAACTAGGCACTTCGTAAAATAGTTAAGAATGGCCATGAAATCGCTTTGTGTAGTCGCATAACATTTAGTCGAATTAATACGAACTAGGCACTTTGCAAAATCGTTAGGATTGGCCATGAAATGGCTTTGTGTAGTCGCATAACTTTTGTTCGCATTAATACGAACTCAGCCGTTCGTAAAATAGTTAAGAAATGGCGTTTTTTGTCGACATTTAGAAAATAACGCTAAATTTTATGGAAACACAGCTAGTGTAGTTTAAGTTAAGAGTCCACTCCCTGTAAGGAGACTCCTTATTCTCCCCGTCCTGGACCGTCATATGTTTGGATCCAAATGCTGGGAGCACAAGATGCACCTCATGCCCCTCATATAGGGTCCTTCTGCTTGCAACAGGTTCATACGTATGTTCATATTTTCACCTCTTTCGGTCTTTCTTTCCCAGTGCCCACTGCTAGCATGACCCGGCTGGCACGGTCTCGCACCCACTCTGCCTCCAGCATGGGTTCAGCAGAGGGTTCACGAAGCCGTGCACATACCAGCTCACAGATGGAGGGCGCCACCGGTGGCTCTGTTCATGACAACCAAACCAGACCACAAACCATGGAGGTGTCCTGCTAAGAATAAAGCCTGGGATCAGTCCTTTTTCGGATTGCTTTGTACCATTTTTTTCCACTCCATCATTGTTATTTCAAACTTTTACTTGTCATTCTCCTGGCCTGATAAGGGATGCAATGTTTGATTTAATCCGTGTATTTAAAAGATTAAAGTGTTTCTACACTGCATGACTAACTTGCACACTAACTTTCGTTGGTTTTACCTTCATCTTTAATCTCATGCTTTTTAGAAATGGGTTTACTTTTCACTCTCAGTATGCTTCTCATGTATATACTTTGCTCACGGCTTTTGTATGTTGAACATTCATAGGGTTTTCCCATCTGTAGTGAGAGAGTTGACTTTCTCTCCCGGTCTCTCTAAGGTCTTCCTCGCCCTTATGTTTACTATAGACGACCAAACCACTTCTTTGTCATTCACTTTCTGGCCTGGTGTCTTTCTTTAAGAAAGTTTGTACTGCTGTCGTAATTTGTTTTCATTTTTAGGTTCAACTATGTTGTTTGTAGTGTTTGAGTTGTCTTTTACGATTCATTAAAAGAGCATGACCTTATTTAAAAGTGAAACATAGACATTTATATTAGTATTGCTAATGTTGATCTTTCTACAGACTGTATAACTGTCCATTTAGTTTAGTTTGGTTTTCTTTGTTTACTGTATTACACCAGAAGCCCCTGTCTAGCAAGGAGTTTGGATTTAAGCTAGTTAAATACACGAAAACAACCTGTGCTTGGGATTTGATGTCAACAAAAAAAATACAGTAACCAAAAGATCTGTAGCTTATTTAACAAGCTGTTAGTATTTACAACAGAGGTTGAATATATAAAAGCACTTTTCCTGCTCTAAACACACACTGTATTTGTATATGGGCTTACAATTCGCTATATTTCATGTACAGTGGGTGGATGTCCCAGTAACCTCATTATTTTGACTAATGTTTTTGTTATGGTTATTGATCTTTATTCTTATTTTAATTGATGGCAATTCTCTGTCGATTGCTGATTGTTACGCTGCCTTGAGTGAGTTTGTGATTATGCCTTGTGCTTTGTCCTCCAAGCCTTTAGAGGGCGTTGTACTGCATACTGTCTGCTGGGTATATCAATTTGTACGAATATTAAAATAAAGTAGTTGTACATAAAAACGGTGTTGTTTGTTTTCTTGTGACTTTGCATGGCCAAGTTGCAGATTTGTGATTTATGGGTCAGTGACAAAAACGGTTTGGCAAGATGAGAAATTAAATAAAAAAAAAACTTGTTTTAAAAGCATGCATCAAGTATCAGGTTTGATTTCAATGCACAGTGTATTTATGTTAATGTTATGCAATAAAAAATCTAATTTGCACCATTTTTATGAAAGTTAAGAATGAATGGACCGGAAAATGTCAAATGGTGTAACCGCGAATTACGCCAAAGAATGAAAAATATAAAATATTTTACCCACCTTGATGGCATGAAAGTATAATCATAAAAAAAAAAGTAATTTTTTTAGTAATTTCTAAATGTAAATTTTTATGCTTTTTTGTAATATTTGTCCGGACATATTTTGTAAACGGCTCTGTTTTCTAAATAATCTTTGACAAATGATGTAAAAATGTATGTAAAAAAATCATAATCCACTAAACTTAATGATTTTATTTTATTCCACATTTTTTATGAATATATTTATATATTTTCATTTAAAAAAAACTAGTTACACCAATTGACACAGACTGGTTACAACACATTGACATTTTTGCAATTATCCCCCAAATATTCTTTCAAAATGAAATAAAACCAGAAATTTTTGACTTTGTCCTCAAAAAATAGAAACCTGCTAATTATTTTTGAAATTTTAAAGCTTTTAAATTTTATTGAACCATATGGACACAAAATAATTGACGTCACGTCATAAAGTCTTATACACAGTGTAAAATCATATTTTGAACATAATCACATTATTCAAATCTTGAATCTTTTTTTAAGATCTCTGTTTTATAAAATCACAGTATTTTTCACAGTTTATAGGTCACCTAACATGAGAAATTCACTTTTATATGTTTTCAACTTAACCGCATGTTGCCTGTGTGTGTACACAACCACCATGTAGCCTAATGAAAAACATCTGCTCTCACTTTTTATTAAAATCCCCATTAAAACCTCAACAGTCTCATCATAGACAGGGTTCACACAGGTCATGGAATTTCCGGAAGATTGATGGAATTATAAAAGGTCTATTGCTGACATTGAAAGCCAGGGAATTTTATATTTTATTTGTCCAGCTCATGGAATTTCAGGAATTTTTGTGCTTAAAAGGTTCTTCAAAGCGATCTCATATAGAACATCTGTCAAATATAAGGCATTAACCCTGTCCGGGAAACCGACCCAAGGAGTTTAACCAAAACCCCATTTAAAAAAACATTGACTTGTGGACGATGGAACCTGAAGTGCTACAATGCTAACTTGCTTCCGGGTTTTGCCAACAAAAATACATAATCCCTGTGGTAGTCTTTTAATTTCTTTCTCTTTCGTCAAATGCAGTCACTTGTACCTATTAATCAAGACAAACATGCCAGGGAACTGTACATTTTAATGTTTTTCTGTTCATTTTAGGTCATGAAAATTTAGCTTTTTGGTCAGGAAAAAGTTGTGGAATTTGACATCTGGCTTAGATTAGGGAATCTATCTTAAAGTTGTTGGTATTTTCTAAGCAAACTGACATCAATTTGTGCCGGCCCCACCCACAACCGTCCAAAGACCACAATCCATTAAAGATTTGCATAAAACTTAAGTATTAATTTCTATAAATATCTAAATATTGCGAAATAAAAGTTATGCGACTAAACCGTTATTTTGTTGTCAAGCGATAAGTCGTTCCAAAAACTTGGACATACAACGTTGGCAGACTGACTTGAAATACTGAGAGAGTGTCTCGAAAGCATAGTATTTTGATGTCATTCGCCTGTCAGTTCTTGCGGCGCCTACGGTTTCCATTGCAGTTTTGTGATATATTACTTTTAGAAATAGCCTGAAAAACCACCTCACCTGAACGTAAAAACGTCTTTGCAATTATAGAGGAGTTTATGCAAAATTATCGAGTTTCCATTTGTCGCTTTTTTCAATTCGCTATTCTAATTTGCGCAATATGAAGGTAGTGGGAAAACAGTTAGGTCGTAATTTCTATTTTGAATGTCTTTTACAAAATTCACTAGGTCCACACATTCACTATGAACAATGAAGTAAGAAGTCTTATTTAAAGCGGTGTATGTTTTCACTGTTTCTTAAGAGTAAACTAGCAGGGAAGCAGCAGCTCATTTGCATTTAAAGATACAAATAAAAATTGGCCATTCCAACATGATATAATAAATGTGTTCCTCATTGCGCGGCTCGGCAAGCTTTTATTTGTGGCTCGCATGGCAGTAAATAATACAGTGATATGATCATGCAGGCATGCGCTTTTTCTGTCTTTTCTGCTCCGGACGCTAACTTTGTTAGAAAACCATACCTATTAGATCAAGATGCACGTCGATAAGCGTGTTTAATCGCATGCAGCGCTTGCACAGAGCGATCGTCATTTGACATCAAAGTACCGTGAGACAAGAATGCTTGTTATGCTTTCGAATTGCTCTCGCGGCACAGTAATGTCACTCGCCAACCGTTCTGTGCAGCGCCGCATGAAATAACGAGAAAGGTGGCCCCCTAGTGGTTTGGGGGAGCACTGCATAAGCATATTATAAGAATGCTAAGCATTAAAATCCTGTTTTTGTCATTAAGGGAAATCATATTCTTAGTTACAAATTTGACTGGTAAATGAAAAAGAATGTTTTGCCCTTGTATTTATTGCATTGCAACAGATTGATAAGATTGATAATACTTTGTGGTAAAGGCGGCTCTCCTATTGACCTTGACCTATCAGTGTGCCTCTCATGAAAAAAATAGTGAAGACCACTGATCTATGGGGTATTTGGACCTGAAATTCAAAGACACATTCTGGGGACACCTGCGAGTAATATTACATCTTGAAAAATTGTCATATTAAGTGACCTTTAAAACAAAAAACTGCTAAATTGTCTTCGAGGATTTTAAGGCATAACGTTATTTTTTTTAAATGACTTAAAAACACTTCTTTACCAATAAAAGTGAAACTTATTCTGTTATATCGTCCAGATCTTAAAGTTTCCAATCACAAGAAGAAACTTTTTTAAAGGTTTTATTGATTGCGGACTGAGATGGCACGCATCAAAGCTATTAATAGTAGCTCACATGTTTCAAAACACATGTTTTCATTGACCACAGCAGAATCAGCGACTGATAAGAGATCAGTGCTGAGTCCTCTTTCCATCCATCCTGCAACATTCACTCAATCTGAGAGAAATATCGCTGTTTTTCATATTCGCTTGGTGATCTTACATAGAGATTTGCTGATGTTATTTCTCATGCTGCTTTAAATAGAACACGCTGAACTTTAGCAACCCAGTTAGACGTCCCACTTTACATATTTAGTACGAAGTGATGCTCATATTAAATAGGTTAGGGTTATAAACAGATTATAAATGCTGACTGATCTAAAAAATTCACAAAACTACAGTTCGCCTTTTACTTCGTCCAGTGGTCTTCAACTTTTTTCAGGCCAAGGACCGCTTAATGGGTAGAGAGGAGGGACCCCAGTACATGTATTAAATTAAGACTGGATTCACATACTTTATTATGATGTTACATTACAAAGATGTCAATATGATATTTTTTCCACTACATAACATTTTAATTTAACTGAATAGATCTTGGGAATGTTTTTCTCTTCATTTTAAGTTATTTATTATTAGCCTACTAATACATTTTTGTTTGATTCCTAATTTCTAATAATAATAATAATAATAATAATATATGAATAGTTTGGTTCCAAAATAAGATAACTCAGTTTTTTTTATTTTTCAGAAATCTAATTTTTTGGTTGTGCATTCCAATTAATATCAATTCAACTGCAGTTTGTTTTGATTTAAACCTTTATAACTTAAAAAATATAGCTAAGTAGTACCATAAAAAATAATAATATGATAATAACATGTTAATGATAATAACAATATAATAACATTATATATATATATATATATATATATATATATATATATATATATATATATATATAATTTATGTATTTATTAATTATGTATTTATTATTTTTTATTTAAAGTATTTATTATTATTATTATTATTATTATTATTAATTTACATTTTTTTTGGAGGACCCCCAGTAATACCACCATGGACTCACAAGGGTCCCTGGACCCCCTGTTGAACACCCAAGCCTTAGTCTCTTTATATTCTTGTAGAAGGATGATATTTTGCTTAATAAAATGTATCATCTCTTATAAACGCAAAAAGACACTTGATGCTTGTTTATGAATTGACAATAGGCTTTATGCCCAGCTGCACTACTTCCTGAACTTCAGCCAGCTCCTTGTTTCCTGTCTGCCATTATCGGACAAACTGATTAATCCAGGTGTTCCTGACCAGTCAAAAACAAACTGATTAATCCAGGTGTGCCTGACCACAGTAGTCACAACAGCAATAATCAGACACACCTGGATTAATCAGTTTGTCCAATAATGGCAGACAGGAAACAAGGAGCTGGCTGAAGTTCAGGAAGTAGTGCAGCTGGGCATAAAGCCTATTCACAATCGACAGTCTGTCACTTTTTGTATTGCTTGGCTGCATTATGGTTGACATTGCGATATAGGCCTACATTAAAACTGCATTCTGAACGGTAAATCATAATGGATCCCAGGATGTTTTTATCACCTTAAAAAATGAATATTTTAGGCTTGTTAATAAGTAGTTAAAATTATAACCTTCATCCGCTCTATCCAGTTTCCATGGTAGTTATTGCTATGGCAATTGCTATCGGTGCATTTGGGAATAATATGACATTTGTGTGTTTCACTGAATCATATCATTATAAAAATTTGGTGTATATGCAATGTGACCTGTTAATAAACCAATGACATAATGGCATTCTAGTAATTCATGTTTTTATGTGTGTCTGTTGTGTATTTGCACATTTACAAAACACCTTAAATGCTCTGCACGTCAGCCAAGTAGTGACAGTTAAACCTGTTCGTCACAGGAAGTGCAAGTGTGTAGTAAATAGAGCTGCTTGCGTCTGTGCGTGCAAACTCTTAGGCGACCGCAGCAGCGCCCCACAGCTTCACGCTGTACCTGATTCTGAGCACAACTCAGTGATAACCTGAGACGACGAAATCTTGCATCTGATCCCCTCGAACTGATTTTCCCACTCGGCTATCTCAGTAATCAGGTCTGGTGTGTTATAAACAACTGCAGGTGAAGAAGTTTTGATCAGCGCAAGCTTCAGGAGGACCATGAGGTGAGTAAAGCAATTCTTGCTCAGATGTGACTGATGGTTTTGTCTTGTGATTGATGTGCTCTGTACATTAAGCAGGTGCTTTTATTCAGTTAATATTCAATGTTCAGACTGGGTGATATTAAATCAGTGGAGCTTAACCCTAAACATTTTCATATGGAAGAATGATTGGTATTTTAAATGTGTTTTTAAATCTATTTGATTCTGTATTATTCAAGTGGTTATGGTTATTTAGCTCCATTGATTAATATTCACCTATACATACCATTTGTAGCAAAGCCATTGTTACTGTACTACAAAAAAGCCATTGTTGATTTTTCTTAAGTGTAGTTTCTTTTTTTTTTTATAAAAAAAGAGATTATTTTTTTATTTTTATTCGTGATAGGACCAAAAGTTGTTTTGTGTCGTTCAATTTAGTTACAGTACAACTTTCTCAAAGACAGCTTTGTGGTTATCTGTATTGATGTTCATAAAAATGTGAAAAAGAAACATTAAAGTCATAATCTCAAGATCTTGAAACGCATAAGATTGCACACACGGTTTGCATTGACATCAAAAGGCAAACCGTCTTTCAAAGCGCATGGTTTGATGTCGTAGTATCATTCAATTAGTATGATATTCTAAGACGGGGCTTTTTAAACTTTTTTGCAAGCCGAATCCTAAATCATTTACTTTTAAATACCCCCTTTTAAATATTTAAATAATTTGATAGGATATTTGCACGTTTAACATCAAAAAACTTTTATTTTTCATGAGTTTTAAAGTTTTCATTAGTAGTATTTAGTTATGTTATTATTACCTGTTATTACACTCATAAATGGTGTTAAATAGCACTTAAACTGGCTCGTAATCATTTGGGGGTGCCATATAACACCCATATAGAACCATATTGTGCTATTCATAGGTGCTTTATAGCACTAAAAATGGTTCCTCTATGATTATGAGCTTTAGTGTTAGTAAGCACCAATTTTTGTGTATTATTGGACCTTCTTCTGATAATTTTCTGTCATTGGTTCATAAAACATGTTTTGTGTCAGTTTTCTGATCTATTGTAGTATTGCACAATTAATACACATTTAATGTGTTGACCCTAACTAGACACATTTATTATTGAAATAACACATTTTTTGTTGTTTTTAACACATCTTGTGTTGTCAAGTTTTATTTATTTGAACACAAAAAAAAAAAATGTGTAAAAAATTAACAAATCCTATTTTGGAGTGTGTGTAATGGTCACATGACATTAATCTAATAAAATAAATATTTTATATATTATTTTGCTAGCTTTTGTTTTATTTAGATTTTTACATTTTTAGTTCAACATTTTTTTATTTTTTTATTTAGGGGTACTAATTACTGTGAAAATAACTAATTTTCATCAACCTGCAATTCCCTCGTGAACCACTAGGTTTGGGAAACCCTGTTCTAAGAAATTAACCTGGTTGAAAAGACCATTTGGATTATGGGCGAAACATCAAGTTAGTTATGATATCATGTGTGTGTTAATGTGAGTTTGACATAAGAAGTATAATGCTACACATCATTACTGTAGAATTTATATTTGTTGTACAAGGCCCAGTCCACACGGACACGTGTGTTTTTAGTACCAGAGTTTTTCCTCCCAAAAAATCCCGTCCACACATGCTTGGTTTAAAAGAAATCTCCGTCCTCATGAAAGAGCGAAAACACGCTATCAAGCGCTGTCAAGAGCATGCCACACCAGCAGGTGGCAAATGACTCAAATCGTAGAGCCACCTTGGCCAATCAGAAGCTAACCAAAGTGATGTTGCAGGGCAAAAACCCTGGTTTTACTGTCTACATGACAACACTCACCATGGCAAGGGTTTTCGAAAATGCTAGTTTTCAGTGCCCTTATACTGCGTTTTCGTGTGGACGAGCGGCCGAACCGCGTAAAAAAAGTCACAGTTATAAAAATACCCATGTCCATGTGGACTAGGCCTAAAGTTTTCCATTTCTTTCATACCCTTTTATAAAATCCTGGGTTATTTTTAACCCAATGTTGGGTCAAAAATGGGCGAGCCCAGCCCATTGGGTTGTAGTTTAGTATACTATGCGGAGTTATTTTAACCCATTGTTGGGTCAAATATAAACATTTTCTGGCTTAATTTAACCCAATAGCTGGGCTCGTGCCTTTCTGACCCAACGCTGGATTGAAAATAACCCAGTATTTTTAGTGTGTTCTGTTTAAAACTCTTCAGGTGTATGGATTTCACCTCTGCGGTTTGTGGTGTACTGTAACAGAGCTGTTTTTGTAAACATGCAGACATGTTGTACATGTTATTTCTGAGCGCTGGGGTATGAGGTCTGTTATTTGGACCTGGAGACTTTGATGACCCAGTGAGACCCATCTGTGGTACAAGGTGACCATCTGTTCAATGCATGTCATATAGCTATGGGAACAGTGCCAGTATATTTGTAATAAATATGATTTGGAAGTTTGCTTCAAAATCACCACCCTTTATATTCGCTTGTATGTTGGATGCATTCGGTACAACAAATATACGTTTATTTCAATGTAATAATATTTTGTAATGATGTAATAAATGCATTTAAAGATTTTGTATGTATTAGAGCAGGGGTTTTGCCAACTGGGTTCATAAGGGAATTGCAGAGGGTTTGTGAGTTGATGAAAAGACATTAATTGCTTTATAAAATGATAAAAAAAATTAAATGAAACACATTAAATAAAATTAAATAAAACACATTAAATAAAATTAAATAAAACAGATCTATTTTTATCTGCATGTCATGTGACAATTACAAAACACTACAATATATCAAAAAAACATGTCAAATTAATAGATATGTTTTATGTGCCAATGAAATAAAATCTGAATAACAGTATGAAATACTATAAAACTTTAAAGGGGGGGGGGGGGTCAATGGTATTTCATGCATTCTGACTTATTAACACAGTTTAAGAGTTGGTTTCCTCATGCTAAACAAATGCCAAGTGTCAAAAAAGCAGTTTCTGTGCCGAATGCACTTCGCCAGGTTTTCGGAAAGTTTTTTCCAGCTGACGTTTCAGGGATACTCCATACGTATCACTTGTTTTTATGGGCACTTCCCCAGGACAAACACCATCACCAGCTTTGTTGTTTTAGCAAAGTTTTAAAGTGCATCCATATTTATTTTTCACTCTTTTTTAAGATACAAACAGAAAATACAGGAAATATGTACACACACAAAAAAAATTGAAATTTCTTAAGGCATCAGTCAGTATTTAGTGTGACCTCTCTTGGCACGAAACACATCTTGAGCTTTTTTGAGGAGACTGAAGTCCTGAAGTCATTCGATTAGAATTAGAAATTAGGATTTAATTTCATTTAGGTTTAAGAGATCCTGCTCCTGCTATTGGTCAAGTGAAAGGGGAGTTTAAACTAAATACTTGACACTTCAGCTTATACTTTTATACAGTTTTTAAAACTACATACACATTTCCTGTATTTTCTGGTTGTGTTCTAATAAAGAGACTGAGAAATAATTATATGATCACTATAACATTGCAAAACAACAAATCTAATGATAGCATGGTGGCTTTTGCACAGTACTGTATACATTGAATTTCCTTAAAAGTATCATCAAGGCAATTTAACTGCTGAATAGCACAGGGGACAAACAAGTAAAAATAAATGTATTGATTGTTTTTAAAAATAAGATTTGAATATAGTTTAATATTGTAATGCTTGAATCATTAAAAGGCATCATTTCTGGTAATGTCAGTCACATATGTGAAAAAGCAATGGAAGATTATTGAGCAACTCCACCTCAAATTTTTTATTATTGCAGCTTTTTTGTGAAACTCTCTATAAATCACATATATGACTCATATCAGCATTTTTAATCTCGATCTGTAATGTGTCATTTGCATATTGAATCAGATTGGCACGCACTCAGTTGTGTAACGTTAAGGGTTTATATGCATCTGATGTAACCGATCGATGACAGAAAAGAGTAGAATGTTCTCAGCCCGCACCTCATCTATTTTTAGTATGCCCGAGTTAACAAATAAGTGTTCAATATTGAAAGTGCGGATGGAAAGTTTTGGTGAAAATACACAAGTGGTTTGTCAGCAGCATCCTTCCTTCCTTCAACATAGCGTGACATAAGAAAACCATGACCTGATAAAACTGTACATTGTATTTTCAATTGACACTTTTTCCATTTACATTTTTAACATTGGATTCACTACAAGACTATTTTCACCGTTTTCTTTTTAGATTGTGGTTTTTACCAGTATTGTGCACCTAAACTCTGCAGAGCAGCATGGGCAGTCGTCCCAGTAAAGATCGGCGCGGGTCCAACGCGCATGCGGCCCCTTTGGACACAGAAGAGAGCACCAGCACGCTGTCTTTGGGTAAGTTGGGCATTTAAAAGAGATTACAGACATCATTCATGTATGAAGTGTAAAACAGACCCTATGTTATAATTTTGTTTAGAAGAGAGCGGGGCAATCTTTAACATGACCTTATTAAAGAAATCAAGGTTATATTTTCACAAAATACGATGTTTAAAATAGAAAAAATACTCAAGGCGAGTTTTCACAGACTGGGTCACAATTATGATAAAATACAACTTTTTTGCTTGGCCTGACAGTGGATGAATGTAAGCCATATTTTTATGTCACTGAGATTTGGGTTATTTTATTGGATCAGTGGCAACATAATTAAACCTAAAACACCTTAGCACACCACAAACCACCTCCGGGCAACCACTTGCAACCCCTCGGCATTGTTGCGGTGACATCTGGGTGGGCGATCGCCACTATGAATTTCTTCAGAATCTAGTATTCATACAAAGAGACCTAGTGACGTATGTAAACGGTGACGTTTTGGGCCTGTGCTTCCTGTTTTGACATTCATGTTGTAACTAGTGGTCCAAGATTTTTTTGGGGTCAAATGTCAATAATAACCAAACAATAATTGAATATATTCTGCTGCAAATGTCTCATCAGTATTAATGTTTTGGATAAAGAGATGTTGAAGGACAGCCTGCCCTGGCTGAGATGTGAAGCGTTCACGTGATCAAACCGACATGTTGTTTTTTCACCTTTGTAAAGATGGTGGTAGATGTGTGGTGGTGTCCCTGTACGACTATCCGTCCAGAGGTCCGGGTAACTGTGCTATTAAAGTGGGAGAGAGGCTGAACATTTTGTCAGAGTAAGTCCAGATCCAGCACAGTGATGAATGATTAAAGCTTGCAGAAACACAGCTGACATCATAATCTGTTACAGTGAAGGTGAATGGTGGAAAGTGAGTTCTTCAGCCACAGGAAACGAGAGCTACATCCCCAGCAATTACACTGCCAAAGTGTACAACAGGTGAGCTTTTCCTTTACAGCAAGGTCAGATTGACACATTGGAGGGCGGAGTTTCATGAGGGGGCATGGTCATAGGCGGAGTTTCACTTTTTTTCACTTTTTTAGGGCATTGTGTGATAATGTAGCTTCAGGTAAAATTAATAAAAATGATTATAGTCTTAAGTTATTAAGTGTACAAACTAAAATATCATATTTATTTTTAAAAATATATTAATATATTTATTATTTTTACTTATTCATACCTTAAACTAAATCATAAATAGCTTTTGTCTGGGGAGGGCAGTGACCCCCTAAACTCTGCCTATGTGGTGGTTTTGACTAGAAGGGATACAGCAAATGCCTAAATCTCATGAGATGTTGGGTTTAGGGTGAGCTTTGGGAGTAGAAATAGGATGAAAACAGCAGTTCTGGCTAGATGGGATATACAGGTGCTGGTCATATAATTAGAATATCATCAACAAGTTGATTTATTTCACTAAATCCATTCAAAAAGTGAAACTTGTATATTATATTCATTCATTACACACAGACTGATATATTTAAAATGTTTATTTCTATAATTTTTATGATTATAACTGAAAACTAAGAAAAATCCCAAATTCAGTATTTCAGAAAATAAGAATATTACTTAAGACCAAAACAAAGAAAGGATTTTTAGAAATCTTGGCCAACTGAAAAGTATGAACATGAAAAGTATGTACAGTACTCAATTAGTACCTGAATTACAGCAGCAATGCGGCGTGACATGGAGTCAATCAGTCTGTGGCACCGCTCAGGTGAAATGAGAGCCCAGGTTGCTCTGATAGTGGCCTTCAGCTCATCTGCATTGTTTGGTCTGGCTAATCGCATCTTCCTCTTCACAATAACACATAGATTTTTGATGGGGTTAAGTCAGGTGATATTGCTGGCCAATTAAGAACAGGGATACCATGGTCCTTAAACCAGGGACTGGTAGCTTTGGCACTGTGTGCAGGTGCCAAGTCCTGTTGGAAAATGCAGGAAGCATGAAGTGCTCTTAAACGTCCTGGTATATGTAAGGGATAATCCACGGCCAGCCATGCATTAAAGGGTTTTAATGCACGACGTAGAGGCGAAGAACCACCCGACGCGTAGCGAAGTGCATTAAAACCCTTTAATGCATGGCTAGCCGTGGATTATCCCGCTTATACCTTGGTTATTTGCCAAGTTAAAGCTGTAATTAATGTTTACAGTGTAATTTTAACCGACAGGTAAAAAATGACGGTCATCTTCTTAAGTTAAGGCTCGCACTCCGTCCGCTTTAAATAAAGTAGTGCCATTGTATTGCATTTATTTAAATGAATTATCATATTTATTTAAACTCATTAAATAATTTATGAATGACAGCCAACACTGACAGTGACAAGGCAATCTTTATTTGAACTAATCATTTATTTAAATGAATTATGTAAAGTGTGAAGTAAAACCGACGTCTCTAACCACGATTACTATATAAGGACACATTACATTTATTGAAATGGATTAAATTAAATGAAAACAAAAATCAAACAGTTGGAAATCTCTCTCTCGCTCTCTCTGCAAGTGTAACTGTGTTACTATGGTTACCAATGTTTATAGTAGTGGATTAATTTCTAACTTTAATCAAACTGACTGGAACTACCTGTGCGTTAAACGGTTTTAATGCACACCTTCCAGCCAATCAGAATCGAGTATTTAAACAGACCATGGTATAAGGCTACATTGACCTTGGACCTCAGAACACACAGTGGACCAACACCAGCAGATGACATGGCGAAGGGAAGGAAAAGATGTGGTAGAAAAAAGTGAACAAGCAATAGGGATAACTGCACCCTGGAGAGGATTGTGAAAAAAAACATTCAAAAAAGGGTAGGGGAGATTCACAAACCATCACTGACTGTGAAAACTTTACACTGGACCTCAAGCAACGTGGATTGTGTGCCTCTCCTCTCTTCCTCCAGACTCTGAGACCATGTCAGAGAACATAACTTTGGACCACTTAGAAGCAGTCCAGAACGAGAAGCTTTTGACGTTGTCTGTTGTTCAAGAGTGGCTTGACACAAGGATTGCGACAGCTGAAACCCATCTTGCATACGTCTGTGCGTAGTGGTTCTTGAAGCACTGATTCCAGCTGCAGTCCACTCTTTGTGAATCTCCCCCACATTTTCAAATGTTTTTTTCACAATCCTCTCCAGGGTGCAGTCATCCCTATTGCTTGTATACTTTTTTCTACCACATCTTTTCCTTCCCTTCGCCTCTCTATTAATGTGCTTGGACACGGAGCTCTGTGAACAGCCAGCCTCTTTTGCAATGACCTTTTGTGTCTTGCCCTCCATGTGCAAGGTGTCAATGGTCGTCTTTTGGACAAGTGTCAAGTCAGCAGTCTTCCACATGATTGTGTAACCTACAGAACTAGACTGAGAGATCAGTTATTTAGCTGATTAGAGTGTGGCACCAGGTGTCTTCAATATTGAACCTTTTCACAATATTCACATTTTCTGAGATACTGAATTTGGGATTTTCCTTAGTTGTCAGTCATAATCATCAAAATTAAAAGAAATAAACATTTGAAATGTATCAGTCTGTGTGTAATGAAAGAATATAATATACAAGTTTCACTTTTTGAATGGAATTAAAAAGTGAGATAAATCAACTTTTTGATGATATTCTAATTATAAGACCAGCACCTGTAGCTACTGCCCAAATATTGTGAAATGTTGGGTTTAGGGTCAGGTTTGGGGGTAGGATTATGATGAAAAAAGAGCTGTTTGCTGTATGCCTTCTAGCCACAAGCCTATGTGGCCCCTTTGCCTTTGCCCCCCCCAAAATCTACCTATGGGTGTGGCTAAAGTAATGGGGCAGTTTTCACTTCTCAGAATAAAGGTCCTTATAAAGGCAGCGATGGCACAGAAGTCCAAATTCTGATTTCTATAAGATTTGTAAATTGCATTTTCTGATTGGCTCAGAGTATTATGACATCACGCTGAGCGTCAGCTGTCCTGATTTTTCATTCTT
This sequence comes from Paramisgurnus dabryanus, assembly GCF_030506205.2. Taxonomy (NCBI): domain Eukaryota; kingdom Metazoa; phylum Chordata; class Actinopteri; order Cypriniformes; family Cobitidae; genus Paramisgurnus; species Paramisgurnus dabryanus. The sequence continues at coordinate 22,947,257 of NC_133357.1, forward strand.
TTCGGCCCACACCTGACATCATCATCATCATAATTCCTCCAGAGGTTGAGATGATGTCATTTACAGTTTGTGGAGCGGGGTTTATATAATTAGGAATATGGTGTGGGTTAATATCTGTGGGGACAGATGGGTACAGTGTGTGATGTGATTATGAGCGTGGGGATGTACTGTACCCACAATGACCCATGCTGATCATTCGTACCTACTTTATTTTCCATTTTCTTTGGTCTTGTACGTTTTCTCATTTGTTTTAACTTTCTCTGTGTAGGTGGCAGTTTGTAGGTCTGAGCAAACAGAAAGCAGAAGAGCTGCTGCTGCTTCCTCATAATCAACCCGGCTCTTTTCTCATCAGAGAAAGTGAGACCTTTCCAGGTAGACACATACATGTCAATGCCGTGTACACTCTTACAGTCAGAAAGAGACAAACCCAGCTGTGGGATTAAGTTAACCAAGAAATGGTTATATTTGACCCAAAAATAGGTTAAAACAACCTAGTATTACAAGTTGGGTTCGTCCCTTTTTGACCCAACACTGAGTTGAAAATAACCCAGAATTTTTATAACCGTATAGCTCAGGGGTAGAGCATTGCATTAGCGGTGCAAAAGGTCATGGGTTCGAGCCCAGGGAACACATATACTGATAAAAATGTAATACGTGTAATGCACTATAAGTTGCTTTGGAAAAAAGCATTTAATGTAAAATGATTATATAAGGTCATTTACCATTTATAATGTAATTTTTACACAGGTAACCACACTCTGTCGGTGCGTAGGAACAGCTCACAGGAACGCGCTTCTGTCAAACACTACCGTATCAGCTGTATTGACAATGGATGGGTGTACATCTCTCCTGGACTAACTTTCAGAACCCTTGCAGACCTGGTTGCACACTATTCAGGTACAGATCTTAACAAATACATGTTAATCTTACTTTATTACACACTTCGTTGGAATGCTTGATTCTGATTGGCCAGTTGTGACATTTGCAGGTTTGTTATTCCCAGATAACAACCATTCAAAACTAATAAGGACCCCGACACGATGCAAAGCATCTTGTATCACACTAAAGAGGCTTATTTCACGATAACAACCTGCTGCCTGTACATTATCCCACTTATTACACGGCTATTATTTACCTCATAAGTAAAGTAAGGAACATTAAATATTGATTTGAAATATTTTATTTGCTCAAATTTGCCAGATATGCTATTAAAAGACATATTTTGTGTAATATTAAACTGTACCTGTCAAAATGATTTGCAGCATCTGGGTCACCGTGTGGTATTTGTTTTGAGTGGTTGTTATCTGGAAATAACAAACCTTGGAATGTTGTAACTGGCCAATGAGAATCTAGCATTGGAGTAACGCTAAATCAGCCCATTTAGTGTAATACAGGACCTTTCACTTCATATTGGGTCCTGATCACACTGTCAGGGCTTATTTTTGCAATAACAACCTGATGCCTATACATTATCCCTTACATTAATTTCACAACATACTTTGCTTGTATTTAAAGCAAACTATAGGGAATACAGGTTGACCAAAAACCTAGCCGTAGCCAAGAGAGATGTTTTTGGATACAGATTGTAGGGTCTTAAAGGGACAGTTCACCCTAAAATGAAAATTCTGTCATCATTTACTCAGCCTCGTGTTGTTACAAACTTGTGTACATTTCTTTGTTTCTGTTCTGAAAAAGAAGATATTTTAAGGAATGTTCGTAATCAAACTGTTTATGAGCCCAATTTACTTCCATAGTATTCTTTTTTCTACAATGGAAGTGAATGTGGCTCACAAACGGTTTGATTCAACATGAAGGTGAGTAAATGATGACAGAATTTTCATTTTTGGGTGAACTATCCCTTTAAAGAGACACTCCACTTTTTTGAAAATATGCTCATTTTCCAGCTCCCCTAGAGTTAAACATTTGATTTTTACCGTTTTGGAATCCATTCAGCTGATCTCCGGGTCTGGCGCTAGCACTTTTAGCATAGCTTAGCATAATTCATTGAATCTGATTAGACCATTAGCATCGCGCTCAAAAATAACCAAAGAGTTTCGATATTTTTCCTGTTTTAAAACTTGACTCTTCTGTAATTACATTGTGTACTAGGACAGACAGAAAATTTAAAGTTGTGATTTTCTAGGCAGATATGGTTAGGAACTATACTCTCATTCTGGGGTAATAATCAAGGACTTTGCTGCCGTAACATGACTGCAGCAGGCGCAGTGATATTAGGCACTGCCCGAAAATAGTCCCCTTGGTTACTTTCAATAGCAGGGGCACTGCATAATATCATTGCAACTTTTAAAGCAACACTAAAGAGTTATTGCTCTTTGCTCCCCCTACAGGTTAGAAGCGTAATTGTTCATTAGCACTGTCGTAAATACTGCAGCATAGCTGGCTCTGATTGGATTGTAGGTCTGCCGTAAAGCAAGTTTTTGTAGTTTTCACGCGAACTACAGGACCACTACCCGACATTTGGAAACATCTTTAGTGCGGTTTTGGCCGATAGAGGGCTGCAAAGCGAATGTGAAAGTGCTGTTCACCCTGTTTTGAGTGGATGAACCACTGAAACTTTTTTGGAAACGTTATTTTAAGGTAAAAAAAACTCTTTGGTGTTGCTTTAATTTTCCGTCGGTTTTAGTACACAATGTTCACGACGGAAGAGTCAAGTTTTAAAATAGGAAAAATATTGAAACTCTTTGGTCATTTTTTAAGCGATGCTAATGGTCTAATCAGATTCAATGGATTGTGCTAAGCTATGCTAAAAGTGCTACCACAAGACCTAGAGATCAGCTGAATGGATTCCAAAATGCAAAAAATCTAATGGTTAACTCTAGGGGAGCTGGATAATTAGCTTTTTTTTCAAAGTGGTGTGTCCCTTTAAATCTGTTTCTCTCCTCTTTCCCTCAAAACCCCATCTAATAAACATAACTTACATTCGGGTTGTAGGTACAGATATTTGCTATATATATTTCTTTGTATTTCTTTAAGCATAAACTTATTCATTTTGATAATTTTGTTCATAAATTGTTTTTCAAGAAAATTTAAATTAATTAAGATATTTGTACTGGAAAACAAGACAATACAAGATAAAAAGCAAAAAATGTTTTGCATTTTGTCAGTTTTGAATGATTTCGAGTTACGTGCAGAGTTTAAATGTTAACTTTTCCTCAGAAGTATCGAACGGGTTGTGCTGTACACTGGGTGAACCCTGCTTCATCATCGGATCCAATAATGTTCCCGTGGTAAACGGTCCTCCTCCTGTTGCTATCAGGAGACCAACAATAAACTGGAAAGATGTGAACAGGTGAGTTACATTGACAAAACCAAATCTCAGTTTCCTTTTTATAACTTTTTATATACTTTTTTGGTTTCATAAGATTTAAAGGGATAGTTCACCCAAAAATAAAAATTCTGTCATCGTTTACTCACACTCATGTCGTTTCAAACCTGTATAAATTTCTTTGTTCTGCTAAACACAAAGGAAGATATTTGGAGCTTTAAGTTTATAACGGTTTTGGATCACCATTGACTTCCATAGTAGGGGAAAATTACTACAAAACTGAATTTTTATTTTTGGGTGAACTTTTATGAGGGTCTCAGTGCAGTTTTTAACTAAATTATTTTTGTAGCTCCATGATCTTCGGACAAGGTAAAGATGGTGCCGAAGAGTGTGTGGTGAGCGACGGTTTAAAGGAGGCGATTAACTCTTACCTCTACATGACGGACAATTGCGAGGACTGCTGCCAAATTTGGGACACATGAAGGGACAATGGCAACCGTTGGCAGACGTTTAGTCCTGTTGAATCTTTGTGATGGGATGTTTAAGTGACTTTGAACTGTTGATTGTGTTATCCTGAGATATGAAACACTTACAAAACGGCATAAAAAACAGCACGGCAAAGAAAACGGGACTTTCACTGCTATCTTTTCGCGCATGCGCGTGTTAGATCGCACTGACGCCGAATGATGGTTCGAAGCCAGATGTACTGAGTCATTGCCGTTCTTCCAGAGTGGGTGATGGAGATAAAGATGTCACTCGTTCCTGGCGGACATAAAAGAAAAACAGAATGAAGGAAAGAAAGAGAGGAGTGAGCGTGTGGGAGGGGAAACACAGCTGGGCGGTGTGCGCATGTGTCTGGAACTTTCTTAGTAAAATACGCTTATGTGATGATCGTGGGTGTACCTGATTTATGATGCATCACAAAAATCCGAAAGGATTGTTTTTTTATTTTTTTAATAACATGTGAATATGTATTTATGAATTATACTGTAAATCTCTGTATATAGTTCCTTAACTGCCAATGTGCCTTAAAAATGAGCATCTTTGTTTTTGTACTACTAAAAATTATCTTCAATGAGATGTTTCCTGTCAGTCTTTGCACCTATTGTCTTGAAGAGATGAACCACAGTCTAGTGTTGCAGGAAATGAAGTTTTGTTTGTGCATGCATGCGGTTTGCATGCCGAGTGCAGGGTAATATTTGTACCAATAAATCTTGGAGCTTGAGCACGCCACATCTGATAAAATTATCTGCAATGTAAACATTTGAGAAACTTTGTTCATTTGGTTTACAGTAGCTGCGGCACATTGCTGGTGTGAGATACAGTTTTGTTCACATTTACGCATTTGGCAGATGCTTTTATCCAAAACGGCTTACAGTGCATTACATTTTTATCAGTATGTGTGTTCCCTGGGTTCGAACCCATGACTTTTTGCGCTGCTAACGCAATGCTCTACCACTGAGCTATACAGAAGTTTTGCATACTCAGCAGTATTCTGATAACATTTTTTTTCTGACTCAAACATGAGCTTGTGTGTTAACCAAACTACTTACATTATTTCCAGTAGTACTGACAGACGGTTCAAGATTTTCTTAGATCTCTGTCATTTACATTGCAGTGCCATCTATGGAGTGCTCCATGTAATAATGATAAGTGAATTTATAACATTAATTTGTTTACTTAAATGCAGTGTTGGTTGTAACTAGTTACTTAGTAATTACTGTAATTTAATTACTTTTTCCTTGAAAAAGCAAAGTAAGGGATTACTCTTATTTTTTTAAGTAATTTAATTACAGTTACTTTTGATGTAATTGAACAAAAAACTGTGTATGGACTGGAGAAGAATTTTATATTTATACAATAGTGGATTAAACATAAAAAATTACATAAAAAAACATAAAAAAATAAAGTATTATTAAGCAGTTATTATTACTTAATTGAGGCAAAAGTGGTTAATAGTGAGAATTGAACCTAAAAAGAGATTTAGAAAGTAATTTAAAAAATAAGTAATTAACTACTTTTTGTCGAGAGTAATTTGTACAGTAATCTAAATACATAATTGAAGATGTAACTAATCAACTGTTTAAGTAACTTAGCCAACACTGACTGTAATACAGTAGTCGACTTAACATCAAAATTAAAGTCTAGCATTAAAATGCATGTTTTTATGTATCCTTCTCACATTAAATATTTTGGTGAGTTAATAAAAATAATGGTAACACTTTAGTGTAGTTTCCAATTATCACTATTAAAGGGGGGGGTGAATGATTTTTGAATAACACTTTAGAAAAGGGAGTCGGGCCGAGTACCAAAACAAACTTGTAGCCAAACAGCAGTAAGGGGCGTGTCTACTTACACCCCTTCATGCCCTCCCCAAAGAAAATGTATGACATAAAACATTCCAAAACATACAATTTGAATTAAACAAAACCTATTAAATTATACAATGTAATGCTGTTGGTTAGTAACCTTATTTTTCTTAGATTTAATTGCACAGAAATTATGATAAATTAATTAACTAAACTGGGGGCCCACGGCACCATCTCAGGGAACCACCCCCAGTTTGAGAACCACTGTACTTACCGACATCAGTAGGCTTGTTTGAGTTCATGAGGCGCTGCGCAGACCGATCTGCAAGGTTTGCCACTTGCAGTCGAGGGAGGAGCTGAAGACAAAGCTGTAAAGCCGGACACCTGCTGCTTGTTTCTTTTTTTGATCATGAATGAAGTGAATAAGGCGATGAACTTTTTAAAAACAAACCTTTAAATAAAAAGTTGCAACCAGAAACATTTAATATGTTATATTTTAATTTCTACTTTATATACACTATACTGTATGCCTGAAAATAACGGTAAACAAGCCTACATTATTAGAATACCAATAGTTTGGTATTTTCATTTTTATTTTATTACAGTATGTGTTGGGTGGGTCTATCAAAAGAAAGTCCAGATTCTATTGGGGTAGGGGCGTGTTTGTTTAGGTGATTTCAAATGTCAACATTGGCTTTCAGAGATCATGCACCCCATCTTTAACTGGATGATCATTAGAGATACTAACTACTTTAAAAGCATATATCACTGCCTGATTCTGCAAAACTGTTTCACACCATTGCACATCCTTAGTCCAACCAAATTCATAGCAATACTTAAAATGATCAACTACTTTACTAAGTATAAGCAGTAGTTAGAGTAAATTGAAGCAAAAATAGTGAGAATTGGACCCTAAAGTGTGACCAGAATAATGTATGTACTTCTATATGATTTATCTTTGTACCATTTACTAAATAGGATTTAGAAAGTAATTAGTAATAATTAAAGGGGACATTTCATAAAACTTTTTTAAGATGTCAAATAAATCTTTGGTGTAACCAGAGAACATATGTAATGTTTTAGCTCAAAATGCCACACAGATAATTTATTATAGCATGTTAAAATTGACACTTCGTAGGTGTGAGTAGAATTGTGCAGTTTTGGGTGTGTCCTTTAAAATGCAAATGAGCTGATTTCTACACTAAATGGCAGTGCCGTGGTTGGATAGTGCAGATTAAGGGGCGCCATTATTCCCTTCTGACATCACAAGGAGAGCCAATTTTTTACTGGGTTAATCTGTTCACATTTTCTAGGTTGATTCAAGGTTAAGCACTTTAACATGGAAAAGTCAGATTTTCATGATACGTCCCCTTTAAATACTGGAGAGAGTAATTTGTACAGTAATCTCATTACATGATTGAATATATAATTACTAACTTTTAAATTACTAGTAATTAATTACTTTTTTTGAGTAACTTTCCCAACACTGCTTAAAAGCCATTATAAAATCTTTACTATTCTGTAATATTTACATAAACATTTTTAACTATTTGTGAAAGCTGAAGTCTTTTTTGTTATTTCTCATTATCTACATAAAATCAGCCTACACAATGCAAAGAACATTCTGTGAAAATAAAACCTCGATGTCTTTAATATTGACCGAGTTAGGCAATGTCAAAGATTGAAACCAATGAATGAAATCCAACTTTAATCTCAAAACTTAAATAAAATTCACTATGGATTTCACAGAAAGGTTGACATATGTTTGAAACCAACACCCAGAAATTATTGCAAAAGAAAACATCTGTATAATCAGACTAAAACATTTATTTTTTTGCCCTTGTGACAACTAAAATAACACTTTATAGCATAACAGGTCAAAAAATAAACTTGATCATGAACCCTACAAATGACATTGTATACATTATAGCAACTTCTGAATGAGAAATGATATATAAATGCAAGGTTTACATAAAATATTATACAGGTTTAAAAGGTTTCATTGATAAAGTATGACAGATAACGTAAATATATACTCTTGCATTTAATGAATGGACAAACATAACATTGCAAACTGTCCACTCACTTACAGCAAACGTTATGTACACAAATGTATAGAGACAGAGCGCCGATATGCAAATTTGAAAACCACGCCCACCGGGGGGAAAACAATCCAACCGTCTCCATTGACTTTGTATTGCGAGAGGCTGCCTCCTTGTCATTTCTGGCTTATAACAAAAAACAGAATAATGCCTAAAAGCTGCTGTGTGACAATATGTACAGCTAACAAGCCAAAGAACCCAGAAATAAGTTTTTATAAGCTGTCGAGCCGTAAAACCCAGCTTTTAAGGAGAATAAAGTGGATCGCCGACTACGTTTTCCCCTAGTGGACGCAGTTCTACTAATAGAAGTACTATGAAAAGTTGCCTGTTTCCACTTTTGTTTCTTTAAACGCTCGTTTTATGAGGTCGACAGCTTAAAAAAAACTTATTTCTGGGTTTTTTGGCTTTTTAGCTGTACACCTTGTCACACAGCAGCTTTTATGTATTATTCTGTTTTTAATTTTAATCTGTAAATAAGTTTTTATAAGCTGTCGACCCCAAAAACGAGCGTTTAAAGACACAAAAATGGAAACAGGCAACTTTTCATAGTAATACTATTAGTAGAACTGCGTCCAATAGGGGGAAACGTAGTCGGCGATCCACTTTATTCTCCTTAAAGACAGGGTTTTACAGCTCGACAGCTTATAAAAACTTATTTCTGGGTTCTTTGGCTTGTTAGCTGTACATATTGTCACACAGCAGCTTTTAGGCATTATTCTGTTTTTTGTTATAAGCCAGAAATGACAAGGAGGCAGCCTCTCGCAATACAAAGTCAATGGAGACGGTTGGATTGTTTTCCCCCCGGTGGGCATGGTTTTCAGGTTATGACGTGCGGCGCTCTGTCTCTATTACTTTGCACTATATCATAGACTTGCTATGAAATCACCGCTGCAAACCAGACTTCAATACCTCGACTTTACATGCAAAACAAATGTCCAACAACTCACAACATTGAACAAAACAAACTTTAACAGAGCCAGAACGATGAGTTAAAATCTCGTTTTAATAAAGGAACCAATCCTGAAAAGTAATATAACATACAAACACTACTCAAGCCCACTACAAAAATCGGATGAATTCTCAAAGGAATTTTAAGAGAGAAAGGGACTTTATCTCTTGGGCCAGTTATGACGAAAACCTCTGTAAGAAAAGAAAAATACACAATTAAATGATCTCATGATCGATCGCTTGCTCGTACACACACTCCCTCATGCATGCACACGTTTAGCGATAACTCGCTCTCTCACATGTGCACACACACTTTCACAACACACAGCTATACTGTGGTGATGTCTCACCTCTCTGATGTTTTGGGTACATAAGACATACTCCTGCCACCTACAGAGCCTTGCTTTTGTCTTCTGGGGTTTTTCTGAGAAATAAAGTTCAGATTAAAGATCAGAGGGGTTCTCAGAAAAGCACGACATCAAAGCCATAATGATGATTTTCGGGTTTATAAAAGCTTGTCAATTCAAGAAAAACTCAAACCTTCTGCTTGGAATCATGCGCTGGTCTGTTTGGATCAAACTGTGAACTCTCCTTTGATTTGCCTGCGTGTATTAAACAAAAGCGATGAAGGCGATAACTTTGATGAAATTTGCAAAAGACTACAGGACAAAATCTTACCGTCAAATATTTTCATATTGGTCTGACTGTAGTCAAAAGGTTTAAAGTCCTGTTTGGAGACTTGAGGGTCTTGGAGAGCTTTGGCTTTGTGTTTTTTTGGAGCAGGTGTCCGGGACGGATCGGTCTCGGTTTTCTCAGTATCTGTCTTTGAGACTTTTGTGTTTGTTTTAGGACTCTCTTCACATACATCACTGCTTACTCGCTCTCTCTTTTGCCCGGTCTGCTTTGCTTCCTAAAACACACAAGAATGTTAAATGACTAATAAATTAGCCAATAGCAGAGCTGTTATAGTTTCCTTACCATTACTTGCTGCCTGACGCTATGGACGTTTTGCACCGTCTCCTGATAGCTCTGCTTTTCCTTCTTTCGCTCTTCTAAAGACGTAAATGTAAAACAAACACATCTTAACAAAAATGTGAACGTTTCTGTATCGGTACAAGAAATATTCAGAAACTTTTATCCCATTGGAGGCTTGTGGCTGTTAAAATGGGTGAAGAGGGATGATTAGTTGTGTTGTTGTTACCTCGAGCTTTCTTTGCCTGTTCTTTAGCCTCCTGCTTTGCTTGAACGTCCTTCTTTTGCTGCTCAATACTCTGTAACTTCCACCTGTTACGAATCTTTAATTAAAAATAGTGAGTTTGTTAAGTCGCCTGATATCTGTCAATGACATGAATACATCATATGTGTATGTATATTTATGTACAGATTAACCACTCAAATAATAATCACATGAACATTTCTGTTGTGCACAGTATACACACACATTCGTTAAAGTCGCCATAAAAATAAAATGAAAAACTGTCATTTGTTTTGGAATATTGTGGTATTTTTTTTTTTACAAATGACATATCTGTGAGATTAATTTTTTTTATTCATGTGCCCTTATAATCTTTAATCAAAAATTCTCTCAAAAGCATCTCTCTTTACTTCCGGTCATATGGTATGGGATGTGGGCGGGGCTGGAAAAAGATCGGAGCGTTTAGCAATTAGCATCCCGACCTAAACGATCCAATCCGATCTCGATGGACAAATTTAAATCCAGCCCTGCCTTATTTCATTTCGGTAGCCGGTTTCACTCGAATATATGTCACCACGGGGAAAATTAGGCAATCGCTACTTCCATTTCATGGCGACTTTAATAATTTATTCTCGTGTGGAAAAGTGACAGAAGTTTATATTAAGATATAAGCATGTAAACTAAACATGACTACTGGATGAATACTGAAATCCATCCGTATACATCTCTATATCTATCTATCCACCTGTATTTATTCATCCATCTGCATCTATCCATCTATTATCTATCTACATCCATACATACATCTGCATCTATCCATCTATAGCTATCCATCGTCTACATCTACCCATCCACTTGTTTTTATTTATCCATCCATCTGCATCTATCTATATCTATCCAAACATCTGCATCTATCAATAGACCTTTCTCACAGTAACCGGAAATACGTAATCGTCGTGTAAGCGGAGTTCCTGTCAAGCGTCAACACACGAGAAAAAGTAAACCCGGGCAAGTTGAAAATGGATCAAAGAGTTTACAAAACTTCGTTAACGGATTTGCCAAATATTACATTTGCTGATGTGACACGACTAATGGAGGAAAACTTTTTCCATGAAGAATTTGTCCATAAATTAAAAAAGTAGAGAGCGAGTCTAACTGTTACTGAACTGTTAACTAAAACATCACATTATAAGTCTCGCCGGATAGCCTGAATCCACTTCTGTCTAACTTCACCATCAACAGGGAATTGATGGAACAGATACGGCTTTTTACATTGCCTTGACTGCGGAGGAAGTAGATTTCCGTGACGATTGCGTATATCCGGTCATAAATACGGAAGTTGTGAGAAAGGTCTATAACTATCCATCCATCTGCATCTATCTATATTTATCTATCCATCCATCTACATCTATCTATATCTATCCATCCATCTGCATCTATCTATAACTATTCATACATCTGCATCTATCTATATCTAATATATCTATATATCCATCCATCCATCCATCCATAACTATCCATCCATCTGCATCAATCCATCCATCCGCATCCATCCATCCATCTGCATCTATCTATAACTATCCATCCATCTGCATCTATCTATATCTATCCAAACATCTGCATCTATCTATATCTATCCAAACATCTGCATCTATCTATAACTATCCATCCATCCATCTGCATCTATCTATAACTATCTATCTATCCATCCGTCCATCCATCCATAACTATCTATCCATCCATCCATAACTATCCATCCATCCATCCATCCATAACTATCCATCACCTACCCATCCATCTGCATCTATCCATCTATCCATCCATCACTATCTATCATCTACCCATCCATCCATCCATCCATCACTATCCATCTGCATCTATCTATATCTATCCATACATCTGCATCTATCGATCTATATCTAATATATCTATATATCTATATCCATCCATAACTATCCATCATCTACCCATCCACCTGCATCAATCCATCCATCTGCATCTATCTATAACTATCCATACATCTGCATCCATCTATATCTATCCATACATCTCTATCTATCTATCCATCCATCTATCTATCCATCTATCCATAACTATCCATCCATAACTATCCATCTGCATTTATCTATCTATCTATCTATATATATCTATGTATCATAGGGGTGTAACGATTAACCGTGCAAATGCACGTTTTCTCAATGAACGAATTTGAATGAATTACGGTGAAATCCAGGCACATCCGAACGCCAGGAGGCGCTCCCGTGCAGAAAATCCTGTCGTGCCACAGAAGAAGTAGCTATTTCCTGCTATTCCAGGAATTGTCTACAGGAATTTTTATATCACTGTTCTTCAAATTGTTTCAGGTATTTTCATAATAATAAAGAATATTTTAAATGATTTTGTTTAACGAGTGTTGCTTTTTTAAATGCACGTTATAAACGACTCCAACTTGTTAGGATTTTAGATTGATAAGGACTTCCTACTGACCAAATGCCGTAGTACACGCACAAGCTGTGCATTAAACAAAGAATCGCAGCCTTGCGATTCAGAATCGATTTCAGACATTAATGGGACACACGGTTGAATCGTTACAACCCTAATGTATCAGCATCTACCCATTAATCTGCATCTCTCCATCCTTCTATATCAATCTATCATCTGTTTATATCTATCATTCGTTTTTATTTATCTGTTTCCATCCACCCATCTATTTACCAGCATCTATCCACCCATCTGTATCTAATAATATCAAGAACAATTTGAAACTGAAATGTTTCAGTTTATCAAACAATAACTATAAAACATTTAATAAAAACACAAAACACCAATAAAAAGCACCATACCTCATAAATCTTTGATGATGGATCATATTTGGCATTCTTTGATATGTGAATGTCCTTTGATGGTAAATACTGAAAACAAAAGCAAATATTAGTAAATAGGTTCACAACCTTATTAGTGTTAGATTATTACTGACAGTAAGTGAAACTATACAAAAGCAAATTAAAATCTGAACTGTGTCATTTCACTAATACAGTGTTAAAACCAATACAAATTGTGTACAAACAAGTTTCAAACCCACCCCTTAAAGGATAACACCACCGTTTTTTTTATATGTTACTATGTTCTTATCTCAACTTAGACAGATTAATACATACCCATCTTTTTTTCAATGCGTGCATTAATCTTTGCACAGCGTGTCAAGAATGTGAAAGCATTTCTAGCCCCATTCATTCCTTAGGATCCAAACAGGAATGAATTTAGAAGCCACCAAACACTTCCATGTTTCCCTATTTAAAGACTGTTACATGAGTAGTACTTACACGAGTAACTTCTCATGTAACAGTCTTCAAATAGGGAAACCATGGAAGTGTTTGGTGGCTTCTAAATTCATCCCTGTTTGGATCCTAAGGAATGAATGAGGCTAGGCTAAATGCTAACACATTGTCGACACGCTGTACAAAGATTAAGTGCAGGCATTGAAAAAAGATAGGTATGTATTAATTTGTCTAAGTTGAGGTAAAAACATAGTAAAATATTGAAAAACTGTGGTGTTTTCCTTTAATCTGCCATTGGTCAGCAAACAAACAGCCTAAAAAAAAAACATTTTGGGGCTACTTAATGTGCAGAAGTTGCATACTTTACTTGAGGAACTACAGTACCATTCGAAAAGGGTTCTCAAAGGACTCCATGATGCTGTGTGCTTTCTGTTGTGCTACTGTCAGGTGAGCGGTGCCCGGACCCTCCTGATCCTCCTAAACACAAACCCAACACAAATAATCCATCTTAATATACAGCATAACTATAACTGCACATTATTATACAGCGCACGCAGCCATTTAATATCTTACCACAAAGAGACTGATTTGTGGTGGAGCTGTAAGGCCGTGTAGTGGTTTCAAGTTTTCATCCACGTTCTCCTCCTCCTCTGAAAACAAAACTCCTGGTTTGGTCGGGGTTTCTAAATAACAAAAAATGACAGATAAGTCCTCTAATGTGTCCTGAAAGCTCACTTAACAGTTTTTAAAAATAATAAGGTATGTTGTGAGGTATTCATAATAATGTACCGATCGCAGAGAGGTCCAGGACATCACTTTCAGATGAGCGGGACGTGTCATGGGGTCCAAATAATAAAGGCTGGGGCTATGGGAGAACAGCAACATGGGACATTAAAAGAAAATTCACAACAGACTGCAGGTAAATGAAATCTTTTAAACATACCCTTCTTTTTGGCGTAATTGGGGTCCTTTTTTCTGCAACTGTCTCTGCCTGAAGAGACATAATGTCATTAACATTAGTCTAAATATCAACAGTGTGTATAATTAAAATATTAACTATAGCAGGTGGTTTTCCAGACAGGGTTTAGATTCATTCAGGACTAGGCCTAAGTTATGGTTTATGACATTTAAGTAAATCTTATTACAAAAAACAATACTGGTGTGCATCTTGAGACAAAGCAATGGCACTGAAATATGTGTTTATACATTTAGGAAGCACAAACACACATTTTAGTCTGAGACTAGGATAAGCCCTGCCTGGGAAACCGCCCGTAGAAGTAATACATCTGAAGTATAATAGACAATGTAAACAAGATCTACAGGATTGAGTTTGGATCTTAACACACCTTCAGAAGAGGAATTTCTCGAGCTTGTTTCATAAACTGATGAAGTTCATTGATCTGTTGCCGCACTAGAGGTGGTGTTGGGTTACAGCAAGCGATGATACCCTGAGGTTCTCTATAATAAAACAAATTTGTTTTCTGTAAAACAACTGTGCCAATAAGAAAAGACGTGACTTGCATATAAACGTTTTAAAGATACAATAGCGAAACATAAGGCACATTTTACATCGATAATGGTGCAGAAATAAACCTGACATAATGTATATTAATTATATATAACCTACATATTAATCGAATGTAGTGGATAACTTTTGATTTCTATAATTGAAGAGTTCAGATGCAAAACCCTCTAAATAAAGCAGGGGTCCCCAACCTTTTTTCACCACGGACCGGTTTCAGCTTTAAAAAAAATTTCACGGACCGGGGGGTGAGATTGGGGGGGAGTTGCTGTTCAAACGTGCTGAAAATCCTCCTTTTCGAAATTTACGTTTTAAACGGAAGTAAAGATAACAACCATGCATTAGGAAAATGTATAATTGCTTTATTTAGACTATAGTATATTTAATATGATTTATATAATTTAATTTATATGAAATTGTAATCATTCAAGAAATTCACCAGGGGTTTCCCGCAGCATATATCAGTTAAGGCGGCCCGCTTAAGCTTGAAACCCTACCGCCTTAACTAAGTCGATCTAAAAAAAATATATAAATCGCTGCACAAAAGGCCGTCAAGTGCATCTCGGAGAATAGTGTGTACGCACATCACACCGCGAGCGGGGACGCACGCCACACGACTGAAATGAGAAAGACGTGGTCCGGACCATCACTGTCTGGAGGATAACTAGCCAGTTGATAAAACATCTCGGAGAATAGCGCAGACGCGCTTCAAACCGCAAGCGTGCACGCGCGCCAGACGGCCGACATGAGATAAGACGTGGTCCGTCATGTCTGGAGGATAGCCAGTTGATAAAACGCGTGTCTGTGAGAATTGTAAGTGGACTTATGTTTTGGGGTTATTTAAGCCTGTTATTGTATTAGTCTATAGTTCTTGCAATTTTAAAGTAAGTTAGCTGGTGATTTTCTTGTTTGAGCAACCTGCTAGGGTTTCATGTGCCTGTTGATCAGATATAATTGTTGAGCGCTCTTGCTCACTTTATTTATGTGCATTATTTACATGCTACAGTAGTTACACTCCTTTAAGATAATGTAATTAATAGTGGAAAATAATCCGTTTTTACAATTTTTGCGCTATCTATCATCGTTCGCCAGATGTTCTACAACATCTGCTTTAGTTTGTGTTTATTAACCCTTTAGTTTCACTTAATCACGCAGCTATTCCTGTTAGAGGTAAAAACATTTAATTCATTAATAATCTCGTTTTGTTCATTTTTTTGTCATAGTTTCTTCAAAATTAAGTTTTATTTGGGTGTTTTAAATTAAAATCTTTTATTTATTTTATTAAAATATTTTAATTTACATAATGACGCATACGCCCCGCCCCTTTGATTGCCACGCCCTCAAAGCGTGTCGAAAGCATTGGGTGAATATCTCTTTTTTTTATTAGCGCCTTTTGCATCAGCTTCTCAATTATTTAAAATTAAATCATATCTAGGATGTGGTCTGTTTAAAACTTACTTTGGAAGTTCTTCAGCGATCTTCATCATCATATGGTTTGGTAAGATGTATCTGCAATGACATAAAACATGCTCATAAAAAATCACTCATAACATCAAGTAAACTGATACTGGTACAGAAAGTATTATAATGCGGGTTTGGAGGGTTACCCTGTGCTCTCGTCTTCATCTCGTGCCAGTTTATCTCTCCAGGCGTACAGCATTCTGAAGCCCGCTAGCTGCTGTGTGTTGAAACTCCTCTTCTGTTTACGGTACAGCTCCATATAAGAGTCCTCCGTAAAGATCGGCTTCACAAATTTCTAAAGGAAGAAAATTATGAAGGTTGTAGCAATACAATACACTTTGTGTCAAACAATGCAGCGTGACAGACACCGACTAAACAGTTCTTTTGAATGATTCATCATTTTTAGCCATTTTATTCATTTTTTTCAGTTTAATTAAAAAGAAGTAACAAATTGTACAAATTTTCAGCAGACGGAAAAGCTTTATTAGTTGGTATTAAAATGTGTTTGTACCTTCAGTGAAAGGTCTCTGCTTTTAGACCAGACTTGCTGAATGAGGGTGGGCTGTCCGTTGCCTGCATCATAAAGGTCGGCCCGTACTCGATCATACACGTACAGAAGATAGTGAGTGTCTGCCTGAGCATAATTCAACATCTCATTTGGCAAAGGCCTATAGGGAAAAAAACAAAAAATCAATTTGGTTTTGATTGAAAAATTCACACCATCCAAGAATTCCTCTGCATGAACAAAAAAATATTATTCACCTTATTCTCCAGTCGGCCAGCTGGTAGCGTTTATCCGATTCCACGTCGCAGAAGACCTTCAGGAGATGATCGAGGGAGTTTCTGCCGAGGTTCAGGCTACGAGCAGCATGATGGGTGTCAAACATGTTGACCACGTAGAGTCCGAAGTCCTTCTGAAGCCACTCGATGTCCGAGTCAGCCCCATGAAACACCTGCAACGTGCAATAACGTGTTTTATGGAAGACAAACAACATGCATTAACCGCTGCAACCATAGTAGAGATTATAGAATTACCTTCACAATGGTTGGGTCGGTGAATGTTTCGTTTAAGATGTACATTTCACTGCGCAGTTGCAGCGTGTCTATGATGAAATCCTCCTCGCGGGTGGATATCTGCATCAGGCACGTGATTCCTAGGAAACTTCTGTAGGAATGATGCTGCAGATGAAGAATGTAAATGTTGCTCAAGTGAATATTATAAGAAAATACCTTATAAAAATTCTCATTACTTTATCGCATGGCCGTAGCCAGGGTTTGTAAGTTAGTGAGGTACAGGGTGGGGTGTTAAGAGTTAACAAATGCCATCCCAGGTGATAAAAGTGCACTAAAATACACTTTTTTTTAAATACACTTAGAAAATGTAGTATTTCTGTGCATTAATTTTGTAACTAATATACCAAACTTGGCTTTAGTACTAAAGAGGATTTTTAATAATGAGATTTGGCAACACTGCGAATTTTGCACCTGCGCGAGTCAACCTCAGTCATTTTACATTCAATTATATTATATTTATATACGCGGATGACAATATGAGTCGTTTTGAAAAACTGATTAGTCAGGGAGGGAACTTCAAATTTTATTTTTTAATACGAAAAATTACCTCATAGCTGGCTACAACCAAGCTTTATTGCATGCACTGCGCAGCACCCTGAGAAACGTAAACATACGTGAAAAGGGCTGTCGTGGTGAAGGAATTTTCCTTGCAGTGATTTTGTGTGGCTCACTAGCGCGGTTTGCGGTTTTACCACCTTTATTTATTTAAATTATTAAAATAAAATTATTATTTAAATCCAGAATATCGAGGTGCACTGATGTAGAACACATCAGTTCTTCAATTTGTTTAAAAACAAAAATAAATTGAAGAACATTGTTAAGGGTTGTTAAGAGCAAATTTAAAAAGCATCCTTCAATACAGAACACAGCAATGAAATTAAATTTTTATGAAATTAAAACTAGCCAGTATTTGTGCATCTGTAAATGTACAAAATGAATGCAATACAAAAGGCAATGCATATATAAATGTAAGACGTTTTTAATAATAATAATAATAATAATAATAATAATATATTAGTAGATAATTTAACATGTATCTATAAAGTATGAAAATGACAAATCATTTTTTAGGGCTGTGACATTCGCGTTTCCCATTAATAAAAATACCTGTCCGAAGTCGATTCTGAATCGCAAGACTGAAATAAAATATTTTATTTAAACCAGCAGAGTCATACCTCCAAATCCACAGCAAACTCGGACGTCTTGGCCAACTTCTCATTCAAAGCAACGAGATCCTCCAGCGTGTCAATAAACTGACAGCTGCTCTCAGCAATTGGTTTAAACATCTAAAGCACAATGAAACAATTACTTTTTTTACTAATGTAAATATTCAACACGTTTGATAATAAATAGCTGAAGATTTTTAGGAGACATTTACCTGTGGATCAGGTTTCGAATTGAGGCTTTCTGGCATAACCAGATGATCCAATTCATACTGGTAGGGGTGAGAAAACCTGCAAAATACCATTACTTTTGATTTAAAACTGCAGAGTAGCATGAAACGCGCTGGATGAATAAAGTAAATATCGGTCTTACATATCATCCACATGCTCTTGAGTTCTCTGCTGATGGATGAAATCTGCCAGCGCAGCAGGAACATCTAAATCCTCTGGTCTTTCCTTACGAACGTGTTTGTCTGTAAAATCTAGTAACACAAATAGTTCAATTTCAGTATCTTGCAAGTCATTGTCTTGCAGAGATTGTCTGGGTCTCATAAAAGATCTGTAA
This sequence comes from Paramisgurnus dabryanus, assembly GCF_030506205.2. NCBI lineage: Eukaryota > Metazoa > Chordata > Actinopteri > Cypriniformes > Cobitidae > Paramisgurnus > Paramisgurnus dabryanus. The sequence goes on from NC_133357.1 coordinate 22,966,160, forward strand.
GAAAGGACTCAGAGGTTGCTCAGCACACTTACAAGAGGGCAAAGGTTTCAAAGCATTGGGTTTGATGAAGATTTTGGAGACGAATGGAGTGTTGGTGTTATCCACTTTCTCCTTGAACTTCAGCTGTGGACGTTGAATGTTTTTGGCATGTAGAAGGTGAAAGGTTTCAGTGCTCCGATTTCCTCCCTGTAAAGAGAAAAACATCTGCCATCATACCAGAACCTGCTCCTCAAAAAGCCTCACAGTAAAGGGGTAAAAGTATGGGATAACGGGTCCATTATGGGATTAAAGAGCCCTTGTCCACTATAAATAAACTAACCTTGCGATTCCAACTAGACACAACAATCTTGGGTGGCTGATATCCCACAGGCATCACAGGCTGTTGTGTGCGATTCACACCAGAAGCTTCATCCAGGAGAATCCCCTGAGCAGATAAAACACAACACACATCAGAACTGTCAACTACTGCCTTATTAAAATGATGTAGAAAAAAATCCTTTGTGTCGAGCAATCCATTTGGTGCGTTTAATCTTTGCCATTTTGATCAACAAATTGAAATTATTTTTATATCTAAAAACCCTCAAAAGTGTTAAACATGAAACTCCTACCACTTTCTCAAGAATGGCATCATTTGAATCCACAACCAGGTCAAATCTGTCCTCAAGACCTGTTAGTTTATTCCTGTCTCTCATGTGAGATCTACAGCCATGGTGTTGCATGATCTGGCTCATACTGTCAAGAGAAACAAAGAGATATTGATAAAGCATGAACAAGTTATGACCTATATTCGTCTCAAGACTCACACATTTTTTGCAGAATCATTTATGTATTTATTTATATAATTATTTATTCATCATAGTGCCACAATACCATTGCAGTACTTGGAGTAAAATGACTTACCAGTGTAAAAGTCGATCACCCTGTGAAGCGCAAAACTCTTGAAAGGCAGGGAAACTGCGGTAAAGATCAAACTCATCTCCGGCCTGTGGAAGAGCCGCACTCGATTTAGTGGCAGCGACCACAGTTCCCAGTCCGTGCTGTGAGAAAAACAATTGATCTGTTAACTAAATTCATTTTAGATTTTAAGTCACTGGAATTTACAAGTTATTGCATGTGCACACATGGCTATTCGTTCCACGTTGCAGTGTATTGACAGCTAGTTTAAACCAATGACAGATGGATTTACAAGTTGAAACGGCTCACAGACCTTGACAAATGCATCGACATCTTTAAAACCTGGACAAAACTCTGATTCTGGCTCTGTTTCTCCGGCTGATGCACAATGATCGTTGGGTTTAGTAGTGGCAGCACTACTCGAGGAGGCAGCCATGATGGTGAAAACATAAAAATGCAGTTCACGCGAGAATGTGATTCTCTTCTTCTTCTGGAGTGTAATGGTAGTTGGCAAACCAACTTAGGAGGCGCATTCCCGCCACCTACTGGAAAGGAGTGTGGAGCGCAATGCGCAAATTCTAAACCAAATTCTAGTAATCAAATACTGATTTGTATAGATAAATAATTAGTTAATGATAGATTATTGATTTATTTGGCCCATCTCGGTGTAATTATTCATTTGCCTCGTTCGATGTTCGTTATCCAAGTTAAGCGATCAGTTTCATTCAAGTGTAGTAACTTACGTGCATATTTTGGTCACTAGTGAAATAGAATAGAAATAGTACAACTTACATCATTTGATTTAGCGTTTCTCTATTTTTAAACCATGTTAATTTCTCTCTTTAAAAAAAATTATATCATTACGGTATCGTTGTATCACCACATCATATTTGAGATGATAAATATTTTCACTGTTCACGTGTTCACGTAAAATAAAATAAATAAATACATAAATTATATCATGTTTGGAACGTCTGTGGTTATTGTTGATTGTACCATTTGGTTAGTGACATTTATTATTAAGTCTCACAAATTAGAGATTAAAGTGTAAAAGCGTTCATTGCCTGTTTCATACGGAACCGTAGTCATGAGCCATATGATCATGAAAATGTCATTTTGCTACTTGAATGAGGGAATGAAAACGAATAAAGGTGCGGGCGCCATCTTGTGTCAAGTCGCAGGAGTTCATTTGACACGCGCTTCCCAGTGAAAGGGTAACGTTATGATGTCCATTATGGGATTGAATATGTGCACTCGTCCACCATAATGTCCACTATAATTTCAGACACCACTACAAATGGCTGTCCTCTCAAATAGTGCACAATTTAAGGGTAAAGGGAGGGAGCTATCGTGTACACAGCAGCTCAAGATTTATTTTTATATGGCGCCAGACCGTGTTTTTTGTATTGCTATATTATATGTATATTTTGTTTTGTTACAATTTGATGTTATCATCAACCCAAAACAAGAGATGAGAGAGTGAAGGTATACAGCGCCCCCTGTGTGACGTTATGTGCTGCTGCCCACGTGAACTTTTGCGTCATTAGCGTTTCTGTTCAGTGGTTGGATAAACGTATAGCCATTGATAGAAAACCCGGACATTGTAAGCACGTCTAAAACTTCTTCATGTGACAGTGAGTCTAAACTCCACCTGAACTGCTGAACTGAACATTAAAAATCTTTGCAAAGGACTTTAACTGCTAAAGCAGAAGAAAACGAGTCTGTGGACATCAGGTAATAACTCTTTAGTTCAGGCTAGATGTCTTTCTCCAGCTTAACAAGCCACAGCTTACAGTATGTCATTAATGCAGAACATGTTTACAGTACAGATATTGAGCTCAGTTTGCTGTGTCATAATGAATTTTCAAACAGATGCGCGTGCAGCATTCAGCACATCACAGTCGCAGCTCGTGCATCTCGTGTCATTTATTTGCGCTGCTTTGACGTTTAACACACAGCAATATATAGTTGAATATAGTTTATATATTGAATTTATTACTTTCTTCTTAGTAAGTCACCCCACTCTTTTACTAAAAACAATTTACTTACCAAAAAGTATTGTGTCTTTTTTAATAAATAGCATGGTACGAGGTCACCTCACTAAAACGTTTATCATGGTCGTAAATAAATATAAGCTTAAGGTGTGCTGTATGCTAAAAGGCTTGAAATTATTATTCTTTTTACATGGCAAAACAAAACAACACATTTTTTTTTTACAGTATTTTAAACACAATTTAGTTTGTGTTAAATATTTCATACAGGATTTAACTCTGATCTCAGGTTTTCTACAATGTCTGCAATATGGGAGGAAGTCCCGAGAGATGAAAATCTGATCAAACATCTTCAGGAGATTGCTAAAGACACAGCACTTTTACATGGAGTGTTGATGCGGACCAAAGAATCTCCAAACTCACCTGAGGTAAGATTACAATAACTGTTTTTTTTTATAAGGCTAAAATAAATCTTTCTTAGCATTACATGCAAATGGTTACATTTAAAAAAATGAGAGAGAGCACTTCTTGTTTGTTTTTTCCTATGTTTGAATGCCTGTACCTCAAGATGTATTCATGTTATCTTAAAAAATAATTAGATTCTGTTTCTTAATCTACTTGTCCCTTAGTATCTTTATTTTCAAGGTCCTGTATGGTACAATGCCAGATATATCAGGATCTCAATGTGACTCCAAGTGAAAATTGTAAAATTGTACCCATTTTTAATGGTCAAAAACCAAACGTGGGTCACTTTTTTTAAGAATGTCTGTTAAACAAATAATGTTAAAAACAGAAATGCGACAAATGATGCTGCCATTATTTTAAAGTCATATTTCACCCCCTAGAATCTGATTCTAAATTGTCATTTTGACCCCCTTTACAAATTACAAATGAGTGGATTACTTAGTAAATATTTATTCATTGCATTTAATATCTTGGCTTTCATCATGATTTTAGTACTTCTTTCTCCAGAAAAAGTATAATCATTTTATAAAAAGAATAAAAGAATAATCATTTTGAGCTGGGGACTTCTGGTTGAGTTGACACGGAGTGGCCCAGCAGCATTTATTCACGCATAGTCATGTCTGGAATTTTGCAGCTCGTACGGCTGTGTTTTGTTTTGGGGTTATAGACTGTTAGTTCTGCATTATTGAGTCAGGACTAGTCAAATAGTCTGTATACTGGTGATGTTGTAAAATAACTGTACATTTATTGGCAGGTGGTGAGTTATGCACCGTTCACATTGTTTCCCACACGAGTGCCCAGGACTGTTTTTAATCAGGCACTGGCAGTGCAAACACATTTTAATCGTCTGGTGGACCAGGTCAGTCAGGACCCTGCGTTTTTAGAGGAAACTCTGGCAAGGTATGAATTTTTAAATCCAGTATTTGGTAATAATTGTGACTTGCCTTTATCTTAATTAAAGCTGCTTTGCATCAACAGCACCATCAAAGTTGATGATTTTACAGCCAGACTTTTTAGCATATACAGAGAAGTTCGACGGGAAAGTCAACTCCAGGTAAAATTACCAGATGTTTGTTAATAACATTTTATATTACAGTACATATTAGCTGATAGTCTTTACATAGTTTACATTTTGAAATGACTTTATTAGTAATTTTTTATTTTAATAACTATATATATGACTAAACATAAACTATTATTAAGATATTTTATTATCTACAATGTATAGAAGGTAGTTCTGGGTCTAAATCGCTCAGACTACATGTTAGACCAGAGTCCAGATGGTAGGACGTCCCTAAAGCAGATTGAAATCAACACCATTGCTGCAAGTTTTGGTGGTCTTGCTTCACGGACACCAGATGTCCATCGGTAAGTGCGCGTAACCAAAATGGCAACAAACTCCAAACTTTTGATACTTGGGATTTTCATTGTTCAAACTGTGTCTTTCTCTGGTCAGTCACATTCTGAAGGTTGCAAACCAGTTAGAGGAACGAAATCAAATTCTGGACAACAATCCAGCAGAAGGTTTGGTGAGAGGTTTGGCAAAGGCCTGGGAGCTCTATGGATCTGAGAGGTCTGTTTAAAACTCTGTTTATATTTGGGCGCATCGACTGTAATATGCCTACTTAAAAGGGATGTGTTTAACTAATGGTGTGTTTAGATATCTCCGCATATTAACCAGAAAACATATTTAAAGGAATGTTCCACTTTAATAAAAAAATCTGATATTTACTCACCTCCTTGTCATCCAAGATATTTATGTCTTGCTTTGTTCAGTCAAGAAGAAATTCAGTTTTTTGAGGAACATTCAATGACTTTTTTCCATATAGTGGACTTTAGTGGACCTCAACGGTTTCAAACCAGTTTAAAAGGGCTCTAAACGATCCCAACTGAGGCATTAGGGTCTTATCCAGCGACACGATCGTCATGTTCAACAAGAAAAAAAAACAATTTTAAACCACAACTTCTCATCTTGCACTAGCCGTGTGATGTGCCAGTGTGACCGTACGTATTATGTAATCACGTCTAAAGGGTTGCTATGGGGTTTGGAAAAGTATGGAATTTGATGTAAGTAATTTCCAGGTCTGGAAAAGTATAGAAAAAATAAATCAGAGTATAGAAAAATATTTACTTCGTTTCCTAATTATAAAATTAAGAACTTTTAAATGTATATAATATATATGTATTATATATATTTATACCATGGGTCTGTTGAATGCTGTATTCTGATTGGCTGTGAAATATTCTGTGGGTATGCATTAATTTCTGATAATCGCACACCTAACTTGTCAAATGTCTTAAAAATAGGCACCAGAGCAATGTTTTTGGTAACCGTGGTATAAGAGGAATAATTGACTCCGGTCCTTTGAATTATTTGAAAATAATGCACACCCGCGGTGTAACCTTGGGTGTGCATTATTTTCTTATAATTCAAAGGACCGGAGTCAATTATTTTTTTTGGGTAAATGAATAACCCTTTAAAAAATGTTGACTGATTTAGCATTTTGTTTGTTAAGGTCACAAAAAGGCAATATTTTAATATAGAATTTCTAAATATTTTATTTATAATTAGCCTATTGTTTAAACAGTCTATTCAAGTTTGCTGTACCTAACAGATTTTCTGGTTAATTGTACATGAACATCCCTTCTGTTTCTGTAGGGGTTTACAGTTATTTAAATGAACAAAATTACAAATATGAATAACATTGCACTGTTTCAGCATTGCAGTTTTAATCAAATTAAATTAATAAAAAAACTTGACTGGGTTTGGTGTTAAATGACTTGTACGAGCAACAGTAGCTACAATTTTCACATGATAGCCTACATAGAGGTTTTGACTCAAGAGTGACACATACTTGTCGGCGCTGACAGCATTGTGGATGCATCCCCATGTAGTGCTGTTGTGTTTCGGGAGACCCGAGTTCAAGTCCTGTCTCATGGACTTTTCCACATCCCGCTCCCTTCCTGTCTAGCTACTTTCCTATCCTAACAAAAGGCAAAAACGCCAATACTAAATGTTTAGAATGTAACCTACTTGTTAGCATTCAATTTTAAAACAATTTGTTAGAACAAAATTAAATATGGTCGGAAGTCTGGAAATTTGAGTATGGAAAAGTATAGAATTTTGGAATGTAAATTGTGTAGGAACCCTGTATGTGGAATGATACTAATTCATGTCTTTGTGTCAGTTAATTATTTAAAATGGTCCGCAAGTGTGCGTTTCACATATGAAGTCACACGGCTGGTACAAGAAATATATTTTTGTTTGTTTTTGCGAAAATCAATGACGATCAATGCCTTGGTTGGGATTGTTTAGAGCCATTTTAAACTGAATTGAAACCGTTGAGGTCCACTAAAGTCCACTATATGAAGAAAAATCCTGGAATGTTTTTTTCTTCTAATTTCTTCTGGACTAAACAAAGAAAGACATAAACATCTTAGATGGGGGTGAGTAAATTATCTTATAGTATTTCTTTAACATTGCAAATGTACTATGCGTTACACATACTCCTCTTAAATTTCCCTAATAAAGTTTGATGACTTGTTAGCAAAGATGATTTCAGTTATATTCCTCATGTCTGATATTGTCTGTTACAGAGCAGTGGTGATGTTTCTGGTTGAGGAAGTCCAGAGGAACATTTATGACCACCGATATGTAGAAAATGAGCTGTGGAAAAAGTCAGTTATTGATTATTCTTGCCATATACATTACATTATACATTTGTTATAAATTACATAAACGGTTATTACATTAATAAGTATTAAATAATAATCAATTTAATGTACATAACATTCTGTCATGTAATAATCTATTATTACACATGAACACAGACTAATACAACAAGTCAAATAGTGCAGTTGTTGTCTTGGAGTTTGAGACAATTTGTTTAAAGTTTTTATGTAACAATACTCAGGAATGATTGGTTAATGTGTCTGCATTATGAGAAACACCGATGATCTTTATATTCCCAGAAACATTCCTGTTATCAGAAGACAGTTTGAAGATGTTTGCAGAACTGGATCTCTAGACCAAAGCAGGAAACTTTTTGTGCAAGTGTTTACAGTTTTATTCATTTTGTGTTATTGGATGCACACTCACAGTCGTGTTACAGAGATTCCTTGATGTGATGTCATGATTTTGTTATTTGTATTTTCAGAGATGGCAGAGAGATTGCTGTCGTTTATTTCCGTAACGGATACATGCCTCAAAACTACACATCAGAGCAGGTAAGAGCAGGTGCTCTGGTGACACACAGGGTCGCAGCACATTTACATTTTTACATTTACATTTTTGCCTTAGGCTGATGATTTTATACAAAACTGCAGCCTGCAGTACTTTCAAAACGTACGGTAGATATCATCAGCTCTGCTTGTTTCCTGGGAATCTTAAAGGAATAGTCTACTCATTTTCAATATTAAAATATGTTATTACCTTAACTAAGAACTGTTGAATCATCCCTCTATCATCTGTGTGCGTGCACGTAAGCGCTGGAGCGTGCTGCGACGCTACGATAGCATTTAGCTTAGCCCCATTCATTCAATGCTGCCATTTAGAGATAAAGTTAGAAGTGACAAAACACATCAACGTTTTTCCTATTTAAGATGAGTAGTTATACGAGCAAGTTTGGTGGTACAAAATAAAACGTAGCGCTTTTCTAAGCGGATTTAAAAGAGGAACTATATTTTATGGCGTAATAGCACTTTTGGGAGTACTTCGACTCGCCTGAAAAGTCCGCTCCCCTTCTCACTCTCATAATGGGAGAGGCGCCAAGTCGAAGTACTCCCAAAAGTGCTATTACGCCATAAAATATAGTTACTCTTTTAAATCCGCTTAGAAAAGCGCTACGTTTTATTTTGTACCACCAAACTTGCTCGTATAACTACTCGTCTTAAATAGGAAAAACGTTGATGTGTTTGGTCACTTCTAACTTTATCTCTAAATGGCAGCATTGAATGAATGGGGCTAAGCTAAATGCTATCGTAGCGTCGCAGCGCGCTCCAGCGCTTACGTGCACACACACAGATGATAGAGGGATGATTCAACAGTTCTTAGTTAAGGTAATAGCATATTTTAATATTGAAAATGAGTAGACTATTCCTTTAAGAGTTTGGCTTTAACCCTGATCAAACACACACCCGAGCACTGTCGTGATCAAATAGTGATTGGGTTTTTTAGGTCACAAAATTTACAAATTCATCCTTTCTGGGTTTTTGTCTCTTTGACTGCATTCTGTAGAAGCATAGCCCAGGTCTCCTCGTCGGTTAGTTTATTGGATGCACAAAAACAAGTCAGTATTTAGGATAAACTAACAAAATCCCTTACACCTTAACCTGCAGTCAATGGCAGATACCCCTCTCTTGCCCACCAGGGGGCGTTCACCTAAGTGTGTGACAAGACAGATAAAACTATCAATAGGATAGTTCAGGAAAAACAGAAAATTACCCCATGATTTACTCACCCTCAATCCACCTGTCCATCATCTTTCAGACGAACACAATTTGAGTTATTTTAGTGAAGGTCCTGGCTCTTCTAAGCTTTATCACGGTCGAAAACATGGTACACGATTTTCAAGCCAAAAACGTGCCTCCATCCTTAACAGGGCTTTATTAACCCGCTGGAGTCGTGTGGATTACTTCTGTTAAGGATGAATGCACTTTTTTGGCTTGAAAGTCGTGGACTATACCGTGATAAAGCTTGGAAGAGCCAGGACATCTTCAAAACTAACTCAAGTGTTTGTCTGAAAGATGATAGACATAGAGTGAGTAAATCATGGGGTTATTTTCATTTTTCGCTGAACTATCGCTTTAAGGTTGTTTGTTTTGTGTGTCAAATCAAACAAAAATTTCTGCATTTGTAAAAGAGATTGACATGAATGCAATGCTGGAGATTATTGTCGTAAATATTTTGTCATAAACCTTAAACTCTCTCTTTTATCTATATGTACTGCTTTTCAGAGTTGGGACGCACGTCTGATGATGGAGCGCTCTCTGGCTGTGAAATGTCCAGACATCAGCACCCACCTTGCTGGTACCAAGAAGGTCCAGCAGGAGCTGGCCCGACCAGGGGTACTAGAGCGCTTCTTCCCTGATGAACCCGAAACAGTTGCTCAGATCCGGGCCACTTTTGCTGGACTGTACACCTTGGACATGGTAGATGATTAACAGTAAAGTTTAGATTAAGCTCTGATTTGAAGCGAATTTCAGCTAAGCGTAATTTATTTTGAAATTTTACACAGGGAGAAGAGGGAGATAAAACAGTGGCAATGGCTTTAGCCAATCCTGATCGATATGTGCTTAAACCTCAGAGGGAGGGGGGTGGTAGGTAACACCATTTCTCCTGTGCACACATGTATAACTGTAGATGTCCCTCTCATCGGTCTCTCGTTGTGTCACAGGTAATAACATATATGGCCAGGAAATCTGTGAGGTGCTGGAGAAGTTAAAGGACTCAAGAGAAAGATCTGCATATATCCTAATGGACAAGATCCAGCCTATCCCAGTGCAGAACTACCTGCTCCGGCCAGGAGATCCTATCAGACTCAAATCCTGTCTGAGTGAGCTGGGTGTGTTTGGAGCGTACGTCAGGTGAGATTTGAAAACATTAACTAGATGTGTATTCATTTTCATTCATTCATGCATCTGGTAGACACTTTTATCTAAAGTGGATTACATGATATTCATTTCAAATCAAGCTACCATTTAATGATGTAGAATATACAGTAGCCATTTTACACATGCATTTTCCTACTCATGCCTTCTCTTAAAATGATTGTAACAGCAAGTCATTGCAACTTTTTCCTCAATGTTGTCACATTCACACACAGGAAAGGCAAAGACATGCTGTTTAATGAATGTGTGGGACATTTGCTGAGGACCAAGAGCTCTGAATATGCAGACGGTGGTGTGGCTGCAGGAGTTGCCGTTTTGGACAACCCACTGCTTTTCTGAACTACACTGCCACCAAGTGGACACAAAGAGAACTACAATCAGACAAAAGTACAAACGGCACAACATCACGGATGTCATGAACATAATTTTACCATACAAATAAAAAAGTACAAAATTACAAAAGGTTCACTGTACATTATAAGAAATTACACATTTTCTGTGAATCAAAATTTTTATATTCACCTGACAGCAATTTATCAATTTAGTTAAAACAATTTACAGTAACAGATTACGACACAAAGGTCAACATTTTGCAGATGGTTTTATTTTTTGGTACCCTTACAATATGTAATGTTCTTTGCGCTGGTAAAGTTGATCGATCAGCTTGGTCATCTGCATTTTCTTGATCAGATTTGGGCTCGTATTGACAAGGTAGTAAAGACGATATTAACTCCTGTCCTGATAGTATATAATGTACAGTGAACCTTTTTTGTAATTTTTTATTTGTATGGTAAAATGATGTTCATGACATCATGACATCCATGATGTTGTGCCGTTTGCACTTTTATTTTATTTTATGTTGATTAAAATATGATGTTTAAAAAGGGTAGGCATTATAAGCAAGGGCTTCAGCCTACACCTGTTTCAGACTGAAGCATATATTTGGTTGCTTGTTAGCTCAACAGTGTTGACTGTCAGTCTGAAATAAATAAGTCATTCAAATCAAATATTGCATTGGGAGCTGATTTTCCAAAGAAACGACAAGCAGTAGCAGAGCGACGCGATCTCATTCATTTCAATGGAAACCTGGCGACTTCCGGCGACACGAGCGAAAGTGACCGTTGGCGACCGTATGGGCGTGTCTAGCGACGTGAGAAAGTTAAGAAAAGTTGAACTTTATGCAAATGTTGAGCGACTTTCGGGAGCGACTACCAATGAGAACGAAGCAGTGGAGTTCACGTCATCCTTCTCTCGTCAGTTACTGGAGTGGATCGTACTCATTTGTTTATGACAAGCAGATTTAGAAACGCCTCTTTGAAAGAGACGGGCGACACACAGCGACAACATCGCTGGCTGTCTGAATGCGGCGTAAGGAGCGTCACATTCCGGCACACGCTTGAGTTTTTTGGCCAATCACAACGCACTGGATAGCTGGCCAATCGAAGCGCACCGCGCTTTTTAAAATGACAAGCTTTGAGGTTATGCTTTGGCATCACTTTTCCACGTGACCACGCAGGAGCTCGCCCGGTTGAGTGGTAAAATGGCTGGCTGTTCTACTGGAGGCCACGAAAATGTCAGTATAATTGACAATTATCAGCAAAAATTGTATTTAGTTGGACTAGCAACTTGTCAACCCACCTGTGGTCAGTGGACCTTGGCATGAACGAACATTTACTTCTCCTTTCTGTGTTTTTTGGCAGTCTGTAAAACGATAGCTCTAAAGTCTTGTTAAATCTGTTAGTACAGTCTATCGCACAACAGCTTTTTCCCATTTAGAAGGGTTTTCCCCTATGGCTGTTTCTCAATTCCAAGAATGCAAAGAACGGACTTGCGTCCTCGTGGAAATTGGTCTTGCCAGGCGACAATGGAAGATCAATCCAGAAGGTCGGGAGAACACAGAATGCACTTGTGAGAATTGAGATGTGTGCGATCTTCCGTTGGTCACATCCATCATCGATATCAAGAACTCATCCGGGTATTTTCATGCATCCTCTGTACTTGTGTTCTTAAGAAATGGAACTTAACTTCGATAGTTAATGATGACGTAACGCGAGAACACAAGGAAACAAGATCGCTGAAGAACGCATATTGAGAAACAGCCTATGATTTTCCCAGTGTTTTCGCTGATTTCACACTGTACACAAATTATACTATGAGGGTGTACCCCAAACCACTCATTGACAAAACAAGAACAACACAGACGTGGCACCTTATTTATAAGGCCCACAGACTGATTGCTATTTGAAGATTTGTGTGAAGGAGTATCAAACAAGTGCTTCAGAGATTTCATACTGATCTAGGTAGTTTCTAATAGTTAGGAATAGATGATTTCTGTTTGGTTACCATAGCTAAAACAATAGAGTTTGGACTGCTTAAATGGCAACCGTGTTTGCAAAAGGGTGGGGAAAATGTGTCAATCCAATGAGAAAGAGTTAACACATTTGCAAGACGTGTCTTCTGCTCTGCTGAGATAGATAGTGATGATGAAAACTGAGTGGATCCTAGTTTCTTTAACAAGTCAAAGCAATCAAGAAAAACTGTAAATTCAAGGTTACACTGTCTGTCGTTACATTATGTAGGAGGATTTTATGTAGAAACCAGTAATGTTATGACTTTTAGCTGGGTTTTCACAGGCAGGTTCACACATTTTTTTCTTGGTATAGATTACCTACACCTGGGCAAATAAATAAATAAATGTAATTCTGGTCAAACATCTTTCTGAAGTCCATGTTTATTTAAATCTCCACATTACAACCAGAGTATGACACTCATCATAAACCAAACATCAGCACCATCTTCATCTTCTCAGACATTCAACTTAACTCAACTCTGGACATCACACTGTTAACATCCGACACAATAATGGATCCGATAAAGCAGGATAGTACAATGATACATGCGTCAAAATCTCAACTAATGCAGAACAATGAAAAAAGGAAACATGATATAACTTGATCAATTTACTGTGAAAAGTAAAAGAAACCAAAAAAAAAGTTGTTTTGAAAAGATCATGCTAAGACTGAGAATCTGAGAATCGCGAGCAAACTTTATTGTCATTATTGTAAGTATGGTGACAATCCAATCTTAACACTGAAACATTTAAACATGTATAGATAATCAACGAATTTTACACATTTCTTGGGTGTTTAGCTTAATATCTGGGCAAGAACCAACAGGCGGTCAGTGAAGTCAGAACAACGGTACAGATGGACAACGGCTCAGACAAACAAAACGTAAAATCATCTGATCGTCGGAATGTGCAGGGCAGGATGACGTCATGATCCACATACTGTAGTAACATCCATCCTGCCTTACAATAGTACATACACCATGACAGACATACAGACTCACTCGACCGCTGATATTTTTAAAGCATGAAAGCGTTCTGCAAGTGCAGAAAAGCACAACTTAAGAAAACATCTGATATTAAAAGAAAATACAGAAATTGATGCGGGACAGGAGATGAAAACAAACAGGCGTTGAATTTTGTAGTTTTTACATTCTTTGATGTTTTCCCCACGTCCCCAAAATATACAATGAATATATACACATTATATTCATGACACAAAAAGGCAATCTCTATTGGTTTCAACGCTCCGCTGGGTTATTTCAATCAAAAAGAGACAAACCCAGCCGTTGGATTAAATTAACCCAGAAAAATCCTTGACCCAACAATAGGTTCAAATAACCCAGCATTTTGGGTGTAAACAACCTAGCATTGGTTAAATTACAACCCAGTGGGTTGCGTATGTCCCTTTTTGACCCAACGCTAACCCAGCATTTTCAAATCCGAGTCTTGGCAAAGTGGCCAAAACAGTGATTTTGGCTCAACCCCCTGAAATGATACGATTTGATTTTAAGCGTCACTATTTGACTCGTTCACAAGGGTAAAGCCATCACATATCAAAACAACGATATTATCTTGAAATTATGAGGCCTGTAGTTAAATCACTGAGGGCGGGCGAGAAACCTTCGGACATCTAATGTAAGACCCGCAAAAAACGGGCACGACATCATAAAATACCGCCGAGTGAGCTTATTCGTTGGGAGGTCGGTGAACAGACCCCATCCCTGACCCAATAAAAACCTAAAACGATGGCGGTCACATATAACCACTAAACTTTGTCTTTTTAAAAACTTCAATTTCTGCTTAAAAGAAAATGTTCATAAAAATATATTTATATATATATATACGCTTTGTGCAGTACAAGTTAGTGCAATTCAATTTTCCCCTCTTGTTCTTCTCATTGGCACTTAGTGAAGGTTATGATGATGATGATGATGAGACGGACGCGCTCTTCTTTCTGACCAATGGGAAAGAGAAAAGAAGAGTTCCTCCGAGCTGTGATTGAACAATACACTTTGATTGACATTTGGCATACTTTATGTAACTTGGCCAAATGTGTCTTTGATTCCCGTCATTTACAAAGCATTAATAGCTTTTGTTTGATCTGACACAACAAGATGATTGAATAAAACTATGAGATAAAAAGTCAGGGTTTAATGTTCTCCAATAGATCAGATTTACACGTCTAGTCACTGTAAGCTTCAAGCGCTAACATGTGAACAGCTTATTGAATTGGGTCAAGACAACACATTGCGTGTCCACCCAGCTGTATGCATACGGACACAAAGACATTACATGATCATCTCTATGTGAAGAGAAAGAGGACGTTTAGCACAATTGAAGACGTGTCAGAATGTACATACACATATGCAGAAGTCTGATATGTGAACACATATAAGTTAATTGTATATAAAAGTTTAACCCTGTGTTCAAATTAAACAGTTTGATTTGAGACGTATATTATAAAGTATATGTGCAAAACATGAAGCACATATGTAGAATCTAATATATGTAGTCATACTTGTGACAGAGGAAATTAAGTTGTCCATTTTGGAACTATATGTCGCTTAAAAAGTGCCCTCCATAAGTACCGGGACAATAAAGGCAAAATTGCTCTGTTTGCTGTGGAGTCAAGAAATGTGCAAACAAAGAGTTTGGTTCCAAAACGAGAATGTTTTGACAAACATTATAAAATCAGTTTATTATTATGTTGTATCATGTATCGTGTTTTTACGGAGCCCCTAAGGGGACATGGAACAAAAATTAAATAAAGTTTAGTTTCATGTGCTCACGCGAAACTTTCATGTGCAGAAGTTTTTTTTAAGTTTAGTTTCACGTGAGCACGCGAAACTAAACGTAAAAAAAAAATTCTGCACATGAAGGTTTCGCGTGAGCACATGAACGTTTCGCGTGAGCACATGAAACTAAACGTGAGATTTTTTTACTCCAATGTCACCTTAGGGGCTCGATACAATCTAAGCTACATTTAAACAAAAGTTTTTATTTTATTTTCTTCAATTTTTTTGTTTAAATGTAGCTTAAATAAATTGATTGCAACCACTTACCTTAAAAAAATGATTAAATCGAATGCATACTTTATTTCAGTGTAATTTTGAATTATATTACAAATTTCTTGTCAGCACAGCTGCTCTCCTGATTTTGTGGAGTGGTTGAACATTATGTTGACCAATTTCAATCAACCAATCAGATTTCAGAAATAAGTTTACCGTTTGTTTCAAGTTTAAGTTAATTCTAGACCATTACTTTTCACTTATCATTTTCCTCTAATGTTAGGGTTCAGTTATGGTTAGGTTTGGGGGTGGGTTAAGGTTTATTTACAAAAATGTTGTCCTTGGGTCAACACAATATGTTGCCATGAAGACATCTTTCATCTTTTTTAGGTCAAGCCTCCATAGTAAACAGCAATTTTGCCTTTACTGACAAAAAATGAAGCATATAGTTAAAACAACTTGGTTTTGCAAGTCAATTCAACTTACTATTTTAAGTTTTTACCTGTGAATAGTTTTTTTATTTATTTATTTAGGCTTCTTTGGCCTTTATTTAGACAGTAAAGTCGACAGGAAAGTGTTGGTTAGAGACAGGGGAACGGGATCAGCTATCAGCTCTGGGTCTGCTGCTAGCACTTTTAGCATAGCTTAGCATAATCCATTGAATCGGATTAGACCTTTAGCATCGCGCTAAAAAATAACTAAAGAGTTTTAATATTTTTCCCATTTAAAACTTGACTCTTCTGTAGTTACATCATGTACTAAGACTAACAGAAAATTAAAAGTTGTGATTATGGCTAGGAACTATACTCTCATTCTGGCGTAACAATCAAGGACTTTACTGCTGGCGTAGTGATATTACGCAGTGCCTAAAAGAGTCAAGTTTTAAATAGGAAAAATATTGAAACTCTTTGGTTATTTTTTTGTGCGATGCTAATGGTCTAATCAGATTCAATGGATTATGCTAAGCTATGCTAAATGTGGTAGCGCCTGACCCGGAGATCAGCTGAATGGATTCCAAAACGGTAAAAATCAAATGTTTAACTCTAGGGGAGCAGGAAAATGAGCAGATTTTAAAAAAAGTGGAGTGTCCCTTTAACAATCAGGTGTATGTAACTTTTGGGTTATTTTTCGAAATTCATGTTTTATTCTGTAGTACAAACTTTATGTTAACTTTTTGTTTTTTTTATAACTTGTTCAGGGCAGAACGGAATTAAAAAACAATCCATAATTTGCAAAAATCTTAATATTCCAACATTTTCCAGATTCTGCAAGGTGTCCGTAAACTTTTGATTGCCACACCGTTCCACGTGTTTACATATATCAGACTTCTGTATGGTGCAAAACAGTACTGATCATTCGTATACGTTTTATCTATGTGCTGAATTAGACGTAAAAAATGACTTTATAGAAAGTGCAGTGTGGGACAGATTTTCCACAAAGACTACACAACATATGCAGGAAGTTGTACATTTGTGTGGAAAGCTCTAGGTATTGCGGTACTGGCTCACACAACATACAGTAGGGATGTCTTGTTGTAGCTGGTTGGACATGCACGAACGCTACATCCTAATTGGGCTAAAACATTTTCCTCAACAGTAGATTGTCTTACATTTGAAGGTTTATGGCGAAGTAAAGTGCCTGCCATGAAATTAATACTGTGGACTGATAGGAATAAACCTGTTAGCTTATGAAGAGGCTGCTAAACTGGAAGGGGCAAAATGATTTTCGGTGCATTAGCGTGAAGAGAGGCCATTTTTACATTCTTGCACTACAACTGCTCGTGCTGAAGTACACACAAGGCTCTCTCTCTCTCTCTCAAAGGCTCATTTTTCTTTAGAGGTATTATGAGACGAAACTTTAGCAAAGCTTGTTGAAATAGTTCTCGGTTACACCAAAGCGTCAAGTGCGCGAGAATCCTTTACGTGATTTCCAGTACGAAACAGCGATGCTAAAATGTGTATCAAAATACGAAAGCGAATTTTTTCATGGCTGTTAAAAAGTGCTTATAGGCAAAACAAAGCGTTAAATCCATACACAGTTTGCCGAGTTCGATTTTAAACAATGTCAAAGTTTACAAAAAGCGATTTTGTCCACGTAAAACAAACATTGATTTGATTTGTTGGATAGGTGTAACCATAGCTAAGAAGGTTAACTGCTCAAAACACTCACTCAATACAAAATCGCAAACGTTAGCTTACAACAGTAAAAACTGCCATGTATAAAGTCTGCCACACATAAACTTCAGCATAAGCTTCAGCTACTGTAATAAACGACAAAACCTGCATCTGAAAGTGTCTTGTTTCTGGATTTCGTATGCAAAATCTTCCTTTTTGCCTTTATATAACAACGCATATAACGCAAAAGCCGATATGCTTATTTTTTCGAAAACCTTTTTCACTTTTATCTTTTTTCTGCAGTATTTTTATTTTTTATTTTTTAATAAAATCTCAGTGTTCCGCTACGGAAGCTGTAGGAAAAACAAGAGCACCCTCTTGTGGCTCGGAGGAAACGGTGACGTTTAAACGCCACGTCCCTCAGAAGGACATTACGTCAAGCTCTCGCAAGTCATTTCTGAGAGTACGGACAACAAGCGGTGCTCGATTCGTGGGAACACCGGTGATAGAGAAGCACAGTTTGAGGGAGTAAAAAGTTCAAAGCTCAGTCAGTAAAGCGTTGGCAGGCCTTCTTCCAACGGCACGCCGTGCACCACAGGTCCCTCTTCTCCATGCCGTATACCTTCCGACACTTCTTGGCTTCACCGCGGGGTTTTCTGAGGGAATCATTTGTACACACTGTAATTTAGATCGGCTGTAATGCGAGGCATGATCTCCATATTTTACAAGTTGGATAATTCGTATGAAGTTAATAAACATACAGTTATCGTTATTAACTTCAGATCGTACATAAATGTACAAATGTAGTCGTACCAATTAATACGAATTAGCCACTTCGTAAAATATGTACGTATTGCCGTGAGATAGCGTTGGCATATCGTGACTCTAAATGGGTAAACGCGTGGGTTACCTGCTTCCATTACTTGGTTTGGCAGTGGCGGTGCTGCTGGTGTGAGTTTTGCTGGTGGTGGTGGTGGTGTGGTTAACAGGTTGTCTCTTCTCGCCAATGCTAACAGTGCGGATTTGAGTCATCGGGCCCTGCGAAAGCATTTTTTATGTTAAAGGTTAAACGTTTGCCATGGTAATTGTAGTCTTTGCTTGAAAAATTGCATTAGCACCACAAAGGTCATGGGTTTGATTCCCACAAGAAAATGTATGCCTTGTAAGTCAGTTTGGATAAAAGCGTCTGCCAAATGCATTTCCGTTAATCGAATGCTGTGTTATACAGGTGCACACAATCTTTAATAATACTATGTGAGTCCATATTAAAATGATTTTTGACAGCTATGGATTCGACAGTCAAAAGCATTACCACTACCATCTGCAAAAGCACCTGAGACAGGAAACCGGAAGCTTTGCAAGTGCAAAAGACCCCAAAGACAAAGAAAGACAAAAGAGTGAAGGTGTTAAATGAGGTTCACTCGAGGTTTACAGGATGTGAAGCGTATTTGATGTGACAAACGCTGTCAATTGTGCCCAAGGGAAACAGAGCATGCCAGAAGTAAAGACAGAATGAAAGTAGCCATCTCACCGGTAGCCCTTTAAATATAACAGGGGGCGATTGCCAGGATACACTGATCCTGTCCTCGCTGTGAGGCGGTTCGGAGGGCATGCTGGGAATGCTGACAGGGGTTGTGGCCTGAAAAACACAGTGTGTGTGTGTATGAAGCTAGATTGGCAAAGCCATGCAGAGAAAACAAAGATAATATAACATTAATCACAACCCATTTTAATCCCTTTTAAAAGAAAAGAGAAGAATGAAGACATGTGATGGTTAGAATCGGATCAACCTGACCAAGTCAAGCGTACGTTGTACTAATTAACCCATAAAAACGTCAACAAAATGAATACTAACAATTAAAGAGTGTGTATAAAGCAGTATCTCTCTGTACTAAGCAAAGGTGAAATATAAAAATCTCCATTTTTAAGATTACAAAAACCATTTGGGGAAGGGACTCCCACAAAACAAAATAGGAGGTATTTATCTTCTTAATGACATAAACTGGCCCAGTTTACTTGAATATTTAAATCAGTGTAGGCAGATTTAGTATTCATCAAATTTCTATCTTTATTTAAAGGTCCACTGTGTAGATTTTTTGCGGCATCTAGTGGTGAGATTGTTAACTGCAACCAATGGCTCAGTCCACAGCTCAACCCTCCCTTTCGAAACGCATAGAGAAACTACGGTAGAGGTCTTCACGGGTCCACTTAGATCCAAACACCCAAGGTCCGACCCGAGACCCGATCGGGTTCGGGTCTAAAAGTTTCACATGTGCCTCGGACACGGGTCGGGTACAATAATAGCGGCATCGGGTCTCGGGTAATGTAAAAATGAATGTGTTTTTTCTGAAAAGACCCGAACTCTCTCGCCTGTGTGCGTCAATGTCCTTTTCAAACCTCTCATCTGTTTGCCAAGAGCGCTTGCGACATTGTGTGGTTGTCGGAAGGTTCATTTTCGTTGAGACAAACATGTCAGTCAATTATAAATGTAAATTTTAGCGGTTACGTTGGTGTCGTCGTCAGATAAGAAAGTAAAACGAATGGAGCAGCTCGCCAAATTGGTTGCGTGGACAGCATAGTTTCTTTCTGTCTGACAGCTGCGTGTGGGTCTGCAGAATGCACACACGTCAGTGCCGTTTACATTCGGTTCCAGTCGGGTTAAAAAACAATGTCACTAGTTCGGGTCGGACTCGGGTCTAATTTTCTCGGGTTTGTCTCGGGTCGGGTCTTTCTTTAAATTTTTTTTAATTATGCACGTTCGGGTATGAAGTGATTCGGGTCATTTCGGGTCGGGTACATTTCTTTGGACCCGAGAAGACCTCTAAGCTACGGTAGCCACTACAGGACAAACACGTCATCATGTGAGACAACGTTGTAGGGCTGCAAAAACGAATCGATTAAATCGATAAAAATCGATTACTAAAAGTGTTGGCAACGAATTTCATAATCGATTAATTGTGTCGCGTGACGCAGAGACGTTTAATAAAAAAAGAAAAAACTTCAGTTAAGCGCGGAGCGGAGTGAACACACTCGCACTGCGTCCCAAACCGCCTAATTCCAATACTATATAGTAGGCAAAGAGTACAAGAAGTAGTGATTTTCGCCTACTATATAGTAAGGAAGTATGCGGTTTGTTGCTTGCAGAGTTCGGCGCCTCATAGACAGGGCGGAGAAATGACAGGGCGGCGGAGAAAAGATAAAACACAGCAAAGGTAGAGAGAAACCACATGTCAGTGTTTTACTCCTCCCAAACGTAAGCGCATCACCTGGAAGTTATAGCCGGCAAAGAGGTAAACAAACAAAAACGACACGCTTATGCTTTATGGAGCGACGACAGCGAGTAAAAAAAGTTTCTAGAACGAATTAAAAACTCCAATGATATTAAACAAAGAAATAAAACGTTGAGGGAGAGTTGTATGAACGCTTTTCCCCGTCATGGACCTTTATGTTAAATCATCGTGCCGTCACTCTCCTGCTGTTCTGTACTGCGCGCTCCATCTCATGCCGAGCAAGGAGACGCGCGTGCCCGGCCCAACATACAATACATCATACAGTAAGTGCCGCATTTTGTTGAATAAACATCGTCTTACATTTTTTAAGGCAAAGTAATGAATGGTGTATTTGCATTTTGCGCGGGAGTAGAAGACGCATTTTCCGTTTTCACAAGATGCATTTATGTGGCCAAATGTAAATGGTTTTAACAAATGATCCGAGAAAACACATAAAGTCAAATATCAGGTACAAAGCTGTCACTGGGGCAGTACCCTTTATAAAAGGTCCTAATATGTGCCATTTAGGTACAAATATGTATCTTTGAACTGCCAATATGTACTTATGAAGTACTAATATGCACTTTTTGGGTACAAAGGTGTACCTTTTTTATAGGGTACTGTCCAGTGACAACTTTGTACTTTTATTTCTGAGAGTGTACTCATATACTATCTTTTTGATCTCATCAAGAGAGGCGTCTTGATGGGAAATGCATCATAAAAAAGTCTATATATTAGGCAGATGTAAAGCATACATGTGTATTTTTTTGTGTTAGTCCATTTTTTTTTATTATTATTATTATTGTAACAGCGCAGGCGTGTTCAAGGAGCAACATGTTTGTGCAATTTCTAAAGATTTTAGTTCTGTTTTGAATAAGGGGTTGGAAATGAATGCTTTTCTTGTTTTTTTGTTTTTTTATCCGATTCATCGATTAATCAAACAAATAATCCACAGATTAATCGATTATTAAAATAATCATTTGTTGCATCCCTACAACGTTGTGACAAAACGTGTTCTGTAGAAACGAAGCCTCATGGTTTTCATCAAAAATATCTAAAAATTCTGAAGACAATCTAAGGACTTGGTGGCTTAGAACGACACAGGGGGGAGTGATTTATGATAAAATTGTCATTTTGGAGTGAACTAACCCTTTAATTATTTCCTCTATTAACCGCACTTACACATTTCTAAATATATCGTGAATCTTTATTTTTATAAACAGGCCGAGAGGTTGAATTGCACTAGTAATAACTACCACAGAGCCTCATTGAGAGATATTGAACCAATATGATGTTTCCAAAGTAAATACACAAAGATCTACCCACACATTGACAAGGCACCCCTGATGAGTGTTTAATCTCTTTCCAAACACCTCACAGCCATAATATACTGAATACACACTCCACTGTTTGCTGATATGATTAAACCAAAACAGACACTGTGTTTGAATATGAATTAGTATTTCATTTCCAACCAAGTTTGCACAAGCACATTTGCAATTGCAAAGACGTTGAACTGAGACGTTACCTGGTAAGCGTGGTCAGTGCGGATGTGGCACAGCGCGGACGGCGCTGATTGGCTGAGTGGGGTGTTGATGACATGGGCGGGCTCAGAGCGAAATGCATCACAAGCCAGGACAGGGAACACAGGGGGCGGCCCGCATGTAGTGGGGGAGGTGGGCGTGAGGTTGGAGAGCCCCTCGGAAAGCGTATCCATGTTCACCTCGATTTCCGAGTAATAAAAATCCTCCTCGCCATCGCTGTAATCGGAATCTCCATTTCGCCTAAACACACAAACAGGCTTTTTGTTTTTCCGTGCTGGCCACAATTAAATTTATTCAAAATTAGTGCAGATTCGAAGGTAAGTAGTTATCCAAAAACTGGACAGTAAGTGTCTGTAACCTTAACTCTAACAGACACTTCAGCAGGCAGCCACCAGGGGGAGCACCGCCATCATCATAACAGAAGCTTAAATTTGGATGGGAAAGTCAGGTAGCAACAAGAGTCTATAAAAACACTCTTACTCCTTCCATCAGAATGCGTTTCTCTCTCTAGCTCCTGTTATGGTGGGGAAGAAGAGCCTGGGGTGTCCATCCTCAAACTTACAAAGACACGTCGAGCCCTTTAGATGATCCATGATCATCTCCACTTCAAAAACAAAGTTAATATTCTGATCTGTCCATCTGTTCACCTTTAAAAGGCTTATCATTTGCTGTATGACAAACATGTCTATCTCTCTTTTTGGAGTTTGTATTGTCTAAATCAAGGTTGGGCATTCCTGGTCCTGGAGGGCCACTGTCCTGCAAACACACCTGAATGACATTTCCAAGACATCCTTCAGCCTTTAATTAGATTTTCCAATGCCCACCCCAGGTCTAAATGAAGCTTACCCCAGGTGAACGGTGCGAATGTGCCGCTGGATCCCTGAGGATGTGCTGAGGACTTTATCACAGTTCTTCCACAGACACTTGAACATCACCTTCATGGAATTCTGTAACAAACAATCACAACTAGATTAATATCGGAAAGATCCAAGGATGTTTTGAAGCAACTGATTGGGACCTGTTTGTAGCTTGTATCTGTGGAAATTAATGAGCAAGTCGACACAGTGACATCATATATCTCCTTTTGTGTGGACAAATAGTATTTCCACTAAGAGGGTCATCATTTTTCCCAATGATAAGTTTTGGGTGACCAAGGAACTTAAGGAAATCCTAAACAAGAAAAATTTAGTTTTCTATACTGGGTCTGAGCTGGAGAAAAAGGAAGTAAACAGAGAGATTAAACGTGCCATTAAAACTGCCAAACTGCAATATAAGAATAAAGTTGAACAGTTATTTACACAGGGTAGCTTTCACACAGCCTGGCAAGGGCTGAAGAGTCTGGCAGCTGTCAATGGCGAATCCCGTACTTCTAAGCATATCCAGATTGAAGGGAGTAATGTTTACACTTGGTATTAAGATGTGTTTTCGTCGATCGGATCACAAGTGGACGAGAGAGGCACATCATGTTTACACCTTGTATTTAAATCTGTTTCTTTTGTCCACTTTTGACCGCTTCTGTCCTGAATACTGTGAGGGGGTGGTCTGTGGAAACTGTGGGTGAGTCGTTTAAACGCAAGCGGGAGTAATGATGAGTTTATATGGACACAAACTAATATTATGTCGGAGTCCGCTGCTTGTGTTGCAAGTATACATGCTGCACAGTGTTTTGTATATGTATATGTTAGAGCTTTCTCTGAATTTTCAGCGCAATTGATGAAATAGGATCGCGCAACTTTCACATGCTTGCAAAATGAAACTACTCGGAAATCAGTTTCTAGTTTTATTAATGAAAGGCTTAAATAGCGTTGTACACTGTATGTTCACACCAGAAATCAGAAAAGATGTAAAACATTGTGTTTAGTACCTCAGATTAGATAAATGGGCGGAGAGAAGGCGGTCGCGTGTGGCTGTTCGGACATATTCAACCACATGTGCATTTATGCTACAAAAGCAATCCGAAAGTGTTTTCGACTACCTCTGAATGTGGTTGAAAGTGGAAAAGCTCAAACCGCAATGCGCATGTTAATGTGACGCTATAATTATAATAACCATCGGCAACTATCGTAAAAACCATAAAAACAATATTTTTAACAGCTTTGTCATGTGTACGTGAAATTTTTTTAAGAAAAAAAAGGAAAAATATTCCTTTTTACTACATTGTTGTCGTGTTAACATAGTTATAATGTGGTTTAGATGGGCGTGTGGGTTACAGAGCCCGTCCACGCGAAGACGCGATTAGCAGTTTACGTAAATAGTCATATTGGCGCTTCTTCCAGATGGATTCAGTGTTTCAGAGCCTTAAACTAGTATTTTTTAAACCGAGTCCCAGAGTGGATAAATCTGAACACGACACCCTTGCGGATTTATGTGTACGGCCAATTCGTATAATTTGTAATATGATGATGTCATCACCCCACATCTCGACCCTAGTCAGACAGCGCTACATCACATAACAGCAACAACAACAATTGCAGACTTCTTGTGTAAGCTTGTGATCACATCAGCTTTACTAAAGCAATATCTTCTGCTCCTTTTCCAATAAGGGTGAGCAATAAATGATTATGAACAACAATAAGGTTTATGCGCATGCTCCAATTCTTCTTCTCGGTTTTCTCTTTGGCAGAATAACAGCGCCATATACTGGTCTGACATGTATCCTACATCTAACATCTGAGTTGGTTTCAGTGGTTTATGTTCACGCAGATATTTCTTGAGATGACGCCATGTTTACTGACTTTTTTAAGAACGACGAAAAAATAAGATTGGATAGGGAAAGCTTCATGTGGATGTTGCCTCAGGTGGATCAGTCTATTGTTCTGTGTGAATTAAACACGGCTTCGGTTATCTCCGTGACACTCAGCGTGTGTTTTGTTTTCTGTCAGCCTTGTGTGAGAATCAACACATAATGCAACGCCACCTTTAGAGCGTGACAGATCAAAGGATAAAACAAGACTGATCACAATTCAACTTAGTATGCAACTAGGAGGCAAGAAGGAACAATAAAACAAAATTTACTAATACATTTATGTCATCTCCATCAGGTTTTAGAACTGCATGTCAATTTTTTTTAAATAATACAATTGAATAGACTCTGTTGAGCTGGATAAACCATACACAATTAAATATAACAACTACATTTCTGCAAACTCAATGTAATGCACAAACCCAATTGAAGTCATTTTAGAGAAAAATAAAATGAGATTTGTTGGGGAAAAGCCATATTTAAAGATGAAAGTAGTAGATCAGTGATCATAATGTTGAATGAAAGCTGACAGAGCAGTGCAAATATCATAGGCTTGATACTCAGTAAATGTAGGATCAAAGAAAGTCTGGAATAAAAAGATGTGGGCAATTCCATACAAACAAATTATTTTTATGGTTTAAGTTTTTAATTATTCTGAAATCTCAGATTTAAATATTTGGTGGTTTATGTACCCATTCAAAGTCTCTGTTAAAGTTTTCAAAGCATTTTTTCCCCATGTTAACTCTTTCACCGCCAGCGTTTTTAAAAAAAGTTGCCAGCCAGCGCCAGCGTTTTTCATGATTTTCACCAAAGTTTAATGCCTTCCAGAAAATGTTCTTCTTTAAATATATAAACAAACAATACACCAAATGAAAGAACAGACCCTCTGCTTTCAAACAAAAAAAACGTTTCATCCTACCTTTAGTGGTTCTTTTGCAATCAGCTTTTGAATATGGGTAGGTTTTTGCAAAAACACCATATTTTGAGCAAAAAGCAAAAATAATTCCATTTTTATGACGGACTTTTCATACAGATCACATTCAGAGCGATCTTTAAAACAGACACGGACATGCAGCAGCTTGCCATAGGGCAATACTTCCGGGTTTAAAAAGTTGCGGAAGGGCGCCACCTGGTGGATAATAGCGGTATTGCGGAAAGACGGAAAATCTCATCATTGGCGGGGAAGCGTTTTCTCTTAATTGACAAGATATCTCGTCAATGGCGGGGAAAGAGTTAAGTTAGTGGTAATTTAAAACGGTCACATCCATAACAGAGATTATGTCACATCCATTCTTTCTTCCTCATAAATGTGCATGCATAATTAAAAAATTAATATTAAATGTTCTTTGAAAAGACATCCTTTTTTTATTTGTAGGGTATTATTGCATCTGGTTCATGCATTTTAATTTACAGAATTCCTACAAAATATGATGTCTCCCAAAAACCTGTGTCCGCGTTTTGTCACATCCATAACGTATACATGGATCCCTGCCACTGATGAGTTATCTCGTCAATTAAGAGAAAACGCTTCCCTGCAAATGTCGAGTTTATGGCAATCTATTTTTCTGTTATTATCCACTAGGTGGCACTCTTACCCAACTTATAAAACAATAGTGCTACGTCCGAAACCGCCATACTATATAGTGCGCGAAAAGCAGTAGGTGAGGCGAGTAGTACGAAAAGTACTACGAAAAAGAAACCTACTCATATTTGAGAGGTGATAAAAAGAGAACAAATAAAGATAGGATAAAACACGTTTTTGTTTAAAAGCAGAGGGTCTGTTCTTTCATTCGATATATTGCATGTTTATATATTTAAAGAAGAAAATTTTCTGGAAGGCATTAAACTTTTGTGAAAATCATATATTTCAAGTTTTGACTGCAAATTCCTCGTCCATAATGCTGGAATTTCTTATATGCAGTATTTACAGTCGAGGTCGATAACAACAGGGGTTTCAAAAACCTTGTGTGTACAAGCAGAAGAAATTCCCTCAAGCCCACTTTTGCTCCACAGGCACCAGAGAGTTTGACGGCTGTGATTAACTATTACACAATTTAATGATGCTTGCTGTCAGGTAAGAGTGTTTTTCTCATGTAGGAGATTCACACCACCAGTGTTGTATTCATGTTATCTGCGTCCTTCCAACCAAACAACACAGTGTTTCTGTAACTCTTCAGTTTTCCCTTCATCTCATATTTAGCCTTCAATATCCTCTAATGATGCACTTTTACATGTGATTAAAACAATAATCCTTCTCTAATCACAGATTTTTTAAAAGTAAATACTGTATGGTTTATGAACAAATGGTAAATACACCTGACCTTCATTTAAAGCAACACTATGTAGTTTTTTTTACATTTAAATAATGTCTTTAAAATTATTTCAGTGATAGAACAACTTTAAATTGGACAAATTCTAGTGTTGCTGCAACCTGAGCAGCCTCCTAGCTGCTACAAGCACACTCTGAAAGTGGCGGTGGAGGGTAGGAAACAGAGCCCCGCCCCTCCCCCTGCCTGCAGAAGAGTGTATGATACCAGGCACTGTTGCGCTTTTCAACCACATGGGGGAGCTGTAAGTCATTTTTACATGGAAACTACATAGTGTTGCTTTAAGTACTGTAAGCGATGTGAGCAACTCCAATTAACACAATAAATAAAAATATCCTAGTTTTTATTGAAAAAGTCAAATTTATTGACTATAATGATCAAACATCAATATATATGCATTTGGCAGATGGGTTAATTATTTTGTGTCTGTATGGTTCAATTAAATGTAAAAGTGTAAAAATTTCAAAATAAATTTGCAGATTAGTTGCATACAAATGTAAAATTTCTGGTTTAATTTCATTTTGAAAGAATATTTGGGGGATAATTGCAAAAATGTCAATGTGGTGTAACTGATCTGTGTCAATTGGTGTAACTAGTATTTTTAAAAATGAAAATATAAATATATTCATTAAAAAAGTGAAATAAAATATAATCAGTTTAGTGTAATATGATTATCATTTGTCAAAGATTATTTAGAAAACAGAGCTGTTTTCAGCATATGTCAGGACAAATATAACAAAAACGCATTTAAAATGTACATTTAGAAATAACTAATACAAGGATATTTTAAATTATAATTTTTTTTATTGATGATTACGCTTATATGCCATCGAGGTGTATAAAATATTTAATATTTCTCATTATTTGGTGCCATTGGCGGTTACACCATTTGACATTTTCAGGTCCATTCAGTCTTAACTTTCATAAAAATGGTGCAAATGTAATTTTTTATTGCATAAAATTAACATAAATACACTATGTGGATGTAAATAAACCTGATGCGAAGATGAAGGTTTTGTTATTTGAATTTCTCATCTTGCCAAACTGTTTTGTCACTGACCCAGATTTATGTAAAGAGATGTGCAGTTCAGCAAAACTATTAATTTTTATCAGTATATGTAGGAATCAAACCCATGACCATTACACTGCTAACTAAATGCTTTACCAATTGAGCCACAAGAACACAAAATACTAAATGACAGTAAGCTAAGACTCTTTATCATTATCAATATTACCATCATAATTGCCTTCATCATTTCTCAGGTAGATATTGAATCTGTGAGAAAAAAATGGGAGCATAAACTATGAAACTACAACATGCCTGGGCCTGTTTGTTGCCATCAATACAGTGAATGAGTAGGTGTGTGTCTGCATACACATGCACACACGCACGCACACACAAAACAAGAAACACTCGGCTGATCTGAACAACAAAACGCATTAACCCATACCAGACATTTTCATTAAAGCAAATATTTTCCATCAGGTCCTGGTCTGATGACTAAGACGTGATGACAGAACTGTAATTTATGAGTAAATTATTTCTTTTAGAAGGAGCCGCCGAGCTCAGAAAGTAAATTTGACTTTATGAATGAAACAACCAGCTTTTTTGAGTTACCATTTCACCCAGCACTTCAACATTTGGCTTAGATCAGTTCAAACAACCATTATTTCTTTTCTATTTCTCTTTATGCTTCTAAGTGTTTTGTTATTGGCTATAGCAGAACACATAGATATGCAGGAAAGCATCAATCCAACAATGTTGTAGCTAATATAAAGGAAACAAAAATTATTTAATAATCCCAAATTAACACATTTTGCAAATGGTTTTATGCAAAGCTACTTACAGTGCATTCAATCAATCTACATTTCTTTTATTAGAATTTGTGTTTCCTGGGATCAAAACCATGACCTAACACAATGCCCTACCAACTGAGCTTCAGAAACTTAAAAAAAAATCAGTAGTGTATTTTTGAATCCTTTCGTAAAGAACCCCTATGACGCTGCAAAAAAAAGTAATTGTTTATTTGGTTATAAATGTTATTATTTTGTGTATTTGGTGTAATGCATTGTGTTAACGTGGTTTATGGTTGAAAAACACATTATTTCCCACATACTGTACATTATTGTTGCTTTTCTTTGTACAAACTAATTTTTCTAAAAAGTGTGATGTGCTCCGATTGGCCAGCTATCCAGTGCATTGTGATTGGCCAAATTCCTGTCCAAATAAGTGTGTGAGAGTTGCGATAACTTCAATTAATTTTACGTGACGTCACACTTGTGAAGCCACCGCGCCGCCATGTTGGTATACCCAAACGTTCTATTAAATCAATGGACGTTATCAGATTTTAATGATAAAACATCACTTTACTCGTCTTCGTTTTTATATGTGAAGTTACCCTGTACATTATTACAACACAAACGTCCAAAGCATGTAAATAGTTATTTACTGAAAGTTGTACATTTTGTGTTTTAAACAGTTATTATACATTCATCTTTATTACAGTATCAGATCAGCAGACAGACCGCAGCATATTTAGTATTAATGACAATAAACGTGCTCATTCTGAAATCTAAAAAAATAATCATGCTTTGTACCGTATGTGCATGCAATAATTTGCTAGTTTTGTAATTATGTTATCTAAACTTACAAGTAACCTAAACTTCTTTAGAGAAATAACACTAACCATCACAGTGTAGCTGAATGTCAAAAATAACTTTATTTACACCCGTGTCATTAACAAATGCAACACACACTCACCTTAACGCTTGTTTTATAAATCCATTATCCTGCCCGATTGAAACATAAACATTGCAAATAACACCAGAATTAACAAATAATTTACGTACACATATCCTAAAAATTAACCTTGTGTAACTGATACGCTGTAAATTTTGATCATGATTTTGAATGGAATTCAATGACGCCCTTTGCCGGTTGGGTATACCAAGATGGCCGCTTGAACTCTGCGCTGGCTTCACCTCACGCAGTTACGTCAAGCGTCTATGCGCAATCCAGTCATTTATATAGATCAGTGGTCTGGAGTGTTGGGGTAATTTACTTTTAAAAGTAATGCATTACAATATTAAGTTACTCCCCAAAAAAGTAACTAATTGCGTTACTTAGTTACTTTTCATGGAAACTAATACTTAGGTTACTTTTGCGCTCAGGTGCGCACACAGTTTAATTCACTCGATTATTATTATTTTTTAATCAAATTAATTAAACTGAAAACTAACTTGCATTACTTTAAAAAAAATTAACTCAAATGTTGATATTTAAATTTATAAAATAACTTTACTTGTTACTTCAGAAAAGTAATATTATTACGTAATTCAAGTTACTTGTAATGCGTTACCCCCAACCCTGCGTGTCTATCATTTGTGTGTTGCATGCTTAGATTGTCTAAATTAGACCAATCAGAAGGGGCCTTACTAAAGGGCGATTTATAGTCGTGCGTAGGTTCCGTAGCCTGTGCGTAGCTCTGCGTAGCCTGACGCGCACCTCGCAAAAATTTTAACAGCGTGTCAGATCTACGCGGACCGCAAGCGCTGTGATTGGTCCACCAGAACCCTCTCCCGTCAGGTAAAAAAACTGCGTCATAGGTATTTCCGTTTGTGACGGTGAAAACAAAGAAGAGCCAAGATGAAGGAGTGATTTAACTCAAACTGCAACAAAAGTCGCTGTTTATTTACTTCCATCATTGCTGGTCTTCTCAAATTATACACAACAAGTTGCTGTTTCTTCTTCGTTTTTGGGTTAACTTGCCAAGCTTCTTCTTCTCTGACGGTCGCACTGCTACTGTGGTTACACGCGTGGATACTGCCCACCAGCGGTTGCGCGTGTGTTTGCACGTTGACGCGGACGACGACACAAAAGTATAAATGAAAACCGACGCGGAACCTACGCCGTCGCTGCTACGTCGTAGGACCTACGCACGAATATAACGAGCCCTTAAGTTGGTCTTATACTGTTATACTATATGATAAAAAATTCATAAGTGTCCTTTAGGACGGTTTCCAAAACTAGATTACAACTCTGTCAACATTCGTATTTTTGTACTTTCTATTTTTACATCCTATTTTGCAAAACTTACTTCCCCATTCATTGGAGTTGCAAAATCAGTGTATTGGGAAATATTCATTTTTAAAGAAAGGTCTAAATAAATATGTTTCACTTTTTTCTTCTGACAGATATTGTAGATCTTATCACAAGATCCATGGTATCACATGAATCGTGTATAGTAGGATTGGCTAAATTGAATCCATTATGGAAATTTCTCCCCCCCATACACACATCCCAATCCACCACCGCACAAACATACACAAACACACAGTCAGGCATATATGTTTTAAGGGGACAAAGCTATAGACACAATGTATTTTATACTGTACAAACTGTATATTCTATTCACCTATCCCTGTACCTAACCCCAACCATCACAAAATGGTTATCTATGAGCATATCTATGAAAAAGTACCATTTAATATGTTTTTAAGCAGTTTAGTTTAGGGGGAAACTTCGGAGATATAGCATTATAAACATGTCATTATACATTATTCATGTCCCCGTAAACCACATATACCAACACACACACCCAAACTCTTCCAAAGCAAGGTGAACAGAAGGGCTAATGGCTTCCTGATATTGAAACCATATTCATGATCTGGAGTTTGCTTACGAGAAACAGACGAGGGAGGAAGAAAAAAGAGAAATCCATCACTTTCTGAAGCGAGGGGACAGGACTGATGTTTTTAACAGAGCTCTAAAGTTACTGAGTATGTGTTTCTGACTTGTTAAAGTCTCTGTATATGTAACCATATAGTTACAGAATAATGTTTGTATGATTTAACGCTGTGTCTATTACAGAAGTGGTTTGCTTGTATTATGTTTGCAGCAGAGTAGTTCAAATCTGTATTTGCCATGCTCACTAATTTATTACCAACTTACTACTGGCCCAACCAAAACAGATGATACATTTTATTTTTTTTAGCTATACATTTTTATTATAAGCACTAAAAACTTACCTTTTGTAATCAATGTTTTCTTTTCAATAGTCTAATATCTTGGTTATAAACTTCACTACACCTTAAAGGCACACCATGGAACTTTTTGGCCCCTAGGGGGTGCTAGACATGTATTTTTCACGTCTAGCGCCCCTAGAGGCCACAAGTGCAGCAGCACTGTCGCAAAGGAAAAGAAGACAACTCTTTAGGTCACAAAGTGTGCCTTCCAGCATGTCATGTGTCATATAATATAATTTCATGGGTTTTATTTTCATCAAACGCCCAAAAAATCTTGTAGCTCACGTTTACAAGCCAGTTGTAATGGTAGTCGCTTGGTTAAAGTTTATATTTAAAAAAATATTGCCTTAAAGGGGAATCGAACCCGGATCGCCCATTTCATAGGTCCATGATGCCACCACGGCGCCACAATGTCACATGATACAAGTCTCTCTCTAAACTCTCAAAGTAGCCTCCAGTAAAATTCACGTAAAAAAAATAGTGTTACAGTGCCAGATAGGACTTAGCAATAAAACATTACTTACTAGTCCAAAAGCATGACGGCCAAGTCAGCTTTGGTCAAAAACCCCTCGTCCTTCTTTAGTTCACGCCAGCGAGTGAACGCTGGCCCAATATAATTGATCCTCGTCCTTCTTTTTATTCTGTCACTCTCCCCTTTTCCCTTTCTGGTCTCCTCCGACAAAACATTGAGTTTATTTTTCTAAGTTGCTGATTGGGGCATTACAAAAACATCAGGAAAATAAATAGTTACGCTCTCTCGTCCAAATTTGAGGAAGTGGAGAAAGTGCCGTAAGCCTAAGGCAGATTTTTGTAGTTTTTTGTTTTGTGCTCGGGTTACTACCCGAAACCCCAAGTTTAAAAGTACGAGTAAAAGCGATACAGACCCTGTCAGGCTATGGTAGACACGTCATTAAACCTATTTTAAGTCGATGTACCATCACAAGGGTCTTGAAATATATTATGAAGGTTGAAAAACTACAAAGTGTGACTTTAAGAAATATTGTCTGGACTGAAAAAATTAATACAACAGTTTGCATTATTTGTTTTTAATTAAGTTTAACCAACAAACTATAATGAGTAAAATGTACTTAGATCTTAGATATTGTAAGTGTGTTAAAACAAAAAATTATTAAGTTAAAAAATTAAGCTGTTGTGACTTTCTAAAGTTGCTTAAACCTGATTAAATTTTAATCCAGGCTAATATTTGTAAAATTTTATTCACAGTTATTATGGGACACTTTAATGGTTGTGAACTCCACTACACCTGAAAAAATATTGTCAGGACTTTTTTAGTTAAGGCAACTTCTTTTGAAATGAGTTAGATGTACTTAGAAAATTGTGTTAAAACTAAAGATGAATTAAGTTGAATGCTCAGAAAAATTTAAATGTGTGATTGTCTAAAGTTTTTTTTCGCAATATTATAAAATTGATTCAATTTTAAACCAGTCTAAGGGCTGTAAACTTGGTCTTTCTATGATAGGATAGCTATTCAATCAGAAAAAAACACAAAAGTGACCAGGGGTAAAAAGGCTCTAATGTATATGAAAATGTATAGATTATTATTATTATTTGTTTTTAATTGAACACCATGGCTGTTATGAACGTCACTAGCGGCATTGTGTGCGACACATTATACATTTATTTATAAATTATTTATAAAAATTGATGCTTCCAAAATATAAGTCACTCTGACAATAGAATAACACCTCATATGCGTTTCTGATTAGATATTGTTACCTTGTAAATGTTTAATTTGGCAGAATTTGCAAAGCAACGTTCAATAAATCACAGAAAGCTATGGCATGAAAACATATCAATAAATAAAAACGGTTACATTCATAATCACCGGCCCAACAGGACAAGTGACAAATCAACCTTCTCACACTGGCCCCAGGCAGAATGTGTCCAATAAAATCTTAAGATTCAAAATATCTATATCACTTTCAAATAAAATGTTATATTGTTTCTGATAAACTCAAGAAGTTTACTTTGTTTATTTAAAGGCCGTGACCCATTGTGACCCATGCCCTACCTTTCGTTTCCGGGGGATGGGGTCCTCAAACAGGAAGTGTGTACTCTCAGTTTCCTCAATGTTGTCATCACTCTGAGAAAGCAGGAAGCTTTTTCCGGCATCATTGGAAAGAGGTGGGGATGGGGTGGAGGGCACTGATTGGTCACTAGCGTCCCAGCTCCAGTTCCCACTGGTGGAGCTGCTGTAGCTGGCCGACAGGCTTTCCTTCCAGCCTTTAGCTGCCAGCTCTACACCTGAACATAAAAGACAGGCATAAGAAACGAAAACATCTCAGACTTTTAGTACACACTTTTACCATATTAAATGCTAAATCATTTATAGAAAAATAAATCTCATAATACATAAGTATGTCAAGAGACTGTAAAATACTGAGATTTTAGTTATATCATCCATTTCTATTGTCTATCTAAGAGTGCAGTGCATCATACAGTACATGAATCTTATTTAACAACACTGCATTGTAAACAAACCGTTTTGAGTCAAATCTCATTGGTTCTCACAAATCTTGTGAATAGTTGTAATGTGTGCGTTTAATAACAGGACATGCTAGAACCAATTAGATTTGAAGTTATCGATGACCCATCATGTTTGAATCGCTCAGATCCGCATACAGCAAAAAATCAATTTCTCTGGCCAAAAATGTGTTTAAATATATGTTAAATACATTTTGTAGAAAGTTTTAAGCTTCATATATTAACATATATTTCAAAATGTATCTTAGGGGCAACAAATACATTTCTAATTTCACAACCCATATGGCAAAAAATATATTTTTCCTGACCAAAATATAAAAATTTGTATAAAATATATAAAGTATAAAAAGTATGTTAAAAAGTAAATTATAATTTTGCAGTAGAAAATATATTTAATTTCAATCTTTTCAAACGTGTTATTTTAGTTTGTAACATAAAACGTTTTTCTTCCAATGTGATGTGAATATAAATGCTTGAAAATACATACATATTTCAAAATGTACAAAAAATGACCAAAAAATATATTGGTGAGAAATGCATTTTTGTAAACATATTTCAGCACATATATTTTTTGGCCATTTATTGTATATTTTGAAATATATTTAAAAAAAATATATGTTTTTTGTCATTTATTAACTCACTAGGGTCATCACTGAAATGATGGATGGATGTACATTCGGAGCTTTACCATGTTGAGTACCATGTATGAAAATGATGTTCAAGGCATTTTAATTTTTAAAGGAAGTAATATACACCTGTGATGGAATTACATGAGTAAATTATGAGATTTTCTTTAAGGACATAAAATAAACTCATGAATGCTATAAATTTGTTATTTTGTTTCAAAAGCTAGTGAGGCAAACGCTAGTTTATGTGTAATAATGAATGCATAAATAATACATTTAGAATAAACTTTAAAACACAATACTTAAAATGTATGCAGTAGGGCAAAAATGTCCACAACTAAGTTACACAAACTCAACTGAGCTAAATAGACAAGTAAAAAAAGGATCATATTAAACCTTGACTCCATTTCTTAGCATCTCACACAGGATAAATACAATGCTTTAAAAAACACTGTAAACACAGGCTACAGATATACCATACGTCATCTATATGTGAAAGCTGAGCTTAACAAAAACAACCCCAGACACACAAATTTAAACACCTACATGCCTTACTGTAGCTTACAGACATGCCACACATCCTTGAGCAATGATACTTGCTGACCTCGTACCACCTTAAACCAGCCATTTCATGACCCCTGACCTCGTAGGATAAGAGTCTAGGTTTTTTTGAACATGTGTACACTTGCAAATTAGCGCATGCTTTTCATTCACAATGAATTGCAGTAAAATTACAGCACCAAACCCCCAGGAGCAACAGCAAGGACACAAACTTGAAATGAATTCGGGTGGAGTTTTATGAGATGATATTCGATTACCATTAGAAGCACAATGTACACCTACATCAATTACTGAAGAACAACAATAATGACGGCAATTACGTTTCCATAATAGGTAACACTAATGTTTGTTGAGCATAAGGCAGGACTCGGCTTCCCAGCATGCACCTTGGCATAATAAATCATCTCTGTGAAACTATGTACCATGATAATAATAAGACAGCATGAACTAATTGTAAAATTTGTATGCATGAAAAAGTTTGCGTGCAACAAATGCAGTAACTTTATATTTCCCATCTGGACGAATCGTCAATCTGATTGAATCACTACTACGTCTTACATCACCTCACATCTACCCTAGAGTAACACGGTTTAGTTTGCTTAGGTTACTTAGCAACGGCAGACGCTCTGTAGCGCCCAAATGCTTTGAAAAGAAGGAGGAAAGCGGCATGGTCACGTTATCTGTGTGGTTTTAGATGCGAAATGTAAAGCAACTCAGGATATGTGCTTGGGCATTTTGGTGGGTGCTCGAGCTGAAGGATTGGCACCTATGTGCGTGTTTATTGTAGCACTTCCATCTGTAAAACAACACACAGTCAAGTTAGGTACCTTATTCGGTTATAATGTTTCCAGACGCGCAGAAAACTCATTATTATGGTGTACTGCGTAAGGGTGTCACGATTTCGATTTAGAAATTAAGTCACAACCTCGAACTTCGAATTAAAAAATGGGATCGTCGATGCTGCCACGGCCCCATGACACGTCCGGTCAGCTTGTCAAGCGGGGGAAAATAAACCTCTCAGAGGTGCCTTTAAAAACATCAGTCCAGTGGAACGCGATTTATAGGGATGTACTGCTACAACTCCTTGTAATGCATATCATAAACAGGATTACTACCTAGTGATCTGCCTTTGGACAGAGCCTAGCTGAGAGCCGCCAAGATGCAGCGGGTTATATTTTAAACAAAAGAGATAGTTTGCCTCAGCTCGCATGAAACGCATAAAACTGAACAAATACGTAAGGATTACTACTTTAGTTTATGTTTAGACTTCGGACAGATGCGAGAGCGCGTGCACGTGAGACAGAGAGAAGCGCAGCTGCTTATGACGCACCGGTTTTATTTCAGATGCTAGGAGGAGTCCAAGACGAGCGCATTAGGTCCATGTGTGTGCAAGAAGAAATCTTCTCTCTACATACAAGCTCTCTTGCGTAAGTAAAGCCCACAGACCCCCATGCGAGGAAAAGCACGCAATGTGCATGTTAATGTGAAACTATAATAATAATAATTATGGCATATAATTTTTTGTTTCTAAAAAAAAAAAAAATTAAAAATCGAGAATCTAATTGAATCGTGTCCTTAAAATCGAAAATGTAATCGAATGGAGGATTTGGAGAATCGTGACACCCCTATGTACTGGTAGCGCAGATTTTTCCGCAACCTTGAGTGACCAAGAGAGAATATCTTGCCTCATTTTTCTGCCCCCAAGCCAGCGGGTCATCACTGATACCAGTTGCCTTTCCCTTGCAAATAGCGCACTAACCCAGAGTCTGCTGGTCGTTTGCATTCACACAAACTTGAAGACTTTATATTTGTCATAGTTTGTGAAGTGCGGTGGTTATGAAAACCCTCACAGCCCTAGTTATAAAACATAAAAGTTTATTAAATACACACAATAACACACACAAAACAAGCCTTCCCGCTATATCCTAGATTAAACTGTGTACTAAACTAGATGGGGTTGGCTAATGCAAAACTGGGTATTCTGTGTGGTTGCTATGGCATTTCTTGGGTGTGCTGGGTGGTGGCAAGGACTTTGCTAAGATGGTCTGGGTGGATGCTACAACATTCCCAGGGTGTTTTGAGACCAAATCTCATTTAAATCTGTGGTAAACAAAAAGTTTTAAGATTTTTAAAAGTGTAAAATAAAAAAAAACTCCTAACGTAAAGTGAAGCAGCCACATCAACTCCTCTTTACAAAAGGTCAAATTTCTATGCCTCTGTTAAAGCAAAAACAAAACCTTAAATTGTGAAACTGAAATGGGTCAAGAAAAGGGTGAAGCATTACATTGTTTTTGATTCCAGGAACACTTAAAAACGTTAAGTAAACCTTGGGGAAATGCTTCAAAATGTAGAACATGGCTACTTTAAATGCACACAGTAACAACACAGAACAAGTTGAATGAAAATGAATGTTAAAGTTTTCCAATGTTAAAATACTGTGCTGTCCCAAATATAAGACGACCCTAATAATAAGACGGCCATCCTCCCCCTTTTCAAAGTGTACCTTTTGGAAAAATGCTTTTTTAAAGATCAACTCTATATCAACTTTAATTTGAAAATACTTTTTATGAGTCAAAAGGGACTTTTAAAAAACTTATTTGGTTTCCCCACATTCTTTAATACTTTGCATACCATATATAACTTGCAGTCTATCTGGATTTAATAACAATTAGCCTAGGCTGTCCATCTCATTGTGAAAAAATACATACCTAATTAATATTTCATTAACAGTAGAAGTCTGCATTACTGTAAACGACTGTAGTTTATCTAGCCTAGAAATCTAGACGCACCCTAGCG
The DNA here is from genome assembly GCF_030506205.2 of Paramisgurnus dabryanus. Lineage (NCBI taxonomy): Eukaryota > Metazoa > Chordata > Actinopteri > Cypriniformes > Cobitidae > Paramisgurnus > Paramisgurnus dabryanus. The sequence continues at coordinate 23,004,987 of NC_133357.1, forward strand.
GCCGCAAAATATATTTGCTGCCAGGGTTTAGTCTAGGCACTCACAATACACTTAACCGGTCCAAAAACCAAAATTTGGTCAGGCCAATCACATCGTGTGTAGCGTCTGTGGGGCGGGCTTAACATGATGACGACAGAGCTGCAACGGTTCCTACTTGAAAACAGAGAATGGCTGCTGCTGCTGGTGAACAGCTATCTTTTGAAGCGGCTTTGGCCGCGACTCTGGAGGACTTAGACTTATGTTTTTCTTTGAGAGAAGAGCAAATAAACCCTACTGAAGTCCTTTTTAAGCAAGAAAGATGTGTTTGGAGTTTTGCCGACTGGTTACGGTAACTACGTCACCTTCTTCGTTGCTCTGATCCGTCATAGCGCTATCCTATTGCGTGCAGAGGCATTTTAAGGGACAACCTTATATCCCGCCCCTTGCATTGAGCCGTTTGTGTGAAGAGTTGCCAGACCTTACATCTTGATGTAGGTCTGGCTAACCAGGCTATAGTTTATCAGGTTGCTTCAGTCAAGGGGAACTTGTTTATTTGTATTTGGTGCCACCTACCGCATTTTTATGTATACAGTATGATTGACATGTAATCATATAAAGTTCGAATATAAGATGACGTAGTTTATTAAGAGACATTTTCATGAAAAAAAATTATATTCGGGACAATACGATACTTTTAACTGTTCGTGCTTTGACTTTAAACCTTATTTGTATACAAAATTTAGAGCGAGTAAAGGAGTCTGACAAATTGTTTGACTGACTGCTGTTAAACACAAACATCCTGCAATCTATCAGTTGAAAAGTAAAGACAGAGCTTGGGAGATGTGGGCGTGTCAGGACAGAACCTAACCTGAGATGCTGGGGGCGGGGTTTAGCACCAGTGGGCTGGTGGACAGTGTGGTCAGGACGGTGGCGGCTAACACCTCCTTATCAGCAAGACCAGAAGGCCTCCTGTTAAAAGAGAGAGAGAGAGAAAACGTTTAGCAATCACTGACATCTTAAGTCCTGGAATGGATCATCTTCAACCAATTATGTCAACCACATGTTTAGCTCACTGTCACGCTAGCACATCTGTTAGGTGGGATGCACTGCCCGGCCCAGAATTCCCTCCTGCTCTCGGCCGGGCAGCCAATCTCTGTTTTCCGCAGGCCGGAGCCCAAACGCTCGGTTTGGCTGTATCGTGGCTCCCTACAGTACTAAACTCATCACGAGTAATGGAAAATTCCACATCGATAATAGTGACCGAGCACTAGCGCTCAGTCTCTGGTGTATCGCCACACAGCACAGCTAGATTATTAACTCGGTTTATTTGATGTGTGTCAGTGTGTGGGAGTGTTTACATGTGTTTGTAAACCAACACCGGGACTTAACATGTGCTTGAATAAAACAAGGTGTTAACTGTTTTGTGAGCCGTTTACAGGTGAGACAGAGGAATTTCTTAATTTTGAGTTGTTTATTTACACAGCGTGTACATGATTGATTGGTGTTTTATTGGACTGCAATAAAAGAGAATGAGAGAGAGAGAGAGAGAGAGAGAGAGAGAGAGAGAGAGAGAGAGAGAGAGAGAGAGAGAGAGAGAGAGAGAGAGAGAGAGAGAGAGAGAGATGCTAAAATATTTACGCAAATGAAATAAATTGAAATAACATGACCGTAAATCATATAATAAGCTGAATAAGACAGTTGTATGCTGAATTGACAAACATAAACTACACAAAAAATCAGTATGACAAAAATCAAGAAGATCTATGTGCACTTTACTTTATTTAAAGAAACAGTTTGAGTTAATTCGAAATGAGATTTACATTATAACCAGGGGTTAAGAGATAAGACTGGGTATTTGTACTCCAATATTTTACACTGTATATTCCTAAAACCTGGGTTAACGTTTGTAGTTGCATATTTGTGGTGTCAACGATAACATTTGGATAAATATCGCTGTCAGGTTGCCCAAGCACACTTTAAATAACTGATTGTCGTTTGCTAAATGTTACATTTGGGTCTGTTCCCCACATAAAGCTATTAAAGGGCTTTCTGCAAAACATCTTTTGTATTCGCAGTCATTCAAACTTGGATTAATGTTCAGGCAACTATGTAAATATGACAGTTTTCATTCTTAGGTTTCATTCTTTGAACTAAATTTCCTTTAAAGCAAATGTGCATTTCAACATTTGTATTAGTATAAGGGGTTTCACAGACGGTCTGGTAATAGGATTCTTCCTCCTGTCAAACACTCCCCACCCTGAACACAGCCGCAATGATCTAAGAACAGAAAAAGACAACAATGCTTAGCTGTGTCTCTGTGTTATATAATGAAAAAAATCCCACTTGCACTCCCTCGTATTCCTTCATAATTTCATGAAATATGCTCTCTCTCTCTCTCTCTCTCTCTCACACACACACACACACACACACACACACACACACACACAGATGCTGGGTTTCTCCTCCCACCGCTGCCTGCTTTGGCAACCCAACCAGAGCAAACTGGTTTGGAATAGCTCTGAAAGCCAAGCCCAGAGACTTGGCAGGGCTCTCAAACTTTTTCTTTATCTGGGTCAACTTTCAAAAAATTCTCTATCTCTGCTGAAAAGAAAAAATAAAGAAAGCAAGCACTGGATGAGAAGCAGACAGACTGAAGAGCATAAATAAAATATGAGCCAAATGCTTTGTTAAGCCTTAATATATGATGCAAAGTTAATCTATACAGTAAAATAAAAGCAAAGAACAGGAACTCGGGTGGGAAAAATAAGAGAAAATAGGAAAAGAGAAGATTGCAAAGGAAAAGAGCAGAGAAACAGAGAGCAAATGAGGAGCAGAAAGAACAGCAGAGGAGCAGAGAGAAGAGCAGAGAAGGAGGGGTTAAAAGAGAAATGAAGGAAAGAAGAGCGGAGAGCTGAGGGAGGAGCAGAGAGAAGATGAGCAGAGAGGTGAGGGAGGAGCAGAGAGAACAGGAGCAGAAAGCTGTGGGAGGAGCAGAGAGAAGAGGAGCAGAGAGCTCAGGGATGAGCAGAGAGAAGATGAGCAGAGAGAAGAGGAGCAGAAAGCTGTGGGAGGAGCAGAGAGCTGAGGGAGGAGCAAAGAGAAGAGGAGCAGAAAGCTGTGGGAGTAGCAGAGAGCTGAGGGAGGAGCAGAGAGAACAGAAGCAGCCAACTGAGGGAGGAGCAAAGGGAAAAGGAGCAGAGAGAAGAAGAGCAGAGAGCTGGGGGAGGAGCAGAGAAGAAGAGCAGAGAGCTGAGGGAGGAGCAGATAGAAGAGGAGCAGAAGGGAGGAGCAGAAAGATGAGAAGCAGAGAACTGAGAGAGGAGCAGAGAGAAGAGGAGCAGAGAGCAGGGGGAGGAGCAGAGAAGAAGAGCAGAGAGAGGAGGAGCAGAGAACTGAGGGAGGAGCAGAGAGAAAAGGAGCAGAGAGCTGGTGGAGGAGCAGAAAAGAAGAGGAGCAGAGAGCTGAGGGAGGAGCATAAAGCTGTGGAAGGAGCAGAAACCAACTGAGGGTGGAGCAAAGGGAAAAGGAGCAGAGAGAAGAGCAGAGAAGGAGTGGTTAAAAGACAATGAAGGAAAGAAGAGGGGAGAGGGGAGGAGCAGAGAGAAGAGAAGCAGAGAACTGAGGGAGGAATAGAGAGAAAAGGAGCAGAGACCTGGTGGAGGAGCAGAGAAGAAGAGCAGAGAGCTGAGGGAGGAGCAGAGAGAAGAGAAACAAAGAGAAGAGAAGCAGAGAGAAGAGGAGCAGAGAGCTGAGGGAGGACCAGAGAGTTGAGGGAGGAGCAGAGACAAGGGGAGCAGAAAGCTGAGGGAGAAGCAAAGAGAAAAGAAGCAGCCAACTGAGGGAGGAGCAGAGGGAAAAGGAGCAGAGTGAAGAAGAGCAGAGAGCTGGCGAAGGAGCAGATAGAAGAGGAGCAGAGGGGAGGAGCAGAAAGAAGAGAAACAGAGAACTGAGAAGAGCAGAGAAAAAGGAGCAGAGAGAATAGGAGCAGAGAAGAAGAGCAGAGAGCTAAGGGAGGAGCAGAGAGAAGAGAAGCAAAGCAGAGAGCTGAGGGAGGAGCAGAGGGACGAGCAGAGAGAAGAGGAGCAGAAGGCTGAGGGAGGAGCAGAGAGCTGACGGACGAGCAGAGAGCTGGTGGAGGGGCAGAGAGCTGGTGGAGGAGCAGAAAAGAAGAAGAGAGAGCTGAGGGAGGAGCAGAGAGCTGAGGGACGAGCAGAGAGAAGAGAAGCAGAGAGCTGAGGGAGGAGCAGAGAGAAGAGAAGCAAAGCAGAGAGCTGAGGGAGGAGCAGAGGGACGAGCAGAGAGAAGAGGAGCAGAGAGCTGAGGGAGGAGCAGAGAGCTGAGGGATGAGCAGAGAGAAGAGGAGCAGGGAGCTGAGGGAGGAGTAGAGAAGCAGAGAGCTGGAGGAGTAGAAAGAAAAGAAGAGAAACAGACTGCTGAAAGGACTGCAGAAGAAAGGAAAAGCGGACCGAGCAGAGGAGTGCAGATGAAGCAGAGATGACAGAAGCAGAAAGGAGAGCAGAGAAACAGTCTGCTGAGGAGAGGAACGAAGAGGAGAAAAGCAGAGCAGAAGAGAAGAGCAGAAAGGAGAGTATACTGTAGAAACAGACTGCAGAAAGAAGTAGAAATGAAGAAAACAGAGTAGAGAGGAGCAGAGAGAAAAGCAGATAAAAAGAGTGGAGAATAATACAGAGCAAAAGAGAAGAGCAGAAGACTGCACCAATATAAATAAACATGTTCCACTGATACTGCCAGACGATTATTCATGTACTATCTGCCGACACAGATAGTATGGTGGTTATATTAACTTGCATTAACTAAATTTGAAGATTCAAGTTTCTGAACGTAATTCATTCATATAATGAACATTGTTATTGAACATTAAACTAGTGATGTTTCTTCACACTAAGGTTGCAATAACTAATCAATAAAATCAATAATGAAATTAATTGTCCACACTTTTAGCATCAGAGTATTTCATTATCGATTAGTTGGTCCGTGACTTCACATACTCCCGCATCCCACACATCAGACAGCGCGTCCGCTTCATACAGTGCAAGCTGTGCATTTCTAATTAAAGTCAGGCGTTGTTTATTCAAACAGCGCGAGCTGCCTTCTAAAATTTAGGCATGTTTTCTTTTTTTAAGCTGAAAGTTTTTTAGGTGCTTCTTTTTCTCACCAAACGTCCAGCTTGGTTAAAAGCAAACGAAGGCTGGTTAATAAAGGTTTAATTTCATCCTTTAATATAAGTGAGTTTGTATTTGTTTAATTTTTGTTGGGTTTTCATAAAAATAGTATGAACCACTAACTAAGCTTCTGTTTTAAAGTAATGGGGAAATCCAAGTTTTTATTACTATAACACATATGTATATCACTCTCATATCATAATGGATCATTTATTTTGTTAATAACGTTAATAAAGTTAATTCTCATCAAGGTATGAAGTTGAAGATTAAAATGAGATTATTAATCTGTGGCAAAGCACATCCCTAAAGATTATCGGTTGATATATCGGTGCATGTCAACCTGCATTTAAATTCCCATGCAATACAAAAATGTAGGTGAGTAAATACATGTGAAGGTGTTTTCATCAAGACTGCTGGAGACTGCAAACACACACCCACATACATATGTCCACTGACAAAAATACATATGCTGCAGTCTTGAATTTACTATTTATACAAACTAACCCACAGTCAAACCTCATTCCTTAATGAAAACATCCCACATTTTAATATAAACATAAACTTTAATTATATTTACTTATATATTGCGGTTTATAAATCATTTTTAACTTCAAGAACGTCTCCAAATGAAGGCTTTGTGAGATTTTGTGGTTAATGTTGTCCAGAGTTGTATAGTACTTAAGTATTTTTACTTTCTACATAAAAGTACATTTTCAATTATTCGTTATTAGTGTTTTTCTTTGGAAAACATACATTCCAAAGCATATTATCATAATTTTAACTCCACTACATTTCATAATTTCAAGTTTTTGGTTTACATTTAATATTTAAGTACATTAAACATCTAGTAATTTTTTGTACTTTTACTTGAGTAAATTTGTTTTTCATACTTTTACTCAAGAAAGTAAAAGTACACAATTTTTATTGTAATTAGGCATTAAATCACTTTTAATATGCAATATATAATGAATACACCATATGATTCTATGCTTTAGAATGTAGTGAACATTTTTTAGTAAAGAAAAGTAAATTTTTTCCCAAGACAAACACTCTGATAAAGCACAGATGCTTGGAAAATGTAACTAAAATACTTAAGTATTATACACCTCTGATGTTCTCTCCCCAAAACAGGTAAATAAACACTCAATGATTTTAAAAAAGGGTCTCAGAGGGAGAGAGAGCGAATATATTAGAGATCCATGGTTAAAATTCAAGCTGATTTTAAATACCAAATATTTTCCTAAATGTTTCCCTCCCATTCTGCTGCTCACACATTGCCTGCCTTCCTGACACTGAGCATTCCCGCTTCTCCATGGTTTTCCCGAAAAGGTTCTTATCGCATTCAGCTGTATGATTCATACTTTACCATAACCTACTCTCTCTCTCTCTCACACACACACACACGCACACACACAGACAATCAACTGAATGTTTGGTTGGTGTGTGATTGTGAGAATGAGAAAAATAAATGGAGCTTACTGGAATCTAAAATCTGTGCTCGTGTGTAACACAAAAACTCTACAACATTTTATCCACACGTTCTCCGATCTCTCCCGTCGGCTGCATCTGTATGAATATCTAACAAATGGCACAATGCTACGTGACGAATTGCACACAATTTAATATGCCTTAAAAATGCCTTGCATGTTTATTTTACTAGGTGCAATCAAGTTTTATCATGTCATAGCATTTGTTGGCAGTGCAGACATACGGAAATCGTTCACACAACAACTGTAATTAACCGCTGGAGGCGTTCTTTGCTGTGTCTAACTGTATCTGAAGCGGGTCAAAGAGATCTCCACCAGTCCACTATCTTCACATTGCTCTGCTAACTGATGCATTGTCATTTACATGTATTTTTATGCATTTGGCAAACGTGTTGCATTACAAGGAAGGCCTTTTTTATCACTATGTGTGTTCCCTGGGTTTGAACCCATGACCTTTTACGTTGATAACGCACCGTTTTACCACTGAGCTATATAGAAACACACTTACTTGTCACTTACATTGACTCAAATTGGCAACACTTACTGAAAACCAGTGACTCTGTATGCTTCGTCACTGATTTTTAGCATATACTTTATGGACCAAAAGGATGATACTGTAAGCTAGGGATGGGCGATATGGCCTAAAATCTATTTTGCCAAATACATTGCAGCCTCTTGCGATAGCGATATGTATTGCGATATAATGCTTTTAATAGACTCTTTTCAGAACACGTTATAAAGACCCTTAGAAAAAGTGTTTATTCTAAGTCCATAATGCCAATTTCGCGCGTGAAGCAGCAGTTAACTTATGTGCGATCTACCGGCATTGCCTTTGCGATTGACTGGTCAACCGCAATCGACGTATTGGACACCCCTGCTCTACAGAGTATATTTTCCTGCTGCTTGTTGGATGGCTTAAATCCAAACCAAGTCCAAATAATTGATGTTGCACTGGTCTTTTTCAAGAGCTCATCTGTTTCGCTGACGCTTTCAGCCATGTTTATTCAAAATGACGAATATGATTATGTGTTGCAGCCGGCTGCAGCTCGTGGCTCTAAATTTCATGAGTAGATAGCGTCATCAACATGCATTATCGCGATTAAAATCTCTATCGTATGCCAATTTTATATCGTTTATATTGCATATTGTTTATATTGCCCATCCCTACTGTAAGCAGGGCTAAACTAAGCAGTGCAAATAGTGTCTATTAATAACATATGTGACATTTTATTTTACAAATAATTAAACCAAATCGTGTGACATTTGAATGTCTTGTCTTATCTTAAAACCAAAAGTAAACAGGTTTTGCCCACGAAGGTCTGCATTCGTTAAAAATTAACAAATAAAATGTCAAATCAATATTTAAATGTTCCTTACCTTACTTAATAGGTAAATAACCCAGATGATATACAGGCAGCCGGTTATTATTGCAGAAATAAGCCCATTCGGTGTGATACAAGACCCACCGCATCGGGTCCTAATCACACTGTCAAGGATCATTTCTGCGATAACAATCGGCTGCCTAAAGACGATTTCATCGGACGCACGTGTAGTGACGCGATAATGTGTCTGGTCAGAACTTTTTACCATTTTTAATGGTCTGAGTTGCTAAACTAAACTCTTGAACAAATACCTAGTCGAAAAGAACAAATGTTTTGGTTTCCTATGTAATCTATGTGTTGTTTATTTTGCTTGTTATATAAATGAACTACGTTTAAAGTACTTTGTTGTTATTTATTCTTAGCGGAGTTTACCGGAAGTTACGTCTTGACCACGAAAAATGCTTGTTTATGTTGTTACTGCTAAAACCACCTATACATTATTCCTTAGAGAGAATAAAACAAATATAGTTAAATATGGACTAATCACCATTATGCACATGATAAGTTAAATGTGCCCATGATAAATGAATAAAAAAACATCTGCAAAACATTTTGGACCTGGGCATGTTATGTGCGATGAAAGTTGTGTGTATATGTGTGAAATCCAGGCTAAAGTCTAATATAATTCTGAGATTAGAAGCATCAGGGGCGGTTTGAGGTACAGGGCTTATCCTAGTCCCAGACTAAAATGCATGTTTGAGTTGCTTAAATTTAAAAACACCTTTTACGGTTTAATTTTATCACACTTGTATTGTTTTATGTAAGGTATGTTTGTAAAAACGTCTTAAATTACCTAATATAAATAAGGCCTAGTCCTGGACTAACCAAAACCCTGTCCGGGATCAAAACATAACAGTATGTAGGATGATTTTATGTAGAAAACCCCAGAAATGACATTAGCTGGGTTTGTCTTATACTATTTAATTGTTGAATCAAAGTTGCAATGAACTCCTTGCAGATAAAAATGCCCGCAAAAATCTTCAGCCAGAGTCTCTTACACGAACGTAACGCTCAGACTCCATATGACTTAATCGGGTATTCGCAGGACCTGATGGGAAAGTTGTATGTTTGACCGCAAGTATAGGTACTGTATGAAGAGATTTTGTGTGATCCAAAAGCCTGAAACCACTAGTGAATACGTTTTCAAACCAATTCTATTACCAGCATGACAATATGATATATGAGTGTGCTATGTGTAACAATTGCGTAGGCCTGTATGTGTGTGTGTGTGTGCAGAATAAAGCAGGTAGTGCAAAGCACAGCTATAACTCCCACGCCTGAAAGTCTCAGTCTCCGCCCTGCTGGCCTGCTCGGTGTGTCTCCGCCCCTCTAACCCGGGCCTGGCTGCACATGTTAGCTGATAGAAGCTCAAGTAAACAGAACCGGCCCTGCCTGATAGCACTCCAGAGAGCAGCTCCATTACTGACAAACAACCGCTATTGGCTGGAGGACAGCCAGCGTCTCACAGAGAGTGAGAGAGAGAGAGAGAGTATTTTCATCTCTCCCACATTAAATCGCTGCCCTTTCCCCGAGATACTCAATTCAGTTTAGATGAAATCTCATTAAACAAAAATAAAACATTATATAACTCACGACGCATCTGTAAATTCAATATCCAGTCGAAAGTAACTTGCTATGCCACTGCTTAAGTGTTCTGCTTTGATATTTCTAGCTAAAGAGCTCAACATTTGAAGTGTCCAACCCATACAACTATAATATTGTGCTCCCTAGATATTGCACATATCACATATACACTTTATAGCCAGGTGAACATCGCAAGACCCTTATGCCAAGTTCAGACTGCATGATTTTCAAACTAGTCGGGTCATGGATGTTTTCACACTGTGTGACTATCTGGGGTAGCGTTCAGTCGCTGCTGTTTTCACACTGCACAATGGATCGGCGGCAGGGGGTTTCACACTGCATGACTTAATCAAAGGAAGAATCGGCGACAACTTTGTCCTGGTCTGCAAACTACGTCTTACAACCAAACGCACGCGAGAAGTGACAAGGAAACAACTCGAGCCCACACGTGCAAGACCGTGAGATCGGGATCGTAACTCCTTCCCGAACTTCCAGCTGCCCTGTATGTTGCTCTCTCATTGGTGGTAGGTCATCGCCGATGTTATTATCAGTCAGAACACATTTCACACGGCATGATTTTGAATCGCGACAGGTCCAGATATCTAGCATGCAAGATATCTAACGGGTGTCGGCGACTCGTCTGCGATTCTGTCAGATCGTGTGTTTGATAATTTACACTGTGTGATTGTCACTCGCGTGCACAAGCATCGATTCGCCTGTGATTTCGGGCATTTGTCGGCGATTTCTCAAAACCTGTCGGCGAGTCAAAATCAGGGCTAAAATCGTGCAGTCTGAACTTGGCATTAGATACCACATGTTTGAGCTTGTTTGAGGAGGTACAGATAGGGATATTTGTTTAAAAGGTTCCCCGTTAATAGGCATTTTGATATATGCATCAGATTTTTATCTCTATTTTTGTCTAGATCAAGAAAGGCTGGGTCGCGGTCAGGTGATTCAGTCAGGTTCTCATTAGACCCTGTTGTGAACATGGCTGATGTCACCTTCAGAAACTCTTTTAATGCGGCACTCCAAAAAACTTTTATTATACCGGTCAAACCCGATTGTCAATCTAGTACGGTGTGGAAACATTTTCAAATGCAATGAAGTGAAATGAATAGGTCTTTTGTGTCTGTGGTTAGATTGTAAACAGATATGTACCTGTGAGGACTGACGTAGCCTCTGTGATCATCTGTTTATAGTTGAGGACTGTGTGAATATAGGTCATCTCACTATTTATAAACCAGCCTTAAGGCCCATTCACAATAATGATAACTATAGATATAAAGTTCACACCACAGCTGTAATGATAAAGAGGAACAAAAATCACTTTTTCTAGCTGTTGAATAATAAAACACTGACAGCCAATCAAGATTCACTATAATTTAAGGGGCTTGCGGATAAGTGATGTTAAACTGCACCGTATGAGCTTAGTATAAACATAACACTGGTGTGGACGCTAATATACCTATTGTTATGCTGCGTTCACACCAGGCGTCAAGCGCGAGTGATTTCAATGTTATGCAATGTAAAGCAGCGTTTATGCACATCTGGAGGTCTTGCGGTACGATTAAGGCAAATTGAGCGTTGCTGCGGGAAAGCACGAGTTGAAAAATCTGAACTTTGGCGGAAAATCGTGCCACGTTAACCAATCAGGAGCTTGCTCTAGTAGTGACGTGATTACTGGAAGCGAGCAGAGTCGCAATTTCAGCGTGAATGTCTCGAATTACTAGAATTTCATGCATGGCCATTACGCATGAATGAAGCGAGTAAACTCAAAATGTTCAAAGTACATCTATGTGTGGATAGCACATTTTTGCCACCTCTACCGCGTTTGGTGTGAATCCAGGATTACAGTTATGTTTATAGTTATCGTTCTTGATGTGAATAAGTCTTAAATGTTTGTTTGTGTTTGCATTTATGTAAATGAGGTAAACAATGTTAACTTTGATTAATGTGCAATGGTGATTATATAAGACAAAATGCGTGACATTTTTTATAAATTGTAGGCACAGCGCTAACAAGTGTTGTTGACCTCATGCAGCAGCAGGGTTTTTGCCAATAGATGATCCTATACATTAGACATATGGCCGGCTTTCATGACGATAGTTATTTTTTGTGCTGTTCAACGCATGAGAGGGTTTGTGGGCTTCACTTTGCACAAGAGCACTTGTAATTCACACGTCTTGTACTCTCGCTAGGACCTGAACGCACGGCATGGACTCCTTTTAGCACCTGAACTTGTAATGCACATGACTCAGACTCTTCCTTGCACATGAGCTTGTAATTCGCACTGCTCTGAATTTCCTTCCACTAGAAGGGTTGTTAGGTGTGCATGGGTTTAAAACCAGCGAGTGTGTTGTCCCTGCTTCCTGGCACGGAGGAAATTTAAATTAAAGGGAAACCAGGCAAGTCTGCGTATTATTTCTCTACAAGCTCCCCCTAGTGTCTGGAAGTAAATGCTTTCAAACACACTGTCGTAAAAACTAACTGTTGTCCCTCCCCCCTCGCAACCCAGTTTATCAGCTTATTTCCAATCCAGTTATGTCTATCTAAGTTAGGTAGGTAATATATCCTTTCCAACTGATTTTTTATTTTTATTGTGTTGTCATGCATAATAGTATTTTTACCGTGAACGACCGACATGAACGAGGCAAACTACTGCTTTCGTGTTTTTTTTGGGAGAGTGGGCATGAGAATAATATAATTATAAATAAATAAATAAATAAATAAATAAATAATTATATATAGACAAGCAAAGGGAAAACGTCATTCGTCTAGATTAACTTATAGACATTACTAATATAACTTTGGAAAAATATTATCCTTCTAATCTACATCTATCTATCTATCTATCTATCTATCTATCTATCTATCTATCTATCTATCTATCTATCTATCTATCTATCTATCTATCTATCTATCATCTATCATCTATCTATGTCTATCTATCTATCTATCTATCTATCTATCTATCTATCTATCTATCTATCTATCTATCTATCTATCTATCTATATATATCTATATCTATATCTATATCTATATCTATATATATATACACGTGCCATTCTTCCTGGACGCGTCCTGGCCAGGATTTCGGTGCGTCTTCCGTATTTGTTGACAGCATACGCCATTCAGTTAAAAACATAAGACATGCAATCGTAGTTTCATTCTTTCCTTAAAATGAAACTGTCGCTTTTCTGTAATAATAATATGACTTCCGGAAGACGCACCCGAAATCCTGGCCAGGACGTGTCCGGGAAGAATGGCACGAATGGTCACCCTAATATATATATGTGACCAGTCACGGAAAGTATGGACACAAGTCGGATCTGGGGCATTTTGAGTTATTCATAGATTCTGAAAGTGCAGTTTCTAAGCTTTCTAACGATGTGTAACACATGGAAATCTGATAAGATTTGGAGCAGTTGTGGCACATTCAAGAAAGAGAATGCTGAGAAATTTGAGAAAGAAAAAAGTTAACACGTCACTTTCCCTTTTCCCTGGCTGGAGAGACAATAGGGCTCATTTACATCTCATTTAGCTAAGCCATATCCCCTGTAAAGCCGTTTTGAGGTACAGATGTTCTAAGCATCATATGTAGTATTTTATTACAGAAGTCCGAATGAACAACATGCAAAAATAAACAGGACTTTTACCTTTGTGGGGATCACAAGTCGAATCCAGTCTGTTTCAGATGTGTGAATCATCCAATGATTTTTGTCCACAAATGCGTATAATCCGTGAAATATATAGGCTATTGTTTACATCAGATTTCGCATGAACTTCTGGTAATACAATATAATATACAATTTGAGGACTATTTACATCGTAACATGTAAGGGTATATCAGATTACAGTCCGGTATTTGCGTTCCGTTAAACACATGAACTCGCCTTCAAATTTTGTATTTAAAATAGGGTCTCTGTGTAACTTATGAGTTTGACTTCATGCTGCGCTGCAAGGCGTCAAAGTACCGCGAGAGCGAGTCGAAATTAAACTACTCCGTAAGATTTATTGAAGAGCAGTACTTTGACGTCATCCGACTGCGGCGGCCCATAAAGTCTGTGACGCGGCTGACGTACGATGCAGCTGACTGTTATTTGTTCCGCCCCAGCTTCTTTTATCTTTCTTTTGTTTTGTGCGCCCGAGCTTCATTTACAGTCTGGGGAGACGCACGCTATAAGTTTGAAAAATTAAATAAAACTAAGCAAACATGTCTGAGGAACAGGGCAGCCGCGTCACTACAGTCCCGTGACTTCACGCTCGAGCCGGAAGAGAAGACAATGCTGAATAAAGTCGTAATTCTTGCTATTTTAGGACCAAACTGTATTTTCGATGCTTCACCACAATCTCATTGACCCACTGATGTCACATGGACTACTTTGATGATGTTTTTATTACCTTTCTGGACATGGAAATCGTACATAGATTTTCAATGGAGGAAACAGAAAGCTCTAGGACTAAATCTAAAGTTAAAACATCTTAAACTGTGTTCCGAAGATGAACGGAGGTCTTCCGAGTTTAGAACGACATACGGGTAAGTCATTAATTACATTATTTTCAGTTTTGGGTGAACTATCCCTATTCAGTTGTCACGCTGTTCCCTTTGGGGGTGGATGCGAAAACACAAGCTTATCCAGTATGTAAATATAAACACAGACAATGACGCCCCCCGCTGCACGCTAGAATCTCTGGAAAAACAAGCCTATTTCAACCGCAAAATGTACGCTTTTAAATATACAAAAACTGCTATCTCAAACATGGAGAGGCTTCTTCGTGATCTCAACTAACAGATTCTGCAATAAAACGAAAATCACAAATTTTGAAAAAAAAAAAACTTTGATTCTCATTTTCTCGAAACTTGTGCTGCCGATTTGTGTCCCTGGTTTCCGTGACGGGTCACATATTAGGTCTGAAGCTCTTTTTCTTTTCTTGGAATCTTCCGTCAAGGGTTTTCGATGCTTCTTCCCCGGCTCTGCCATTTGCAACAATCGCTAGCCGTGTTTCGCTAGCCTGCCTGTGTGTTGTTTGCCGTAAAGTGATCCTGCTTCTTGCGATATCAGAGACTTTGCGAGACTGAAGCGAACGTGCAAGTGGGGTATTCTTCCTACAGACAGTAGGGGCGGGCGAGAGAGTCTTCATTTGTCCGGTAATGAGTCATTTAACCATATACCGACTTACAAAGATGATTTATTAACATAAAAATGCTGCCTTGTGTCCCTTTAATGACATCAGTTAAAAAAAGGTTGCAGTTGTGACAGTGTAAATCAGTTCCTTTTATGTCCATCAATGAGTCATAAATGTGTAAACAATAAACAAATAAATAAAAGAGTAAACTATTGCCCCACCCCCCATACTATCGTGTATCGGCGATCTCACAGGCTGACAATATGATGGTCTTACAATGGGGCATATTGCCCAACACTATGCACAGACTAGGGCTGTCACTTTTGAGAAAAATCAAATTCGAACGGATTTCGAATATCATGCAATGTATCCGAATATATTCGAATATCTAGGCGCCGCCCCCCCACGCGCATCAAAAACCCACCGTAATGGAGATTCAATCACAAAATTATTAACAGTGACAGTCATACACAGGGTTGTCTGGATTACTTTTTTACTTAATGTTTGAAACAGCAGGTAATCAACTTATGAATAACAAACTTATATGTATATATAAAAGTATTCAGAACAGTTACAAACAATAACGTGACAACTTAAATAGCAGCAGGAGTATATAGACAGACGCAAACGGAATTCGCGCCCGCAGATTTCGGCAGAAAACTCTGCGGAATTCCGCGGATTTAATGCCCGTCATTGTCAAGCACACGTTCCGCGCTTGAGCGTGTTTGTGACCAGAACTGTCATTGACAACCAGCACACATACAAAACCTATCCAGCGCGTTTGTGAGCCGTCATTCACAAGTACATTAGCGCCTGCGCGTGCTGTTTGCTCGCCCGTTTTCAATGATAGAGAGCACAAACCCTTTGTTACTTGAGATGAAATTAAACTTACCGCTTTAAGCAGATCTCACTTGTCGTCAATGTGACACGCAACAGTCAGCACATGATCATTTCAAATCCGTTTACAAGACAAATGCTGTTGTTGTTTAATATAAAGTTTACATTGCGTTGTAAAAATGATGAAATTATCTTCATACATGCTAATTTCATAATGCAAACGAATTAACACAAGCTTTTTATTCTGCTATAATATTTAACACTATAAACAATATGTCATTTTATATACAAACTATAATTCTATCTTGACATGCACATGAGATTCATTTTGGTCCCATTTGATTCCCTCTCTTGCGCACAGTTGCTGTCGTCGGTCTCACTCTCAGCCTCCTTCCTATTACGAGGTGTTACTGTAAAAAATGCGCTACAAATGGCATTTAAAAAACCGGATGGTTCATTTATAGTTCGAATACGGATATTTCACGTCATGTTCGAATGCATATTCGAATATCGAATAAAAAGTGACAGCCCTAGCACAGACCAATCAGTGAGTATGACATCAAGGTATAGGAAGTCGAGAACAGATCTCACAGTACTTCGACGTCATAATCTAGTCGCTCGGCTGCGCAGCTGGAAGTCAAACTTAACCAAAACAGTGACATAAGTGTTAGTTGATCATTGTCTGTTCAAGTTTAAAAGGAAAGGTCACCCAAAAATGACAATTTTGTCATCATTTTCTTACTCTAATGTTGTTACAAACCTGACAAACACAAGAGAAGATATTTTGGGGAATGTTTGTAACCAAACTGTTCATGAGCCCCAATCACTTAAATAGTATACTTTTTTCCTACTATGGTAGTCAATGATAGGTTTAGTGCAGTAGTAAAATGTTTTTTTACCTCAAATTGCTTGAGAGACACATAATGTTGACCATGCAGGGTCGTTTGAATAAAAAACAAAATGCATGATATGTGTGAACTTTTTGCTGGCTTTTCACTTTGCTGTCTTGTACATTCGATTGGTTTTGTCTGTTTCTGTTTGTGTATGTTTTTAGGAAGCAGATATGTCACACTGCTTGGCTGAGCTCCAGACGGGGGAAGCGATCTAGCCTGCAGAAAAGCACACAATAAGCAGCGAACATTGTCAGCGGTATGCTATAGTTAGCAGCACGCAAACACATCATTCTTCCTGTGGTCTGAAAGACAGTCAGATGAGCTTGTTTCAGTATTACAGTTTTCTTCACAATGCAACTGCAGATTGTATGCTGAATTTAAGATGCAACCTAAAACATTCAGTTTAATAGTGAAAGTTTAGCCAAACTTCTTCCACTTACACAACTTTCACTAAATATATGTGGGCTATTAGATGAGGTTAACAAGCATTCAATAGTTAAGCAATAAGCAAACTCCTATCCAGTTTGGCTTCATTCTACATTGTAAAAAGTGAAAGTTTGATCTACTTAAAAAAAGGACTTCAATTGGTAACACTTAAATTTGTTCACGGTTTTTTTTTTACTTAAAATGTTCCTTTAAAGTGAGAATATTTAAGTTAAAAAAATATTTTTTTAGGTGCTACCAAATGTAAGTATTGCTTTTTTATGTAAATCCAACTTTCACTTTTTACAGTGGAGTAATTTCCACTTTAATTCACTCCAATCCATTCAGATTACATTGACATTTACGTATTTGATGCATTTTATCAGCATGTATGATGTCTATGGGATTTAAACAAATGAACTCTAGTGCAATTCTCTACTACTGTAGCACAGCTACAGGAACACTAAAATGGTTTGCAAAATGTTTATGTAAACTTGTGGAATGCTTTCAATAACTAGAAAATAATTTAACTTATTCCCCAGCTTGTAAAAACTGTGGTTTAACCATGTTTTTTGTAGTAAAACCATAGTGTGACCAAGGTTTTTCAGTTTTAACTGTAGTAAAACCGTTGTTGATTTTCATAAAGGCTGAACGGCGGGCACATTGCAAAATATAAAAGCAGGAATGTAAATTTTTTATTTTTGCCATTTGTTTTTGTGTTAAGCTGTAAAGCTATATAAATCATGTTGATTTATGATGCGTGCACACCAAAGCTCGTTTCTGCGCTAAAAGCTGGCGCTCTGTGTTTTTTCCACGTTGAGCACTGAGAGTTGAAAAATATTCATTTTTGGGTTAGAAGCTCAGCTCGTCAATGTCAGTTCTCACACGGCCATCCAATCACAGTGGAGGAGGGGCTGGATAAACATCACAACAACCAACCGGCATTCAATGACTGATAAACAAAGCAAAAGTAACACAGCCACAAAAGCACTCAGCTGAAAAAAGCTGGCAGTCAGCGCCCGCCTGGCTTTTTAGCTGCGTTTAAAAGTTTTGGTGTGCACTGTGCCCCCTTAGAGTTGTGACAATTATTCCAGCTAGACAAATTTTAGATTATTAAACTTAGACGAGCGTTTTGGATTCAGCCTCGTCCCAGCTGAACTGTAGACATGAATGATACCACAAAGTGACTTATTATATGTATACAAAACCTTACCTGGCTGCCAAACCTCTCAACACAACTGTGATCCATGCTCGTCGTCGCCCCTCGTCCAAAACAATTTATTTTTCTTTAGTTCCGTCATGTAAGCAGGACAATACATGTGCGTATGATAAAAGCATTTATATGACTTCCTTTCTTCAGATAAACAGATTTAGAGATATATTAAAGTGTATCCTGGCCCTTTAAAAGTCTGGTAATGGCATTGAATAGTGATCTCATATTTGAAGCCTATCCATTATCATGGGTTTAAAGGTCTTTTCAAGTGAAACAATATATGTTTGTAGTGTATTTAGCGTTCGATGCGTCACGTTTGAATGTACACATCTTATTACATCTACATCGAAATTTACGTCGGTTTGTAAGACATTGGTTCTTCGTGTCTCGTGATTAGTCGTCATTTGCATTGTGAAGAAACATACATTGAAGAAATGCATGTATTTTTTCATTTTTGTATGAACTGTTTAAGATATATCTAGGGATAAAATATTACATTGAATGGAAGTTTAAAGGCCGAAGTATAATCCATTTTTATGTGTATGCGAGGGTCAGCAATGCGCATGGGTGGAACGTCTGTTTACACGCACAAGTCAAACTATACTTTGCAAGGCGCACAGCCATGAGATTATTCCATGTGTAAACGTTGCGCATACGTAAAAAAAAACAGACAGCGATTACATAGCCATAATACAGAACAGTCAAGCACCTGCATAGTAACATAGCGTTTACACCAGCCGCGGTAGACGCGGCAGGTGCGGGTGATTTACATGTTAATTCAATGCAAAGACGCGATTAGGCATCCTGCGGCGCGGTACGCGCGGTAGGTGCACCACGAATGCCGTTGCCGCGGGGAAACGCGCGAGTTGAAAACCAATCAGGACCTTGCTGTAGTAGTGACGGGATTACAGGAAGCGAGCGGAGTCCCAGCAGAGTCGTAGAAGCCCCTCCCATGACGCGAATTTCCGCGCGAATGTCTCGAATGACTAGAATTTCACGTGCGACTTTCACGTTCATATGAAGCGAGTAAACTCAAATGTTTAAGCGTCAAACTACGCCTCCACCGCTGCTGGTTTAAACGCAGCATTAAAATACTCCTTTAATAAATGCTGCTTCAGACACACATTCACTGTTGATAGTAAGCTACACAACATAACACACAAGCCACACACAAGCTGACCTCTCTAGTTAAGTAGCAGTCAATTGAGATGCATGATGAGTAAACTACTGTTTGTGTATTTTCATCTGCAAATGCGTGTTCTTCTTGTGTCAACCAGGGAAACCTCTGAAGTTAATGTGTGTGTGTTTGTGATTTGTTCGTCTGTAACTCTGAAATCCATAGCTTTTGACCTTGTCGGAAAGCGGACAAGATTTCCCTCGTACAAACACACACACACTTCCCCGTAGCTCCCCAATGTTTTCATTTCTTAAGCACATGTTAACATTTGAAAAGTTCACAGTTCCACGTGAGCAGTGGGTGTTTCATACATGATTTTTTCCTGACATGTGTTTTCATTTGTTTTCTTCCCCTGTGACCCTCGTCTCTCATTCAACTGCTCGTTTTCACTCCATCCTTCACTTTCATCCGGAGCTACAGCCACCCCCCCATCCACCTTCTCATTCCCCCTCCATCCGCGCTGATGGACGGATAGTCACGGATGAGATCCGGCAGCGTGCTATGATCCATTAAGATCCACTTATACACAATAGGAGTTTTCAGGTCTTATGGGTAAAGCAGAGATGTATTATTCATTTATCATTCTCATCGACATTGATGTGTGCGTGTGTCTCCACCGGCCTCTTTGCTGTGTGATATTTTTACAATAACTTAGTCAGCCATCGAAACAATCTCTACCAATTTAGTCATGTTTTTATTCAACTTTGTTTTCATTTCTGGACCCTCTACAGTTCTGCATGTTGTCTGGCTTCCGTCTGATGTATATCAGGAGCAAAACACATTGTTATCACACTTTTTCATCTATATTTTCATTTCTCTCTCTCTCTCTCTCTCTCTCTCTCTCTCTGGGTTCAGTGCTTGAAGGCAATACTCCTAATTATAGACTTCCCCCCTCCCAACAAACCCTAATCTGTCTCCGCCTGTTTTCTACCACACTATTATGTAATGCTTCGCTCCAGATCCACACATATATTGGCAGTCCATGTTTACCGAAGCATCAGGCTACAGTACATTAGAATGATAGATGGCTGGACTTTAGTAGCACACATCATTGTGATGTATTAAAGCCCTTCTTACTCAAGTTAGGTTGTGCTTGACAAACTGCTCTGCCTTTAAACTAAAGATCAGTGCCAAACAGTATCTTTCTAAAAAGCACATTGTTTAATTCATATTAACTTATGTAAGATGCCTTATAGTGAAGGGTGATTTAATAGTGCCGTCTCTTCCATGTGTTATACCCATTTGTTACCAGAAATCATACTAAAACAGACATCATATTTGGTGCACACGTGCAACCTGTGTCTCCACCATTTGTTTTCACTCACCCTGGCTCCGCAATGAATTGAAAATCCATCTGGTTTGGTAATTTCACTTGGATGAAATGACGTGACACATTAAATGAATTTTCCACTCATTTTAATAATCCCAAATGTATTTAAAATTGTAATAATTAAGAGATAATTAAGTAATTAATTCTTATTAAGTAATAAGTAATTCAATTATTTATTTACACAATAAACATGCATACAAGTCTTCTCACAACACTTTTTTCACCCACTTAAATATTTTACCTTTTGTTAAAGTATACTATATTGAACTATATTGAACCCACTTATTTAAATACTCAAAGCTAAAGATAATTTTTCATATTATAAAATAAAGCATTCATTATATTTTTAACACCACCAAAAGCATGTAGAGGTCTTATCTGATCTTAAAATATATCACATCATATGATACATCATAACTTGTTCTTAAAATTAGCGGTGAACTAAAATTAATCGCGATTAATTGCATGCAAAATAAAAGTGAGTTTTTGCCAACGCTATCTCATGGCAATTCGTACGTATTTTAAAAGGTGGCTAATTCGTACGACCACATTCGCACATTTTTATACGATTTGCCTTGCCTTGACCCCTGTGATGTTGGGGTTAGGACTGGGGTTTCGCTATTGTTTGTTTCATGAAATCATAAGTTTTTGAATGATTAACTAATATGTACAATTTAAGGAGATCTGGCTGTTTTTTGCATAATATATGAGTGTGTGCTGTGTATAATTATTATGTATTATGTAATATAATATATATTAAATAAGGCTGTCAATCGATTAAAATATTGAATCTAGATTAATTGCATGATTGTCATGAGAGATCAACTCGATCAATCAAACACCTCTAATCAACATGGGAATTGACAAATATGGATGTTTTATGCAAATGTATGTTTATTATTAGTGAAAGAGTCAGCAAATTTAAATTAAAACAAAAAAAATCCAGTTTAAGTTTTTTTCAAGGTTCAAAAACAAAATCACTGCATCCATACCTTAAAGTCACTGGTAAAACTAATAAATTTGGCACACACAAAGTCAAAACAATATCAATATAAGTTAAAATAAAATTATTTACGTTAACGCGTTATTAATTAATTATCGTGTTAAATTTGACAGCCCTAATATTTGCATATTTTCTATAAATGGTATCTTAATTGAAAAAATTTACATATAAATAACAAATCTGAAATGTATACGCGTGTGTGTTTAAATATACATAATAATTACACAAAAAACACACATATATTATGCAAAAACTATTATTAACTATTATTATTTATTTTGTATGCAATTAATCGCGATTAATCTTTGCCAGCCACTACTTAAAGGAATATTCCATTTTCTTAAAAGAAAAATCCAGATAATTTACTCACCACCAGTGTTGGGAACGTTACTTTAAAAAAGTAATTAGTTATAGTTACTAATTACTTCTCACAAATAGTAACTGAGTTAGTAACTCCGTTACATTATTATAAAAGTAATTAATTACCAGGAAAAGTAATTACTGCGTTACTATTTCAAATAACTTGAATGCCCCTTACAAAATTAAATATGTTAAATTAATAAAATGGATACTAAAGAGAAATCACTAATTTTGTGGCAGCATGTGACGATGTGAGGTGCTTTATTAGATCAGAATTACTTGCCACAGACGTGGAGAGACTTTTTCTTCATGGGCATAAGTTGCACATTAAACAAACATTCTTGCCTTTCACCTCAACAATGGAAAAGTAGTGCTTTATACTTCGTGTCTGCGACCGCTACCTTTGAGCTTGTTGTACTTGCCATCGCCCTGTCGCCGGTGTTTTCGGAGTGATTGATGCGCGATGACCGGGCTGCATGTCAGTGCTTTGAGATGGGGCACAGTCAGCAGCAGCACCGCTGCTCGTTGAGAAGAGAAAACGACGCGTATTTTCATGTCAGTCTACAAAAGTCTCCAACCACGCCAGAAAAGATAGTTAGATTTGTCCTATAAAGTCGCTAAAGTGATAGAAAGTTGCTAAATCTAGCGACAAAGTGACCAAGTTGCTCAGACTTTTTAACACTGCTGCTCGCTCCTCTGACTTGGACTGCGTGTGTGGGCGGGCCTTTTTGTGAACTCTGCCTCTGGTTGGCTACCGATGGAAACTAAGCCAATCATCATTCGTTATGTTTCTCACAACACACACAAGAGAAAAACAGGGTTTGGCTGAGAGAGTGAGCAGCATACGCGGCTGAAAATCACTACAGTAAGATCAATTTTAGTAACGCGCCGCATTTTAATGTCAGTAACGATAACGGCGTTATAACGGGGGAAACAGTAATTTATTTGATTACTCGTTACTGAAAAAAATAACGCAGTTACTAACGCCAATTACTTATAACGCCGTTATTCCCATCACTGCTCACCACCATGTCATCCTAAAATGTTGATGTCTTTCTTTGTTCTGTCGAGAAGAAATTATGTTTTTTGAGAAAAACATTGCAGGATTTTTTTCGTCTAAATCCGGTCCAGCGTGACCTAACGTAAATGCGTAGTGACGTAGGGAGGTCACGTGTTACATATATAAAACGCACATTTGCGGACCATTGTAAACAATAAACTGACACAAAGACATTAATTAGTATCAGTTGACATACAACAACGTAGGAACGGTCCTCGTTCTCAACACTTGTAAACAATGGGGCAGAGTTTCGCGTTCGTCATCTGTACCTCTTGACGTCTGCGTGGGGTCACGTTTGGCACATCACGACCGGATTTAAACGAGAAGTTGTGCTTTAAAAGTGTATACTTGTTATTTTTATTGTCAAAAATGACAATCGTTTTGCTAGATAAGACCCTTATGCCTCGTTTGGGATCGTTTAGAGTACTTTGAAACTCCGTTGAAAAAAACTGTTAAGTGTTGAGTTAAGTATTAAATGTTGGGCTTTATTAAAGTCCATTAAAATGAGAAAAATCCTGCAATGTTTTCCTCAAAAAACACAATTTCTTCTCGACTGAACAAAGAAAGACATCAACATTTTGGATGACATAGTGGTGAGTAAATTATCTGGATTTTTCTTTTAAGAAAATGGAATATTCCTTTAAAATACAACTATGGTAACTATATGAAGTTCTTCATGTGTATTCCTAGAAGAGCACTGCATTAGCCGTGCAAAAAGTCATGAATTTGAACCCAGGCAACACGCATACTGATAAAAAAATGAAAACCTTGTAATGCACTGTAGGTCACTTTGGATAAAAGTGTCTGGCAAATTAATCACACACTCTTAAAACGTATAACCACAAATCTGAAAGTGTTATAATTAAATTATTAAATTGTTGTTATGATTATTTATCAGACGACAGACATAGTATAAGGTTTTTATAAGGCATTATGGCTGGATTATAATGCATCAAGAATGCCCTTATAATGCATTATAAATACAGGCGTCATAGAATGTGTTAACGTTAACAAGTTTTTTCTAGGTAAATAAAAACAAACCCAAAAACACACACGCTAAAAGGCTAAAACTGCAGCCACAGAACAACACACCACTTCCTCATGTGTCCACACTTCGACCGAAGTATCTTAAGAGAGCGTTCTTCACATACAAGGACCACGAATGCACTAAGGTGAGCCATCAAAAGGACAAAACTTCGTAATACATTCATAGCTTTAACAACATAACTCTGCATGAGAAAAAGGCAAACAAAATGTTCCAGAATAAGGCAGATTTTTGCCGGCACGTAAAATAAACACGGTCGACGCACTCTGCTGTTTGAGTGTTGAAGCAAACCAAACAAAATGGAGGCTATCAAGTTGCATAAACAACGTCTGAAACAAGTTGGCTTAGGGGCTGACTAAATTAACTGTGTGTGTGTTTAGGTGGACAAAGTACACAGAAACGTTTTCCATTCGAATCTAAATATCAAAGGCAAAGCTGTCTGTAACACACACACACACACTAAAAGCACAACACAACAAGTCTAATACCTCTGAGAGGAGACGAGCTTAACCTGACAACTCTGATGACGTACAAAGCAAAATGAACACAAACACAGCGGGGAGCCAAGCTGTAAAATTGCAATGCGTATATAAAATTGCAGCCAGAAATAAACTGTGGATAGTAAACAAGGCTCCCTAGTCACCTGACCTTTAACACTATTTCTATTATGCTGTTGTTGTTACACTGTGCTAACTTCCAGCTGCGGCTTTAGCAACACATTTGACACACATAAAGACGGCTGTGTAACGAACCATCTTTGTGTTTCTTATTTCCATCGGCGAGCAAGGGGAAACCCCACACTTGGTGGTTTTTGAGTGTGTGTGTATGTTTCAATACTTATATATAGCAGATAAAATTATTTCAAAATTCTTAACTAAATGAATTTAAACACCTTTTTTTTCGATCATATTTAATAAATATGCAAAAGATTCTGGTTGAATTTTAAACAGTTGTGTAACTATACTTTGTTGTTGTTTTCTAATTATACAGCATTAGTTCCAGTCCCTTAAACAGCACCAATTATCAGATTCACGATTTTACATTTCCTTTGGTGTGTAAATGTACTAACTAACACACATGTTAACGATATGCAAAGGATACAAATGCCAAAGTAAACAATGTCGCGACTACAACAAACACATGGATTGTAGGCAACAGTTAGTTGACGTGGACATATTTATTATGTCAGGACAGTCATTATGATAATTCCTCCCACTTTTGACTCAGAACCTGTAAGTAGTTTATGTTTTCATATTTAAAGTATTTACTACTGACTAAACCATAATTCAAACGTTAGTTTTGAGCAGTGCAGAGTAGCGCTTGTTTGTCATTTCTACAATCACAAATGAAGACATGGTTTTAATATTTTAGTATTTATCTATACAACGTTATTATTCACCGTAAACACACATATATGATGTAAACTAAAACTTTTATTCTGCTATAGATTAATCGCAATTAATCTTATGCATCCCTACTAGTATTGTTGTAAATAATGTTCAATTTTAAACAAAACCTTTCTTTGCAAGACGTCAATATGTCACCAGGAGTCATGGGGATTACTTTTGTATTTGATATATTCACTTTTGAGCTCTCAAAAGTGGCAGCTCCATTGACTTTCGTTATATCAAATCACTGGGATTTCTGCAAAATCTTTTCTTTATTGGTCTACTGACAAAAAAATGTCACCAACATATCGGATGGACTGAGGGTTGGTAAATAAACTTGATATTAAAAATAAGATATGGTGTTCTTTGTTCATTGAACTTCTTCGTTGTTGCTCTTTTGTTTAAATAGCTTTACTGTTACTCTTTATGGTGTCAGTAATTACTGTGCTCATAATTTTTTTTTTTTAAATGTTAGGCTACCTTATTAAAAGTGTTGCTGTTAATAGACCGGTGTTTTGTAGTTTATTAAAAGTTATTCTGAACGTCAATATGACACAAAATACACCCCTGGTTTTGCAGCAAGACACCCGCCATGCATGAAGTCGATAGGTTGAACGGTTCTCGACATATCTCTGTATTTGAACCAGTCCGTGATAGTAACAGTGATGCTTTTACTTGGCAAGAATATCTAATAAACAATTATAATAATACGATTTAGTTACTTTAGTAAATAAAAATAGGAATCTTTGCAAATATAGTATAAACAAACAAACACATGTCCGTATGTGTCTGTGTTCATGCTCTGCTGTTTGGGACTTCACATACATGAGGTTTGTGGTAAGACTTGGTGCTCAGGTTATGCGCCAAATCGACATGATAAACACAGATGTCGAGCTCTTTCTCAACTTCACTTGTGGGACACACTACTCTGCATTAACTAAAAGCAGTCATGGCTGAATTTAAAACATAAAACTGGTCAGAAGGAACATAAGGAAGTTGTGTTCGGCTCAGTTATTCAGCTTTAGTATCTGATCACAATGAACGTTTTTATTGCATTGATACAATGTGAACATGTCTAATTCAGTTTTGCATTTATGCCCCCCCTATGACCCCAACAGTCCCAGATCCAGCGTAAACACTGTACAGGAATAAACAGTGATGAAAATGTCTAAAACAAAACAGCTGAACTAATCAAACAAACAGGCCTAAAGTAAACCTCAGCGACCACTTCCCGCAGAGAGAGAGAGAGAGAAACAGAAAGAGAGAGAGTCGGTCAGTGTACATATAGTATATGTGCATCTTATATCTGCCATATAGTAGCACAACCTGAAATCATCCCAATTTAAAAGGTCACACTAAATTAAAGTTCTCATTTTTCATTAACGCTCATCCCGGATGCATTTAAATTTGTTTCTGCAGCTGAACAATTTTTATATTTAAATGCTGTTATTTAATCTTTTTTATATGGGAGTCAACATGTTAAAGCACCAAAAGCACATAAATCCACCTTTAAAGTACTTTGGATGATTTAATGTCTTTAAATCTTTTTGGCTCTTGAATGCCTTGTAACAAACTGTTTCTTTAACTTACTCAAGTACAGTACTGTTCCTACTTAAAGAGTCACTGACCCAGCAGTGAATCATGTGAGGGTGAGTAAGAGAAAAAGAAATCTCTTCCGATAAAGATTAAATTTCCTGCAAACAAGTTTCTTAGGCACAAGTATGATCTTATACCTTGAAAAAACAACAAAGAGAAAGAGAGGAAATATTGTTACTGATTAATTATTAATTATATTATAGCAATGCCAAAACATAACATATAAATAATACTATGGGCCAGATTTACGAAACATGGCAGATTAAATGAGAGCGCATTAAAAAAAAAAAAAAAAAAAAAACGCAGATAGGAGTCCTACTTTAAAGAGCACAGGTGCAAATATCTAATTTCTACAATGACCAACTCAATCTACCAAATTCAGTGCTAATTAACGTAAGGTTTATTATATATGCTTTTAAAGCGTTAAGTAACTGTGCAAAAATGTATACATTTATACATTTAGCACCTAAAAGGAAAACTTCTACAAATCCATATGCAATAAGGTCAGTTGCAAAAACAACTGTGTTACAACCGCTTATTTTTGTGTGTCTCCTAAGGGTGTCACGAAAATCCTCACTTCAGTTACATTTTCGATTCTAAGATCACGATTCGATTTGATTCTCAATTTTTTACTTTTTGTTTGAAAGACAAAAAATGCTATACCATTATTATTATTATTATTATTATAGTTTCACATTCGCATTCACATTGCGTGCTTTTCCTCGCATGGGGTTTTGTGAGCTTCACTTTACGCGCGAGAGCTTGTAGAGAGAGGATTCCTTCTTGCACGCACATTAATGCACGCGTCTTGGACTCCTAGCATTTGAAATAAATCCAGCGCGTCATAAGCTGCTGCGCTTCTCGCCGTCTCACATGCACGCGCTCTCGCATCTGTCTGAAGTCTAAATCTTATGCTGCGTTTACACCAACCGCGGTAGAGGCGTGAAGCGCGAGTGATTTCATTGTTAAGTCAATGTGAAGACGCGTTGACATGCGTATGGAGGTCCCGCGACGCGGATGAGGAGTTTGGCGCGGAATACGCGTTTCCGCCTCATTCGCGCGTCTAGTTCAAAGAATTGAGCGAATGGTGCTTTATGTGCATTTTGCGGTTCACGCGAATTTGCGGCTGACGCCCGAGTTGAAAAATTTGAACTTCCGGGCATCTACTTCGCTCTACATGCACGGATGCATTCAAACTGCAAACTACGCGCGGTAGACACGATTTTGACGCCTGAAACGCGGTTGGTGTAAACGCAGCATTAGACTTAATCCGAAATCTCTGTCTTCAGTCAATCTTAACAGTTGTTTTTTAAATGTAAAAAGGCATTTCCATTCGTGGCAGCTGTTAGTAAATCTGGCCAAAAAATCTGGACCCACTTGTGGGAAGGGCTGGGTATCGATTCAGATGTTCCAGATCGATTCAATTTCGATTCACAAGCTATCAAATCGATTCGATTTCGATTCTCGATTCAATTTTCGATTCCGGTTCTTGGGTCGAATCAACTCAATGAATATAGATTTAATACAAATAATATATTAATAAAAAACAACAGTGAACATAAGTTTGCAAGTGGGTTATTAATAAAAAGAAATTAAAAGCCACAACACCATTGTCGTCTTGCTTGCGAAATCTAAAATGCTTCCATACCTCTGACTTTTTATGTGAAAGTGGCATCAACGTCGGAAACAGTGTTTGGTGTTTCCTAATCATTTTGTTTCCTTTTTAAAATATATTGGTATACCTATTTTATACCTACATAATTACCTATTTGAGTGGGTCGCAAACTTTGGCAACCCCTGGTCTATATAAATGTCAGTGCTGCTACAATATTCTCAGATACAAAGCTCTCTCAAACTATGATGGACTGAAGTCACAAAATTAGAGAAAGTGACAAACTAGGACATCATCAGAACTGTTTGGAGAGGAGAGTAACAAGCTGCTAATGCTGTTAAACTGTCAAGTAAAAACACAAACCATTTAAAGTCACAGACTGCTTTTAAAAATGTCCCTTTTTAATCTATACAGCCAACCACACAACACATGCAAGATTAAATATAAATCCCATGCATCAGTTATCTATCTGATTCTATTTATGTACACTGTGCTATATGAATTGTGAAATCGCATGACACCATTGTTGATTTATGTAGCGCATAAAGGATGTGTAAATTAATTTATCTATTTATCACCCCAGCTCAGTTTATATACCATTGATTGATTATAAGTGGCTTTTATGTGTCAACATCTCTGTGATAAGCTTGAAAGTCTAACACCATCCATACTACATAGTAAGTATAAACTATAAGTAAAACACTTTATAGTAAACACTTCAGGTTTGCATAAAGCATCCAACATTCCACAGTTTGTTTATTCGGTTGGTTGAACAAGGAAATCATTACTCAGTAGTGCATGGCATCTCATTAAAGTTCCCAGTGTACACTACTCACACTATTTACACTACAAAATAGCACAAAATACTGCAGAATTATGAGAACTGAGACACACCTATTGACACAGACCTCCAAACACAAAAAGTTGACACGGTCACAATGACAATGCAAAGACTAGCTTCTGGCCAAGACAGTCTACACGTCTCTCACTACTAAAAATAAATAAATGATAAAAAGAAAAACCACATTGTCCAAAAATGTCACAAATATATGATACTTGCGGCCCTGACGACCAAAAACCACAGCGTGGTTTCTCCAGTGGAAGATTTTATTTTCAGCAAATGTAATACATATTTTGTTCTATACTGCTTTTTCCCCTCTTTCAACTTGCCTTTCTTTGCAATATTATCCAATATTCTTTTTTGGGCTATACATTTATGTTAAATGGTACACACACTGTAAAAAGCTTTCCCTTACATTCAAATACCCCATAGACCAACAAAAGCATGGAAAATGTTGCAGGGTAACTTTACTGACAGGCTGGAATCAAACTAATCGAATTGTTATCTTAACATAAGGTAACACTCACCAGAATGAGTGTAACTATTGGTCAGGCAAGATGAGGAAGTTGACATTGCAATTGTTGACATAAGTATGTATTGAGTATGTAGGCTACAAGAAATATTGCAAATTGTCGCAATGTGTATGTGTCGAATGTCAGGGCATGTTTATGAGTCAAATGATCTTTGCGCTGTAAGGCTGTGCGTTTGACCAGTGCTTAAAGGGACACTCCACTATTTTTAAAAATAAGCTCAGTTTCTAGTTGCTCTAGAGTTAAACATTTGATTTTTACAGCGCCAGTATTTTTCATGATTTTCACAAAAGTTTAATGCCTTCCAGAAAACGTTCTCCTTTTAATATATAAACATACAATATATCAAATGAAAGAACTGACCCTTCTCTTTTTATCACCTCTCAAATATGGGTAGGTTTTTTTCAAAAACACCCAATTTTGAGCAAAACGCTGAGATAATTGCATTTTTGTGAAGGACTTTTGATAGAGATCAGATGCAGAGCGATCTTTAAAACATACACAGTGTTCTTTCACGTGAGGCGTTACTTCCAGGTTGTATAAGTTGCAAAAGTGGATAATAGCGGTATTGCGGAAAGCCTGGAACTGTCGTCATTCTCAGGAAAGCGTTTTCTCTTAATTGACGAGATAACTTGTCAATGGCGGGAAAGAGTTAATACACAATGCACTACTGAAGTTTTAAATAGGAAAAATATCAAAACTCTTTGGTCATTTTTGAGTGCGATGCTAATGGTCTAATCAGATTCAATGGATTATGCTACGCTATGCTAAAAGTGGTGCCGCCAGACGCTTAGATCACCTGAATGGATTCCAAAATGGTAAAAATCAAATGTTTAACTCTAGGGGAGCTGGAAAATGAGCATATTTTCAAAAAAAAGTGGAGTGTCCCTTTAAGTTTTCAGCTACCAATACAAATATATAGCATTCAGTACAGAATACTACATTTTAACATAATTACATTTATTCCATAGAATTCCACAAATTTCCCCTTAAAAATCTCCCCATCCTCCAAAAAAACCTTTCACACTACTGTGTCTGTGCCTAGTAGCATTTTATTTTTATTGTGTGCAACAACTTTTTCACAAAATCCCCACGGTTCATTCGATCATGGTATAAATTTAGGGTTGCGTTACACCAAAGTCGATGTGTAATTTGTAAGCAATTCTTTATTTTCTGTTTTGTTTGTTTTGTTTGTGAATAGTTCAGTAGTGATGCTATTTGACTGAATTCACACAGCTGGAGAGATAAACCTGTCATTAGGCTAAATTCTGTATTTGCATAGTGCTGAATTTGGGGAAGTGGAGAGGGAATTAAATCTGTGCAAGAGTTTAGATATGACAGCAACAAGACAATCAAATCTTGATTCACATCACAAATTGGACTTTTAGAGGGAAATTCATGTGGATTTTTGTATTATATGAAATACATTGGAATTCCAGTAGCTGGGGATTTTTTTCAAATGAATTGTTGTACTGCAAAATATGTAACTCATTAAGCAAAAATCCCCACATTCACTGTGAAGGTCTCAATATATGTAGGGAAGCATTTCCCAAAGGGATTTCCCAGAGTTATTATAACATTATACGTCAATGTTATAATACAAACTCATTAGTATTGGAATACACTAGAAAATGATCTCGAGGATCATGCCACATAACAATGGCAAAGTCAATGCTTCGACTCCCAGTGGATGCACCTAAACGCTTGAATAAACTGTATCAACGTCAATTGATCTGAGCAGGGCTTTGTTTGACCAATATATTGATTGAGTCAAGTCTTGTTCACTAACTATATGCAAATCCTGTCTGCCGTCTTGCTGGTTGTAATCCTATAATACGGAAACAAATCAGATTATGGTGGCAGGTAATCAAAGCAAGATCTGCTGAGTTGACACAAGAGAATGCTGAGAGGCCAATATTTTCATTCTTTCATGCTGTGTTAAGTTACAATATTACATCATTTAACATCTATCCGAGATGCTGATGCAGACGTCATACTCTATTTCAGGATGGTCTTCTCATTGGTGGCCATGTGATGTGGTTACGAGATAAATACAGGATAGAGCAGACTCTTAAAAACTAAAGAGGCTGATCCACAACTGCGTTAACGGCCAAACAACGTACACTTTGGATATTTTAAACCTGGCCCACCTAAACATCAGTCCTTGACCCTCAATCCAAGGCCCTGGTGGGCCAATCACAGCATGGCGTTATGTATCATTGGTTTAGTGTGTTTTTGGACTATGTGGTTCGGCCAAGCAATGCAACTCAGCTTCCTTAAATCCACCACATTGGGTGTGGCCATAAATACAGCTGAAGTTTTCTAGGAACTCTGTAACTAGAGAGTGTGTTGAAGCGTGTTAACGTAAGCGCATGTGTGTTTGTAATGTAGGTTGCTGGTGTCACAAGACAGCCTGATGTTTGGAGTAAAAGCGCACTGGCAGGAGATAAAGCAAACAGTGAAAGCGGAAACTGGCAAAACCACCCCGACTTGTTCCAAACTCGACAATGGTCCATAGGTTGAGGAGTGATGGATCAGGGCTGAATTGGTGCTTTAATGCAAATGCATTAAACTGCATTAACTAGCAGAAACTAAATGAAGAAAACATTTTAAGACATATATAAATTAGGGTAAGGTGGAATTCAAATCAGAATGATCAATGTTAAGAATAGATAATATTATACAGATGTCTATAAAAAAACAATCACACAAGATGTATCAGCTATGCCCAAAAGTAACAGAAAACAGATTTAGAAGTGACACCATGTCTACAAAGGAAGACACTTGTACTGGACGTGTCAAAGCTGCAGTTATCTCTAAATGTTGTCTGACGTTGACCTATCTGTTTGTAGGAGCTGCAGCAACTAACAGGCGAATAAATTAAAATCGATTATGAAAAAAATTGCAATACATCTCCTGGCCTGCAGGGGACCCTAATCAGTTGTTAAATAGGTCTAAAGGGGCGACACCATTAGTTAAAACTGAGGGGCAACCTTCCGTTCTCTGATGAAGCCAATACAGAAGTGACTTAAAGTGCAATTCATTGACTAGCCACTAGAGGCTGGCTACAAAAGAGAGTAAATTCCCATAGACGCCATATCCAACTTTGCATAATAAAAGGCGTGGCCAGTTGAGTGACAGGTTAACTGCCACTGCTGTCACTACCATTGAGCTAGGCGGGTGTGGTTTCAGCAACCAGCCACCTCAGCTTCACACGTCACGCCTCTTTACCCATTTTCGTTTATCCGCGAGTGATGCGCGACCAAGATGGCTAAGGCAGGCTCCGCCCACTATTGGTTTCAAAAAAGCTCTTCACAAACCTATGGGTGACGTCAGAAATGTCATTTTTCGGGCAAGTGGAGCGAGCGGATGGAAGCGGAAACTACAATTCCTACAATCCTAAACTACAAAAAACTGCAATCTGCAAACATTTCAGCACATAATATTCTAATGACGAAATTTGCGCCACACGCACTGTATGCTGTCCCTTTACGAGTACACGTAAAAAGTTAACTATACCCAGGGCTTAACTCGCATATAAATATATAAACAAAGAGCTTACGCTGTACGGGGCAGACAAACTCACACTGTTGTGATGGTGGGTGGGTGTTAAAGACCAAACTGATCAATAAAGACATTCGTTGAACACTATTTTGTATATGTTGCCGCCCTACCTATCTGCTATAAGAAAGATGTAAAAATGTTAAAACATATACATACACATAATGGTAATACTTTTATACCTTCAGAACTATTAAGAAAAAATTTAAGACAAAAATCCTGTTCTAAGTAATAGTTAAAAGTTATATTATGAATAAAATATATGTAGCATAATTGACTGACATACTGCGAAAATCAAGTCCAAAATAAAAATATAAAGAGGGTCGGTCAGCAAATGCAAAACCTCAGAAGATATTTAATCATGTCATGAAAGTGGTCTAAACCAGCAGGGCGGTCTTTATCCTAGAATAGGTCTAGCTGTGAGCTGAATCTGGTGCCGTGACCCTGAAGACCTTGTCAATTTTCTATACCCAATCTTCCTGACATTAAACATATCAAAAAGTAAACCATTTCCTGAGTGTAGGGGAAAACAAATGTGAAATAAACCGAGCTCCTTATGAGAGTGCGGGGGGTTCTGAGGGGTTGTTGGACCCGTGACAGATTCATCTGGATAACGGGGAACTGAAGAGAGGAGACATGGGACAGCTAAGGGGAGTTCCAGCTGTTTCAACAAGCTAGAGGCGGCTGCCAGTCATTACACAAAACAAGTCAGAGTTTTACTAACCGTTACATGGGTGACTGCTGAAGATTATGTAAGGTAATAAGCGTGGGTGTGCGAGTGTCATAGACGAATGTCTCAAAGGTGCTTTATTCTTCTTCTTGCATTTTGATTTATACTAGTATGAAGAACTTACAACAGCCAAGAGCCTTCATGGTATGGCGATTTAAAGTTGGCCTGGGAGCAGTCAAAACAGTAAAGTTATCCAATCGTGCACGTAATGGACTCAGGCTATGGGATTATTTCATGAAAAGGTCACAAATTGGAAAATTAATCTTTAGGGAGCACAAAAAATTCTGGCAAATTGGCAATGCGATTACCAATTTGCCCTTGAGGAAAACATACAGACATAAGTTGCTGAATGTGCATAAAAAATAAACTTTTTTTGCTTTATGCGGCACACCACAATCTGCATAGGAGTCATAATGACGGGCAAGATATGAGAAATAAGAAATAAAACCTATAATCAAGAAAGTAAACAACATAGCTTGGAGCAATCGAGGCAGTACACCCAGTTGAAACATTTTAGTGACTGGCTCTTTATTTCTTTATGCACAAAACACCAACATTCCTCCACGAAAGTTTGGGTCTGGTACACAAAACCAATTCGTTTTCAGTCATTGCTTTAAAACCGCACAGATGTTTAGATCAGAATAACCGTCCTAAATTATTATATCAATCTGCCAGATATTTCACAATTGTGGCCACAACCTCAGCTTGGACAATAAAGTGTGTTTGGTAATTCAGTGCTGGATAATACAGCTTTATATGTACTGAACGATTCCCTTGGTAGCATCAATTGCGCACGTAGGCGTTATTATATAAACACAGAGGACAGAATGAGCAACCCATTGTAATATGACAACAAAATAATAGGGATTTTTGCGAGTGATTGCCGCTTTTTGCATAAACCCGCAATCTCAGCACCGGCTCTGACGGTCCGGTTGAATGACA
Source organism: Paramisgurnus dabryanus (assembly GCF_030506205.2). Classification (NCBI taxonomy): domain Eukaryota; kingdom Metazoa; phylum Chordata; class Actinopteri; order Cypriniformes; family Cobitidae; genus Paramisgurnus; species Paramisgurnus dabryanus. The sequence continues at coordinate 23,040,271 of NC_133357.1, forward strand.
ACATAATAAACATCTCACAGCACGCCTTTACTCCAGTTATTTTGTGTTGTGGAGACATGCAATGAGGCCATCAGTTTGCTGCAGGAAGCCTTTTTTTAAACAGACATGTCCTATTTGTCTAAAGATAAAGATTGCGCCAGGGGTTGATTGATGCTTAATTCAATCAGATGGGAATTGAGATCAAGTTGTTTCCTTTAGTTTCTATATTGTAGTATATTCAGATTACTGTACTTATTCTTGGTTTTGGAGCTTCAATAACTGCTCAGAAAAACTTAACTTTATAGACGTCCCAATGAAATGCAATGATTCACATAAACTATGTGATTTATAGTGCCATTATGTTGTAATCAATTTGAAAGATTTTATACTTACACAGCCTGGAATGACGTTAGTTATGATAAACATGATCAACTGGTAGAAATTTTAGACTATCGTCTCTATCGAGGTTACGTGCCCATGTCACAAAAACTTAACGTTTGTAGATGTATTTAAGCACCGCAGATTTAAAACAAGTGATTTTAATAACATTAAAACACAAACAACAGATCTATATGCGTGTGCTGATTTTGTATGAGAGGAGCGCGCAAGTCGCGCATTCGCTCCTCATTAAGCTCGTGGAAATTTTTGTCGCTTTAAAAACATATATGCGTCAAAATTAACATCTTTGTAAGTATCCTCATAAATACGACCATTTAGGTCTTAAGAGAAAGTAAACAGCTAAAAAAGAAAACGCATGTGTAACAGTATATCGGGTCCGGACTTTGGTCTTAAAAGCGAAATAACCTAATTTTGGTCCTGTCTGTCGCTCATGGTAATCAAACAGCATTGAGAAAAATCTCTCACTGCTCTTGAGTAAATCACTTTTCTACATTTAATAGGATTATTATATACATTATTATTTATTATCATTCTTTCATCTCTGTTTATCTTCATTGAGCTTGTTTTTATCTTATTTTTTATGCATATATGTTTTTTGAGATAATTCTATGGCATTAAATATTTTAATAACATAAAAACCTTATTAAAAGATAAAAACTCTACTGTGAAACATATCGTTATCATGAAATAAAATGAATCTTATCATGAAATAAAATTTTGGTCATATCGCCCAACCCCTAAATGTGACGTTTAAAGTTACATTTTACGTGCGATTTCCATTTAAGCAAAATTAAACTGCACAGTAATGTGACTAAAACAGACTGTGAATTAGAATGAACGCAAATATTAAATAGCAACTACCATAGATATGTATAATAAATGCTAGATGTGTTACGGTGGAGTCTCTAACGTCATCACCTGGTGGCCATCTTACCACAGACAGCTCGCTCACTCGTAGAATTGTGTTCAATGGTGCATGTACTTTTAAATGACCATAACTTGCTCAACTTTCTACCGATTTTCAAATGGTATGGTTTCTTACAAACGTTATTAATGTGGCTATAAATTAAGCATGAAGCATGCTTTAACATGATTTATGAAAATTATTCATAAGTATGCAGTGTCGTATGTGTAGTTCTGACGTTTATAACAAACCAAACCGTTTGAAATTCTGTAAAAAATTGAGCAAGTTATGGTCATTTAAAAGTACATGCTTCATAAAACGCAATGCTGCGAGTGAGCGAGCGCCCTGTGGTAAGATGGCCGCCAAATGTGGACGTTCCACTCAATTGGCCAGCAGTGCAGACGAGACATCTAGCCTTTATTATACATATCTATGGCAACTACTACCAAAACGCATTAGTTAAACTTTTGCCTCTCTATCGCCATCTCTGTTTAAAACATAATATTGCAGCTTTCCCAGAGTAATTGTCTGTCTGCAAGTAATAAAAGAGAGATTTAAACAGTGATTTTTAATGTATTTTTGATTTTTGTTTATTTTTAACTGAAAATGTCACAGATTAAACTATTCCCAATGATTCTGTAACATAGACAATGGCTACGTTTACATGCACAAAATTTGGTCAATCTGACGGGGTTTAATCCGAATGCAGGTTTACATGCACCCTAAACATTGCAATCGGATTAAAATGTTCATTTAAATGTACATCCTATATAATCCGAACCAAATGTCTGCGAAAGTGCACAGCCAGGGTTGCCTCGCATATCAAAACCATCCCAACTAGCCCCAAAGCATCCCAATGACTATTCACCGGCCAAATGTCTCAACTAATGACCGAAATCCTTTCATCTTTAACCTGCAGTAAAAAAATAACTCGCTGAAACAGTTTAAAAATCTATACTCTGCCAAAAAGCAGAGGACTTGGCAACGACGCGCACAGCATCTCTTGTCGAGATCTCTGGATAAATGTACAAAGTCAAAGTTGAGTTGGATAAATTTGTTCTTAAAACGTTTTCAGATATAAGCAATAAAAACACTTTTCGAAATGCACAACGCTATTTTATTGCTTTAAGTAATGTTATGAAAGTACACATGAATGCTGCAGTATGTACAGCGCGTGACCCCATTACCTTAATAATGTGTGTTGTCATTGCCTTGCTCTTGCATGTTTCTGTAACGAGAATAATGTGATACGTAAATAAGAGGTAAATATAAGATGAACACTTAAGCACAATTCATCTGCGCATGTGCACAATATATTTTGCATCCGACTGAGAAAATACTACGATTCACGCATTTACATGCATACTTTTCTACTGTTGATCGGAACACAGATCGGACTACACCTTTCCTTTCAATACGATCAAAATTTGCATCCAATCATATCAATTAAGGTGTTTACATGAATCCGACTGAGCCATTAATACGATTACAAATGGATTATTTTGTTGCATGTTAACGTACCTAATGAGTGTGATCTCATTTAGCCTACTATAACTAAAGCTGATGAACAAACATTACTTTACAACAGACCAAATGCCTTTATGATGTTTAGTTAGGAATAAGGGCTCCAACATAATTTAATTCACTGAATCCTAAATGGTCCGCAACCACAAAAGCACTTCCCATTTATTTATTTTTAAAAGTCACTTTTAATAATACATCTGTTATTCTACTAAAGGTACATGTATAAGTAGATTTACAAATACTGCATGTATTCTCTCTTGCAAATTAACTCACAAATATATTCATGTAAGCATTATAAAGCTGGGATAATATTTAATACAACTCTGACTGTGTTTGCCTGAAAGAAGAAAGTCTCATCTATGGCTTAAGAGGTGAGAAAAATATGGACAAATATTAATTTTGGGATGACTATCCCTTTAGTAAGTGTGTGTGTGCGGTCACAAAATCAGAGGCAATTCTATACAGATGGCTTGTAATCGGATCACACAAGATGAATGTTAAGTGTAAACGGGAATTTTATCTGATGATCATGTTCAAGATTAGTAACACGGATAAAAACAGCTGCGCTCTGAAAACTAAAAACATGCTGATTCCCCCATATTCAGCTTCTCTCCGTCACTTCTCAATAATGCAGAACGATGCAGCCAATTAAACTGCAGACATCTGAAGAGCGTCTCCTCAAATACCAGCTATTAAAAGTTTCGGTTCCTTGCATGCATGCTATGAAACACAAGCCGCCATGAGCACGCTGCTTGCACGATTATCTTTTGTGGATTTTGATAACATCAACATAGTGAGTCATAATAGAAAGTAAGGAAACAGCAAACGTATCAAACCGAGGGGGTGAACTTTGATACGTTTCCACCACCAACCAATCTAGGGGGATGAGAAGTTATAGGTGAGTTATGGATCAGAGCAGGAATGTGTCTTCCCCTCACCCCTTGCTTTCAGTCAGATTAATGGCTTGCCGGATGACCGGGATGTGACATCCGCATTGGTTACGCAAAAACATGAATCATTTCAGTTAGTGTGTTATATAACGCCTGTGACCACCATGATTTTAAGAGCAGAGGTGATGATGACCCATTAAGAGGTGTCAGTATGACACAGTCAGTCAGCTGGGGTTTAAGATGAGGCCATGTAGCATTAAGCTGGCTTTATAGCTCTGTGTGGACCTAGGCCATAGGCTATGCTTCAGTTTTAATTCATTCCCCCATATGGGGGATTTCGTTTTTTCGAAGACGTTTTTTTCGGCACGACTGAAAACATTATAACCCCAAAAAGGTTTCTCACTTGTTGTTTCACGGAATGAAAGTGCTACAATAAACACACAGATAGGCGCTGATCCCGTGGGAACTCAGGCCGAGCACCCATCGAAATGGCCAAGCACATATTGCTTTACATTTACCTGACGTCGCGTCTAAAACCACATGGAAACGTGACCGTGCTGCTTTCTTCATCTTCAAAGCGCGTGGGTGCTTCAGAACGTCTTTCGTTGCCAAGTAACCTAAGCATTGCTTGTCGCTATGATGAGCACCCACCAGCTGAGAAAGACTATAAACACGCAGGTTTGTTAAGAACTGTATATCTGACTCTCGTTTACATTTTTATATTTCAAAATATATGTATGCATAAGACGCATCAATGTGCACCTCTCTTTGTCTTGGGTTGTTTGATTAACATTAATGACACAGACTTAAGTAGGTTACTTGAGGTTACTGTCTCTTTAAGACCAACTAAGCCCAGACTGGTTTATCACTGTAATCTATACATATACTTAAGACATAAGCAATGTTTTTATTAGAAAAATAATACTGTGGAGATCATTTTGTTTGTATGTGCCTTGTCAAGAACAAAAAGACTTTATGTTCACTTAATTTTTGGAACGCGTCTCCATGTGTACACTTTTGAGTGCCCTTAAACGCGTGCTCACACACAGACGGAGGCGCAGCATTAACAGTCACCCCACATAAAAACGTTACGTTGTTTTTCAGTGTCAAAATTTCAGGGTCCATCATTTCAGTTCATCCAAAACAAACCAGAAATGAGACTCAGAGTATTAAATACCGGAATTATCCTTAAATGTGCAACTTTGTTCTTTTTTATAAATAATAATTTCTTTATTTGTTATTACATTTTTCGAACTCCTTTTTTGCTGATCCGAAAAATAATTTGATTCGTGCCTCAAAAACTGTAATGTGATCCGAACCGTGAGTTTTGTGATCCGTCACAACCCTAGTAAAGTTAGTACACAGTAATAGCCATAAATGCAATGGTACTAATTATTGGCATAATTTCTTTCATTCTTTCGGCCTTGGTTTCCTCTTTTTCTGTTTCGGCCAAGAATTTTCATTTCGGTGCATCCCTACATTATACATCAGTACTCATTGCAAAACATATTGAGGCTTATTTGTCATCTGATCACATCAAGTTAACTGTTTATTTCGACTAAAGGCGTTCCCTTCCAGGTATCACCCGAAGGCTATACAACTTTGGGATGCAGCCAGACTTAATTCAGCAACAAAGTGCACTTTCAATTACTTGTAAGTCCAGGAAGTTCACAAAGCATTGCGCTTTGTAAATGCCTCCCAAAAATCAAACGGCAATATGACTGAGCTTGGATTTTTTCATCTTAAAGTTGCTGAAATCACCTTTCTATTGACTTATTGAGACATTTAAAATAGAAACGGCGAGTTTCAATCTCCTGGACTTACTGGTTTTCAGCTTTTAGCCTGTCTGTTTACTTTAGATGAGCACTGATAAGAGAAACATAAATTCAGGTGCAGACTTGTCATTAATGCCAGCTATCGGCCACAACACGGAGCAAGAGAAACGTTTTACTGATTTCACAGACAAGCCTGGACCTGTCAACAAAGGCTAATGCTTAAAGAGGTGCTCAAGAACTGCACGGTCACCAATATTTTATCTACTAAAACACATTCATAAAGTACATGCGCAAGGGTGTATTTGCGGAGTGCACTACGCTACACTAGTAGTATTTATCCGGAGTGCCTGAGATTTGAATATGAGGTTTACACAGGTTTGGTAGGTTTTATCGGTACGATTGATCTTATTTCAAATGCAATCTTGTAAGGAAGGCCATGTTGTATTACTCATTTGACTCTTAATCCTTTAAAAGTGACAGCCTGGAAGGGATTACATTTGGCAAAAGGTGTTGTAATCTCTGAAGTACTTCTGCATGCTGTGCATACTGACTGCATAATGTACAGTTACATAAAGTAGGTTCTTTCTCCGTCTCAAATGTTGTTTGCCAAGCACCTAAAAGTAATGCAACAGATGTATATCAAAGTAACAGGGCTGCGGATGAATCAAAGAACTGTGCAATGGTCGTAAAATGCGACAGGTGTAACTTGTGTACTGTTTTTCTCACTATAAGATTCCAATAGAGGGGGAGCTAATTTGCCTGCTTATCTAACAGTTTTGCATAATTTTGCATACCCTTGGAAAGTGTGAGTTCCAGGTACTATTTAAAATAAAAAATATATGATGTAGAAATATAAAACACTGTTGACAATCTTAATTGGGACAATAACTCCCCTACAGCAAAGTAAATACACTCTTGGAAAAGAAATGTCAAAAAGCTGTCAATGGGCGGTACCTTTTCAAAAGTACACCTTTGTACCTAAAGGCAAGGGTGCATATTAGTATCTCAAAGGTACATACTAGGGATGCAACAAGTTACATTATTATACTGAACTGTTCAGCACAATACATGCATGTGAAATGTGTTTTTTTTTCTCGGTTTAAGCGTCCAAATTATTATTCCCTGCGCATCTGTTCGTGTATCTGCAAATCCATGTGCCTCTCTGTGTAAGTAATATTCAATCACTATGGGTTAAAGCTACAGGGACTTAACTATGCTTGCGATCTTACACTCTACCATGGCGAGCGAAAAAGCGATCTTTCAGATCTGTAGTATGGGTTATTTTTTGCACGAGTAGATTACTTACAAAGTCAATGCAAAAACACAAATAGATGTGAATTCGCGTGGGGCAATGCGAATAACGCAAAAATTTCTACTCAAGCGGAAAATTAGCATGACGTAAAGTTAAACCTATGGATGCATCGATACCACTTTTTCCATCTCCGATCCAATATTCCTATACCAGAATTCTGAGTATAGGCCGATACCGAAACCTGCCAATCCGATACTACTGTATTTTCTTATCTAAAATTGCACACACATACAATGTTGAATATAGTGCTTTCTGCTACATCTAGACTAGTATAATTTTATTTTCAATAATTTGAAATGATTTACAATTTACAAGAACATTCGTAATTAATGATCATGGCCGTCTTTAGGAGATCATATAATGGGTACGTTTTATCAAATAAGTATGCTGAATATATCTTCCTTAATTGCGCAAAAATGTCACAGTAAAAATGCTCTAGTGTGCAGATGGTTATTTTGGGAATTATGCGCTTGACCGGACCTTTATGCACATCCTGGGTGCAGAATTGATATGGCGCATAAATTATATTGGGTGGGCCTAAATCATATTGGGTGCACCTTAATCATAAGCTGTGTCCCAATTCAAAGGCTGCGACCTTCTAAGGACGTATTTTAAGACCGATTGCTTCACAGCCGCGCGACTTGAGGCTAGTAAGGCTAGAATGAAGGCAAGATAGAATGAATGGATCCTTAACAGCCGAGGATATCCCAAGATTCATTGCGCGTCTTTAACTGCTGCATATAATGGATGGATATTCTAAAATAAACAATTCAAACCTTTATTAAAATAAAAGTGTGTATTTATCAGAAAAAATTTTCTTGTCACTGTTTAAGTATTATAAGTTATGTTTTGTGTTAATATTATTCTTTTAATGTTGCGTATATTTCTAAGGTTGATTAATTTGATATACTGTTGAATAGTTTAATCTACATCAACGTGTCATATTTTCTATAATAAATGAATATTTTTCTGATTTCATATTTATGTTAATAAGTCAGAAACATCTCCACTGTGTCCTGCTGACAGGCGCGGTGGGTCCTCAAAGGTTAGACCGTCTCATTTCAGTTCTCTTCGCAAACTTCTGAGGCTTCCACCTTGAAAGACCGAGTGCTCACCTTTTAAGGTCGCATGCTTATAAGGTTGCAGCACTTGAATTGGGACACAGCTATACTGTGCTTTAACTTACTAGTGCATAAAACCGTTTATGGTGCTTTTATAATACTGTCCTTTTAATCACTTGTCAGTAACAACCATGGGTACTGCACAGTATAGGAATTGGATCGGTCCTGTTAGTCCGATATTCGATCCAGCAAAAAAGGGGGGATTGGCCACCGATACCGAACCAGAATATCGGATCGGTGCATCCATAGGTAAATCCTGCAGTTATCTAGAGCAAGCAACAAGGAATGTTTTTTATGTATCAAAAATGTACGTAAAATAAAGAGAATTGCAATTTAAACAACGATTCCTGACCCCTAAGCTTAGAATAATGTAAAAACACTAACAAAACAATAGTAACCATTGTAGAGTAAGAGAGGCGCAAGCTTTATAAATGCAGCAAACATCCCATCCAAAGTGTCAGAGAAAGGTGTAATTTTTGCTTTTTTCGACCTAATAGCTTTGGTTGCAAAACATTTAGTGCAGTGGTTCTCCAACTGGGGGCCGCGAGATGTGGCCAGGGGGACACAGTTTTATGACATTTTATAAAATACATTAAATTATCATGAATTCTGTGTAATTAAACCTAAAAAAATAAGGCTAGTAACCAACAGCACTTCTTTGTATAATTTAATATGTTTTGTTTAAGTAAAATGTTTATAAAAATGTATCATAAATTTTCTTTAAGGGGCCCGTGACGGAATGCACTGTACACAAGGGGGTCTGCAAGCTGAAAAGGTTTGAGAACCACTGATTTAGTGCATCCCTAATATAAGTAGGTCAAAAGTACATATCTGTACTTAAATGGTACATATAAGAACAGGGACATCCGTTGTACCTTTATTATGAAAGTGTAATGAGAACTTCAATTAAAGTTGATTTTTTTTAGATCTTGGTTCTGTTGCCCCCCCCCAAAAAAAAACAATACTTAACCGATAGCCTGAGTTTGTGGTAGGGATTTTTGCTGCTTTGACCAATGGCAGACCATGGGACTATTTAGTGAAATACAAAAAAAGTCATTCTTAAAAAAATATTTTTTAGTTCCATTGCAGAGGTTGCACTGTTTTTTTATATATAAAAGCATGCATATTTCAATTAATGAAAAAATTTAATGACACAAAACCTCACTCTAAAAATGGCTGGGTTATTTTTAACCCATAATGGGTAAATATTGGACAGAACACGTGCTGAGTTAAAAATTACCCCGTGCTAGGTTAAAAATGACTCAATGTTGGGTTGTTGTTATGCAACCATGGGGTATAATAACCCAGCAGTTGGGTTAAAATAACCCAGCATTGGGTCAACTTTAACCCAGCGGTGTGTTCTGTCCAATATTTTCCCATTATGGGTCAAAAATAACCCAGCCATTTTTTTTGAGTGTAATGAGTGCTAAAACACAAAATCTCAAGCCTTTCAAAAAGCATCATTGTAATTGATGCCAAGTCACAATCATTTGCCTGAATTTGCAAGATCGGCATATTTAGTTCAAACACACACATGCCCTAAAACAACCCACACTGAGTCGAACAGTAAGCATGCGGCGAATAATGACATGTGCAACTACAAACATGGATTACAAAAGTTTTGTATGAATTTCGGTCACGTATTTCAATAATCAACCTCATCCGAACTACAAAGAGACCCCTCAACATTATCTGTTACAACATTCTGATACTAGAAGAGAAATAGATGAGAATAATAAAAAAATATGAAAAATGCTAAAGAAAGACAAGAAATGATGTAGCCTTATTTAATGGACATGTGTTTACACATGCAAAGAAATGAATAAAGGTTGCACAACACAAACTGAACGCCGATCGAGTGGAAGTCTTTTTTACGCTCCACACAAACTACAATGTGCCATCTCTTGACTCTCCGCGTCTGGTATTTTATGGGTCATGGTAAACGCAAAAACCATTGGCATGATCAGGGCAAATTCTGTTTCAAGAATGATGTAAAAATAGTTTCCTTCAATGCACTTTGCCATGAAGGCATGCAAGCTATTGTATCCGAGCAAACAGCGTGACATATTAGCCAATGAACAATTCAGAACGAGTCCAGTCAAGCCAAACTTCATTCCACTTTTGAATAGCCTAAGCCATTAAACCTAGATAAAAATACTTGAGAATGAAATCAAATGAATTACAGACAAAACAGATCTGCACTGATGACTCATTTAAGAGTCTTTAATGTTTTTCTTAGGCCTGGTGTTCCTCACACAATGAAATTTTAGGAAATTATGGAGTGACCACAATAAATAATTGTATAAAATATATTAAGTCAATCTATAATGTTTTTTCTATTTACATATGCACACCTTGTCTTTTACAAAACTGATTTCAAGCATTTGGGCTAAAATCATGACAAACAGAATCATTACCAACAGCTATGAAAACCTACCTGTCTTGAGGGACGGGGATGATGGAGGACATGTACGGGTGCGAGGACCTGGGGGATGGCAGACGACATCCAAGCTCCTCTGGCCCTCCTACTGGGCTCCGAACCTCCATGTTGATTTGGTCTTGTATCCTGTGGCCATTTAAGATCAGGCAACGAGCAGGACAGCCTTGTTTAATGAGCCCACCTGATGCTGAGCTATGTTCATCCTCCTCTCTGCCACATGCAAACTGAGAAAAAAGGGAAATGAGAGATACATTTCTTCTTTATCAGTTAGCGCATGTGTCCACAGGGAGATTAAGACAAGCTACTTCAACTGTGTGTCCTGGTACTATTAAGGGAACCAGAAGGAACCAAGTGCAGATTTAAAGACACCAAATAGTCATTTTTTAATACATTTACAACAGTTCTCAACTGATGGGTTGGCAGCAATAACAAAGCAATGCTTAATTTATGGGTGTCGAAAGTAATACAACTAACCATATAACAGTTACCGTATCAAAACAAATCGGCTTGTCTACCTATAAAAAAAATAAGAAAACACTTCCTCTATCTGTTGTTGTTAAAAGTTGTGCATCCATTTAAACTTTATGGTATTCTGGGGCAAACTCATCTTTTATCTCAACATAATATGATAAGTATTTAAAACCGTCAACTTTTTTGTCATGTTAATCATTTTGCGACTTGTTGAGCCTTTTAAATAAAAAACACTGGCTTTAATAAAAATAAATAAAAGGTCCACGCCTCAAAACTTTGTAACAAGCATTTGTTGCATTTCAAGCTACATTTACTGAGTGCACAGCTCGTGAATGACAAGTGCATGCGCCCCACATCAGACACATCAATGGACCGCGAGAGCCATTCGAAAGCTGTGCTACTGAATCGCTCTCGCGGTACTTTGATGTCATATTCTGCTCGGTTTGCGCATGTAAACGAACACACCTCATTTTATGACGCGTCATATTGGAGGGGGGCGTGTCACCTACGCAAGCGATCCACTGCAAAAACAGCAACTTGTCCCCATTTAAACGTTGTTCTTAAATTAATAAATGCTATTAGAAGGAATTAAACGCGTAACAATTATTTTTTGTTTTATGTATGACTTTAACTAAAACACAACGTATGCTGCTTCACAATAAATATCTAACCATGAAACGTAGTAGAAAGTAAGACTGTGTTGCTGAGAGAAAAAAAGAGAGCAAACAGTCTTCCTGTAAAAACAAACCCTTCAACCGGCTTCAGCTCGTGTTAGATACACTATGGGGGAGGGGTGAATCGGTTAAATGTACCAACCCCCTATTTTCTCCTTTAAACTTTGAACGTGCAAGTTAAGTCGCCATCTTAAAATACGTGCAAAACAGTTACATCGCCGCACAAACTTAAACGGTAGGCTACGGACAGTGTAATTGCATGGATTAAAATTCATGTAAATTACTTCCAAAGACTTCTGAACACAAGTTGAGTTTTCATCGAAAGTAGAGCCCTTATCGTAAATTTTCAGTAAAAATGCCGACAATAAATCGATAGCACATACGCAAAACTTCTAATAGCACTTGTCACTTACTTTTTTATGAATGTAGTGCCTCTCTCCTGTTGAGGTATAAAAATGTCCATTCGGAGAGGTTTCCTTGCCTGAATTCTTAAAAGCACTTTCCTGGAGCGCGTTTATTTTACAAGCTTTTCCATTCAACGCTCCGTTCTCGCGTGTCGCTATCATCACTGCGATGACAGGGTCGCGCTGTCCGACGCAGCCCCCCTCGTGCGCACTTTCGCCGGCTCGAGACTGCTCGATAAGGCGTTTGGAAGTCATTTTCAACCTGGTTTAAATGTAACTAAAGCGATATCACCAGCTTTCGGTTGATTTTAGTGCAGAACGGGTTACAATGCATTTATCAGTATTGTGTGGACTACAACTCCCTGTTGCAGTAATGGAGATCGTGTTTTACTACGGTCTAAAAATGCAAGCAGCCGGCAAATGGGATCAAAACGTTGTTTTGCTTTTCTCTCTCTCGCCGAAGCCCAACGCCACGCCCACTCTATCCTGCGCGTGCAGCCAGGCTAGATTCGCTCGACCCCGCCCCTCATTGATTTTGATTGGCTCTCGCCGTACATAAACATTCGATTTAGGCACGCGGCCATGGCAATGCTGCAGCTGATTGGTCATCTGAGCATCGTCGAAATGACATTTTTCAAGAGTTGAGGAGGTGTGTCTCTGTTTGCCGGCCGGTAGAGAGGAAGAGGGAAAAAAAGAGGCCGGTAAAAATTGACGCACTTTTTAAAAGAGTATATAAAAGAAGAAAATGATTCACAAGTTGACAGCGTGACGATACAAAGTTACGAGTTCAGATAGTTTAATAAAATGCTAACTTTAGGTACACTATAGAGCACATTTACACCTAGTAAATGAAAAATGGAATCATTTGAGAACAGCAGAAAAATAAAGACTTAAATTATATACACGGTTTCAGCAGTAACAACATAAACAAATGGCTTTCGTGGAACAAACGTAGCTTACGGTAAACTTGCATAAAATCAATAACAACAGAGAACTTATAGAGTAGTTTATTGCTGATAACAGGGAACTTAAAGTAGTTGAAAAAAATCTTGCAGCATAATTTTGTTTAAAACAACAAGATGTAATGCAACTGAATCTCTACCCAGCATATTCTTCAGTAGCTCATACTGCTTACTGAAGGGCCATTGAGGCCACACCCCCTGCATGTACATGCAAACTTTCATACCATGCACAGATAATTTCTTGAATCCTGCACACAAAATAACAACAAAACGTCCATCTTTGCATGTTTTCACAGAAAATGACATACATTTGTTTAAAACAAATACACTGACTGAGATAATTAATAAAGCTTGTGTCTAAAAACACCTTTTCACACCTCTGTATCACTTAATGGGAATTCCCCTCCATTTTCCAGGCCTTGACTAAAGCCACGCTTGCTGAATTTTAACAGTTTAACAAGCAAAAACCAAAATGTGTTTATACCGTAGCTAGCTAGCTAGCAAGTCAGATATCTAAACGTAAGCTAGCACTATTATAATAACTATAATAATGTTTATTATGCTTTTGTTTTACTCAATGAAAGAAACAATTAAAGTTCTACTTACAATTAAATCAGTCAAGACGTCATTTTTTAACATTTGTATTACCTGGCATGCATGTCCAAACAAAATGCTTATTTATTATTGTATATTATATAGTTTATATAATTTCCAAATAATTCCCACCAAGTTTCCAATTTGAAATATTTCCCAAATTCCCCAGATTAAGTTTCCGGATACTTTCCGCCCCTGTTCAACCCTAATTCAATGTTGAAGGTCCCTTTTTCCTGTGTTTTTCGAAGTCTTGATTGGGTTTACAGTGCGCAATATAATGTGTTCATGTTTCACGTGTAAAAAATGCGGTATTTTTCACACAATTTACTTATCTTTATACAGCTATTTTCACTGTCCTAAAAGCTGACTGATGTCTTCCTTGTTCTATGAAGTCCTTCCTTCAGAAATACGTAACGAGTTCTGATTGTGTAGCTTGTTTAAGTGTGTTATGATTCGACAGCAGCTTAGCTTAGCCAGAGCCGTTTGAGTTTAGCTGGCGATTGACGTATTCATGTGGGCGGAGCTTAGTCAAAAATTCTTATATTGACGTAATTCAAATGGGAAGTACAGGACTGTAGTCCAAACCGGATGTTCACTGTATAAAGCAATTTTCTCTTAAAAAATATATCGCTTGGCATTGAACTTTGAGCTTTATCATTTTGCAAGCATTATTTATGCTCTAACAGCAACATTACACACTAACTAAAGTTTGAAAAATGGAATCAGGAAAAATGTGACCTTTAACTACAGATCAGTTGCCAAACCTCCCTTCACATTGCAGTGATCCATGATCGCCGTCTCCCCTCGTCTTTAGGAAACCAAAACATTTGTTATTTTCAACAAGATATTTGTTCAAGAGTTCAGTTAAAGGGACATTCCACTTTTTCTTTTAAAAATGCTCATTTTCCAGCTCCTCTAGAGTTAAACATTTGATTATTACCATTTTGAAATCCATTCAGCTGATCTCCGCGTCTGGCGCTAGCACCTTTAGCTTAGCTTAGCACAATCCATTGAATCTGATTAGACCATTAGCATTGCGCAAAAAAATAACCAAAGAGTTTTGATATTTTTCCTATTTAAAACTTGACTCTTCTGTAGTTATATTGTGTACTAAGACCGACAAAAAATTAAAAGTTGTGATTTTCTAGGCAGATATGGCTAGGAACTATACTCTCAAACTGGCGTAATAATCAAGGACTTTGCTGCTGTAACATGGCTGCAGCAGGCGTAGTAATATTACGCAATGCCCAAAAACAGTCCCCTTGGTTACTTTCAATGGCAGGGGACTATTTTTGGGCAGTGCGTAATATCACTACGGATTATGGATTATGCTAAGCTATGCTAAAAGTGCTAGCGCCAGACCCGGAGATCAGCTGAATGGATTCCAAAATGGTAAAAATCAAATGTTTAACCCTAGGGGAGCAGGAAAATGAGCCTATTTTTAAAAAAAGTGGAGTGTCCCTTTAAGCCGCTAGGCCATTAAACAGAAAACGGAAGTTCCTTTCAAACGTTAAACTGCGACAACGCACATGTGTCCGATGAAAGCGTCTATATTCACCTACGTGTATTTTTTGCATTCATGTATAATGCAACAACTACTTGATTTTTATATTTGTGTAAAAAAACACAATTCAACCATTCATAAGGTGCAACTTTATTAAAAAAAGTAAAAACAAATATTTTTATGAACGATCTGGATCTGGATAGAAAACATTACAATCTTTTGCACAGAATAAACATATTTTTTTCATACACCATAATCTGTGTTACACTTTGGGTGGACCACACATAAATTCATTTAAGCCATAGACATATGCTGGATAAGCAGTATTAATATGTACATCTAAACAAAGTACTGTACAAACCTTCCATTGCTTTTGAAAACACCAATACCAAAGGCTTTCTTTTATAATAAAGTTTCATTTCAGTATGCTGTATATACATGTGATTTGGTCAGTTTAAATGATCAGTTGGGTAGGCAGCGTTGTGTCCCGCAGAGTTTAGTTCCAGCTCTAATCAAGCAATCTAATCAAGGATTAAATGGTCACCTGAAAACTACAGGTAGGCGAGATTTTATCAAGGTTGGAGCTAAAATCTGCAGGACATCGGCACTTAAGGACCAACGTTGCCTACGCCTGAATTAGGTGAATTAAATGCATCTGTGTCAATATATAATTTAAACATTTTATAGATATTTTATATACATTTTACCAATAAATTTCATACTTTGGCCGTGTCATTACAAACAGTTGGAAAACCATTAAACCCTTGTGCAGTCTGTACCAAATCACACCCTGAAAGATTTCATCCTGCCATTCCCATTGGAAACAATGCACGCCTGGACCGCTGGTCCTTTCTCAGAAGCAAAAACATCAAAAGGACCGATCGGCCCCGCTGTACAAAGCAAACTCTGTGCTAGGAAGGGCAGATTCGAGAGTAGGAGGACCTGCCAAGTTAAAGTGGAGCACACTTCCTCCCTCAACATGGCCAGCTTCATCTCAAGGACACACATCAATAATGATGAGGAGGGCCTGCAGTTACTTCGAGACCGGAGCCCTGCTGTTTCGGACGAGTCCTTTACCAGATATGTGCTTTGTGCTCCCTGAGAAGAACCATGACCTCTCAGCAGCAGCCTGTGGCCTGTTTCGTGACCAGTACTTTGTACTTTTTGGCACTACGTCTTATAGTGTGAGGCACGGACGTATGAATTATACAATATTATATTCGACGCACCAGAGAGAACAAGTTATCAGCATGCATCGCAAGCAAGGAAATAGCTGAACAAAACACTGGAATACGTGAATGGCAGTGATAGTAGCTTTCGAAGACATTGCTACAAGTGGAAACTAATTAACCAATACAGTTGTGTAAGAAAATAGAGTGCCGTAAAAATCTCTCATCTTGGTAAATATCAAAACCCAACGTTTCTCACCACAGGTTGCATGGTGACGGATGAGGACAGTATCTTGGTTTTTCCTTATTGAACTTTATCTATCCATCCCTGAGCTGATAATTTGGCCCACTCATATACTCAATCCATTTCTGCTGTAGTCTCTGTATGCAGTGCAATCCTTAACCATGCATTCAAGTTGTTGCGTCAACCTGATGGACGTTGAAAGCTAGATGATTAGGCATAATCCAGCATGGTTTCCCCTTGCAGAGGTTTCTCTATTGTGCTATTATTTTTCCTGATCCTAAATCCAACCTCCCATAATGGCATTGTTTACGATAGGATCAAGTCGCACAGACAGCCGAGAACATAAGAAGTCTTTCCAATAGACATTTACTAGCAACTGTAAACCTTGTGCTGTGTTTTCCTTGGACACTGTATTCACGAATGCCACTGTCAGCTAAGCTGAGCTGGGGAGTAGCGCTGGCATATACTGACCTGAGAACAGTGGATTGAGAATGCACCCGGCCAAACCAGAAGCCTTCGTTGCCCTCCGTATACACTTCAAAACGTTCCAGTTTAGTGACGCTACAAGCCCCATAAAGTCCAATGCTAACATTGGCCATTGAAAATGACATGTTAACTGCCTAGGCCGAGGCATCCATGTTTTTCTTTCTACTTTTTTGTGGTCCGTTGGTGGAAAGATTGAGGCAAAAGTTCACTCTCAGTATTGCAAAAGTTGTCCAAAAAAAAGGAGTATTATATCACTAAATCTACCTGACACATCGGCGGAGGTGGCATGCGATAGACGAAATAACAAAATTAAAGTTGTGCAGAAATTTTAAGAGCTAATGCCCTTACATACTGTAAAGTGACATCAAAGCAAGCAGATTTCCACAAATTGGGAACGCCCGCCATTTACACAAATCTACATATCCCACACTCCTGAATGTTCATTTATTAAATATTTTGGCCAACGAATGCTTTGGATACCGAAAACAGTACAGTACTTTCACTGCAAAAAATTACCTTCTTACTTAGTATTTTTGTCTAGTTTTCAATAAAGATATGAAAAAAATCTTAAATTAAGATGTATTTTCTTGATGAGCAAAATTACCTAGGAAAATAAGTCTAGTTTTTAGACAAAACATTTAAACTTTAAGTAAATTAGTACTTTAAACAAGCAAAAAAAATTGCTAATGGAATAAGAAAAAATTTCTGGAAATAAGTTTACTTATTACCGAGCCCCTAAGGGGACATTGGAGTAAAAAAATCTAAAGTTTAGTTTCACATGCTCACGTGAAACTTTCATGTGCTCACGCAAAACCTTCATGTGCAGATTTTATTTTAAAGTTTAGTTTCATGTGCTCACGCGAAACCTTCATGTGCAGATTTTATTTAAAGTTTAGTTTCACGTGCTCACGTGAAACTTTCATGTGCTCACGCGAAACCTTCATGTGCAGATTTTATTTTAAAGTTTAGTTTCGCGTGCTCACGTGAAACTATTGCGAGCTCACGTGAAACTATCGTGCGCTCACGTGAAATAAAATACTAAGTAAGAAAGTCATTTTTTTGCAGTGTTCACCTCATTTCATTTCACTATGTTAAAGGGATAGTTCACCCAAAAATTAATATTCTGTCATCATTTACTCACCCTCATGTTGTCCTGTATGAGTCTCTTTATTCTGTTTAACATAAAAACAATTTTTTCCTACTATGGAAGTGAATGAGTGCCACGAACTGTGTATTTATCAAAATATCTTCTTTTGTATTCAAAAGATTAAATAAACTCATACAGGTTTAAAACTACGGAGCCTCTAAGGGGACATGGAGCAAAAATTAAATTAAGTTTAGTTTCATGTGCTCACGTGAAACTTTCATGTGCTCACGCAAAACCTTCATGTGCAGAATTTTTTTTAAAGTTTAGTTTCGCGTGCTATCGTGTGCTCAAGTGAAACTATCGCGTGCGCACGTGAAACTATCGCGCGAGCACGTAAAAGCAAAAGTTTCATGTGCGTGCGCGATAGTTTCACGTGAGCGTGCGATAGTTTCACGTGAATGCGCGATAGTTTCATGTGAGCACGCAAAACTAAACTTAAAAAAAATTCTGCACATGAAGGTTTTGCGTGAGCAAATGAAACTAAACTTTTGATTTTTTTACTCCAATGTCACCTAAGGGGCTCGGTATAAAACACCAAGAGTACGTAAGTGAGTACACAATTTTTATTTTTGGGTGAACTATCCCTTATAAAAAACTTTTTTTCACTAGATCAGTGCATAAAAAGTGAAAAACAAATTGGGCCTACCTCAAGGTTATGTACGTACCGAAAATGATCACACAAACTGTATCTACACCACCTAAGCTGTCACAGCGAACATATAAAGGTTCAGATATGTGTGTTAGGGTGTTTGGGTTCGGAAGTTAACCCAGTATTCTGTTGTTTTAGCTAAACTAACAGTGGCCGGCAATCTTAGGTTAAAGGGATAGTTCACCCAATAATAATAATTTTGTCATAATTTCATCATCACCACCTGAATGAGTTTTTATTTTGTTAAAGAGCACCTATTTCATTGCTAAAAAACGTTATTTTGTATATTTGGTATAATACAATGTGTTCACGTCATTTATGGTTAAAAAAAACATTATTTTCCACATACCGTACATTTTTGCAGCTCCAGATTTTACTCTCTTCCTGAAATGCACAGATTTGAAAAGCTCTGTGTCCCTGATTGGCCAGCTAATCTGTACGTTGTGATTGGCCTGAATACCTCTGATGTCAGCAGGAAATGTGACGCTCCTTATCATGTTTGAAAGATTCGGTCACAATGCAATGCTAACAGGAGTTAACTTACAGGCTGTGAGTCAAAGTTTGAGGAATTATGATAATGTCAGTCTTGTCTACATCACCAATCCCAGGAAGTAAACTGTTGCCTACAATCCATGTGTTTGTTGTAGTCCAAGAAAAGAGATTTACGTTGGAGACAATAACTTACGTCATGGTTTACTTTGGGGTTTGTAACTTTTGCATATCGTTAACATGTACTAATACACACTTACATACCAAAAGAAATGTAAAATCGTGAATCGGACAATAGGTGCTCTTTAAACACAAAAGAAGATGTTTTAATAAATGATGGAAAGCAAACAGCTGACGGTACCCATTGAATTCCATAGTAGGAAAAACAAATATTTTGGAAAACAATGGGTATCATTACTATCATTTATCAAAATATCTTCTTTTGTGTTGAACATCATAAAGAAACTGAAAGAGGTTTTGAACAACATGTGTGAGTAAACGATAACAAAAGTATTATTTTTGGGTGAACTATCCCTTTAAGAGAACCAGTCAGGTGTGTTTTCAGAGCAGAGAGGAGTTAAGCTGATGTCTCATGTGATCCCTGTGTTTATGTGCTCACACAGCGGTGGTGCTGATTGGTTGAAAAGATGGGGAGGCAGCATGTTAATCCTGATTTCATATATAATCAGACTATCATAACAATTTACTAGTTACTCCCCTGTGCTCTAGTGAATTCATATTTTCAGTCTTGTTCATTGTGACCCTGCTATAAACCAGCTTTAAAATTAGGGACTGCAGCATGGCGTAAAACCACTTTAGATCCCTGGGTTTTGTGAGCACACCTGTTCTCTATAAACTGCGCAACCAATTCAGTGTTTTATCCAATGTGAGTGTTTGCAACTGATTGTCCTCTCCTAAGGTAACAATAAATGTACATCTTGTTTTAAAAAACTATATACGTTGGCATGCATTTTTGGCAGCTGTACGCTGTTGGTATGTTTTCATGTGACAGACCAAAAGGGCTGCATTTTATTCCCTCCGCTTCAGAGTTTTTATAGACCCGTAACGTACATTTCCATGCCGTCATTAAAGGTAAAGATAGTGGTGGTGCTGGCCACGCTTGCTCCTTCCTTCAAGTCACTGATATTCTCATAAAAGTTCTCGCAGGTCATGGCTCTCCCCGGACCCTGTGCCGGACCCCCGGCCTTCTTTTTAAGTTTCAGTGTGTTGCTGGCCAGCTTCTCTCGTTTACGGTGGGAATCGATGGTGGCATAGGCTGGGTCCGAATCTAACGCCATGCCCCGCGGCCACGTCTTCTCGCCCACCGGTTCATAGCAAGGCTCCTCCTGGGTGCAACTCCTCCCCCACGTCTCTTCCCCTGATGCACCGGCAGCAGGCCACCCCTCGGAGCCCTGTTCCACCTCTTGGGGCAGAGCAGAGCCCGTCGGCCTGCTATCCTCTTGGCTCTGGCCCTGCTGATGTCTCCTCTTTAGGGTCTTACAAACAGTGGAGTACATGTCAGAGATCTAAGGAGAGAGAGAGAGAGAGAGAGAGAGAGAGAGAGAGAGAGAGAGAGAGAGAGAGAGAGAGAGAGAGAGAGAGAGAGAGAGAGAGAGAGAGAGAGAGAGAGAGAGAAGCACAGAATGAGAAACAGTGAGGAGTGTGCCAAAAGATCAGTTTTGCCAAAGTGGATTTCGTAATAATAACCGTTCTGTGGAGCGGAGTCTCATGTTACAGTTCTAGCGCTAAGGGAGTTACAAAAAGTTTGAGATTTCAGAGCACAGAATAAGCAAACAGTTTGCTACCAAATACAAACAGATGTTCACTAGAAAAATGTAGCACACCATTTATTGTGACACAGGATTTTTACATCGTCTAAGACATCTCCACAGCAAAATCACTAGTGTTAAATATACTCTGCTGGTGTATATATGGGTACTACTAGACTTTGCAGGTATACAAAACATCTATGTGGCCCAAACATTTGTGTAAAAATTGAACTATATTTCTAGCTTAAAGCAACACTATGTAGTTTCCATGTAAAAATGACTTACAGCTCCCCCTTGAGGTTGAAAAGCGCAACAGTGCCTGGTATCAGACACTCTTTTGCAGGCAGGGGGAGGGGCGGGGCTGTGTTTCCTACCCTCCACCGCCACTTTCAGAGTGTGCTTGTAGCAGCTAGGAGGCTGCTCAGGTTGCAGCAACAGTACAATTTGTCCAGTTAAAAGTTGTTCTATCACTGAAATAATTTTAGAGACATTATTTAAATGTAAAAAAAACTACATAGTGTTGCTTTAAGCTAACATTACTGTGTAAAATAAATGTAGGCAATGTTGGCTACAGAACCTTGAATTCTTGCCTGGCTGCCAAACCTCTCTTCACACAGCGGTGATCCATGCTCGCCTTCTCCCCTCATTTTTAGCAAACCTAAACATTTTTATTTGTTCCAGGGGTCAGTTTAGATACGAGCCAGGCCGAAAAACAAACACAGACCGGAAGTTAACTTCGGGCCAGTCATATAAGTGTGGCGACGCACGTGCGTCTAATACAAATGACTGCTTTAGGGGGTTTGTTAAAGTTTAAGGGGGTTTCTAAAACTTTAACATACCCCCTTAAGCAGTCATTTTTGTAATCTGTTTCACTGGATGCACATGCTTTGCCACAGTTAAAGTTTCATACTAATTACGGTTACACTTTAACCTTATGAGGTAAACAAATAAAATAAAGACAACAGGACTGTTATTTCTAATAGCCCTAGATACTAGTCTAATGCAATATACAGTATATATATATATATATATATATATATATATATATATATATATATATATATATATATATATATATATATATATATATATATATATATATATATATATATATATATATATATATATATATATAGTTATATATATATATATATATTATTTCTATTAAGGACTGCAAGAAAATAACTGTAATTGGGTATCTGAATAGAAAAATAATAAAGTGCTTTACTATTTGCCCTGCCTTTCTTGTAAATTCGAGTAAATAAAAAATTCATGGATAACACTAATTATATTTTAGCATTAGAAATACTGCTGTGACTAAAGAGCTTAACATACTGCTGGATTAACCATTACAGAAAAATAAACAACTGATTTTGTTAAGCACCAGTACTGTTAGTTTAGCGCAGCTGTCCCATACGGCAAAAAATATGTATTTTAAATATATTTCAAAATATAAAAAATTACCAAAAATATATTTGCTATATTCAAATATAATATAACATATTTTGGAATAGGTTTACAAAAATATATTTTTCAGCAATATTTTTTTACAATTTTTTTTAAATATATATAAAAAAATATATATATTTTAAAGCATTTAAATATATATATATATATATATTTAGCCCTCAATATATTTCAAATAAAGTAAATGTACACTGTTATAAAGTATGTGTTAATTTTTTTACATTTTGTGTTAAGCTTTCATCACATTATGTGTATTTTTAAAACATAATGTGACTTTTTAACACATAATGTGTATTTTTAAGACATTATGTGTCATTTTGTGTTGATTATGTGGTAAAATAAAACACAAGTTGTGTTAAAAGTAACACAAAATGTGTTGAGATGTGTGGATTCTGAATCAACACTAATGTGTTGTTTTTAACACATCCATTATAAGAGTGTATTCATGTCACATTGGAAGAAAAACTTTATGTTAAAAAGCTTTTTAAAATAACATTTAGTGCGTTTACATGCACAGAATAAGCGGATAACTATTAAAAATCTGCTTATTATAGAAAACTGTTTTCATGCGTTTACATGCAAATCAATAAGCCGGCTATGCAGTCAACTGCGTTTACATGGGACTTGGAGAATTATCAGTTTTCTCGCAGGCAGTGACGTCACCGCCTGTAGTACATAATAGTCGATCAAAAAGCCGACAGCATATCTGTCTTAAGCTGTATTGTTATATCTCTCCTCGTGTCTGCAGAACCTGTAAATGTAACATGAGCTTCTATTTTCACAGTTTCTCTGCCAACTGCTTTAGTCGAGCGGAGACTTTTATGCGTTACTTTGTGCTTACTTCCGCGTGTGACGTTTATCTTTCATACGCGGAGACATGCGCACATGGACAAAACCGTGAGAAAGCAGGTTAAGGTGTTTACATGCCACGCGAAATCGGCGTAATGAGCAAAAAACTACCTGTGCCGATCGGTTTTTGCTTACGCTGTTTATGGGCTTTCCCCGATTAAAGAAAACCGCTTTACGCGTTTACATGACCCCACGTGTTATCAGTTTATTAAGCATAATCGGCGTAAGACTGTGCATGTAAACGCACTGATTGAATAGGTTTAAATTAAATATATTTTCAATTTCAAAAATATACTTTATAAAATTAGCCTAAAATATATTTTGGCCAAGAATACATTTCTTGCCATATGGATTGTAAAATTAGAAATATTTCCTTGCCCTTAAAATACATTTTGAAAAATATGTTGATATATGAAGGTTAAAACTACTTTTTCAAATTCAAACATATATTTAGGCTTTAGTTTCTACCAAATGTATTTAGCATATATTTCAAACATATTTTTGGCCAGAGAAATGTTTTTTTTTTTTGCCGTATGGGGTGCACAAACCTTACATTGGGTGGTGGTTTAATAAATTAGTTAAACACTGTACAAAGTCTAAACTCCTATAAATGGTAAGTGCTTGTCAGAATATGTGTGGTTGTGTGTGTGGTAACAGGACTCGGCTGCTTGCGCATAGCAGAAACATGACCCACTTTGGCCGTGGCCGACGGAGTCAGTGTAAACGCTCTTATCATGCTGCAGAGAGCAGCAATGTTTCCTAACCTGCAGATAAGCCTGTTAAACTTTCACCAAAGCAACCCAGTGAGACGGCATTAAAGCCACTAACCACATAGGAGCCGATCTGGTGAAAACATTTCCCACAATCCTCGCACATCTGTGATGCCAGAGAAGTCTAAGAGTATGAGATGCAGTAAGAAGTCTAACTTGATGTCTGCGTGTGTGTTTGTCTGGGCTCAGATAACCTCATATGCCCTCTCTGTGGTAGATGACATTTAGCACTCACAGCTGAATGGCATGTGTAAAATCCCTGTGAAGAATTTGCCTCGGCTCTCCAAGTCACATATTGACCTTTATGGCATGCGTGTGTAAAGGCTTTGGGAAATGCTACGGTACAGATAGAGCTGTTGATATCACTATGTCTGTCTGTTAAAGGGGCAGTTCACCCCCCCCAAATGAAAATGCCATTATTCACCCGCCCTCATGTTACTGTAGAGTCACATGACTTGAATGCAACACAAAAGGAGATTTTAAAATACTCTGTCATTGTTTGACATAAGCTATAAAAGTAAAGAAACACTCATGAGGGCGAATAAGGAATACTTTATCCAAATATGTCATCCAGATGTACACGGTCAGAAACAAATGTATAAAACTGTACCATTTCTGTCGCTGTACCTTAAGGTTTTCATTGTGTGGGGTACATTACTGTACTTTAAGGATCTATTGTGTACCTTTAAATGTACAGTTATCTGTACCCCTAAATTTGAATTTTTACAAAATCATTCTTTAACTCTTTCCCCACCATTGACGAGTTATCTCGTCAATTAAGAGAAAACCTTTGCATAAAAAAAACTTGTTCCTTATGGGGTTTTATGTTAATCTGTAATACCGTGACTATCCTAGATGCCCCAACTTATAAAAAAAACGGAAGCAAAAAATAATTTACTAATTTTAAACTCTGTGTATGTTTTGATAATCATTCTGAATCTGGGGCCGGTTGCACCAGCTGTGCGTAAGTTACAACGTAGCTTAGTTACGACGTAAATAGGCACTAAGTTACAACTTACGCACTACTAAATGTTTTTGCGTTGCACCATTAAACTTAGTTTAAACGTAACAATACGTTGTAACTAAATATTTACGGAAGCCCCTGTCCATGAATAACGTTTGGAATAAGATGTCATCCAGATTATATAACATCGATGAGCTCGTATTAATTATGAAGAGCCGCAAATTCGTCGACCACTTTTCAAGAACTGTTTAATTTTCTGTGTATCCATCAATTAAAATAAGATTTAAAATTTCTTCCTGTTTATTTTCTCTTCCATGTGTGGGATATATATTTTCAATTAAAAGTGTAATGTTTTGAGTTCGATAACATATGCTTTAACGTCTTTTTTTAACTTTCAGTTTAGGCGAGACAAGAATGAGTTTGAAATTACGTACTGTTCAGACTATTTCCTGCTTGCCCATTATAAGGCTTGTGATTGGGTTAAGGAAAATAAACGTCATTCTATGCGACAACGCATTACTTTATGGAGAGCTTACGACCTACTAGCTACGTTCTTCCTTAAGAACAAGTGGTGCAA
This sequence comes from Paramisgurnus dabryanus, assembly GCF_030506205.2. NCBI lineage: Eukaryota > Metazoa > Chordata > Actinopteri > Cypriniformes > Cobitidae > Paramisgurnus > Paramisgurnus dabryanus. The sequence goes on from NC_133357.1 coordinate 23,065,804, forward strand.
CAGAATTAAGTAAAGAGTTAGTTATAAACTAGCTAGTAGTTACTAAGCCTCTAGTTTGGACTTTACGTCCCAGTTTAAGTAAGAACTTACGAACGACTGGTGCAACCCTACCCTGATCTCTAACTAAATTCCTTCACAAAAATGCAATTATTTCAGTTTTTTGCTTTTTTTAAATACCCATATTTCAGAGTTTATAAGCAGATAAAAAATTATAGATATGATGAAATGTTTTTTCCCGTTTTGCTTGTTTGTTTGAAAGCAGAGGGTCTGTTCGTTCATTTGATATATTTGTATGTTTATATATTTTTAGAATTTTCCTGGACTGCATTTTGTGAAACTTTTGTGAAAATCACAAAAAATGCTGGCGGGCAACTTTTAAAAAAATGGCTGGCAAGGAATGAGTTAAGATTCATAATAGGTCCTTTGGGTATAATACTGTACCCCAAAAGGTATATTTTTATATAAAGGTTTTTATATAGTCTACTCAAAACTTTTTTGTTTTACTTGTTGATTTTGTTTATTTATTTGTTGATATGTTTTATCATTGCTGACAACTTTAACATTCATAAAAGAAGCCAAGGAATATTAAAATTGAGGCTATTATTAGAATGTGCTTTGGCGGCAACTCACAGACTCCTGAGTCTTAATAAAACATTTTGTGTTCAATTAAACACATCTGGTATAGCATAATGTGAGTAAATTATAAGAATAATTTTATTTTGGGGTAAACTATTCCTTTAGACCAATGTTTCCCAATCCTGGTCCCCGAGTACCCCCTATCAGAAAGTTTTCGAGGTCTCCTTTTTTAACACACCTGATTTAACTCATCAGCTTGTTAGTGAGACATGTTTGCTATTCTGGGGTGCGTTTCCCAAACAACGATGTAACTCGTTGCTGAACGACCATAGTACGATGCATCGTTGAAGAAACGAACTACCCTGTCACGACTGTTTCCCTAAAGCTTAGTAACTTTGTCGCACATTTGGCGTTTGAACGATGTTGGTTTAACAACATAGTTGATGATGTCACGTGGGAGGTGAAGTACTAATTAATCTGCGCAAATCGATTTAATGTCAGATTATTGCTGTAAATAACATATATTGCATCGGAAGACTGGTTTTGTTATCGTGATTTAGTTATCTGTTGTGTATTTTGAAGATATTTAATTCACGCGCAAGTTCCCTCTTACATCACTCCTCCCAGGGATTCCCCAGGGTCTTAAAGGGATAGTTCGGCCAAAAACTATATTAAACCCATGATTTACTCACCCCCAAGCTGTCCGAGTTGCATATGTCCATCGTTTTTCAGACAAACACATTTTCGGATATTTTAGAAAATATTTTAGATCTTTCTGTTGATTAAATGTAATGTTACGGGGTCCAGCAATAGTCCACGACCTTCAAGTCCAAAAAAAGTGCGTCCATCCTTCACAAATTAAATCCAAACGGCTCCAGGATGATAAACAAAGGTCTTCTGAGGGTAATCCGTGCGGTGTTGTTGTAGAAATATCCATATTTAAAATGTTATTAACGTAATTAACTACCTTCTGGTTTCGCCGCCATCTTAGAGTCATCCGCATTCAGGATGAGCGCTTACGCAGCATACAGCGGTTTCTCTGTTGCTGCTCTGTCCCCCGCCCTCCGAATTTGTCATACGTCACTAAGAAAAGTGCGTACACTACGCTAATACTCTCTCCTGAGTCTAAGATGGCGGCGAAACCGGAAGGTAGTTAATTACGTTAATAACATTTTAAATATGGATATTTCTACAACAACACCGCACGGATTACCCTCAGAAGACCTTTGTTTATCATCCTGGAGCCGTTTGGATTTAATTTGTGAAGGATGGACGCACTTTTTTGGACTTGAAGATCGTGGACTATTGCTGGACCCCGTAACATTACATTTAATCAACAGAAAGATCTAAAATATTTTCTAAAATATCCGAAAATGTGTTTGTCTGAAAAACGATGGACATATGCAACTCGGACAGCTTGGGGGTGAGTAAATCATGGGTTTAATATCGTTTTTGGCCGAACTATCCCTTTAAAGCTCGTAGTTCTGTGCACATGCCCAGTTTTCAAATGCAGCGCTTTAATTCTGTTTACAAATTTAAAGACGTAAAATAAAATTGTAATATATTTAGAATTATAGACTGTACTACATGTTTTTTGCTTATTTTGTTCAAAAGCATGATCAACAGAAGTCTACATATGATAATAACAAGGAACGATGCTTCTAACGACAGGTCAAGAGCTGTCGTTCCAACAACACAAGTTAGCGATGCAGTTTGCGAATGTTCGTTTGAACGATGGTTTCCCCTGCCGAAAAAAACAATAAAACCAATACAGAAAATTCTAATGGTTTTATTGGGAATTTTATAGGTTCTAATGCAATATGGCCCAAAACATACTCCAGTGTATTGGTTTTTTTGGTCTCTAATGGTATGTACTGGTTCTATTGGTTCTATGTATTGGTTCTAATGGAATATGTATTGGTTCTAATGGAATATGGCCCAAAACACACTACAGTGTAGTGGTTTTAATGGTAAAAGCTAATGGTTCCTATTGGTATTTTAATGGAAACCATTAGAATTTTCTGTAATGGTTTTATTGTTTTTTCGGCAGGGTCGGGAAACACCAAATCGTTGAACGATGTTAGTAACGATGGAACTTACGATGTTCGTTGGCTAACGATGCTTTTGGGAAACGCACCCCTGGAAGGAGGCTGATGAGTTGAATCAGGGGTTTTAAATAAGGAGACATCTAAAACTTTCTGGGAGGGGGTACTCGAGAAAGATTGGGAAACACTGCTTTAGACAATGGCAGGATTTTTTGTATGTACTATTCCTTAAAAGGGATAGTTTACCCAAAAATGAAAATTCTGTCATCATTTTCTGACTCTCATGTTGTTTCAAACCTGTTAAAAGTTCTTTGTTCTGATGAACACAAAGGAAGATATTTTCAGGAATGTTTTTAAGAAGCCCCATTGACATCCATAGTTTAAAAAAGAATACCATGGAAGTCAATGGGGTTTCTGATCGGTTTGGTTTCTCAAAATATCTTCCTTTGTATTCATCTGAACAAAGAAATGTATACAGGTTTGTAACAACGTGAGAGTGAGTAAATGATGACAGAATTTTCGTTTTTGGGTGAACTATCCCTTTAACAGCTGCAACGTTCACACAGTTATTTGGCTGTGCTGTAATATGAAGGCCGTGCATGAGGACGAGCATGTGTCTGTACTCAGGCTAACTCTGACCTCAATGTCTGTTTGATGTAGTGCTTAAAACTCCCAAATGTATCCGAGCCCATCTGATGTCTTCAACTTTTCATTGTCGAACATTGTTTACAGAGTTGTGCGGCACGTTGCAGAGAACAAGAGGAAATCACGACGACAGGGGTTTCAAAACTCCTCTGCAGCTGTTGAGAAAGCCTTAAGGTTTTTTCCTTCCTCTTATGCGCTCTCTCTCTCTCTCTCTCTACTTTAGATCACTTCTTACAAATGCAGTCTACCGTAGCAATTCAAACTTATATGACTTGTAGCATACATACATGTATAAACGCATCTACTGTCAGGTGTGCTTGTATTAAAATGAGAATTATTATGCAGGATATTCATTTGGTAAATGGAAAATTGAAATAACTTACATGACTTAACATCATTACAATGATATTTTGTCTGAATCAGATTTTTAGATAGTCAATAAGCACTTAAAATGTTAAGAAATTATTTATTCGGTTAACTGTAACGACAAACTGTATTTTTAATGCTAGACATTTTAATACATAACACAAAATTGTGACCCTGTCTGTTGCTTTTGATCTTTGACCTTAATCAATATAAAATATATTAAGGTTTTATTTCACAGAATGTTCTATACATTATACATAATACATCATTATTATATATTTAACAATTATGTAGGATGATTTTATGTAATATTCTGGTATTCTCAGATATTCTGGTCATTAGAAGGGACTCGGGTCCCACGCACAATCTAAGTCTATGGTATTAAGCATGAGCAATAGTAACGGCGTGGCTTGTCTTAGCAAGAATAACTAATAAATCCATATGCAATATAATGTGTTAAGTGATTTGAAACAGATTTTGTGTCACGCCCATACAATTCATGATATTAAACTGGGTGTGTCTAGACAGGAGAAGGAATGAGTAGCGAAGTATATTCAGGTTATGATTTTTTACAATTTCTTTTGGCATTTTGATTACCATTGGTTTTAACTGTGGCAAAACCATTTTCTTAAGAAAGAAAACGCCTTCATGACAGCCCGAACCTAAGGGAGTTCAGCTCACTATAACACTACTGACCAACACGCCTAAGTTAAATAAACAAAGTTTATTAGTACATTTAATCTTACTGAAGCAGATAAAAAACGAATGTTTGCGGTGTAGAGTAGACTTAATGTGTGCTGTAAAAAATTTCGACTGGCGATTGGAAGTTGACCCAGAGATTTCAGACTGTCCTTCTCTCCCTGTCTCCCAAACACCAACTCAGTCAATAAGCACAGTCCAAAGACCTTTGACCTGCCCTGTTAGTCATGCCATTCCACGCCAGCAACCGATAGAGGGGAGAGAGACAAAAGCCTAAACTTTCTCTTTTGGTCCTCTGTCATAATCTGTCATACGCCCCCACCCCAGTGGGCTTCACCCTTCTCACTTCCTGTGCAAGAGAACGCTCTTTATCAGCACACAACAGACCGAATGAGGTCCAAAATGTACACAAGTGGTCTTGAGTTTTAGGGGTCAGAGGTCAAAGCCTGAAACGTGATCCCTATACGGAACCCTATAAACGGATGTCATGACCCCGTCTGCGGTACTGAAATAGCGAGGGTCCGTCCCGAGAGTTTACCTCCACGGCAGTGGGATGACTGTGTCCGTTCTCTATAGGAGGAACTCCTGGCACGATGATTTCATCTTCTTCTGGTGGTTTCCAAATGTACTGCTCGCCGTTGCCCATGAAGACTGCCTCCTGTTGGCCAGAAGAAGAATACACAGGTTGGTTAGACTTAAAGGGGACATATCATGAAAATCTGACTTTTTTGTTTAAGTGCTATAATTGAGTTCCCAGTGCTTCTATCAACCTAGATAACGTGAAAAAGAACATCCCAGTTGTTTTGGTAAACCATTCTCTGCAAAAATGTAAAAACAGGTCATTAAAATTTGTCTCCCCTTGTGATGTCAAAAGGGGATCTCTTTTATAATAATAAATCTGAACGGCACTGCCATTTATTGCAGAGAAAGAGAGAGAAAAGGGAGTTTTAATTTCAACAAACCACCATCATGGCAATCAGTGTTTGCATTTTAGCAGCTCATTTGCATTTTAAAAGAACACACCCAAAAACGGCACATTTATGCCCACACCTACAAAGTGGCAATTTTAACATGCTATAATCAATTATCTATATTGTATTTTGGGCTAAAACTTTACATACGTACTCTGGGGGCACCAAATACGTATTGTACAATTTTAAAAAGTCTCATAAATTTTTCCCCTTTTCCCCAGAGTATAGTCTTTTTTTATGTACGTGCATGGTCGAACGCACAGCCTTGCAAAATAGTTTATTTGACTCGTACACTGTAAAAAAAATCCGTAGAAATTGCAGCTGGGTTGCTGGTAATTTACCGTAGATTTAAATTTAAGTTATTTACTGGCAGAATTTTGTTCAAAGTTGAATGAACATTAAACATTTACAAGTCTTGGTCTTTACAGAGTAAAACTAAAAAAACAGCATCAAGCAAAACGTTCTGGAAAACAAAATCTGAAGCAAAAAACTGAAAAAGGTTGATGATGATTTCTGGTTCCCAGAATGCTTTGCATGAGACTGTTATTATATAGTTTTATTCTGTAAAGATAAAGACTTGTTAATATTTAAAATTTATTTAACTTTGAACAAACTCTTGCCAGTAAATAACATAAATTTAAATCTACGGTAAATTACCGGCAACCCAGCTGCAATAACATTGTAATTTCTACGGATTTTTTTTACAGTGTATGTGTACACAGAAATTTGACGCTACATGTACACTGTAAAAAATGATTATGTGCCTTGGTAGATTTAACTAAATAAAATAAGTAAACTCTATTAAACATTAAATTCAACTTAATTTTATCATATAAAATACACTTAAATGTGTGAGAAGAAAATTGACTTAATAATTTTGTGTTGAAACTACATGAAGTTTTTTTTTTTTTGCAAAAACTTTCAAAATAAAAATTAAGTAAATTCTACTTATTGTTTTTTTCCCTGTACAATGTACGCATAATTTCAAAAGTTCATACAGTATGCACGCACTCTTTTGATGATGAAAACTGTGTCATGCGCACTGTACACAAACCCTTGTGTATGCATAAAAAATAGACTATACTTTTGTCTTTACTAGTCCCGGTTTTGTTTAAACCCTGCCCGGAAAAACACTCCAATATCTGTTCTAATTGGTCGTAGTTGTGTTGCTCTGGCATTTACACTTTTTTTGTTTGAACAGACAAATGACTTAATGAAAACAGTGTAATACTTTATATTAAAGGTCCCGTTTTTCCTGTGTTTTCGAAGCTATGATTGTGTTTACGGTGCACAATATAACATATGTCCATGTTTCGGCACCTTAAAATACAGTGTGTGGAAGTGAAAAAAGCGTTTGCATATGCAACACAACTATATTTAATGTTGCTTATTAACATGCCAAGCAGCACGATACAAGTGATAAAATCAAATGCTGCTGTACTCAAATAAGATTCATATCTTTTGCATCCGTTTCTGTCAGTCTTTAAAAAACTTGAAACTTTTTTAACAACTATTCATAAGCATAACAAAACTTAGTGTTGGATAAACCAGTAAGTAGCAGCTCAGATGATTAGTTTCGGCAATGGAAATGTTCAAAGTTAATCATTAAGAGAGCAGATATGCGAGCTGTACAGAGTCAGTGATTAAAGACACAGAAACAAGCCTCCCGTATGAATGATTGATTCTAGCAGATGAATGGCTACAGTGTTCGGTGCAATTTATTTCCCTGGCCGAACCAACTACCTGCTTGCGGTTCCCCTTTAACAAAAAAACACAAGGCAGGCCGGGCAGGCCGCCAGCAGATCTTACATAATCAAGCCCAGTGCACCGCCACATGTGCTGCATGCGTGCAAAACTCTCCGAGGACGTAGATTTGGCTTCAACATCGGAGGGGTTGAAATGTCAACTGAACCTATATTTTCTTGAATTATTGCATAAATAATGCGAGGGGTTTAACTGCTAGTTTTGATTATTGGGAAACTACACCCCTGTAACTCACACACACACACATTCCACTAACTTTCAGACTCGGATGTAATGCAGGTCATACCCGTGTACGGTGATTTATAAAGGGAGGGGTGCATACTTTACTACTTGGCTTTGCTTAAACATTAAATGGCATAGGTGTGTGTGATCACACAACAAAGTCAGGTTAAGAAGGACAGGTATGCACACACACACACACACACACACACACACAAACACCAAATACAATAGCGTGCCTGTGTAAACAAGCCATCAATCAACAAAAACCTGTGACAAAGAAGATTTTCATCTCCATATGTGGCAGAATGGCACGTACACACACACACATATAAACTGGAGTTGTGTTAAGAGGAAGATTGGATCATTTGCTGATCATTGTGTGTGTGTGTTTTCCATTTTAAAGGCACCATCATTCCACATGACTGCAAACTTTATCTTTCCTTAAAGGCCATGCACAATATGAGCAGGTATCAGCTGACGGACTGACATGAATATAGGGAACTGGGACACAGAATTGGGAACAGATGACACACACACACACACAATAACAGACAAGACCAGGGAGCAAAGTAGATCAGCTAGAGCAACTGATTATATGATATATATATATATATTTATATACAAATCTGTTTAAAATGGTTGGGTCACTTATACTATGATTATGCTAAAATAATAATGATATTATATAATTATCCATTATGCAACATAAAGTTTGAAAATAGCTTACTCATCTATTTATATTTTTCACATTACAGAATAATTATAAAAACTATGGCATAACTGGGAATTATGTTGAGACGTATACAAAATAAATCCAAACGCTGTTATATTTGATCATCTGCATCCTTTACCTTTACTGTAAAAAGTGAAAGTTGGATTGACTTAAAAAATAACGTCAAGTAGTTTCACCCAAAAAATTGAATATATTTTTTACTTAAAATATAATTGTCATCATTTAACTGGGAAGTAGTTTGTATTTGACATTTTTAAGATGACAAATAATTCGTTGGTGTCCCCAGAGTACATGTGTGAAGTTTTAGCTCAAAATACCATATAGATAATTTATTATAGCATGTTAAAATTGCCACTTTGTAGGTGTGAGCAAAATGTGCCGTTTGTGGGTGTGTCCTTTAAAATGCAAATAAGCGTATCTATGCACTAAATGACAGTGCCGTGGTTGGATAGTGCAGATTAAGGGGCGGTATTATTAAAAAAGAGATCCCCTTTTGACATCACAAGGGGAGCCAAATTTCAATGACCTATTTTTTCACATGCTTGCAGAGAAAACTAAGTTAATGGGTTGAGCTTTTTCACATTTTCTAGCTGGCTAGAAGCACTGGGGGCCCAACTATAGCACTTAAACAGATTTTCATGAGTTAAAAAAAAATTACCTTCAATTTTTTATTTTAAGTTTTGTTAACTTAGATTTTCTCACTTAAAGTGTTATCAATCACTGTAAAACATGAAAGCCTCATTAAGTTATGTGTTCTTACTCTTTCTATTTAATTCAAATAATCTTTGAACGTTTTAAATATTAAACTCATGTTTGTAAGTTTCCAAAAAGTTAAACGTAAAGTTACACATTGTCTTAACTACATGTGAGTTGAAACAAAGCATATCTTCAAGTATATTTAACTCACAATTTTAAGGCAGCAGATGAACTTTTAGCAGATGAAGTTTAACCAGCTTGAAATGTTTTACAGTGATTGATCTAAATTTAAGTAGATCCATTTTTCACTTTTTACAGTGTATTAGCTGCAAAATCTTACTCATGACATTTTACCAAGCAGCTTTTTGATTTCTCACTCTGAGATAAATTTTTGAATTACTTCACATTTATTATGTGCTCTTTTTGGCTGCTCTTTCTTCAATATTCAGTGTGTAATTCATTTCAAAAAAGATTTTTTTTTATTAAATTTTAATTTTCTATTGTAGAAATGAATATGTTTGGCACAAATATATATTTGTGTCTACAAAAGTCATTTCAAGCATTTAAACATATATAATCTTCAGATTAAAAGATTAAAGTAAAACAGTATTTTTGTATACGGGAAATTTCTTTAATTTATTGTGCCCATTATTTTACGGTATTTTTCCGGCACCCCAGCTGCTGGAAGTTAAAGTTTTTTTTTTTACATTTCGGTCAACATTCCAAACTTTTTTTAACTTTTTGGGGTGGTTTCCCGGACAGGGATTGTCTTAAACCAGGACTAGGACTTAGTTTAATTATGAAATATAACTAGTTTTAACAAACATGCCTTACTAAAAACATTACTTGTGTGCATTTTGAGGCAAAACAAAGGGCACTGGTGTATTTTTCGATAGTTGTTTTCAGTTTGGACAGCTCATACATTTATTTTAGTCTAGGACTAGTCTAATCCCTGTCCGGTAAGCCGCCCCTTTTAGTTTAAGTGTTTTTAATTAAATGACTTTGACTGAAAAATAAAAGAGCAGCCCATAAGATCCATCCATAATGTTTATAACCCACCTCAAGGTGAGATGCTTGACAAAATGACAAGCGAACATTTCTGCAAATTCTAGGCTAAAGTATAGCAAGCTTCGCAACATAATTTCCAAAGTTACCTTTGTGTTTAATAGTTTTGATTCGTTTACAATTATTTTAAAATATGGAAAAATCTTAATAAGTACACTGTAAAATATTCCTTGTTGCACTTATGTCTTTTTTAGTTTAATCAACTTGAATTTACAATAAATTTAAACTTTCTTGACAAGGAGTTAAAAAAAAGAAAGTTATATTTATATATAAGTTATTTTAACTTTATTTTTATAATTTATAGCAACTCCTCACTAGTCAAGAAAGTTGAAATTATTTTAATTTCAAATTGAAGTGCAACAAGGAATTTTTACATTGTGACACTAGACTTTTGTACAGTGCTGTATATTTATTTATATCTTTAATTTGGCCTAATATCACTTTGTAATATTTGAATCACTGTTTAAATATGTCTTAGAGTTACCCTGTACCTTAATTCAGTGATTTTCAAACTGGGGGCCGCGAGATGGTGCCGGGGGGCCCCAGTTTTATGACATTTTATGAAATACATTAATTTATCATGAATTCTGTGAAATTAAACCTAAAAAAATAAGGCTACTAGCCAAAAGCAGTACTTTTTTGTATAATTTAATATTTTTTATTAAAAAGTTTTAGAACAGTTTTTTGTCACAAATTTTCTTTGGGGGGCCGCGAAGGAATGCACCGTACACAAGGGGGGCCACACGCTGAAAAAGTTTGGGCACCACTGCCTTAATTTACCTGTGTCCTTCCACACAGTTGCATATGTAAGATATTTTGATATGATGCAGCACCCCTTAGTGGTCAAAATGAAAAGCTGCACTGCTACATTGTATGAAAAAATGCTCAGAAAATGGTCCCAAGCTGAGCAGTACTCTTTAAAAAGGTCCTTATATGGACCATTTAGGTACAGATATGTATACATTTGGTAGCAATATGTACATTTAAGTTACTAATATAAATTCTCTAGGTGCAAAGATGTACTCTTTGAAAAGGTACCGCACCAGTGACATTGGAATATTTTTTTGACCATGTTTTTTTTCTGAAACTGTAGGGCCCTATCTGGACTTATAAATCACATACCTTTACATTTATGAATAATGTGTTGATGTAGTTCACGTTATAGGGCATTGCGATAACAACACTAAGGTGACTCTGGGCCATATACTGATAAAAAAGGTATAGATTGAATGCACTCTAAGTTGCTTTGGTGAATAGCATCTGCAAAATGTGTCATTAAAAAAATGAAAGGTTTAAATGGGTTGCTATATATAGTTGCTAAGGTGTTAATGGTTGGTAGGGTTTAGCTTGCGGCTTGCTAGTGTGATCTGGTTAGAGTTCATCATCTCTGAATATTTTTGTTAATATGGTATCTACTGTTAACCCTATAAGAAACAGTACAGTTTGTCTAAACAAGCACCACTATACATAAAGCTTTGCATACATATATCCACTATACAATAACTATGATTTCTTACTACCCTGTTCTGCGTTCCCTAGGAATCAAACCCACTACCTTTGTGTTGCTAATAATGCAATGATCTACCAACGAGCAACAGGAACTATGACCTAAGCAGGTTTGATGGTCTTATTTGTTCACTCAGCCTGGTTAGACTGGTCTGTTTGCTGGTATTAGATGGGATTAACTGGCCAGCTAAATAATCCATCTGAAAGCTGAGATGCTAGTTAGGCTAACCTAATCCAGCTAAGACCAGTTTGGTCATGCTTGGGCCTGTTGTTTCTAGCAGGGTATTTTGAGCCTGTGTGCACCCTAATCACCTTTGGGAAATTGGTCAGATGAAATGGTTCCACTGTTTTCCTGTGCAGCGTCCCACTGGATGACTCAGTACTGGAAACGCTATGCTGCTCCCTCTCTCCATCATCCAGCACTTCCTCTCTCCTGCTGCGCTCCAGCTTCTTCACCTTCCGTATGGAGGCGTACTCTGCCGTCACCTCCGGATTCGTGCCGCTCACGCCCCTTCTCCCTCGCCCGTTACTGTTGACCGACGGACTGTTGGCGGAGCATAGTGTGGGTGCGTTGGAAGATGTCTGGGGAGGGATGGAGGGTGGTGCACCAGCATCAGATCCCGCGCCCTTTATCCCGACGCTCTCGTACAACCCGTCGTCTGCGGGGTGGATCGTCGGAGAGGATCGGCGACCGACTTCAGAGTAAGTGTGCTCACGTTCGCTCTGAGAGCCGTTGGCCGTGCTAGGCTGCTGGTGACCGGAGCCCCCGGGTCGGAGGTCAGAATTGGAGCGGCGGGTGTGCAGGAGCAAGAGGTCCATGCTGGCTGGACGACTTCTGGGAGTGCCTGTCATTCGCAGATTAAAGTGGGATAGGATTAAACAGTTTAAAAAGATTGAAGTATTGATAGCATATCAAAATAAGATATAAAAAATAAAAAGTCAAAGCACTAATAAAAATTTTTTTATTTAAAAAATAAAAAATTCCAGCGTAAATATGTACAAATTCTTAAATCGAGATTTACTTGGTAAGCAAAATGATTCAAGATATTAAGTCTTAATTTCTGAAAAATGTAAAAATTAAGTAATTCTATGCTTAAAACATAAAAGTTAAACTATAAAGGGGAAATACAAACTGCAAAAAATTATAAATATCTGATGAATATCTAAAAATTTAATTGATTAAAACATCCCAAGAAAATAAGCCTAGTTTTTAGACCAAAAATATCAAATTTAAGTGATTTTGTAGCCTGACGTTGTCATACTCAATTCTAGTCAAAATGTTGTGGGCGGGGTTAAGATCAGCTGGCACCCAGGCTAGTGATTTTGTGCATAAAACAAGCAAACAAATCTGCCAAAGGGGTAAGCAAAAAAATCTTGAACATTTTTCTTAAACACTAAATTCAAGAAAAATTCAAGAAAAATTTGCTTACCCCATTGGCAGATTTGTTTGATTGTTTTATGCACAAAATCACTTAAATTTTATATTTTTGGTCTAAAAACTATACGTATTTTCTTGGGTCATTCTGCTCATCAAGAAAAAGCATCTTCATTTAAGAAATTTTTATCATTCTGCGTATCACATTCTTTATGTAAGTGGCTTAGATTTAGGTCTGAATAAACGCAGCACCCTTTCGAAACTTAACACGCCCTCCTTTTAATAACTCCGCCCCTCCCAGTTGGGAAACCAACCACTGCCTTAAGCAAGGGTCTTCTTTTTGTCCGTAGTGTGTTAGATTTTTCTATGTATCTGGGCCGCAATTGTTAAATAAGAAATCATTAAATAAGTTAACCGCTTGTGGCCAGTAGGGGGCCCCACACCACACGCTTGAGGTATTTAGCCAATCACAATGTACTGGATAGCTGGTCAATCAGAGCACACCACGCTTTTCTGAACGGTGAGCTTTGTAAAAATCACATGTTTCTGAAAGGCGGGGCATAGATGAGCAACAATAGTGTACGTATTCGGAAAATAATGTTTTTTTTTCACTGTAAACCGCGTAAACATCAGTCATGTTTTTTTAGCAACACTTTATAACCCCTTTAAAGTAAAAATACCTGCTGATGGGGAAAGAAAAGTAAACTTAAGTTGAAACTTGAATTAAGTTTTATTACACCACTGGCAGATACTTTATCTGTTTTATGCATAAACTTACTTAATTAAATTTTTTGTTTTGTTTTGAGAAAACAAGATCCATATGTTATTTCATTTAGCTTTTTTAGCTTTTTTCATTTTGCCTTTTAAATATATATTAATGCAAAAATATATACATCTATAAGAGAAAAAAAAAATTTATACACTGCAAAAAAAAAAAAAAATTCAAGAAGAAAAATTCTTAGTATTTTTGTTTTGTTTTCAGTAAAAATATCAAAAAATTCTTAAATTAAGATATTAAGCAAAACGATCCAAGAAAATAAGTCTAGTTTTTAAACCTAAAATATCAAATTTAAGTGATTTTGTGCATAAAACAAGCAAAAAAATCTGCCAGTGGGGTAAGCACGTTTTTCTTGAATTTTTCTTGAATTTAGTGTTTAACAAAAATGTCAAGATTTTTTGCTTACCCCATTGGCAGATTTTTTTGCTTGTTTTATGCACAAAATCACTTAAATTTGATATTTACTAGACTTATTTTCTTGCTCATCATGAAAATATATCTTGATTTATGAATTTTTAGATATTTTTAGAATTTGTTTTCTTGAAAATCATTTTTTGCAGTGTATTTACACATTGCAAAAAATGACTTTCTTGGTTAGTATTTTTGTCTTGTTTTCAGTAAAAATATCTAAAATTTCTTAAATCAAGATGTATTTTCATGATGAGTGAGAAAATAAGTCTAGTTTTTATACAAAAAAATACACACTTTTATTACATTTGTGCGTAAAACAAGCAAATCTGCCAAAGGGGTAAGTTTTTTTATGTAAATTAAAAGTATAAGATTTTTATAACCCCATTGGCAGATTTTTTGTTTGTTGGCTTGTTTTAAGCACAAATTAAATTTTATGTTTTTTGTCTAAAAACTAGACTTGATTTTTTAGGTCACTGTGCTCATCAAGAAAAAGCATCTTAATTTAAGAAGTTTTTCTAATATTTGCACTGAAAACAAGACAAAAATACTAAGTAAGAAAGTCATTTTTTGCAGTACACTGAAAAACAAGACTACCAAAAACCAGGCAGAAATTGCTTAACTTAATCTGATATGTTAAAGTAACATAAAAGCATGTTGATATGACTTTTTTGCAATGTATACCACAGTTTCTGAAGTTACTTCAGGCAAACACAAGAGGGCAGAGCATTACTATTTGATGATGTCATCTCATCACACATTGCATACAGAGTGTAAAATGATTTTGAAGTCAACATGAGACATCATTAGCAACCCAGTTTACTTCCGTAATGTGATGTATTTCAGAATGGTGATGTGAAAACGGGATTGTTAATCAAAATCAATAGTGGAACACTACTGCCCTCCTGTCCTGAAACACTTCTGGTTGGACTTATAGCAGCCTTAGTGATGTCATCCAAACCTTCAAATTATTTTCAGAGTCAAAGGGGTCTTATAATATTTTATGTTGAGTTTAATTACTTGACTTTATTATCCTTTTGATATTATGATTACATGTTTACTCATAGCCAAAATATATTGGGTCCATAGTGAACCTAGACGATGAAATGGCGGCTATTGCTCGCTGAGTAAGACCTTGACAAATGTGTGTCAAGGTCTTACATACATCACATGTTCATGGCAAAGGGAACATCAAGTAGTAAACACATCACCATGACAAGTCTCAGGAGACATCAATGCTCAGCATGCACAAGCGCAGACCGTTGCATATGCGCGTACGTGTGAACCATGACTCTTTATGAAACCATCTCGCTCTCACTCTCTCACCATTAGCATTGCAGGACAGCCGGTGCATGTCATGCAGGCGGGTGTCAGATTTGCTCATGGACTTCAGCTTGGACTGGCGCAGAGAAGCCTGCCACACAAACCGATATCATAAGCACATCCATACAAACACATTGTGGGTATCTTTGTACTTATGTACACTCACTGTTTCGGCTTTCTGACCCCCTCCGTTCGAGTGGCCATGCTTGCTTTTGCTTTTTCTGTGGACAAAAAAAGACAGAAGCATTTTAGTTATCTGAAGGCAAAACACGTTCATTAGTGTTGCTATTAATGTATCGCTTAAAGTCACAATGAAATAAAATAGTTTTGGACGACTTATTTGTGAGCTTCATTATAAAAAAAGTGCCCTCATGATCATCTCGAAACGATCTTTCTTTACTTCCGCTCACAAGGAATGGCGGGGCCCGGGAAAAGATTGCAGTGCTATGGAATGGGTGCCGTTGAGCTGTGTGGTTACCATCATTTACTAAAATATCTTCTTTTGTGTTTAACATATGAGTATCCCTTTAACGTGTCTGAAATGCTGTATGTATGTGACATGTTACCATATCATCACACTGTAAATCACAATAAATGTTTAGGACTGTAAGGTGGGGGTAAGGTGGCGATATCTATTTTAGAGAAAATCACATGTTCAGGAGGATGATTTGCTTGCTTGGAAGAGATAAAGAACTGATAGGAAACCCTGACAATCGCTGCTCCTCATTTCTTCTGCAATCACAAACACACATCTGGTGTGACATCCATTACAGCTTCCCTCTCTTCAACAATCCTGCAAAACACACTCGTTTTTTCTTACACCTCTTTTTGTTCTTCACACTCTCACTTCATTTTTAACATCGCAGCTCTCGCACTTACGTGCAGTCGTGAAACAGAGGACTTTCTCCAACTCGCTTTACAATGACTAAAATTTCTCATTATTTGCTCCAAAGCCTCGTGACTTTCCTTCTGCTGTGAACACGAAGGTGTTTAAACCTGATCTGTGTCTCAAAGCACACTGAAAAAAATTATTAATTCAATTTACTCCATTTTTTAAGGTAAGTGGTGGCAATACATTTATTTAAGCTACATTTAAACAAAAGTTTTTTATTGTTTTTTAATTTACAATTTTTTTGTTTGTTTAAATGTAGCTTATATAAATTTATATCAACCCTTACCTTAAATTGAGTAAACTGAATAGTGCTGCCTCACAATTAGTCGCGAATAAGCGTTTTGCAGAATAAAAGTTTTTGTTTACATATATGTGGGTGTACTGTGTATAATAATTATGTATAAATACACATACACACATGCATGTATATAATTAAGAAATATTTGCATGTGTATATACATATTTAAATTTATATATAATCTATATTATATATAAATATAAATATTTATTATATAAATATATTTTTTCTTAAAATTATACATTTATGTGTGTGTATTTATATAAACATAATTATTATACACAGTACACACACCTATTTTTTGTATACAAAAACTTTTATTCATTATTTATTTATATAATAAAATTTTATTATATAAATATATTTTTTCTTAAAATTATACATTTATGTGTGTCTATTATATAAAGATAATTATTATAGACAGTACACACACTTATATTATGTAAACAAAAACTTTTATTCTGAAAATTGAATGAAATTTTTTTATGAATATGGATTCAGAAGCTTCAGAATAATACAAAGCGCTGTTACGATATTTTATATTTATTTCGAAGCTTAAATGTTGGGTTGTTTCAGCCCAAGGTTGAATAAAATATACACAAACCCAACAGTTAAATTAAATTAATTTTATAACATTTTTATATTAACTTAATATAAACATTAAGTTAAATTAACCCATAAAATGTGCACATTTGACTCACCCAACCATGGGTTGAAACTAGGGTTGCAAGATATATAGGAATTACAGTAACATTGCAAATATCACAATATGCACACAGCAGTAACTGAATGAGTTTAATATATTTTTAAAGTTATGTGTAGTCATAGTTTTAGGTCGATGCCACAGCAGAGAGATTAGTAAGACAGAGTAATGCTTTCTTTTCCAAAATAGTCAAAAATTATGTATATAAATTATTTAAGTTTAGTTTTTACATTTGTTTAATGTAATTTTAAAAAAGTAATAAACTAAAAGCATCACCATACCGCATATTGTATTTCAAATTATTTTGCAAGTTACCGCACAGCACATTTCTATCAATATTGTACTTCCCTAGTTGAAACAACTGAGCATAGGTTAATTTAACCCCCAAATGCTTGGGCATATCCATATTTTACCCAACTATTGGTTGAAACAAACAGCACAATTTGTTTTAGAGTGTAATCATAAACAATTAGTACAGTACACTGTCAGTAATAAAGGTAAAAAAGCTGTCACTAGGATGGTACCATTTTAAAGGGTCCTAATATGTACCATTTACGTACATCAAAATGTACCTCCGAAGTACCAATATGTATGATATACTGATATACACCCAGTGTTCGAATTCTGGGGGGCTGGGGAGGTCCTGGACCTCCAGTAAGTGTTGATGGGTCCCTTATAAAGCACAAAAATATAAATTGGGGGTCCCCTGGTTTTTATTAATATTAAATACATGAATTTAAAATGCCACAAAGCGATAATATCCATTATTTGTCCCAATTTCCCAATAAACTGATCCAAAAGATTTCTGTCTGAAATAAATGTAAACTCTCAAGTGCGCTTCATGTGTTTTCTGGAGGAATTGACAGACAAATCAATGTCTCTGCGTGTGGATTGTTTTCACCTTGTGGACGGTAAGAATCTTTACTTATTATTTTTAGATATTATATTAAGTAATCTTTACTGAAACCAGGACCAACAAAAAATGTTGATCCAAGATAACATCTTACTTTGTGAAATGACGGCGACCCTATAATGATGGGGGGGCCTTGGCTGGGGGGTGGGGCTTAGCTAGGGGAACCCCCATAATCTTTGACATAATTCAAACACAGTATACACCCTTTAGGTACAAAGGTACTTTTTGAAATGGTACTACCTCAGTGTCAGCTTTTGTACCTTAATTTCTTGCAGTGTATAATTCTTCAAATGTTCATATACTGTTGTAGGCTGTGTCATATAAGTATAAGTAAATGACGGCCGATTTCATTTTAGGGTGAACTGCTCCTTTATGGGACACATAGATTTCCATGATTATAAAAAACATCACGAAGCACTATAATAAACCGTAAGCTATATGAATATACTGCTGTATATGTCCTCATCCATACGGCTTTGGTGTCTGTTGGGAGTCGTGGTATGACGCAGTCTCCTGTTTGTTTGTAGATCTGAAAGGCAGCATCGCTCTGTTCCCCTGTGAAGGTCAGAAAACTCAGGAGACCAAAGGGACACGTTTGCACCTGAGGTATTAGTGACCCTGTGTCTACAGCGTATGTACTGCAAACCTGCACGCAGCAAAATAACAGCTGCGCTGTGATACTGAGTATGCAGCTTTAGTACAGAATTGATCAAGAAGCGAGTCTATTGCACAAGTTCAGGTCTTTATAAAGAATACATTTATCCCAAATTAGCATAGTAGACCAAAACGGAATTGAAATTCTAACATTTCAAGACATCAGGTTTTCTATAAGAAAGAAAAATTACAGATCACTGTTACATCTCAATTGCTTCTAGATCAGTTGTCAACATTTTCACTTCAAGGACCCTCTTTTGTTCACAACAAAACTTGAAGCCCCCCACTCATAACTTCTACAAAATAAAATATGCTAGAGCTTGACAGATTTATATTTGTTACAAATATAACCAAAGCAAAGCTGTTTTATCTTATTTTAAAGGTGCATTGTGTAACTTTTCAGAGGATCTTTTGACAGAAATGCAATATAATCCACATAACTATATTATCAGGGGTGTCCTCACATAATGAACTGTATTATTTTTATTACCTTATATGAGCCGTTTTATCTACATACACCACGGGTCGCCTTACATGGAAGCCGTCATTTTGCATCATCATGTTTCTAATATAGCCCTAAACGGACAAACAGCGTTTCATCACTATGTTGTCTCATCAAATGTTTGTTCTATGGTGGCTTCCGTAGCTTCTCTATGCGTTTCGAAGGAGAAGGATGAGCTGTATACTGAGCCTTTGGTTGAAATTCTTACCTCTAGATGCCGCTACAAATCTACACAGTGGACCTTTAATAATTGTGTTGTCTAATTTTGAATAATTTTAATTCATTTTGAAGCCCTCATGGAGCCTCTAGTGGGACCTGGCTCCCTGGTTGAGAAACACTGTACTAGACAAAAAATTCAGAGGTACATATTGGTGCAAAACAGTGCATATTACCTCAAGGGTACATATTGGTACCAAATGTATACATATCTGTAACTAAATGCACAGGACCTGTTTAAAGGGTACTGCCACAGTAAGACATATACTTTATATCTTAATAACTTTCTCATTTATTTCTACTGTTATATCTTATGATACATTTTATGCAAAACATCTATGAACTCTAACGTAACTAATAACACCATTAAGTCTATGAAACAGCAACGCCTGAACCTTTTCTCCTGGGTTTACTTAAACATTTGCTGAACAGTGAGCTGCATGTGTTGTTTTTTATCATGAAGATAAAACCCACTGTCACGTCTGGGCCGCTAGTGACCTTTGTTTTGCATCTCTTCAGTCTGTTAAGTTTCCGACCAGCTCTCTGGAAAGTCTTGAACAATAAATATCTCTGTTGTTGTAGCAACCTTGGTGTTTTCCTGTAGCTCGCTCGATTGATTAAGCGATGTGTAAGCAGGGCTCGCAAAATTTCAAAATCCCTGGTACCCCTTCAGGCAGGCACTCTTTAGTTTTTGGTAGACGAAATGAATGCAAGTAGCCCAAATAAAAAATACATTGCTTTTACTGTAGAATATTGAGACAAAACATCTATCAAAACAAATAACACAATAAAATTACAATAATCAGTACCAATATTTGCTTTTAACTGAAGTGAAATATCTATAAACTTCAGATTCTGAAATATTAACTGAAGTCACAGATAAGAAATGCCACTTGACTTTGTGGGCATAGCACAGGGCTCCTCAATTAGTTTACCCCGGGCCAAATTTTGCAAATACAAAGCAAAAAGGTCCTCTAACCACAATGTTTAATCTGCTATTCTTGTTTTTGTTTTGATGCTGTTGTTTTTTTAACAAACAAAAAAAAACCTGGATTTCATTGCACACTAACTGTTCCTGCTCATCTCCACACCAGATATACTCACTATTTAATAGTGGTTCAATGGGTCACAAAACTCACAGTTTGGATCAAATAATAGGGGCTACTGTCGCTTTGAGAGCGATTCTGCACAGAGTCACATATAGACTACTGTAGCCTTTTTCGAAATTTTCTATATCACTTTGAAGCTTGCGGCGAGAGATTCAATTTTTTTACGTGAGGATAGTAATGACTGACAGCACGAGGAGGATTTTGCACAAAAAATCCATGAGAAATCAGTACGGATTGCTTCCTGTACTGCGGCTTCACGCAATCGCGAAAGTGAAAGTAAAACTCGAGCACGCGTTCAAATGCAATTTAAATACCCAATGCCTAAATTTCATACACCACAATTACCCATCCAAATCTGTGAGAGAACGCATTTATATTTTTCCTCCCTATAAGTCAAGATAGCCCGACGGGCAGGACAGGGATGCATTTTGATAGCACGATTGAAAAGCACAATATCCCCGGGACGTCGGGCTAGCAATTTTTCTTGGCAATGCCAAGCTCATGGGTTTAAATTTATATAATTTGGTAGATGCTTTCATTAAGGAAACCTACATGTGTAATATGGGTGGAAACACAATACTGGTGATGCTCTGTTGTAAGACGAACAATTAATCAGTATTACAGACAAAACGGCAGTTTTATCTGCAAGTTAAAGGACCGGTGTGTAGATTTAAGTGGCATCTAGTGGTGAGATTGTGAATTGCAACCAACGTCTCAGTCCACAGCTCACCCCCCCTTTCAAAATGCATAAAGAAGCTACTGTAGCCACCGCAGGACAAACACGTTGTGGTCTGAGACAACATAGTGACAAAACACGCACTATAGATGGTTTCAGCAGTAACAACACAAACAAGCGGCTTTCGTGGTCAACGCGTAACTTCCTGTAAACTCCGCTAAGAATAAACAACAACAAAGTACTTTAAACGTAATTTATTTATATAACACCCACAAAATAAACAACACGTAGATTACCTAGGAAACCAAAACATTTTTTTATTTTTGACGAGATTTTTTTTTGAGTTCAGTTTAGCAACTAGTCAAAACATTAAAAACAACTGAAACCGGAAGTAAAGTTCCGACCAGGGGTTTGTTTCCCAAAAGCATCGTTAGCTAACTATGGTCGTTGTTACCATTAAACTCTATTGGTAACGACAGAACTTGCAACCGTAGTTGCTTTCGGGAAACGCACCTCAGACGCGTATCACGTCACCGCACGTGCGTCCGATGAAACGTTTCAAAGAACAGTTTGTCCATTTAGGGCTACTGTAGAAACATGACAGCGACTTCCATGCAAGGGGACCCAGGGTGTATGTAGATAAAAACGGCTCAAACTAAGGTAATAAAAATAATACAGTTCATTATGTAAGGTCTTTATACAACACTGATAATATAGTTATGTATATTATATTACTTTTCTGTCAAGATATCCTCCTAAAAATTATACAATGGAGCTTTAAACTTGTATTTTTGAAGAATTGTCATATTAATTTTCTGTCAAATGACAAAAAATGACGAAGTGATATGTGATGTGTTGGTAACATGATGAATGACGCCTACATTTGGTGCTTTTCCAAATGGATATACTGTTGTTTTCACAGTGGTGGTGCTACTGCCACCATAAATGGGTGATAATATCTCCTTGGTTCCTCTCCTTAAGGATCCAGATTTAATTGTGCATTTACATTTTACTTTACTTTTACACAGTCTGTACTAAAATCTATAGACACCTAGGAGAATACACCTTGGCATCTGCCAAACGCAAAAATATAAATATACAACTGTAACCGATAAACACGCATACAACTTGCTAGTATTCCCTTGCTGGAGCGATTCACAGCAAGGCTTGTTTTTCTGCAGTACAGCAAAAACATGACTTTGTGGTAAAAATGCAACAGACAAACGCAGTCCCTATTCATCTTTTCTGCGCAGCATTACACAAAACAGAAATAGACCTCCGCCTGAAAGTACGGGAAACTGATTTGCTGAAAAGTTTCATTCCTTGCAACGTCCCTGAGCAAAAGTCTTTGTCACAAATGAGCATCCGAAGCAGAGCTTAAGTTAAGGCTGTTTCTCTGCGAAAAGGCTCTTACAGAGGGCGCGCAATCTGCTTGAGTCATATTAGCATTCATCAAGTCGCTCCGCAGCGGGGTACGAAAGATAGAGACAGAAAGATATAACAGAAAAAAGAGAAGAGAAGGTGGCGCCCTGGTAGAAGAGTGGAGCAGACTTTTTAAGATGCCGTTGCATTACTTTCAACGTATGAGTGGGTGCTTCTGTACAGAAAGACTTTTATGTGTGCAGATATACACACAGCTCAGAAATGATGAGGGCTGACAATCGATTGATGTTTTCAATAGCGATTCTCTATGTCTGTTCTGTATGTCTCACAAACTGTTTAAATGCAAATACGCGAATGCATATCTCAATTATTACACCGCTAGGCCGGCACTGTATGCTAATAATCTCATATTTGTTAAGATGCAGATCTTCCCCTGGTGCTTGCATCTCTATGATTGATGATATTTCACTTGTGGGTGCGATTTTACTTGTTGAGGTTAGAAGATAATTATGCTGATCTACTATTTAAGCTGCTTCTTTTCTTCTGAGACTCAATTTTAAACCCTATCTCTATCTAGAGCTACAACCACCAAACTGTTTCAGACCCTGAGCATGACTCGGGTTACTTAATCATTTCTAACTGATCCAACTTTTGTAATTCCCTTATCAGACTTCCAAACATTCCCAAAATCCCATAGACTTAAATTAAAGCAATGTTCAAATCTAAAAGGCTGTTCACAGCTCACACTATGGATGATAATTATAATTAACTACAGTTTTAATAATGAAATGAAAGAGAATAGCAGAGTATCGTTGGGATCACATTCTAAATGTTTTTTCCATAGACTGTAAAAAAAGATGGACGACGCCTGTTCGCTCTCTTCCATAGGTGAAAAGTGAAGCCACCAGTGTCCCGATATGGCGCTGACATCTTGGGTCTTGAGTCTGCGCAATAGCGATTTCGGGATCAGTCATGCGCAGTAGTGAGCAGGAAGGGAAGCCGCGTAGTCAAAACCCCGCCCTCGCTCTCGTAGAATGCGCATATCACACGATATCACAGTTGTCAATCATGACGTGACACCACTGTTTTTATATCATTAAATAACTAACTAAACACAAACCTATTTTAAAAACAAACATTTGAATTTACATCAGCGTGATAAAAACTACAGTAAATGACAGAAACCAGCTTCGGAAAAAAGATAATTGAAGTGTAATTAATTTTTTTAGTCACTGGGGGGCGATCGAGACGTTTTGGCTTCACTTTTCAGGGCTTGTGCGGCACGCTTGGTTTTTTCCAACTGAAAAACCATTGACAGCCAGTCAAACCTATTTTTAAATTTAAAGTGCTAGATAGTCATAAGACATGCCAGCAACATGCTAAATAGTTCTAAAACATGCTAGCAACATGTTACATAGTTATAAAACATGCTAGCAGCATGTTAAATAGTTCTAAAACACGCTAGCAACATGTTACATAGTTCTAAAACAAGCTAGCAACATGTTACATACTTCTAAAACATGCTAAACAGTTTTAAAACATGCTAGCAACATGCTTAATAGTTTTAAAACAAGCTAGCAACATGTTACATAGTTCTAAAACATGCTAAATAGTTTTAAAACATGTTAGCAACATGCTTAATAGTTTTAAAACAAGCTAGCAACATGTAACATAGTTCTAAAACATGCTAAATAGTTTTAAAACATGCTAAAAACATGCTTAATAGTTTTAAAACATGCTAGCAACATGTTACATAGTTCTAAAACATGCTAGCAACATGTTAAATAGTTCTAAAACATGCTGACAACAAAATGCTAAATGGTTCTTAAACATGATAGCAACATGTTACATAGTTCTAAAACATGCTAGCAACATGTTACAAAGTTCTAAAACATGCTAGCAACATGTTACATAGTTCTAAAACATGCTAGCAACATGTTACAAAGTTCTAAAACATGCTAGCAACATGTTACATAGTTCTAAAACATGCTAACAACATGCTAAATGGTTCTAAAACATGCTAGCAACATGTTACATAGTTCTAAAACATGCTAGCAACATGTTAAATAGTTCTAAAACATGCTAAAATCATGCTAGATAGTCCTAATAACTGGGTGATTCTCTGAATTGGGTGCCTTTTGGGTCATACTTTTTTTTAAATATATACCTTAAATAGTTATATTTTTGATCATTTCATGTGATAGTGGATTAGTCAAACCTTTAAGAAAATACATTTTCCCACCTCAGGCATGAAATTCTAATCAATATTGAGTGTTTTTTTCCACTTGGACTTGGACCCTGTTTAAATATGATTTAAAAAGATTTTCAAGTAAATTCTTGTAGAAGCTTTTCAATGAGATGTCCCTTGTTTGATATCATTTATTGCATGTAGAATTTTTTTTTTAATGCTCACCTTTTGAATACCAAATCAGGTCATGAAAACTGTATCTAACATTGGTCTTCATATCTTATCACAAAATATGCGTTAACATTAGAATTTAATCAGGCTTTCATATTTTTTCAGACTGTCCTGTAAATTCTGCACACAGCAAAACAAACTTTGACCTAATTTGTCGTTTTATCACCAAAATATTAATAAAAACTATCAAATAACAGGGTTGAACTCAGCATAACGGGGTTGAAAATTATAACAGGGTTGAAGTGATGATCATCATTTAATATAGCATGGATTTCTTACCTGTAAAATTAATGATATCACATTCAATAAAATTGTATTTTATTAAAGTTGGCAAAAACAAACAAACATTTTAATAAGTATTTAACATTAAATCAAAAGAATTAAGGATTAATTGATCAAAAACATCAATCGATCTTTCAATTTGGTTTTATTGAACATAAAATACCATAATCGATTATTTCTAACAGGTCACATAACAATATAACAAGTCTACAATTGAGTACTCTACTAAAAAGTGTCAAATTTTCAACCCCGTCACATCATTTACTATCATTTAGTAATACAACAGAGTTGAAATGTTGAGCCTGACAATCTTAATCTGACAGTGAAAAACATGAAATAAATGTAAGAAAAGATTCTGACACTTGCCTTTCTTTGCAGCATGTTCTTCAAGAGACTTGTGTGATATCACTTTCTGGGTGTGATGCCACAGGGATTGATCCGTTATTTTTATAGGGGGGTAAATAGTATGGCGTGACGGGGTTGAAAACAAACTGGAGGACGTGTATAAATATTGCAATTTCATATATAATTAATGCATTTTTATATACATATGTATATTTTAGTTAAAGTAAACCCACGTATGATTAAATTAGCAGTAACTATTTTGCATTAATTGCAGTTTTTATTTGTTTGATATTCAATGAAAATGTAATGATGGTTAGTGGGGACATGCAAGTATGCTTGTTGTCTACTACTTCGGCAACCCATATCTATAAATTAAAATAAAATAAAAGCATTTTTGTTGCATTATAATGCAAAGGCACCTGGTTCTATTAATTGATTGCGTTAAAATGCATTTTGTGATTTCCTTTAATTAAAAATCTTTGAAGTAAGTTTGGGGGACTTAAAGGGCACCCAATTCAGAGAATCACCCAACTGCTAGCAATATGCTAAATAGCTCTAAAACATGCCAACATCATGCTAGATAGTTCTAATACATGCTACCAACATAGTTCTAAAACATGCTAGAAACATGTTAAACCGTTCTAAAACATGCTAACAACATGTTAAATTCCCTGCTGAAAAAAACAGCATACCAGCAAGACCAGCATATGTTGTGTTTTGGTGCTGGTTTGCTAGTGAACACCAGCTAATCCAGCATCAAACCAGCATCAGCACCAACATTAGCACCAGCTAAACCAGCATTAGCACCAGCATCCCATGCTGGTCATACCAGCATATGTTGTGTTTTGGTGCTGGTATGCTGTGACCACCAGCTAAACCAGCATAGACCAGTATAATTCCCATGCTGGTTTGATGCTGTTTTTTCAGCAGCGTTGTTCTAAAACATGCTAGCAACATGTTAAATTGTTCTAAAACATGCTTAAATTATGCTAGATAGTCCCAATACATGTTAGCAACATGTTAAACAGTTTTAAAACATGCTAGCAAAATGCTAAATAGTTCTAAAACATGCTAACAATTTGTTCTAAAACATTGTTCTAAAACATGCTAACAACATGCTAAGTAGTCCTAAAACATGTTACCATCATGGTAGATAGTCCCAATACATGCTAACAACATGCTATAAAGTTCTAATACATGCTAACAACATGTTAAATAGTTCTAAAACAAAAAAATGCTAACAACATGTTAAATAGTTCTAAAACTAAAAAATGCTAACAAGATGCTAAATAGTTCTAAATAGTGGCAGCTGGTGACTTCTCTCCTTTCCCGAGGGGCACAATTTAAAATATGTGTTCGGAGTGTCATGTGTGTTACTCGTGTTTTCAAAATATGTGTTTGTTGCGTCATGTGAACCATGTGCATCACGTGTCTTGTCAAAATAAGTGCCTGCTGCACACGCATCGAAACCGTTTATGATAAAAGTTCACAAAATACTCCCAAGAGACGAACTTAACCCTAAACTCTGATTACACATGAGATTTTGTGAGTATCTGACAAACGTGAGCGTCTCTTTTATCATAAACCCCTTAGTGTGCCGCAGGCACTTTTTTTGGCATGACACTTGATGCACAAAGGTTCACTTGACGTGCCGAACACATTTTGAAATGATGAACCACACAATGGGCTACATACATGTTGTGACGAGTTTCGCATCATGCGCTCTCGAAAATGAAGTCCCCGGCCACTGGTTCTAAAACATGCTAACACCATGTTTAATAGTTCTAAAACAGGCTAGCATCATGCTAGATAGTCCTAATACATGCTTGCACCATGTTAAATATAGGGTGGCCATACGTGGCATTTTTACAGGAGGCGTCCTGCCAGGAGTTTGGGTGCGTCTTCCGGAAGTCGTATTTGTCGATACATGCTAGCAACATGCTAAATAGTAACAAGATGTGTCTAATGCACTATATACTTAATGCTCTTAAACTGTGCACTATGTACTTGACCATCTAGTGTATGAATTTTCGAGTGTTATATTGTTCCTAATGGAACACTTGGGACACAACAGGAACCATAAGTGATTTCCCTGACAGCAAATGACGTCAAACACATAACATAATAAGTCTATGAAAATCCTTATGTTTTCTTTTAATGTCAGTTTTGATGTTATTATTTTGCCCAGCATGACATCAGGCATTGCTAGACTGAAGGGGAACCATCTAAGCAGGTGAACTTTGCTCACACAGCATCTGATAGTTCCGCCTCTCTTGCAGGTTTGTCCTCTAACTTTACTATCTATTTAGTTACATTACAAAAACACAAATTACTGCACTTCCTATCAGGATATGATTGATAACTAAATTATATGCAAGACCTTCTTACTCCATTTACTAAGAAACACATTGGGTCTCATTCGCTAAGCATGCATAGGCACAAAATTATGCGTGAAATGTGCATATGATGTTTTCATAAACAAATCCTGATTCAATAAAAACTTCTTTACTCAATGCAAGAACGACTTATACCACATGTACGCAATTATCAAGTATGCTATAATCAAATATCATAATTATAAGGTATATAATAACATAATATTAAAATAAAAAGAATTTACCAAATAATTAACAAGATCATGGATTACTTTTTATAGCTGTTTTGCTCCGGTAAAAAACTTTTATGTGCGTACGCACGTGTTGTGAGTTAAGCGGATATTAAGTGCATATAAATTGAAAAAATTGCCAGATTGATTAGTGAATGCGACCCTTTGTCCAATACTGACCGGTGTGTGTGTTCGATTACCTTTGACACCCCACACACACCAATACGATAAGGATGGTGACCACAAAGGCAGAGGCCGCTGCGATGGCCCCCAGTATCAGCACTTTGGGTAGATTTGAGGACATCCCACTGAGCAGCATACACACACATACACACTCACGTCGATGCCGTACAGCTCCTCCACTGCACCTACAGAAAGACAAATACACAGAAAGACAAGTGTTAATAAAGACCAAACCCACACAGATCTGCAAACTCATGCGTTGCACGATTCCTACAGTCATCTCATGTCCCCCGTCTGATTGTTTATTAAAGGTGCACTTAGTCATTTTTGTTTACAGTATCTTTCCTATCTGTAAAAATTTTATTCAGCTATGACTCATTTATTCCACAACAGGGGGGTAACGAGAAAAGAAGTTAATACTCATCCGGTCATGTGATATCAACATGGCGGCCCCCATGAGGCGAGCCGCTCCACGTGAAATAAAAAGCTTAAAATGAGCTACTGATAATACTTCATCTTGTTAATGAGTCTTAATCTCATTTAAATGTATATCATTTTGAACATGCATTTGAAAGTACTATAGTTTTTCATGAGGATTAAATTCTTGAGTGCACCTTTAAGAAGCTAAGGTTGCTACCACAGGACAAACATCTCATCATCTGAGACAACATAGGGACAAAAAGCACTTTGTAGAGCATTTGTCGGGCTACGTAGAAACATGGCAGCGACCTCTGTAAGGTGTATGTAGATAAATATGTCTCATTCCAAGGTAATAAAAATAATACAGTTGATTATGTAAGGCCTTTGTACACCACAGATAATATAGTTATGCATATTATATTGCATTTCTGTCAAGAGATACTTCAAAAAGTTACATATTGCACCTTTAATATTTTGGCTAATTGGTCAAGTCAATTCCATTGGTTTTGCTACAAAATTCATTTTAGCATAGCTTAGCATAATTCATTGAATCTGATTATACCATTAAGCATCGAGCTCAAAAATGACCAAAGAGTTGCAATGATATTACACAGCGCCTGAAAATAGTCCCCTTGGTAAGTTTCAATAGCGGGAGACTATTTTCCGGCAGTGAGTAATATCATTGCGCCTGCTGCACCCATGGAACGGCAGCAAAGTCATATCTGCCACATCGAACTAGAAGATCGCAACTTAAAATTTCCGTCGGTCTTAGTACACGATGTAACTACAGAAGAGTCAAGTTTTAAATAAGAAAAATATCCAAACTCTCTGGTTATTTTTTAGCGCGATGCTAATGGTCTAATCAGATTCAATGGATTATGCTAAGCTATGCTAAAAGTGCTAGCGCTAGATCAGCTGAATGGATTCCAAAACGCTTAAACTTAAAAATGGTTTAATAAGCCTATTTTTTTTTTAAAAGTGGAGTGTCTCTTTAAATACAAGATCAGCAAATTAGCTGTGACCGCTTTAATCAACAAATAAGTAAAGTTGAATAAAAATAACACCAATATGAGATACACTTGGCATACAAAAACACCAAGGACACACAGCTTTAGACCAATCATAATTGACATTGGTGTACTGAAGTGTGCAAATAATAATTGACTTTTAATTGCCTGCAGTACAGTACACAGT